>NC_090928.1:505323218-505957334 GCF_040938575.1 Ambystoma mexicanum | reverse complement strand
TCTGTCTCCAGCAGTACCACTGGGATGATCGAGAGGCCTTCCCAGGATCTTTTCTTTCTGATGCAATGCATCTGCCAGAGGTCTTAATCCACTTCATCCCAGGGTACTAATAGTAGCTTTATTCGGTTGAAGACACTCCGGCATTTTGCAACTGAAAAAGAAAAAACAAAGATGTCCGCCATGGAATGGGATATGAAGCTTGGGAGCATCAATTATCATAAATGATTTGGTGCAAGTTTCCGTGGATGATGTGGATGATATGTATTGAAAATTGCATGAGATGGTCTGGGCCATATTGGGATGCAGCCTATTTTAGCTTATATGTCGTTTTATATCTTCACTGTAGCTATGAGCAGTGGTTGTGCAAAATCAACCTCCTCCCATTAAAGGTGCTGCCAGCAACAGCCAGCGTCTTCAAACAACTGCAGCAGTGGAACAGTCTATTTGTGGAGTCATTAGAAATGCTAGAGAGGTTCAGAGAAGAAGTGTCATTTTTTGTGGCATTGTCTTTGAGAGTTGTCATTTTTTGTTATTTTATGTTTTCCTCGCCAGTTGGACATTTGAAAATGTCTAATGTTGTGCAAGAAAATACTCAGACATGGCTCTTCTAATGTTTTGTCAGAAAGCTTAGGATCATCAATCATGATAAATCATCTGTGCAAGTCTTCTGGGATGATGTGCATGATGAATATTGGAAATTGCAAGAGATGGTCTGGCCCATATTGGGCTGCAGCCTTTTTTGGCTTATTTGTGCTTTATATCTTTACTGTAGCTGTGAGCGGTGGTTGTGCAGAATCAACCTCCACAGTGCTGCTAGCAACAGCTAGAGTCTTCAAACACTGGCAGTAATGGAACAAACTATTTGAAGAGTTATCAGAAATATGAAGAGAAATTCAGAGAGGAGGCCTTTCATGAAGTGTCTACAGATGTGCTGCTCCTATCTCCAGCAGTACCATTTGTATGAGCAAAAGGCCTTCTCAGGATCTTTTCTTTCTGATGCAATGCATCTGCCAGAAGTCTTCATCCACTTCATCCAGGGGTACTAGTAGTGTATTTATTCGGTTGAAGACACTCTGGTATTTTGCAACTGAAAAAAGAGAGAAAAAAAAGATGAATGCCATGGAATGGGAAATGAAGTCTGTTCACCCTTTCGATGGTGGCCATATAAAACAGTAAAGAAAAAGAAAACTAAGCAAAGATGATGGCCGCCATGGAACAGCAAAAGGGACCACATACAGTCTCTTCTTTCATTCCATGATGGCCATTAATAAGATAGAAGAAAAAAAGAAAGAAAATAGCTGCTATGGAAAGGGAGATGTGAGTACATATAGTCCCTTTTCTCTTTCCATGGCAGCCACTCACAGAACAAACACCAAGGAATGTAGTGGTGATCAGTGCCTTGTCTGGATGTTAAGGACCTGGGAGGGCCAATCAGATTGTCTGTAACAATCTGATTATCCCTTGTCAATACTAATGGTACTTCAAACTGTCTACATGGATAACATTAGAAAAATGAACACATTCAAGATATAGTGGAAATACAAAACTGTTACATGATCCGATTATCTGTTACAGGTAATCACTTTGTAACAGGTATGCAATTAAATGCAGCTTTCAAAGTGATTGGGTCTTTCCTTGGCGTGGCTACTAGCGACATGCATGCCCGTTTTCTCATTGATTTAGGTGATTGGTCAATCAGTTAGGCACGGACATGTCATTGCATTTGGGCCTACCCGCGCATACGGAAAACACACTTTGGTTTGCTATATTGCATAACAGTGGTTGTATCCCTCTCTCAAGCACCTTGTTCATGTTTTCTGTCATTGCTTTTTGCCTCTTGCTGGGTGAACTTCTTTGTAAGCCTTCAGGAACTTTTAAAAGCAGTACCTTGATTTTTCCATTCTTGTTTTACCTTTCTTCTTCCTATACCTTTGCCCTTTGTCTTGTGCTTTGCACTTTGTCCTTTTTTGTTATTTTGGCTTGTGCAGATATATGTATATCGGCAATACTCCTGTAAAGATTTATTTTAATATATATTGAGTGTAGTCTTTGTACACAGTTATGGTAACACTTTAATAACTTTCTATTCATTAACATTACATATAAATGTAAACATTTTAAAAAGTTAAGCACATATACAAAGTTTGTTATGAACAGGTTTATTTGGGGGGTGTGATTGCACAATTTCTTTTTATTTTACATTTTAGACTAGATACATCATTTTCATTAACCCAATTGTCTGTGTTATTGATGTTAATTATGTATGGAATTACAAAACCCTTGAAATTCTGGGAAAAAACGTTAGGTGCGGGGACGTTAAGGTGAGCAATACTTCGTAACAAAATCTTTGAAATTCAAGGAAAAAACGTATGTTGCAGTGACGTTAAGGTGAGAACTTAACACAACTAAACTCCTGAAATTCAGCAAAAGCCACCTTAACTTTGTGCCCCCTGTTGCTCGGCCTATGACCACAATGATGACATCAAAGATGAAATCACTAATAACATTTATGATAACAGTGATGACATTACAAATCACATCATTGATGCCATCACTAATTACATGTTATATAACGGATTACATCAATAATGGAATTAGACATAACATAATTTATAAGTTACCTCATGAAAACTTTACCTTAATAACAATTTAGGCTGTGAGCTTGGCCATGACAAAGGCTGGGGGTCACTGGCCAGCACCAAAGGGCATAGCTAGTGGTTGGTTAGTGATCAACAATACCAATGTGCATGATTTAAAGCCATGCCTAGTAGCCCATCACAGTTTTAAAATATACAGTGGGCAACGTTGAAAGCTGTAGTCAGTGGCCATGGCTAAAGGCCAAAGATAGTGCCCATTAATATGTCAGAATATAAAATCGGCACATCCATAGGTCATAGTCACTGGCTAATATTGTGTTGAAGACCATGGCTAGTGGCTGGTTAGTGTATATTATATACAGTGGGTACGGCCAAAGGCAATAGATAGGGGCTTGTTAGTATTGTATAATACACAGTGGGCACGTCAGAAGTCCCATCGCTTATTGCATTTTATTATTTTACAATATACAGTGGACATTGCCAAAAGATGCACAAACTGTTCAAGGTCAAAGGCCATGGCTAGTGAGGCCCATTTATATGTTAAAATATATAGTGTGCACAGCCAAAGATTGTGGCCACTGGCCAGTATTGTGTTAACACCCATGGTTAGTGTCTGATCAGTGTATATAATATACAGTGGACATGGTAGAATGCTGTAGCCACTGGTGAAGGCCAAAGTCTATGATTGGTTGCCTGGTAGTATATTAAAATATACAGTGCACATGGGTGAAGACTGTAGCCAGTGTCCATGACTGAAGGCCATGACTAGTACCCATTGATGTGTTCAAATATTTTTGGCCATGCACATTGACCATGGCTGAAGGCTATTCTCAATGCCAGTTACTGTTGTAATGTAATTAGTGATATCATCAGTGATGTGGTCTGTGATGTCATCATTGTGGTCATAGGCTGTGCAACAGGGGGCGTGTAGTTAAGGTGGCTATAGCTGAATTTTAGGCTCTACCGACTGAGCTAGCCGGGCTCCTTTGGATGCCTATAGTTTTCTTCCCTATCCCTGCACTGCCGTTTTCCACAGATAAGATGCTGTGTAATCATAGGCTCAGGTGGACTTTGGAAAGAAAATACCCATCGGCCAGAGGCAGAAATAGTCTAAGAAAGTATCAAACACAATTACCAGTCAATATCAGAACGCATTGAAGAACATCAGGAAATAGCTGATTAAATCTGTGTGAAAAAAAAGTCTTATTTGTGTTTTCTCCACTTTTTTTATAGTAAGACGATACCTGTGTTAATTTCTAATCTTAACGTCCAGGCAACTAAAGATGTTTCCTTGAATTTCAAAGGTTTTATTACAATGTATTGCTCACCATAACATCCCTGCAACTAAAGTTTTTTTTTTTAAATATATATATATACATGTGTCTATGATCATCTAGTTTTTTAGGAACACATGAGCCCAAATAGCCATCTATGCGAAGCAGCACGTTCTCCCGCACTGGGTTTCCAGCAGTGCCGTATTACAGAAATAGGAACAATGTCTTGGTCTCACAACTGAATTTTCTGTTTCCCTAGTATTTAGTTAACCTCTCACTTCTCTAACCATCAGCGTGCTATCTATCTTTCGGATAAATCTGTTAGCTTTCTAGACCACACAAGTTTAAATGGCACTTGCAAATAACTCAGTTGGCCTCTGACTTCGCTTTAATAGCTCTCTAAGGAAATGAGGTCAGGGGTTCACCGATGGCAGGAAGAACCTACTGGTAGCGCGGGCTATCCCAAACGCTTACTGTACCATTCGCAATGTATCAAGAAATAACAGGGAAGGGAGAAAAAAAACTACAGCGACATGTCGAGCCGAACGAGCTCTCCATATGCTTCGTATTTTCATTTCCGAACACTGTCTTCTCATGGTGGGTAACATGTGTTTCAGTCCTACGCGACTTTCCCGCCTCCCAGTAACGGCTTCCACCGCCGTGTTTCCGCCATTGCAGGATTCACCTCAGCATTCTCGTGTAACTTGCAACCTGCGCAGAGACTGAAATGGACCCCCTGCTTCAATCCTACGCGTCCAATCCGTTGTAAGATAAATAGATGATTTCATCACCTACCGCGGAGGTATCCAGGAGGCGCGCGGTGATCTCATGGAAGGTGTTGATGCCTCCCCGTAATAAATGGTCTCCTCGTATCATCGTGCACGGCAATAAATGATCTCACAGCGCGCGCTTCTATAATAAACTGAAACAATAAGAAAGTGGAGGAAGAAAAACACCGCCCATGGCGAGGCTGGCTGCCCAGGAACATGTCTTAACTGCAAAGGACATAAATTAATCGTTATAAATCTCACTGCTTGTTTCTTTACTGACGCGCATCCCGGGCCAAAAAATGTTAAATTCCTGCAAGAATTGTACACGCAGATAAAACCGTTTCTCTCCTTGGGAACGTGGAAGCCTCTGTTTGTTATGTTAGGAGACTTTTAAATATCCCCGACGCTATACGCCAACCAGATGTCCGTGGTAAATTCTCCTGACCAACTTAAATATTTTGAGCCTGACTTCAGGTCCAGTTTCCGCAGTTTGTGTATACTGTGATTCACCGGGCAGCACCTGACACAACTGTGAGGTGTCCAGCGTTAAGGTTTATGGGTGCCTCGGTGTGATCTTTAACAGCAGCGCGGAGGAAACTAAATGAAAGCCTAATTGGTCACGTTAACAGCTCTAGCAGCCTGCACATGTGGACCCCAGGAGAACACATTGAAAGATGTTACACGTCAGCTCCTGTTTCCAGGTTTAATGTGATGGCCTGACCTCCGGGTTTACTCGTGTAATCTGTCAAGTGAGATTTGTGATTGTAATACAACAAAGTGACATTTTTGGGCTCAAGTGGTTTAAATCAAACACGCCCTTCGAGAGCATGCGTTCAAGGGAGTGAGCTTGCACTTATATGTATTGTTTGATTTCGGTCACACTGACAATAATCGAATCTTAAGAGGCAGACGAATTGGCCATTGCTAGCATTTGCGAAGACTACCACACGCAAGCTTGAATCTGCAGCCTGCGCTTTCATATCGAACTGTAGTTTTTTATTTGAAGAACGTAACCAGTTGCTGGCATTTGGGCCAGATTTCGCATCATGCAAAAACACGTCCGGCAAAAGTATTTTTTGCATGCATTACTATTGTAATATGTTCGGACTGCTATAAAAACCGCGTGCCGCCAAAATCGGGATTCGGACCATGCTAGTTAGGATCAGGGGGTGAGACACTTAACGACAAACCCACTTCAGCATCTGATCCGTAAGGGTGTGAAGTTACTTGTTTAGACTGTACTCCGCAAGGAATTAGGGTATTCTAGTGCAACCGTTAGGTTTAAAACGTGTCACATGTTATACTTTGCTCCCTTGGGTTATTGTGTAGGTGTTCATGATTGATCTTCTGAGCAGGAAATGTTGATGTGGAACAGTGGTTGGGGGGTGAGAACAATCCACCACTGCCCCCCCCCCACACACACACAATGCTCCCCTCTGGGATCCCACAGCAAAAACCAAAAGAAACGATTCCAGCACTGATTCCGTAACACCACGACTTAATTAAACAACTACAGATGACTGCATCACAAGAACAAGTGTTGCTGGCGTTAAATAAATCATTGCTTATCAGGAAAAGTAAGTAAACAGGCGCAATTGCTTATACAGAACGCCACCGGCAATCAGGGCTTTCACAAGTTCTCATGGTGGTAAGTAAGTGGGACCACCAGGTGTATGGATTAGCACTGGAAATACTAAATAAAAAAATATCTTACACAAAAATACTCCAATATATTGGAGACATTTATCACCACATTTTCGATTAATAAGGGGCCAATCATAAACAGGCCCAGCTGAAGATGTGTTGGGGCCCATTTCAACATGGTGGTTGGGGGCCCCCACTTGCTTAGAGCGGAAAACAGTCTGAAGCACCCGTGGAGTGCATACATTATAATGGAGACAAATGAAGTCGGAGGTTAATAGCCGCTGACTATCACGAGATGGTTAACTAGCAGGGAGCTGAAACACCAAATGCTCACTGAAAAGCTATGAATCCTTCTTTGTCAGAAAGTTGCTGATGCGGAGGTACCAGTGTTTAAAGTTAATTACGCGATAACACTTCTGTATACACTGAGGCAAGCGACGCTGGAAGGTCTCCAGAAAACTCAGCTTGTAAGGAGAGCTCTGCAAAGTACAGCATTGTAAGCCACAGAATGAAAGTAGACATACAGGTATATATTGTCATTTTAATAAAACGGATGACTGGCAACACGGGGGCAGTTGCTAGGGCCCCCCCTGAGGTTCGAGGCCTCTTTCATTAAAAAGTTGAAAGGCCCTGACGCCATCCCTGGTTATAAAAAGGGTCAACCTCTCAGTCCGCTGTTTCAATTTTCAACGGCATGGTTGTTCCAGTACTCAGGTTAATAGTGGCAGATTTGTGTTGTTTCATGTGACAGGCAGGCTTAAAGGAGTAAGGATGCAGGCATATTGCATGATGCACATGGTGAGGCTGAGAGTACTACAGATGTTACACAACGTAGATGTGCGCACTCCATCCCTACCAACCAGAAGTGTTACTGGGCATTCTGGGAGAGATACGTGAAGAAATCCCACCATGAACAGTGAGTGCTGAAGCTATGCAGGCCTTAGTAAAGCCTATCACACACCTGCATCTTCTGGCCGCTGCCAGTTTGATACTTGGTCATGTGAGACATACCACATGATGCACGCCCTATGAGCACAAATAGGCGTGGGAGACACACGATTAATGTCAAATTAATAGTTGGTGAAAATAACATATCCCCTAATGTCAACATGAGGCTGCATGGCTTGCTGCATAGACCATGACTGGATGTGGATGACTTTCAGATTAGAGGGCAAACCCACGGCTCCAGTGGAACTGATGAAATCATGCAAAAACAACAGCAACATGGACCCACCAGGAGTGATTAAATACCGTCTAATAATAAAGACAATTACTTTAGATGTAGTGTAACCCTAAGGGAAAACCTAGAAAGCATCATTCAAGGAAAATAGGTCACAAAAACAATGTTGGATCATACCAATTATTGTAATCAAAAACATATATGATTTAATCATATGAATGCAATAATTACATTACTGAATGCAAAATAGCCAATTTCATGAAAAAAGAAACATATCCTACACACAAATATCACATATACAAAACGGAAATGTTGCTAAACCAACATATATCAACTACTCTAAAAACATTCTACAAGAATGTGTGGCTGGAACGCGATGCATATAGGTTGAGAGACGCAGCCCCTAGAGAGACCCTATTATAAATCACAGAGGCCAAATACACCTCTATAGGGGCCACTAAGACCAGGGTCTGGATGACTGCAGAAAGCAATGGTCCATTCAGTAGTATTACCCAATGTGGGATAACCTAGAGTCTAGGTCCTAGACCATTGTTGGAATTTACCATCACATTTTGGGTTCTTATAAATCACTACCACAACAAGAAAACAGTTTATCAGATCTTCAGGAGAAATATGTATATTCATCGCATTGAATACCCGGGTTCACAGTGTATTCAATGTATTCACACCAACAATTTTCAGCATTGAAACCGCATATCAAATGTCGAGTAACACTACAAAAATACTGAATACATCATACAATTTACAACAATGCCATGCTTAATACAATAAACAATGAATACATAGTTATTACATTATATTGATATTTCCTGTATATCTAGACATATACAAAGCTAACAATTTAGTGGAAAAACTGGAAGGCAGAGGAGGGTACTCATTCATAAACGTAAAAGAGGCAGTCAAGCATTCATTCACTAATCATAGGGAAGCTCTATAGGAGACTAGACACTAAGCCACAACAGACAACAGATTGGTGTGTGTAGGTACTTACACGAACCTATATTATGAAATAAAATAAAATATCAAAAAGAATTGGAAAGTTTTCAACAAGAGTAGAGCACAAAATATGTTACTATTCTTTTATTCTGAGCCAAATCACCACTTCTAGTTTCAGAGCATCACACCTTGTCTGAGCAGTGGTGTACTGTGACCCCATCCATTGCCCGTTGGTTGCAAAGAATAACCAGGGAAGGTTTCGAGAATGAGAAGGCAGGAAAAGGGAAGACCCCCATTCTTTTTAAGGGATTGACTCATGTCAAGGCAGGCTTTGTAGGTTCGACCCTTTTGAATTTGATTGAGGACACACTTGTGTTGTCTGCTTCAAGACCCATTGTTCTGTTGAGCAACATGAACATAGTGTCTCCATATCATGAGTTAATAGTGGTGTTGTTGTAACTATTAGAATGATTAGCCACACCAAATGTGTGTAAATAGGTTGCATTCAGTGCCTATGATTTTAAGATGGTTTTTCATCATTTTTGTATTGAAAAATGAATACATTAGATTAATACATTTTCTATTTTTTGGTAGTATGAATATAAGGAGTGTCGTAGGGAATCATTTCCCTGGGGACACCCTGGATTGTGTTTGACCATTTCCTGTTCCTGTATCAGGCTCCCACCTCCACTGGCTGAGTTTTATGTTAATGTTTTTTTTCTTCTTCAAAACAAAAAGGGGCCATGGCGGAAGGGCGGTGGGGGTTGTGTGATGCAGCAGGGGAAGAATGTTTTGTAGCCGCATGGGTGCATGGCATTCTGGCATAGGTGGGCCGTAGTTATGAAGAGAGAGAGAGAGAGAGAGAGAGAGAGATGAGGATGTGATAGCATCTGCTGTAATCATTGGGATGGGTTTCCAATGCAGATTTGGATGAATTGTCTGTTATTAGATGGTGTACTGCTGGAAGAGTGAGGGGCTCAATAATATGATTATGCAATCCTGAGAGATTGGTTGTGGGGGGGTGAGGGGGCGTGTTTTCAATGACACAGATACGAATTGCCAGTTTCGGTGTAGCAGGTAAGAGAACAAAACAAAGGGAGAGGTCAAAGAAAGAACATGCCAATGCTTTTATCATTAACACCACGTGACCGTTTTTAATGAATATTCTTTGCTTAGCTAATCATTCCTTCAATGGTGAATGTAGCACATGGTAGTGCTCCAATGCCCGACTTAATTTGCACGAGATAAGAGCATTTAACGAGGGCAATGAGTGGTTGCCTTACACACAAGGTATTATTGCAATTAGTAGCACAAGAAAATGCCAAGGGTGCCTATCCTATTTTAGTGGGGCAAATACAAGTTCATGCATGGAGTGGGAGCCTCTGTCTTAAACCAATCAAAAGCTAGTTGCTGTGGAAATAGGAAAGGGTGCAATTTGTATTTCCATGATGAGCAACAGTGACGAGGAGTGCGTGCATAAGGAAGCAATGTTATTTTGATTTTGATTTTCGGCCAGCAGGTGGGTGGTGGTGGCAGGGGTTGGGGAGTAGGACAGGGAAGGCAAAAACCTCCTGGAAACAAAGGCCTTCAATTTGGGATTAAGTCACTCTGGCAGATGCAGGAGAGATGGAGGCATCAACCACCTGATCTCGTCTTTAGTGTCCGGTATGCCCCCTCCAACTGCCTCAAGGCTCATGCTAGTGCTTTTGTTACACTCAAAGTTTTTTTTTCCCTTTAAAAGCATACAAACACTAGAGTGTCAGGGCCCACATGTACCAGCCCCAATTTTGCCCAGCAATCACGCTGTTCAGCCGGCACCAAGCGTGCCCTGCATGGCCATGTCCTTCTGGGGCATACTGGAAATTCCAGACTTCATTTCAACTCAAGACACTCCACCTCCTGAAGAAAATATTCAGCACTGTTGATAGAGCAGAAGACCTAAACGCAAGGTAAGTGTTTGTACTGTATTTGTGTGTGTATATAGGTGTGTGTGTGTGTGTGTGCACATGTGTGTGCAGGTCTGAATGTAAGGCTTGTTTGTATTGTGTGTGTGTGTGTGTGTGCACACAAGCTTTGAGTGAGTCTGTGCTTGTATGTATGTGTATGCTCATCTTAGTGTCAGTTTGTGTGTGTGCGTGTGTGTGTGTGTATGTCTGCATACAGATACTCGACTGACTGCATGGTTGTGAGCATGAGCATGCAAGCAGAGCATATATGTGCTTTATGGGCATGAGGAGGGTGGTTCAGTAGAAAATGTCGAATATCATTAATTTTCCAGATCAGCTTCATGTATGTGTTTTACTGTGATCATACTGGCATACATATAATGTGCGCTCAGCTTTGTGTAAGTGCCTTAGCGTGACCATTACTGCCATACATACATTGTGGCTGTAGAGCAGCTATATACCTGTGATTTACAGTGACCATTACTCAAGAGACTTTGGCTGCAGATTAGTCTCATGCAAGTGATTGCAGTGACTAATACTGGTGTAGATGGATTCTGGCTATAGTGCATTCTCATGAAAACAATTTGCAGTGATCATACTGGCATGGACATATTGTGGCCACAGTGCAGCCTAATTAATGTGTTTCACAGTGATCTCTACTGGCACTGACATATTATGTGTTGCAGCACAGCCTTATGCAAGTAATGTATAATGACCAAAACTGGCATAGATAGATGTTAGCCACAGCACTGCTTCATGCTGGGAGTATAGCTCAGGGGCAATGCACTCACCTTGGGAACAGGGCTATGCCGTGCAACCTTAGTTTGATCCCAGGTGCAGTGCTTAGAAGCCGCAGCAATCTAGCACGAAGCACTATCTAATTGATCTAATTGACCAATTATCAATGCAAGAGATTTGCAGATATTATTACTGGCATAGATAGATTATGAATGTAGTCTCATGCACGTGATTTCTAGGGGCCGCTGCTGACATATATAGATAGTGGCCACAGCACAGCATCATGCAAGATATTAACATTGATCATTAGAAGGGTACATAGATTGAGTCACAGCCCAATGAAACTGTTGTAAAATATTCCTACACTCTGTTGGTGGCATGGCATTTACCGACTTTTTACTACATTTTTCTTAAACATTGTGCTGTGGCATGCACCATTTGAAAACATTATTTTAAAAATGTTCTTGCTCCCCCTCCCTCAACCTCACTGCATTATGTTGCATTCTGCTGCTCTTACTATTCTGGATCCCTCAAGCTAGTTTAGGGAAATATTTAGTACCTCCTACTGAAAATATTCACTTTCAATGACTCGATTTCTTAAGTGTAGAGATCCACATGCAAATTCTATGAATTATTACCCAATTTTTCTGCAGAAATTGTACTTTAAAAGGCTCCTTTTCAACCTGGACCACCTACATTAGTTTGGGCTACCTCGCTACCCTCAGTTGCTCACGTTAATTAAGGAAAATATTTAGGCCCTTCCACTGAAACTATTTACCAAACAAGACCTACCGTGGCTCATTCTGAATCCGGATTCACCCACATGGGACGTCTCAGCCCCCCCCCACCCCCGCACAAAAAATGCCGCCACCACCACTGGTTTAAACCAGTACTCTGATCAACCAGTTGGCTGTTCATCCATCTGTGAGTGTTAATCATTCTTAATTCCATATTGACGTGAACGGCATGTATTTGTGAGCACACAGAATATGGGAACATTATTTCTTTATTTATATATCTATATTGCGCCCAAGCCCGTAGGCATCAGGGCGCATACATTTAGACGAACACAACCTATTATTAAGACAAGACACCTGACTGTGATTTACATAACCTGTACGTTTCTAGGGTTGTTTAAAAATGAACGTTTTCAGAGCGTTCCTAAATGCCAAGTGGCTGCTCTCTAGTCTGGCTGTTTTCGGTAGGCCATTCCATATTTGGGCCTCTTTGACTGGCAAGGATTTACCAAATCCGTTAGATCTTTGGAATGATGCGCAAACAGTCTGACCCAGTGATTCTGATCTCAGCGAACGGCCTGGGATGTTATTTATTTATTTTGTTATTGTAATGTTTTTTTTATACTGCGTCTAATCCACAACTCAATAGATTTAGAGTGCAAATGTGTATTTAAGTATTGTGTCTCTGACAGGGTTGTCCTGATCGCAGCCAGTGTAAGTAAAATACGCTTCGGGGAGACGTGTCACAGAGAGAAGGAGGCAGGCATGGAGCATGAGGAAACATGTTTTATGCTAGCATGTGTGTATGCCACTCCTGTTATTTGGACCTTAGACATTATGAAGTAGAAAAGATGGGTTTATTCTAATCTGTATGGAGTTAACTGGAATGTGTTACAAGGAAGATTTGAAGAATATAAACATTAGTTCACATGTACTGTTTGGATGCGTGATGGGCTTGCGATGTTGCACAATCAACTTCACTAGCAGAGGCTCAGTGTTTTTCTGGCCAAGCATGACATATATGAAAGCTGCTATACTAGCAGATATCCATGGGCAACGGTGTGCCCTGGGCATGAACACATGTAATGGAGAAACAAGTAGAAATAGGTCATAAAGAATATTAAAAGTATAAAAGGGGTTATGGAATATAAGGAGCCTTCTGTGGACATTACAAAACAATGGGCCTCATTCCGAGTAGGGTGGTAAGGGATACCGGGCACCGGTAAGGAGACCGGTGCGGTAATCCCTTACCACCCTACTACAAGGTCCCTTAGCGGGTCCCTCCAGTAACGCCTGGTATGACCAGGCATTATGGACTGGACCCGCAAAGGGACCAGGGCGCAAATAACGGGCTTGACATGCGCGAGCCCGTTATTTGCGCCCTCCCCATCCCCATTGAGCCCTGTGGGGCTCAGATGGGAATGGGGAATGGTATTTTCAATGGGGACTTACCGGTCCCGCAAAGGTCGGACTACACCGGTAAGTCCCCATTGAACTAGACCGGTGCCGGACCGGTTATTGGTGGCAGTCATGGCACAAATAGCGCTATGACTACCACCAGTCTAGGAATGAGGCCCAATATGTGCTAGTAATAGGCCACTTGATTCCCCCAACTTGGGTCATACCAAATAAGTTACCTGTTACCCCATGAAATACTAGTAATTGGACCCTGTAAGGCTGTCAACTAGTGAATACTAAATAACTTAGTGAGGCGGTGCAGTGAAGAGCTTGGTAAGTGAGAAGTAAATCTATGCAATTTAAGTGATTAACCTCTGTCACTGTCATGTGAGGGTAATGTGGTTTGCCTTTTCAAACTCAGCATTACAATCCCTACAAAAATGTAGCCTGTCTGATTACTTTGGAGGATTGTGCTTTTTTAGATCACTTTAGGCCTATGATCAACAGAACATCAATTCTTGTGACATGACTATCAGCCGTAGACGTTACTACTCACAAATAGCTACCAGCAAGGTAAACATATGCTCCTGCCAGTTCTCAGAAACTGGAAAGGTTGAAGGCATGGGCAGAGGGCACTCCTGGCCATTTTGAAATATGAATTAAGGTTGAGGAGAGAGCAGGGTCAGATTCAGTGAGAGCAAACTGCCTCCACCCTGCTTGCAATTCATTGAGTCCTGTGCCAGTCACTGTGCAGTCATTTTCTCAGGGCCCAGAGAGAAGAATGCCAAACCCATTTCCGGAATGGCTAGTTGGGAAGAGTGAATAAGGGCGAGGAGGCACCTCCATGCAGGAAGAAATGCTCCAGCACAGTATTGTGAGCCATGTTTCATAAGGGCACACATGCGCTCAGAATATACCCTTTCCCCAAGATCACAAGGATTGTCTGCAATAATGTATTCACTTTCAATAGCTGATTATTTCCATTCCTCCCTTGATTCCAAAACCAGAGCTCTAAATGTAGTGTCTGGGCAAAATTACAAGGCTGCACTGCAATGAGTCCATCCAAGCCCAGTACTGAATGCTGTGCTGACCAAGAGCTCACAATGTACCGCTTGCCAAAGTTTGTAATGCTAATCTGCATTATGGTCCTTCTCCTCCATGCACGGAATACTTTTCCTTCTTCCACATAAAAAAGAACCTTGTGAAATACACTGCTTACCCATGATTACAAGGCTTTACTGGAATCAATCCTCCCATTCCCCAAAGCGTATGGGGTTTCTTTCCTCTGCATAGAGCACGTGGGCACAGAATGCACACATTGCCAAAGCTTTCAAAGATGCACAT
Source organism: Ambystoma mexicanum (assembly GCF_040938575.1). Classification (NCBI taxonomy): domain Eukaryota; kingdom Metazoa; phylum Chordata; class Amphibia; order Caudata; family Ambystomatidae; genus Ambystoma; species Ambystoma mexicanum. The sequence continues at coordinate 505,942,749 of NC_090928.1, read as the reverse complement.
CAATAAGGGACTCGCAAGTCTGCACTGCCATTAATCCTTCACTTCCCAAGTAATGGTTGCTTCCATTCCCATGAATGCAAGAACTGTAATTATACTATCACTAGGCACTATGGCGACTGTTATAACCCACGATCTGCGGCAACATCTTATTGTAACTGCAAGCAATTGCTATCTGATGAGAGTGCGGAATCCCTAGTGTTTTGATTTGTATTTAATAATAAAATGATACAGGCAATTCCATCTCAGAAATGGTTGTCTGATTAATAGAGCCCCCTTTCAGAAAGCTCCATGCCAAAAGCATATTCAACACACGTGTCCTGCTGCATCAGTCCCCCGATCTGCAGCTCCTGCTCTTCTGTAGCACAGAGTAGGCTCAAAGGTTCATCTGGCCTGTTTGGCAGCTGCTGTACAAGCAAAGTCTTCGCAAAAACAGGTGGCAGTTACATTTGCACCTCTGATCCAAAACCATCATAATTATAGAGAACTGTCTGTCTGGTGGCAGGGTAATCTATATTAATAACTTAGACGTGTGTTTTTATTAAAGTCATATCATATTTGTATAATGTATGTCACCCCTGCAGGCTCAGTCTAGCTATGGAAAGGCTATGCTGGTTCTAACCAGGGTGTATCTCTGCTCAGCCAACAGGACGCTAGGCAGGAAAGGTGTATCTCTTTGATCCATTGGGCGGTTAGGTCACACTTCTTCAGCAAGAGGACTCCTCTGAACCATGTTTCAAATAGTACACCCATAACGAAAGGGCCAGCTTCATACAAAGGTGTTGCATACTGAAGAACAATTGAAGCTGCAGGCTTGGGAAGTGGTGGCCATAGAACAGCCAGACAGAGAAGAAAAGTCTGGAAGAAAGGTCCCGCCTCTTGATTTTCTATGGTCTTCTTTTTTCTTCCTGTCCCCTCGAATTCCTGCAGAGCAAAGCACGTCGAGTATTATGCAAGAAGGCAAAAGTCACTTGTCACCTTGACAAGTATTAGGCCCCTTAAAACAACAGGCATACCTTTAGCCGGTTGTAGGTCAAATGGTCGAATCTAAATGGTCGACAGGACAAATGGTCGACACCAAAAGGTCGACAGGTGAAATGATCACATTTTTTTTTTGTTTTTTCACATTTTTTTTTTTTGGGGGGGGTCCCCTCCACCCCATTTTCTTTGCTAAAAACCCCTTTTTTCCCTAAACGAAAACCTAAAAAAATATATATAACTAAAAAAAAAATGCGATCATTTGTCCTATTGACCAAATTGTGTCGACCATTTGTCCGTCGACCATTTGTCTGTCGACCATTTGACTAGACACCCCTTTAGCCAACCCCCTGTCATTTTTAACCTTTACATGAAAAGGGCCTCTCACTCCTTTGATTTATCTTGGACTCATAAGGATAGCATTTATTTGGTCCCCATTAGGGAAGTGTTCCTTTCTAAAGGCATGCAGTTGTGAGGTGAAGGCAGATGTTCCGAGGCTGAGACAAGCTCTATCCACTAACTATTCCCAGTGAACAGTGAGGGTAACCTGCTGTTGGGCAAAGACCTGCACCCTCTGCAAGCTGCACCCGGGCTCTTCACTGGAGGTGAAGAACTTGTGCAGGTGCCATCTAGCCTCCCCGGCCTGGGATTTAAGAGGAAAAAGGCTTTTCGTCATTGAGCCCCTGGATTAGGACTCACAGTATGCGAAAAAGTCAAACAGCCTTATTCCTTTATCTGCTTCTAACTGTCCTCACACACAAGTCGTCTGTGTTTGAATGCCTTCGAAACATCAGTATCCATGGTGAACCATTATTTCGCAAAAATCAAACTGGCTCAACATCATATCTAACAAGTCGAGCACATGACCCATTCGGCTAGAGCACCAGTTCACCACTACAGATTATTTCAAACTGCCACCTTTTTAGAACAACGCACAGAGCCACCAAGGTCACAGCATTGAACCGCTCCTGGCCTTGACTCAAACCACTGTAAGAATAGTGTCACCCATCAACTTAGTCCTACAGCAAACATCAACCTGAAACTGCTTGACCTTCAGACTGACCCTGGTGGGCTCACTGAACTGCATTGCTCAAATGCTGCCTTCGAAACTGCACGGAGCTCTGCTTCGAACCAACTCGATGCTGAATCGTTGTCTGGACCCTCAGAACTCACTGCATCAGAACCTGTTTTGACCCTAAAAGACAGCATAGTGCAGTCTGGTTTGACACCAGCAAACAGCCTAAAAACGGATTCAGGCACTTTTGTGAGTTCCAGCTCCATGGTCCACTTTTCGAAACCTACAGACTGATATGCCACTCATGAGCACCTTTTTCAACCAAGACATATCCTTTTAGGTGACATTGGGCCGCATTCCAAGTTGGGCGGTAAGGGATACCGGACCCCGGTAAGGAGACCGGTGCCGGTAATCCCTTACCGCCCTACTACGAGGTCCCTTTGTGGGTCCCTCCTTTAACGCCTGGTCTGACCTGGCGTTGTGGATGGGACCCGTTAAGGGACCAGGGTGCAAATAACAGGCTTGACATATGCCAGCCCGTTATTTGTGCCCTCCCCATTCCCATTGAGCCCTATGGGGGCTCAAATGGGAATGGGGAATGGCATTTTCAATGGGGACGTACTGGTCCCGCAAAGGTCGGACTACACCGGTAAGTCCCCGTTGAACTAGACCGGTGCCGGACCCGTTATTGATGGCAGTCATGGCGCAAATAGTGCCATGACTACCACCAACCTTGGAATGAGGCCCAATGGTCCTCATTCCGAGTAGGGCGGTAAGGGATACCGGGCACTGGTAAGGAGACCGGTGCCGGTAATCCCTTACTGCCCTACTACAAGGTCCCTTAGCGGGTCCCTCCAGTAACGCCTGGTCTGACCAGGCTTTATGGACGGGACCCGCAAAGGGACCAGGGCGCAAATAATGGGCTTCACATGCGCGAGCCCGTTATTTGCACCCTCCCCATTCCCATTGAGCCCTATGGGGGCTCAAATGGGAATGGGGAATGGTATTTTCAATGGGGACTTACCGGTCCCGCAAAGGTTGGACTACACCGGTAAGTCCCCATTGAACTAGACCGGTGCCGGACCCGTTATTGGTGGCAGTCATGGCGCAAATAGCGCCATGACTACCACCAATCTCGGAATGAGGCCCATTGTTGCAATGTCTTGCCTTTCACCCTTGCTATATTACCAAGAGTGCTTGCTACATCAACATTTTATCATTGTCTGTGTTCTTTCCAAATGGTGTGTTTTTTATTGTGTTTTTATTCGCTATTATTTATTTTTTTAAAACACTTTATTTTCTTTTGGGTGTTTTGTGATTCATGTATACATATATCTTTATAGAACATTGATTGGTCATGTGTCTTTGTTTTTTGGGACTGTTGTGCCATTTTCTGTTTGGGTTGCTAATATTATCACATTCACAGCACTGTTAAGAGTACAGCCTGCTCAGGGTCCACGTTAGTTACTGTAAAAGGTATAGTAGGTATAGTGCCTGACTGTGCCTGTTTACCTTTATGATTGGGATCACTGTAGGATTGCAGTATTTAGAGGACAGAGTATGTGGTTTGGCCACTGCTTATCCTTCTTCTCCAATAGAGCAGCAGTCATTTTGTCATAGTAACTCCTCCGTGCTACTCTTTAAATTAAATTTAAAAAGTAAACCTTTTGTGTTTACAATCATTTGTGAAATCTGAGGATTAATTTTCTCTGGTTCAATAAAACTTTTACAGTGATTGTGTGTATATCATTTTGATGGGGTTTGTGTATTGAGAGTGCATTACACGTAATTTAACATAACCAATATCATGTTCCCTGTCAAATACTTATCATGACACTTCATAGCAACAACATGATAAGTAATTTCAAATTTTTTATAATTGTATGTAGTGAAGTGGTTGGTGCCCCTCAAAATCAACCGTTGAACTGTTATTGTTTTCTTAATGATACAATGGAAGTACTCACTACGTGTAAAGAAAAGTTTTGCAGATTTTGGTTTGGAGATTATGTTTCTCTATCATGTACTAAAAAATCAAGCAGAGACTAATTATCTGTTAAACTGTTGTAATCCCTGTCTTGTTTTGTGTGCTCACTAAAGTTTAGTGATCAAGCAACAAGGAGCCAGCGACCCATAATTGTAAAACTCCCGTGACATGTATGGCCATAAATCAGATCCTGAACGGTCATATCTTGCACAGGCTGCATACATTTTGCTGCACTGAATTCCAGTAGCCTGCAAATACTACAATTAAGGGGTTCATTCACCATTGTGGAATATCACATTACACAAATTCAAAATAAAATGCACACAGTGATAATGTGCCCAATTAAAAAAATGCGCTGATCCATTCACTGTATCCTTACATTCTACAGTCCATAGATGTCACATACAAGGTTAACACACACAGACTCGAAACATTATCACAGAGCTGCCACATACAAGAAACACTACAATTATTAGGCTTGTCAGACCATTGTAATGTTGTGGCCATAGCTCTCATTAAGATACAATGACCTAATGAAGGAATAGCTAGCTGATTGTTATAGATTTGGGGAGCAGTTAATATATCCCCTAACCACATTGTAATGCAGTACAAAAGTAGAAAATGACAATGATAGCAGAAGTGACATCATGTACCGTATTGCATCACAGAATATGACATCATATGACCACAGCACCTGATGACATCACACAAAGTGATGTGTTATGACAAATGGCCCTGGTAACATCAAAGGTATCGTCATCCCATAGCTCCTGATTGGCTGCCCGACATCCACACTCCAGCTGGGACCTAGTCCCGCTGCGAACCACCTCTGCGTGCCACTTTTCCTCCCGGCTGCGCACAGGTGAGGCCCCCCCATCTAGCCCCTCGGTTTTGGTGTTTTTGCTCCTTATAATTATGTAGTAAAGCACTCCGGCACATTCCTTCGTGCCCGAGCCCCTTCCTTGTTTCCCCCGCCTCCGTCCCTCCCATGGCCCCTGATTGGCTGCCTGACATCTACACTCCAGCTGGGACCTAGTCCCGCTGCTAGCTGCCTCTCCGCGCCACTTTTGCTCCCGGCTGCGCACAGGTGAGGCCCCCCATCTAGCCCCTTGCTTTTGGTGTTTTTGCTCCTTATAATTGTGTAGTAAAGCGCTCCGGCGCTTTCCTTCGTGCCCGAGTCCCTTCCTTGTTTCCCCCGCCTCCGTCCCTCACATAGCCCCTGATTGGCTGCCCGACATCCACACTCCAGCTGGGACCTAGTGCCGCTGCGAGCCGTCTCTGTGCGCCACTTTTGCTCCTGGCTGCGCACAGGTGAGGCCCCCCATGTAGCCCCTCGCTTTTGGTGGTTTTGTTTCATATAATTGTGTAGTAAAGCGCTCCAGCGCTTTCCTTCGTGCCCGAGTCCCTTCCTTGTTTCCCCCGCCTCCGTCCCTCACATAGCCCCTGATTGGCTGCCTGACATCCACACTCCAGCTGGGACCTAGACCCGCTGCGTGCCGCCTCTGCGCGCCACTTTTGCTCCCGGCTGCTCACAGGTGAGGCCCCCCATCTAGCCCCTCGCTTTTGGTGTTTCTTCCATATAATTGTGTAAGCCCAGCTGGAAGCCCAGTGAGTGCAGCATGCTCTGTCGACCTTCCGTTGGCCTCACAGGCCTTTGATTCTATCTTGTTGACCCCAAGCCCTCTCCAGCCCTGGTCGCTGCTTCCCCTCCCTCCCCACACCCTCTTCCGCATCCCCGCTACTCCCGCCTCCCCATCCGCCCACCCTGCATCTGATTGGATGGTGAGCACTTCTGTCAGGAAGCCTGCCAGTGAGTCTTGACCATCTAGGCCACTAATTTGATCTCCCCCACCAGCCCAGACCCCCCCCAGGCCCGTGTGCAGCCCCATCAGCCCCGCTCCTCAGTTAGCCTCCCTTCCGTGTTTCCCTCTCCTAAGCCCGACTTTCAGCCCGCCCCACTCCCTGATTGGTACCCCATCTAGGTCATAACCGACTCTCCCAGGGCAGCCCTCTGCCCGTGCAGCCCTGCGGCTAAGGGCCCTAAGGCCAAGGGCAGTTCCAACAGAGGCGGCTCCAAGAAGTGTCAGCCGGGGTCTGCAGGGGAAGCAGCGGCCGGCCGTCAACCATCATCTACAAGGACCAGTAAGGTAGGAGTGGCCTGGGCCAGGAGTAGAGCAACTACTCTACCCCAGTTTCCAAGCCACTTACCAAACCCAAAGTAAAGAAGATGATTGCATTGTATGATGTTCAGATTGCACTGATAGGCCTCTCTCCCACTCTACAGGTCTCTCAAACCTAGCAGGGGTTCTGTCTCCAAATTGCACTGTATGATGTTTAGATTGCACTGATAGGCCTCTCTCCCACTATACAGGTCTCTCAAACCTAGTAGGGTTTCTGTCTCCAAATTGCACTGTATGATGTTTAGATTGCACTGTTAGGCCTCTCTCCCACTATACAGGTCTCTCAAATTTAGCAGGGGCTCTGTCTCCAAATTGTATGATGTTTAAATTGCACTGATCGGCCTCTCTCCCACTATACAGGTCTCTCAAATTTAGCAGGGGTTCAGTCTCCAAACTGCATGGTATAATGTTTAGAATGCATGGTTAGGCCTCTCAAATTTAGCAGGCGTTCTTTCTCCAAATAGCATTTTATGATGTTTAGATTGCACTGATAGGCCTCTCTCCCACTATACAGGTCTCTCAAACTTAGCAGGGACTCTGTCTCCAAATTGCATTGTATGATGTTTAGATTGCACGGTTAGGCCTCTCTCCCACTATACAGGTCTCTCAAACGTAGCAGGGTTCTGTCTCCAAATTGCATTGTATGATGTTTAGCTTGCACTGATAGGCCTCTCTCCCACTATACAGGTCTCTCAAACGTAGCAGGGTTCTGTCTCCAAATTGCATTGTATGATGTTTAGCTTGCACTGATAGGCCTCTCTCCCACTATACAGGTCTCTCAAACTTAGCAGGGGTTCTGTCTCCAAATTGCATTGTATGAGGTTTAGATTGCACTGATAGGCCTCTCTCCCACTAGTTATCTCTACAGAGGTAATCTCCCTCAAATTTTTGTTTTCGGGGGGCCAGTATCTCGGAACGGGAGACACAATATCAGAAAAATACACAATTGATAAAAACTAACTACCCCACTCTATGTCCAACCAGTACTGGCAAAATGATCTACAGATATATTGTAAACATGGATTTCACCTTCAAATTTAGTAAGTCAGATTTATGCAAAACATCTCGTATTTTGTGCAAAAGGAACGGAACCATTCAACTCAATGAATACACACTAAACATGGCAATTTTTCAATATGTCCATATCAATTTATTAAGTGTTAAGACCACTTTAGAAAATTTAAAAAAGGGAGAGAGATAGAAACAAATCAATGGGACACACATTAATCGTGGGACATCAATATATCTTCTCGCTCGCTTCTTAAAAAACACAATGTTTCATATGGGGTTTTGTTATCTTAGTAAAAAAACCACTCTGAACAATTCAGTAGTTTACAGATACCAGACTATATTCTTTAGCTAGTCTGTTGTCAAGTGTCGACATGTTTCGGCCATTTTAGGAGATAAAACACTATCCCTAGTGTCTCGGCAACCAATACTTTTTAAGGCCTTCTTCAGGACAGACAATTTCTTGTTAGTTGGTGGACATCTCTATTTCAAATCCCCCGTAACAGGATCATATCCTGGTTGGACTTGAGCTTTATACTAGGAGACACCTAGTCCTAGCAGATCTTAGTTCCTGCTTCCCAGATGTCACGGATCAATTCTGGTTTATCTTATTTCTTGGCTGTATGGGAAACTTTACTTCCGCTAAGTGTGGCGGACCCGTAACAGAGTTTGTTCCATTCGGTGCGCGGGCAGTACTTCAAAATACTTCAAAATACTACACAGCTTGACAGGTTGGGAACAGCCCTCGAGACACATGCGTGTCAAGTCACTCAGTGCGTTTCCCCGATAACCTTACTATTTTCGTCCAGGTCCGGCGAGGGTTCACAAAAGCGTCTAGGCTCTCTTCCACTATACAGGTCTCTCAAATTTAGCAGTGGTTCTGTCTCCAAATTGCATTGTGTGATGTTTTGATTGCACTGATGGGCCTCTCTCCCACTGTGCAGGTCTCTCAAGTTTGGCAGGGGGTCTGTCTCTAAACTGCATTGTGTGATGTTTAGAATGGACTGACAGGACTATCTCCCACTATACAGGTCTCTCAAATAATCTAACTGCGCTTAGTTCAGTACTCAATAAATCCCGGAAATCCACCACAACCTAACTCAATTAAGTCCTATTCCAGCAGGCCATTAACACCCTAACCCCCCCACCCCCGACTGTGCACCCTTAGGAAACACACCCTACCCATCGACAGGAAAGCAACACTGAGCCAGAGAACAGTCCAGCGTATCCAGAGAAGGAAAAACCGAGGTCACTGTGACTGCACAACACAGCTTAGAGGACCAACCACCTACTACGCCTGCACTAATACTGGAAAATGGCACAACCCAGAAAAGGACACAGAGAAAGAGAACAAGATCGTGCAACAAGAGACGGGAACACACAACACCTACAGAACCCACAAGAAGTAGCCCCATTGGAAGGAAACACACCTAAAAAAGCCATAACCAGAACAAAATCTACAAGAGAAAAATCCTTATACCTCACACCTTACCTCGCAACAACCACGGTACACCGACATCCCAACATGGAAACCTCAAACATGCAAAGAATCTCCTGAAACAGGCAGAAAAAGATGGGAGCACTCAACAAGAGAGTGGGAGGTCCCCGACCCCATTACCCCTTACATCACAAGAACAGTGGGGCAACATCACTTTCCACTACATCCCGCACAATACAGCGAAGCACCGACAACCAGCAATGCTACCTCCAACCCAACAATTGGACTCAATGAAGAAACCACCGCTGATCTTCAACCGAGCAGCATCACAGCAGAAACACCAAGACTAATCAACCCTGTTATCAACTTAATGGACCGCTTCAATGAAGAAGCAGCCGTCACCGTTCTTCATACCACCGACATCAATGCAGAAACACCACAAAGAGACAATTACAAAATTGAACAACAAACAACCTCAAAACAAAATCTCACCCAGAGAATCCACTGTAACCTAATAAACGCAAGGTCAATGTCCAAACACTCAACTGAAAAATACGACCTCCTGTCAGACGGAGGCATAGACATCCTATTTGTAACGGAAACATGGCTAGACGACAACTACAAGATCACCCTCAACAACTGCCTGCCTGAAGACTTCAAATGCAGCCAAACAAACAGAAAATCCAAAAGAGGGGCGGGACTAGCGTCATCCATAAGGAACAACTGGACATCAAAATGGAAGATCGACTAAACATCGATAAATGTGAATCCTTAATACTACTTACGACAGTAAACCCCAAAACTAACCTGAAATTCATACTGATATACAGACCACCAACCTACGATGCGACTTTCATAGACGCTTTCACAGAAGCAATCACCATCCTAGCCATCAAGTACAATCATCTGATCATCCTCGGAGATTTCAACATCTGGTCCGATGAAGAAACGACAACCACACAAAAATCCTTAACCGCCCAACTAGCAGCCATGAACCTACAACAACTAGTCAAAGGAGCAACCCATTCAGCAGGGCACACACTTGACGCAATCTTCGCCAACAAGGATCTCATCACCACGGCAGCACCAATTCAAATACTTTAGAGCAACCACCTCATCATTCCATTCATAATCACAACGACCACTCCAACAAAAAAGCAACAAGAAAAAAGACCCATCATGACAAAAAGAAACTGGAGAACCATAAAAAACTCCAACCTAACCGAGCCCCTAGAACTCAGCAAACCACAAGCATCAACCATGGAAGAAGCAGACCTAGACAAAAAAGTTGCACTACTTCACACCTGGATCACAACAACCCTAGACAACATCACCAAAGAAAAGCCCTTCACCCCATCACATAAGAAAACTACAACAAAATGGTTCACCCCTCTACTCAACACCACGAAAAGAAAAAAACAAAAACTAGAATCGGAATGGAGGACCAACAACACCACCGCAAACAAATTAAAATTCCTACAACAGATCCGCTCATATAAAAAGGAAATACAAAAAGCAAAGAGGAAACATTACGACAACCGAATCTTCAGAGCACCAAACCCTCAAAAAGAACTATTCAAAATCATAAACAAAATAAAAAACTCACCGGGCTGCAACAACATGCCAATTCCATCGTTGAAACTTTGCGAGGACTTCGGAGACCACTTCAAAAACAAAATAACCTCCATCCAAAACACCATACAAACAGACCAAGCGATCACAGCTCAAACCCCACCGACACCGACGAGGAACATGCAAACAAGCTACGAAACTTCTCAGAAATATCAGTTGAGGCTTTTGTCAAACTGGTAAACCAAGGCAACAAATCAGGCTCTCCTGAAGACCCTTGCCCCCCGGACATATACAAAACAATTCTCAAACAAGGAACCCCCATGGAATACCACAGGAACCTCCTCAACCTCTCAATCTCAACAGGTAAAATACCACAGGCCTTCAAATCAGTTTACATCAAGCCGCTACTCAAAGACACAACAGGAAACGTAGAGGACTTATCCAACTACAGACCCATCTCCAACATACCCTACATAGCCAAACTGCTAGAAACGTACATCTACCAAATAACCCAAGAATTCATAGAAGAGCATTGCCTACTAGACCAGGCACCAGTTGGTTTCAGACCTATGAGAGGAACAGAATCATCTCTCCTCTCAATATGGGACGACCTAAAAACAAACGCAGACTCGGACAACCGTATCGCCCTGATTCTCCTTGATCTGTCTGCAGCTTTCGACAATGTCAACCACGCCATCCTCATAAAGAGATTAGAAGGACTAGGGATAACAGACACTGCCCTACTATGGATCAAATCCTTCCTAACAAACAGAACAGAAACAGTATGGATGAAACCTTTTAAATCCAAACCCAGAGACTCCGGAGTACCACAAGGATCATCATTCTCCCCGCTTCTATTCAACATCTACATGTACCTATTAATCAAACTCATAAAAAAAACATGGCCTAACATGCTACAACTATGCCGACGATACTCAAATAATCTTCAACATACAAGACACCCGAGAAGAAAACACCACACTAGAGAATTGCCTTTGTGACATATTCAACTGGATGAACCTCAACCATCTCAAAATCAACCCAAGCAAAACAGAGATAATGATTGTTTCAAAAAAGGGAGGAGACATCAACTACAACCCCTGGCCAAAAGAGCTTGGCACCACACCAGAACATCATCAACTGTAAAAAACCTGGGGGTCCTGATGGATAACAACCTCACTCTAGGGCCACAAGTAAACTCGGTAATCAAGAAATGTTTCCTCTTCCTGCAAGCAGCAAAAAGGATCCTACCGTTCCTGTCGTTCACCAACAAAACACTTACCATCATCGCTCGGATCATGTCCAGAGTAGACTATGCCAATAGCCTATACCTGGGCATGCCCGAACGACTTCTAAAAAAACTGCAACGCATACAAAATGCAGCAGCCAAACTCCTCCTCAAGCTACCCAGAAGAGAACACATCACACCCGCGCTAAAAATACTACACTGGCTACCACTAAAACAGCGAATAAAGTTCAAGTCCATGTGCATTACGCACAGAGCAATACGCAAACAAGGCGCAGAATTCCTAAGCGACAAACTACGCCTACATCAACCGACAAGAACACTAAGATCAAGCACTGACATACGCCTGGAACCAAAACCCTACAACAGAAAAAAACTCGGAGGATCCTCTTTCTCTCACCAGGCACCCAAAACCTGGACTTGCCTACCTAAGAATATACGGAACACAACAAACCACCTAGAATTCAGGAAACTCCTCAAATCATGGCTCTTCACAGCGTAACCACAACAGAGACGCACTCGAATGCCCAGACATTAAAACAACGATGAAAATAACTCCAACCTCGGCCATTCTCAAATTGGACAAACACTCAAACCAAAGAACCAACCACTCGACAGAGCATAAGATATCATGGAAAATAGCCACCAAAGGAAGGCTCCAGAGACTGATCACATACTTAGACCCAGACGAAAGCCCTCAAGTGACTCTCCCACCCGTACGTACCGGACGGACCATATCCAGACCGGCAGACGCATCTAGATAGAATTGTGAATATTAGCATGACCATACTTAGATGGAATTGTGGATATTGGCCTGCGTTGCATCTAGACGGGACTTTGAATGTTAGCATGTCCACACTTGGAGAGAATTGTGAATATTGGCCTGCGTCGGGTCTGGATAGGACCTTGAATGTTAGCATGCCCGCACTTAGGTGAAACCTAAATGTCAACATGCCCACACTTAGATAGAGTTGTGAATATTGGCCTGCGTCGCATCTGGATAGGACTCTGAATGTTAGCATGCCCGCACCTATGTGAAACCTGAAGACCAGCATAGGCCACACTTAAAATTGTGGACATTGGCCTGCGTTGCATCTACATAGGATTGATTGAAGGATGGGACGCTCGCGCCTAGATGAATCTTGAATATTAGCATGTGCCACACTTAGAATTGTGAACACCAGCCTGCGTAGCATCCAGATAGAGTCGTGAGTGTTGGCATGCCCTAACCTAGACGGATTTCTGGGCACCGGCCTGCGCGGCACCTGGATAGGACTGTGAGTGTTGGCATACCTGCACCTGGATGAAGTTCTAAACATTGGCCTGCGCCGCATCTAGATGGGATTATGAGGGCCAACAGTTGGCCCAACGTTTGGACAAAACTGTGAATGTTAGCATGCTAAAGGTCAGGTAATCCCACTAACCAATATAAACTCAAACTCTGCATACTTATTTCACTCATAAAACTCACACAACCACCTCTCGCACAACAAGCCGCATGCACTTCACAACACTGCAACAACACATAAGCCGGAGCAACAGCACACGCGGACTGACACCGATCCAATTCCCGCACCAAAGCTCAGCACCCGGTGTATATCGAGTTGAAGCTGCCAACAGAACACCACTCCTCTCACTATCCCACTCCCTCTTCACCTTACTAACCCATCCCACCTTATCGTTTACAGATCTGCCAGAGCGCCTGGGGACCAGTTCCGTTGGTGACGGTGCATGGTACAAATACCTCTAGCATTTAACATTTAACATCAAACCATTAAAACAAAGAAAATGTGCAAGATTAATAAAATATCAAATAGTACTAAAGCAGACACATATTAACTATTGTAATACCTCAATAAGTAATGCATGCAGTCATGATATCCCAGAGACACACCCAGCAGAAACATTAAAGGCTTAGAGTGCTGCTTTCTGGTGTCAGTACAGCTGCATGTGGCCAGTGACCAACATTCTACATCTATTTGAGCCTCACATGCCAGGTATAGTCACCATTTGGTAAATTATGCTGCACAAGCCAGACACTGCTATAACATGCTAATCTCATTTACATCCATCAAAGAACTGCCATAATATATTATATACCAGGTTTATGCTCATGCACTAGGTATAGTCATCATTTGCAAGTTAAAGCCTCAGAAGCCCAAGCACTGTTATTATAGGCTAAGTGCAGTCTCAAACGACCAAGTAAGGTCATTGTACACAGGTAAAGCATGAGGTGGTTGATACGTGGTACAGACTGTGTTTTATAGTGCAAACTGAAGTGAATCACATCGAGGTGATCTCAATTTGAGAATTTATGGAAAATTAGGCCCTTTGAGGCAAAGGTGTTTTACTTAGGATTACATATGTTGGTCAAGTGGACATGCCATGATTATGCAGAGTTGACTGGTATCACTGTCTCCAATTTAGCCCATAGACTACATCTCCTACATCACATCTTTAGTTTTACACCAACATACTAGGGATTCTGGATTCAGTAATTTCATGAGCAGAATGAGCTTTTTGTGTTTGATACAGCTTTCACGCCTTGCCTGGGGGGGTGGACATTGGCTTTAACGGCCCACCAGTCCGCGCTTTGGTAGGCCAAAGCGAAGCCCATGTCCACCCCCAGCCTGGACGTGAAAGATGTTTGCACCTCAGTATTTACTAGGGTGCAGATAGTTTTCTTTTTTTTTTTCCTTCCAGCAGTAGATTAGCCCATCTCCCGTTAGAGAATAAAAAAAAATAAAATGGCCACCATCATTGAAATAGAAAAGGGATTAGGTCCCTTTTCGGATGATCACGGACATGGAAAACATGACCCCAAAATGCCTGCCGTCATCCGAAAAGGCAATTAGTCCCTTTTCCATGTCAATGCCGGCCAGACCGGAGGAGCTCAGGGACCGGAGCAGCTTGTTGCTTCCCCACATTAAAAAAGGAAAACAAAGGAAAAATAGCGTCACCCTCGAAAGGGCCTCAGGTTGCTGGAACAGCGGCTGGGATTGTATACTCTCATCTGCTGTTCCAGCCACCTGATTGGTTAGCTTACACTCCCTCGGTACGAATAATGCAGAAATGTGAAATGCAAAACCATATTTTACATTAATCAATCTAAAATTTCAAAATGTGAAAGATCTTCTTTAGAACCTGTTTGGTAAAATAAGTATGATTATTGTTATGTGATGCAGAATGAGCAAATTTACTAGACGTAACACTTAATTCACTGGGCTACCCCCATCCTTTTCTACAAGTAGTATAGAAAAGAGAATGTTCTAAATATTCAAAAATACATTGGATAAATTATATGCGCATTGACGATTAAGGGTCACACACAAGACATAAATAATCACATTTAAGCAAACTGCAAACACACAAATATTTCATTCAAACTCACACAGATAATTTACACAAAGGAATACAACTCCCTACACCTTAATCATTATGAAACTACGATGTCAAGTGTCATTTTCCTTATGCCAATGGACAAAGATTGCACTCCTTCAGGTATTGGCTGTGTTGGTGAATCCCAAAATACATGCAGACCTCTTTTCTTTTTTTTTTAGATGAATGAGTCCAAACACACATAGTGTGCAGATTCCAAAGTGATTTGTGTCTGGCCAACACATTGTTTTCAGTGCGTTGCAAATTAAACTTTCACATCTAAGTATGAGGCAGAGTAGGCCAGCATTGGCAGAGACAGTACCAAGGACATGAATGTCGAGACAGCATGGAATGAAAAAAGCACTTAAAAGCAACATTTGACAACTCTCTCTCCATTTTACACAGTTGCCCTCGCGTTTCCAAGTTGGCTGTTAAAATAACCAAGCTTTCAACGTGGTATCCTCTTTTGCACCAGGCATCGGCTGAATAATAACAGGACACCTCCACATACTATTAGAATAACTATGACAGAGAGCTAGGGCTATACACATCCAGACCTAACAACAATATGTATAGCCCAGCCTCACAAATCCCATAAAGAACCCCTGAGCAGTGATTAATATTCGTTTTACGCCCAGAAAAACACAATTATTGGCAAAGCCAAATGTCTTGTGGCTTACAGTTGTTTATTGCATTTTACATATATAAGAAACACTGCCGTAAAGCCTTGCACTCTACTTATTCAGTAATGCCATACCTGTATGCAAGTTTGTGTTTTCACACAACTCGTATTAATATTAAACACAGTAGGAAGACTTCTCTTCATGGCAGTTTATGGCAGTGTTTTAACATGTGAAGGATGGTGAGGTAGGGGTGAGTTAAGGTAGAAGGGAGAAGTGGTGAACTGAGATGGAAGGTAAAAGGCAGGGTGTGCATAGTAGACATGGATGAGCTAGGAGGAGTGGGGGTACATAGAGGTGATCCAGTAGGGCAGGTTGATGGGAATAAACAGTGGTGAGGTAGGGTGGATGGAATTGGTGTGGGTGAGTGAGTGTGAGGTAGGGAAGGTAGGGATTGAGTCGGGTAGGATAGAGTGGGTTGGAATAGAATGGGGTGAGGTACTGAGCATGCGGAGATGGAGTAGCATGAGATGGGGTGGGTTGAAGGTTCACAGTGGGTGGGGATGGAGTTTGGTAGAAAAAGAGAGGGGTGAGGAAGGGCATGTGTGTGTATAAATGGGCGAGGAAGGGTGTGTGAGTGTATAGAGGGGTAAGGAAGGGTGGGTGGTATAGTGCAGGGTGATGAAGGGTGGCTAGGGGTAGAGAGGGTTAAGAAAGTCTGGGTCGGTTAGACAGAGATGAAGAAGGATGGTTGGTGGTTGTGTAGGAGTGAGAAAGGGTGGGTTGGGTAGAGACCGGTGAGGAAGAATGGGTTCGGTAAAGCTGTGAAAGGAAGTGTTGGTGGGAGATAGAAAAGGTATGGAAGAGTGGGTGAGGAAGGATGGGTGGTGGGTACAATGGTGATGAACGGTGGGCGGATACAGATGATAGAGAAAGGATGATTGGTGTAGAGACAGTGATGAAGTCTGGTTGCGGGTAGAGCAAGGCTGGGCAGGGGTGGATAGAGGATGGGTAGGACATTGGTGGGGAAGAGTCAGGTGGGGTAAACTGCAGTCATGGGGAAAGCAGGAATTTTGGAGCATGGGGTCTCGGTGGCTGTAAGTGGGGGAAGATTACAATGGGGATTTGAGTGGTGTGGGATATAGAGTGTTGTGGCAGATCAGTGTGGTGGAGTGGTGTCATGGGGTTGAGTAGTGGATTGGAGCGGCATGATGTGATGAAATGCTGTGGTGCAATGGGGTCATGGTGTGCTGGTGTGGGTGATAGTGTGGAGTGGTGGCAGTGTAGATTGGTGGTCATATGAAGTGGGGTGTGGCGGGTAGTGTGGATTGGTGGAGTATTGATGTGAAGTGGTTTTGGTGTGAAGTGGTGTAGTGACGGTGTGGAGTGGCATTGTGGTGATGTGGAGTGATGGTCTAGTGGCAGCCAGTGGTGCAGAAGTGTGGAAAGGTGTGGAATGATTGTTTACAGTAGTGGTATGGTGAATGGGGGATGTGGAGTGGGGCATGGGTTGTGAGTGTGATGTGGTATTGCGTGATGATGTGTTGGGTGTCCTGACCCACGTTTAAGCTATCATGCTGCAACATTTGGTGCTGTGGGCTTAGGAAATTCAAGATGGCGGAAAACCCACATGTGCGCCGAAATCCCGGAAAGCTGCGCAGTTGTGCGCAC
The DNA here is from genome assembly GCF_040938575.1 of Ambystoma mexicanum. Lineage (NCBI taxonomy): Eukaryota > Metazoa > Chordata > Amphibia > Caudata > Ambystomatidae > Ambystoma > Ambystoma mexicanum. The sequence continues at coordinate 505,925,662 of NC_090928.1, read as the reverse complement.
ACCAAAATGGTTACCTAACTTGCCACCCACCAGGGTAAAGAAAGGTCTTTGTTAACAAAATCCACTTTTACTGATGTCAAAAAGTTGCTGAAATCGTGACTCATTGGACCACTTTAAAGATTCAACCCTTTTTGTGGGGTTCCACATAACCATCTTACTGTAAGGAGCCCCATCAAAACAATGTTAAGCAAGGATTTACTACCATGTAAGAACCATTCCTGTTTAGAATGCATTAATCCAAGAAAATCCCAAAAATGGGTGCAGTACCAGTACTCACCACTATCCAAAAGCCGGCAGTTTAAAACCACCCTGTGTTTCTCTGAAGGCAGGCTCAAACTGTCTATTTTAAACATTGCAACACATCTAAAAACTCACTGGACACCAGCAGACATTTGGTAGAATGGAGTGTTGTGTGCCTACAAAATCTGGGAAATGAAGAGCCCAAAACAATGCTTATAACAAAACTGCTATGGAGTCAGCAGTTTAAGTTGCACTGGATTTAAAGACACTAAAATCGAAAATGTTTAGATTAAATGAGTGAGCTATGTTTGGTGTCACATGCCTTTGTAACTGTTTAAATGTCATAGTTTTAAACTTAGAATCAGCCTTCTAGCTGCATATGTAAAAATGTTTAGTTTTATTTGAATGCAGAAACTGGGGAACAAAAAGTGACATTTTATCTGAAACCCGGCTTAAGGAACTGAATTCTGCCTGGCAACTACCCCCAGCAGCAGTGAAACTTGAGTCACCACTGTGTTCCCAGGCCAATGTTCCTTTTGCTGCCCAAGCTAAGGATATGCCATCCATCTGATAATTGAATTATCTGTGCTCTGCAAGAGAGTGAACAAAGCCCTCTTCACTCAGGCAAAGGTTTTTATTACCGCAGTCGTAAATTGTAGCTTCCTCTTGGCAGGAGCTGGGAGGAGCACTGCCTGTGAGAGCAAGCTGGCTTGGCAGAACTGGAAAGAACCAGAAATTCAACCTTGTACTGAAGGTAAACCACACCCCTTTGGAGCCAGAACATAACTTTAAAAAGATGAATAACTCATAGAGCGGACATGTGAAAATTTGATAAATGATACCATAATTCTTGTGATTTTTCTGCCCACAGTTTAAGACGTGGTAGGAACCGGTGGTATGTTCAGGGGGGTTTTAGCGGAAAAGTGGATATTACTCTAAATGTGTGCATGTTAAAAATCTGAAACTTCATCAGTTAATGTCCCTACCCCCTGCACACATGTATGTAAAGTTGGGTCCATGTCGGAAATTGAAAAAGCAGTTAAAAAGTCAATTATGTACACATTTGTGAATGCAAGCTCCCAGGAAGAGCAGAGTTTGAACAGGGGATACCTCCTGTAATGCATGATGGGTGCATATGATTTAAAAACAATATGTACCTCTGCAAATATGTATTTGTTTCAAATCTAGATTTGTGTGTAAGTTGACAGGAGGAGTGGACTTTCTGCAGGCTGTAAAATGACATCAATCTGACTCACAGTTCAGTTTGCCAATCAAGCGGAGGAATGGAAGCCTGACCAATGACGAATGAGAGGGGCAAGTCTAGTGATGCAACACACACACCCATTCTCAAGAAACAGATAAAAGCAGAGAGTCAGGACACATAGGGAGATTCAATTTCATCTGCCGCTGGAAGCCCTGCCGGAAAAATCCATACTTACCTCCATCAAACTCCAGAAAGCCAAACTAGAGACTTCAATCTATCCAGAGCAGAGACCAGACCAGAGAGAAAGCAGTGCTGTGCCTAGCAGAGACCAGACCAGAGAGAAAGCAGTGCTGTGCTTAGCAGAGACCAGACCAGAGAGAAAGCAGTGCTGTACCCAGAGAGACCTGACCAGACTGAAGTCCGTGACCAAGTCGCTTTCCTGTTTAAAATCTCTTGTGAGTACCGCCAAACTGTACCAAACCAATCTCTTAGTTTAAATTCATCTAATTCAATCTATTTAACCTAAGTAGAACTGCCTCCTAGCTGTCACCTGTCAATTCTAGTAAAATTTGTCACTTGTCAAAGTGTGCGTTTAAAATTGGCAAAACCAAAAACGACCTTTACTAAATTGCTCATATCTCCGCAACCGTTTGGGCTAGAGACTTGCAATAACTTTCATTTGGAACCTGAGATCCTAGGCTTTCCCAGGACCCCAAAACGGTAGAGATAGTCCTTGCGGTTCCTCTGTAATAGCGCTCGGCGCATCCGCGAATTTTGCCGCGATTTGCAATTTCTTCACATGTAAAAAAACTGCTGATGCCTGCTTTCCATTTGCCAGAAATTCGTTTAACCTGTTAACTATCCCTGCCTCATTGCTAGTGTGAGCCTGGACTAATATTAACTAGATACCACTCACCCTGAACCTCTGAAAGGGAATTAAAAAGCATTTCCAGCATATTTCTCATCCATTGCTAGCACATATCAAAGCATTTGGGCCTGTGTTTTCAAAACTCCTATCTGTTTTCTGTAAGCTTGCTGGGATTGAACTGAATCACATTTGATTGCATTTCTGAGAACTGTGTGTTTCCTTCCATTTCCTTGCCTTGCATCAAGGGGGGGGGGGAATTGCCAGAGAAAAGTGATTACATTGTTTTGTTGAAATCATATTGAGTATTTCTATACTGCATTTCATTCATTCAACCTTGCATCCATTTGAACTCTATAAAGCATTTTGTACCACATTATACTTTTGTTCCTATTTACCAGTGTGCTATTCAATTATTAATTTATTATAAAGCGTGATATATATATCTATTTTAAATTATCAAATAAACCTTTAAACTTGCAAAACAGAACTACTTCTTGGCTCAGTGGGGTCAGGGGGATTCCAAGAGAGGGGTGTTATATAGGGGTAGTCATCCAGAACGCATGAACTGGACCTAAAGATATATCAATAAGGGTTTTCATTCAGTATTACAGACTAGGCGTTGACTTAGCTGTAGTGTTGAATTGAATCCTCTTACAAATTGGGGGCTCGAGCCGAGACGTTGGGTTAGATTTACCACTTGTGCAGCTTAAGACAGTGTGCTAACTGACGGGATACATACATCCGGTCGGATCACCACGCTGCATTACGCTGTGAAGCATTCCTCAAAAGGGACACTCCAAGAAAAGTTCTGCTCTGCAAAAATAAAATACAAACTTCTGTAAGTCAGGACAGAGACCAATCTCTAGAATGACGACCTTAGTAGACATGAAAATAGCCAGAGAGCACCTCTTGCATAAGCTATTTGTGAGAGGTGAATGGACCGAACAGGGCCAGGATGCGTGGTTGCAGGCCATCACACAACAGGTCACTGAAACAGGGTCAGATATATATAGAGATCAGGGTCCCTTACATGTGGCCCTGAGTGAACTATATATGGCTCCTAAAGCCAAAGATGAACACAATAAGATTGCCAGGGTAGCGGCGTATTTATATTTACATATGGGAGACATGCAGGATAGATGTGCGGAAAGCCAAAATCTGGCAAATAGGCAACAGATGGCATTACAGAAGGCCCAATCTGATCTGGACTCTTCTGAGCAGAGGCTGCAGAGGAGCCAGGAGTCAGAAAATGACAGCAGACGGTACATCACTAAAATAAAGGAGGATATGGATATAATGCAACAGGAAAAGGCTGACCAGGATACCAGATTTCTGGCCCTGCAGAAGGAGCACCAAGACAGTTTGGACTCCTTACTGCAGAGCCAGAAAAAGCTGGAGCAACAATTAGACTTTAACAGGGCATGCACGGAGCAGGTAGCCACCCTGCAAAGTCATCTAGATAGAGTGAAGGTAGAGAGCAACAAGCTGATTTTGAAAGACCTGGATACCCAGGCAGAGTTTGATCAGGAGCGCCAGAAAGCTGGTGCCTTCCAAAGGCAAAGGGACGACCTGGCGGCACAAATGCAGGCTCTTAGTCAGGAAAGAGACGCCTTAGGCCAGGAAGTCTGCCATTTAAAAAGAAAAATGGAGGAAAATCACCTGGCCCACCAGGGACTGGGTGATCTCCAAAAAGAACACCAGAACTTGTTAGAGCACACCAGGAGGGTGGAAGATGCTCTAGCAAGAAAGGAGCAGGCCAATAGGGACATTGCCCAGGAGGTCAACCTCCTGCAGCAAAGACTGGCCCAGTTCTCCAGGACCAACCAGGAAGCACAGAGGGAGAATGAGGCTCTCTGCCAACACAATGATAGGCTCCAGCAACAGGTAGCGATGCAGGAGAAACTGATAGAGTCGAGTAAGGCCTTAACAGAGGAACTGAAAGCACAAATGCAGGCTCTTGCATTGCAACAGGGAGCAGGGGCGGATAGAGATGAGGTTCGCTGGGAAATGGAAACTCCGGAGCATAACCTCAGGAGCCCTAGTACCAGAGGCCCTCATACCTCTCAGTCCCTGGACTCTGCCACCCCCATGTCCCCTGGTGCACATGAGCACAGGGCCACAGGGATGGCAGATTACTATCCAGCTAAGAGTATGGGGCTCATAGGCCAGTACCACTCAGGAATGGAGGGGTGGGCATCCGGGTATGGGCACCCAAGTACAGTACAGTTCAGTGGGGAACCCCAGGAGAGTAGGCCCATTAAGGGCATCCTGAAAACCTCTGCCCAGTTAGGTCAGTGGAGGGGGTACCCATCAAATCCTGGCAGCAAGGAGGAATCTGAAGACTCCTCTGAACTGCGCAGGACACAGGAGACCAGGTCCCCACATTCTGCCAGCCATTCCCAGGCTCGCAGAATCCGGGAAAACCTGGAAGATCAGACGGGAACCTCTGGGAGCAGTGCCTCTGAGTCCGAGGATGAATGGACAAGGATTACCCGAACCAAAAAGGCCAATAAGGCAAAAAGGGCCTTGCTTAAGGACCCCTTAAAGCAGATTAAGGCGATCAGGAGCGTCATCACGCCTTACCATAAGAACGCTAAGTATTCTGTTTGGGAGCACTTAGAGTTGTTTGAACAAATGATGGAGACTTTCCATTTGAAGGACAGCCAAAGCTGTATTCAATATGTAAAGTGGACATTCTCCCCGGAATACTCCAGTTTCTTTGCGGGGCTGGAGGACCAAAATCATTTAAGATGGTCCACATATAAGGCGGCCATCCTGAAACATTTTTCTGTTCACAGAAATCCTCAAGAGGCTCGCAAGGCGGCCTACAATTTGCAATGTGGGGAGGATCAGGCCCCACGAGAATTTGTGTAGGAGTTAAAGCGTGCTTTTGCGCAAACCACCAGAAGGGTGCGCACAGATAGTAGAGAGTTTGTCAATACATTTTTCCATGCCTTGCCCAAATATATCATGACCCAGCTTGTGAGGGATTTTCATGAGAAAAGATCTTTAGACTGGGTCATTGAACAGGCTACCCGGATCTATGAGGTGCAGAAGCCCATAGAAAATAAAAGCAATGCCCAGAAAAACCCCAAAGCCAACAGCACCCCTGCTGCTGCCAAGGTGGCAGAGGTAAAGGTTACCCCCGTTTTGGATTTGGAGATGGGGGGGCCTAAAAACCTGCCTGCACCTAATAATGCTAGGCCCAGAAGGTCCTCGGGCCAGTCACAGACAGGGAGCCGGGGAGGCAGCCCCACAAATGGGGTCCCTCGCTCTCCTGACTATGTAAGTCCTCGCTACAAAGGTAACAGACCCATCCTGGGTTATGTGTGGACTCCTCCAGCCCAAGGGGGGGGATCCAGCCAAGCACCTAACCCAGGGAACTTCCCTCCAAACTTCCCACCGGAGGGCAGAAATTTACCAAACCCTGGGCAGAACTTTTTCCCCAGATATCCACCCGACTTCCAACCCCAAAATCATCCATCCTTCTTTCCTCAATTCCCGGAGCCCAGACCACTGAATCCGGGAGAGGGGAGGCCAAGGGTGGAGGGGTACCCAAATCTTCCCAACCCGGGGTATTACCAGAGGAGGGACAGCTACCCTTCCCGGGATCAGCCCAGGGGAGAAAACAGGGCCCCGTATCAGCCTGAGCGGGTTTCCCAGTTAGAGCGCCAGGTTCAAAACATGGCGCGGGATATGGGTCATATACTGAGGGCGCAGCAGAACCCTCAGATCAGCATGCCGGCGCAGAACGCACCCAACTCTGGACCTGGTGCTCCAGAACAATGACGGGGGCAGCACCCCGATAACTCACCGGTTCCCAGGGAGGAGGCACAAAGGGAAGGGGGGTGTAAAGCCTTGGAGGAAGCTTCCTTCCTCACTTGTAAACAGCCCCTGGAAACCCAGGAACCGGAAACGAAATCTCTTGCCCCTGAAAGTCTGCCTCCTAAGGAGCAGAGGGGGGGTAGGAGAAACAAAAGACCCAAACAGACTCAGTTTGAGGAGGAGGTACAGATCTTCCAATTTGAGGGAGAGGGATCCTCAGAGGATCCTGGGAAAAGGATCTTCTCCTTCAGAGAGGGGGGAACTCCTCCCAAAGAAAAATGGGTCCCTAGGGATGCAAATCCAGACTGGGGAGATGTGGAGACTGAGCTACCGCCGCCCACCATCTCATCCCAGAACCAACAGCAAGAAAATCCCCTGGTTCAAACCCATCCTGGCGACTGCCTCCAAAAAGGGGGGGGCGGCCCAGAAACGGAGCCAGGGGAACCCACAATGGCTCTGATCTCCAGTTGCAAATTTTTTCTTTCAGATTCCCAAGACTCTCCACAGAATTCTGCCCAAATCTCCTCGCTAGCGATGTCCAAAACCAGAAAGTTAGCCCACCAGTTGTCCAAAAATGTACATTATCTGTGCCCCCTTGAGGAGAAGGAGGGAAGATATTATGCCCCGGTACAAGTACAGGGGCAGGGTACAATCTCAGCACTGGTGGACACTGGATCTCAAGCTACCCTTCTGTCCAGAAGGGCCTTTGACGAACTGAATGCAGGAAGGGGAGAGAATTACCAAATTCCTCTCACCTCTCTTCCTGGACAACTGCAGAACTTTGACGGGAAGGAAATTCCCGTCGAGGGGACGGCAGACTTGGACATAGAAATTGGGCGACATAAGTTGAAGCACCCGGTCATAGTCGTGACCCCAGAGGGCACCCCTTGTTTACTAGGGAATGACCTCCTGAGAAGGTTGTCACCCCTAATAGATTGCGTAAACAAGGTCCTCTGGACCCAGACTAGCCGACCAATAAAATTAAAACAGAGTGTCAACCATGTTAGTTTAAACGGCACATGCCACATGGTTGAACAAAAATCTGACCAAGTAGAATTTCACTTCCAGAATAGCCAAATTCCAGACGTGACAGTAATAGCAGTAGGACAACAGACTGGTGATGGGGGGTCCTCTCTATTTCTGAAAATCAACCTTCCTTCCAGTTTAAGGTGGTATTCCACGCTGGAAGGAAACACTCTGAGATTCTATACTAATCCACAATCTGAAACTCCCACTCCTATAGTCCAGAAAGAGGTGAAATCAGCTCAGAGCCTGGCTGATATTCAGCAAATTGGAGAGCAGTTGTTCATCCCTGTTCAGTTAAATGATGGGAAGGACTCTGTTCTCGCTCGAGTGTGTGTGAACAACGGTAAGAGCTTCATCAGCGAAGCCATGTTTCGCCAACTCCCAAAAGATCCAGCCATTCCCACCTTCAAACTGATAGACAAATGGGAAATGGACCTGGAAGCACCTAATTCCAAACATCTCCTGCCAAGCAGGTGTATGCTCAAAATCTCCATTGGCAACAAGAGCATAGTCCACAATTGTTGGGTCGTGCGAGACGTCCCTGCCGCCTTTTACTTAGGCAGTGACATTCTCAATCGCTTTGCCATTAGTTTGGACCTAATAAACTTCAAAGCCTGGTCCCGATTAGCGGATAATCCCATGGGCTTTGATGATCCAGAAAAAGCATTTAGGTCAGCTCAATTGCTACCTTATGCAGTCGAAATTCAGGTTAAAGAGGAAGTCACCATCCCAGAAAGGACCCGACAATTCTCCCTGGAAGTGAAAGTTAAAAGGGGACAAGAGTTGAAAAACCCTGATGCTTACATACATCTAAATGCTTCTCTCCAACAGCAAGGGTTGGGGGTAAACCCAACACCATTAGTCAACATAGAACATGACACCATTCCAATAGAGGTGGATAACAGCGACTTAAAGAGTATTACTCTAGCCGCAGGCACCATTATTGGAATGGCGGTTGATGACCGACATTGTTCCATCGACTTAGTAAATGAACTGTTAGGACCAATCCCCAAGGACTGTTTTGAGAGTGACAGTGAGGACAACACAACACCAGACAGGATTTTTACCCGGCATGGGGGGAACTTCCTGGTGTACACTTCCTGCCCCTATGGTAAGGAAGATGTGACTTGTGACTTCAGGAGGGATGAGGTGATTTTCCAGGTCCATGAGGGCTGCCTTTCCCACCTGAAGCCTCCGGTCCAAATCAGCACTCTAACCAGGGACTTCTCCACCCAGCTGGAGGAGGCCGCTGAAATAGCCAAACCAGAAGTCTTTCCAGGCTTCAGGCAGATGGTGGAAGAGAGAGTCAACCTAGCTGATGCCTGTGTGACTCTGGAACAAAAGCAAAAGTTGAAACAAGTTTTCTTGGATTTCCAAGATCTCTTTGCGGTAGACTCATATGACTGTGGTCGCACCGACATCCACACCACAACAATCCCCACGGACCCTGGCATGACTCCAGTGTTTGTGAAGCAATATCGCTTGCCTCTCGCATCAATGGAGTCCCTTACTGAAATAATTAAGAACCTTGAGTCCCGGGGAATAATCCGTCCAGTCCACAGCACCTTCAATAATCCGGTGCTGGGAATATTGAAGCCAAACGGCCAGTGGAGACTCTGCGCTGACCTCAGGGAGCTCAACAAACGGGTCCATACTTCCCGATGGCCTCTGCCCTACATTGACCAAGGTCTGGCCCAGATCCAGGGGTCACAGGTATTCACTGCAATAGACCTGACCAATGGATACTGGACCGTGCCTGTCAGTAGGGAGGACCAATACAAACTGGCTTTTACCTTTGGGGGCCAGCAGTACACCTGGACCCGGACTCCCTTCGGATACCTCAACTCCGGCAATGAATTCAACATTTTTCTACACAAGGCCATGCCTGACTTGGGTGCAAGGGGTAACTTGGCTTATGTAGATGATGTCCTCATCAAAAGTTCATCTGTGGAGGAACACATAGCAGAGATCCGTTATGTTCTGACACAGTTGAGGGCCGCCGGAGCAAAACTTTCCTTTCAGAAAGCACAGTGGTGTAGAACCCGTGTTAATTTCTTGGGGCATGAGATTACTCCTCAGGGTCTCTGTCCCCAGGAAAAGAAAGTGGAAGCACTTCAGAAACTGAAAGACCCCACAACTCTGCGGGAACTAAGGAGCCTCCTTGGACTGACTAATTACAGCAGAAAGTTCATTGAGGGCTACGCAGAGATCACCAGACCCCTGATTCATCTCCTGAAGGGGGGGGTCAAGTGGGAATGGGGTCCAGAACAAGCCGAGGCAGTAAAACAACTCAAAAGAAGCCTCTCACAAGCGCCTTGCCTAGCTTACCCTGTCAGATACAAGGAGTTCTTCCTGGAGACGGGGTTCTCTAATACGTGCTTGACGGCAGTATTATATCAAAAGCATGACAAGGTCAATAAAGTAATCTCCTATGCGAGCAAAACTTTATCCTCTGTGGAGGAAAAATTCAACGATTGTGAGAAGGCACTCCTGGCAACGGTGTGGGCATTGAAGAATTACCGCCCGTTTATCCAGGGGGAACACATCATAGTGGAGACTCCACACCAGCCTCTGCAATATCTCCAAAGTGACAGAATCCGGGCCGGAAATGTGAGTAATTCCCGAATTACTTCCTGGATTCTGTCAATGCAAGGCTTTCCTGTGGAGGTCAGATATGGCCAAAACAAGAAGAGTCCACTCGCGCGAGGTCTGGCTGACTTGCATGATTGTGCCAGAGAAAACTGTCTCGAGGACGAAAGTCTAAAAACAAAGGACAACATGGAGGCATACCTTAATTCCCCACACAAAGTCTTTGAAGAAGACAAGTGTGAGGGAATGCCCACTGTCTATGTGGATGGATGCTCTAACCATGTTGACAACGACGGGGAGAAAGAACTGGTGGCCGGCGTAGGGAATGCATGGGTGAATGAGTCCCCAGAACCCTCCGCTGGATACAAAATTGGTCCCCGAAGTAGTCAGGTGGCAGAATTGATGGCTGTGCATCAGGCCATCCTCACTGCTGTCCAGCATCAACTCCACGAACTGGTCATAATCACAGATTCGGATTATGTACGGAACGGGTTCGTGGAGCACCTGGTTAATTGGAAGACCAGAGGCATGGTATGTGCTAACAACAAACCCTTGAAACATGGGAAGTTGATCCAAAACATTGATGATCTGGTCACCTCGAATGGGATGACCATCTATTGGAAGAAGATCAAGGGTCATTCCAAAGTAGAGGGACCAGACAAAACTGGAAATGACTTAGCTGATCAGCTGGCCAAAACCGGGGCCATCCAAGGGGATCTAATTGAGATTGAGTCCCTGTTGGGGGAAATCCAGGTCACTGCCATCACTAGGTCCCAGACAAATGCTCACAACGACCTTTCAATTGCACAATGGAGTAAGGAGACCCCTGATGCTGATTTGATTACCGCTCAGAAGGGGGATCCAATTATTGGTAAAGTTTACCAGCACCTTGAGGACCCTGAGAACTTTCCCCTGACGGATACCGATTACATTGGGAAAGAGGACCTAAGAGTGTTGATGAAATGTCCCAAAATGTTCCGGATCCAAGACGGTTTGTTGGTAAGGAAATCCAAAGCTGGCCACGATCAGTGGGTGGTTCCTACCTCATTCCGAAGCCTGATGTTAAGTCACGCCCATGATGCGGCCACTGCCGGTCATAGGGGGTTTCACACAACATTGGAAATCTTAAGAGAGGTTGCATACTGGCCACACATGGGGCAGGACCTCGACCAGTACCTGAAGGGTTGCCTTGTGTGTGCACAATTTCAGCCATCATCCCTCACACACCGGGCGCCTTTACAAAAGAGGGGAATGACACTGCCATGGTCAGATTTACAAATCGACTTTGTAGGCCCTGTGATTCGCTCGGCTAGGGGGAATAAGTACATGTTGACTGTGACATGCTTGTTTACCAAGTGGGTGGAATGTCTCCCAGCCCCAAATTGCAAGGCAGAAACTGCAGCTGCCTTGATGATTAACCACATCTTTTCCCGTTTTGGTCTACCTCAAAGGATTGAGTCAGACAGAGGTAGCCACTTCACCAGTGAAGTAATGACAAAGATGTGGGAGATACTGGGGGTCAAGAGAAAGCTGCATATTGCTTATAGACCAGCTTCTTCTGGGGCAGTAGAGAGATATAACCGGACAATTGTGAGCATATTAAAGAAGTTTGTGGCAGATTCTGGGCCAAGTTGGGATATCCGATTACCTCTGGTCCTAATGGCCATCAGATCTACCCCTTCATCTGCAACCAAAATGTCACCATTTGAGTTGATGACTGGGCGCAAGATGGTGCTTCCGCAGCATTTGCTCTACAGGACCCAAGAGCAGACACTGATAAATGCCTCCACTACTCATGAGTATGTAGAGAATTTAAGGAAACACCTCCAACATGCTTTTGCTTATGCTCAGCGGAATCTAGAAAGATCGACTGATAGCATGAAGACCCATTATGACCTGAAAACTTCCAGGAAGGAATATCAGGTGGGAGACCGGGTCTATCTATACAACTTCCAAAGGAACCAGGCCAAGCAGCGCAAATTTTTGCCTACATGGAAGGGACCCTTTGAGATCGTCGATAAGATCTCCCCTGTGGCCTACAAAATCCACATCCCCAAAGGTCCTTTGGCAGAGGGGGAAGACAAGTGGGTCCACATAAACCAGTTGAAATGTTGCCATCCCAGGCACACTCTGCAACAACTGGAGGAATCCTCTGGAATCCTAGCGGGTACTGTATCAGACTAATTCAGTTCCAATCATAAAACATACCACATCTAGTCTCTAAAATATTGTGATTTACATGAAACTGTCTCTAGTGATACTGTTTTTTTTTTCAAAATAAGAATGTAATGTTTTGTTATGATGAAATGCATTTGCTGCCCCACTATCTCAACAGTGGTGGAAAAAAATCGTCTATGAGTAGATATTGCCGCTTTTGCTTTATCATCCTAGGAGAGATGAAACCATGAAGGATGACCAAGGAGGACGATCCGGGGACCGGGAGCAAAGACACAACGGGCCCGGGGTACCGCCCAATCTTCCCATCAGGACCGGCGAGGAGAACTGATCGATCTGACCGGATGGAGAAGAAGATGCTGAACTGTGCCATCTACAGAAGAGGAAGAAGATTATGCGGACAGACCGGTGCGTGGGTCAAAACCCATGGGCACGCGACTCCCCATCGACTCAAATTCAAAGTGCAGTCGCGTGGGGGGGCTTGTTGGGTGTCCTGACCCACGTTTAAGCTATCATGCTGCAACATTTGGTGCTGTGGGCTTAGGAAATTCAAGATGGCGGAAAACCCACATGTGCGCCGAAATCCCGGAAAGCTGCGCAGTTGTGCGCACACCAAAATGGTTACCTAACTTGCCACCCACCAGGGTAAAGAAAGGTCTTTGTTAACAAAATCCACTTTTACTGATGTCAAAAAGTTGCTGAAATCGTGACTCATTGGACCACTTTAAAGATTCAACCCTTTTTGTGGGGTTCCACATAACCATCTTACTGTAAGGAGCCCCATCAAAACAATGTTAAGCAAGGATTTACTACCATGTAAGAACCATTCCTGTTTAGAATGCATTAATCCAAGAAAATCCCAAAAATGGGTGCAGTACCAGTACTCACCACTATCCAAAAGCCGGCAGTTTAAAACCACCCTGTGTTTCTCTGAAGGCAGGCTCAAACTGTCTATTTTAAACATTGCAACACATCTAAAAACTCACTGGACACCAGCAGACATTTGGTAGAATGGAGTGTTGTGTGCCTACAAAATCTGGGAAATGAAGAGCCCAAAACAATGCTTATAACAAAACTGCTATGGAGTCAGCAGTTTAAGTTGCACTGGATTTAAAGACACTAAAATCGAAAATGTTTAGATTAAATGAGTGAGCTATGTTTGGTGTCACATGCCTTTGTAACTGTTTAAATGTCATAGTTTTAAACTTAGAATCAGCCTTCTAGCTGCATATGTAAAAATGTTTAGTTTTATTTGAATGCAGAAACTGGGGAACAAAAAGTGACATTTTATCTGAAACCCGGCTTAAGGAACTGAATTCTGCCTGGCAACTACCCCCAGCAGCAGTGAAACTTGAGTCACCACTGTGTTCCCAGGCCAATGTTCCTTTTGCTGCCCAAGCTAAGGATATGCCATCCATCTGATAATTGAATTATCTGTGCTCTGCAAGAGAGTGAACAAAGCCCTCTTCACTCAGGCAAAGGTTTTTATTACCGCAGTCGTAAATTGTAGCTTCCTCTTGGCAGGAGCTGGGAGGAGCACTGCCTGTGAGAGCAAGCTGGCTTGGCAGAACTGGAAAGAACCAGAAATTCAACCTTGTGCTGAGGGTAAACCACACCCCTTTGGAGCCAGAACATAACTTTAAAAAGATGAATAACTCATAGAGCGGACATGTGAAAATTTTATAAATGATACCATAATTCTTGTGATTTTTCTGCCCACAGTTTAAGACGTGGTAGGAACCGGTGGTATGTTCAGGGGGGTTTTAGCGGAAAAGTGGATATTACTCTAAATGTGTGCATGTTAAAAATCTGAAACTTCATCAGTTAATGTCCCTACCCCCTGCACACATGTATGTAAAGTTGGGTCCATGTCGGAAATTGAAAAAGCAGTTAAAAAGTCAATTATGTACACATTTGTGAATGCAAGCTCCCAGGAAGAGCAGAGTTTGAACAGGGGATACCTCCTGTAATGCATGATGGGTGCATATGATTTAAAAACAATATGTACCTCTGCAAATATGTATTTGTTTCAAATCTAGATTTGTGTGTAAGTTGACAGGAGGAGTGGACTTTCTGCAGGCTGTAAAATGACATCAATCTGACTCACAGTTCAGTTTGCCAATCAAGCGGAGGAATGGAAGCCTGACCAATGACGAATGAGAGGGGCAAGTCTAGTGATGCAACACACACACCCATTCTCAAGAAACAGATAAAAGCAGAGAGTCAGGACACATAGGGAGATTCAATTTCATCTGCCGCTGGAAGCCCTGCCGGAAAAATCCATACTTACCTCCATCAAACTCCAGAAAGCCAAACTAGAGACTTCAATCTATCCAGAGCAGAGACCAGACCAGAGAGAAAGCAGTGCTGTGCCTAGCAGAGACCAGACCAGAGAGAAAGCAGTGCTGTGCTTAGCAGAGACCAGACCAGAGAGAAAGCAGTGCTGTACCCAGAGAGACCTGACCAGACTGAAGTCCGTGACCAAGTCGCTTTCCTGTTTAAAATCTCTTGTGAGTACCGCCAAACTGTACCAAACCAATCTCTTAGTTTAAATTCATCTAATTCAATCTATTTAACCTAAGTAGAACTGCCTCCTAGCTGTCACCTGTCAATTCTAGTAAAATTTGTCACTTGTCAAAGTGTGCGTTTAAAATTGGCAAAACCAAAAACGACCTTTACTAAATTGCTCATATCTCCGCAACCGTTTGGGCTAGAGACTTGCAATAACTTTCATTTGGAACCTGAGATCCTAGGCTTTCCCAGGACCCCAAAACGGTAGAGATAGTCCTTGCGGTTCCTCTGTAATAGCGCTCGGCGCATCCGCGAATTTTGCCGCGATTTGCAATTTCTTCACATGTAAAAAAACTGCTGATGCCTGCTTTCCATTTGCCAGAAATTCGTTTAACCTGTTAACTATCCCTGCCTCATTGCTAGTGTGAGCCTGGACTAATATTAACTAGATACCACTCACCCTGAACCTCTGAAAGGGAATTAAAAAGCATTTCCAGCATATTTCTCATCCATTGCTAGCACATATCAAAGCATTTGGGCCTGTGTTTTCAAAACTCCTATCTGTTTTCTGTAAGCTTGCTGGGATTGAACTGAATCACATTTGATTGCATTTCTGAGAACTGTGTGTTTCCTTCCATTTCCTTGCCTTGCATCAAGGGGGGGGGGGAATTGCCAGAGAAAAGTGATTACATTGTTTTGTTGAAATCATATTGAGTATTTCTATACTGCATTTCATTCATTCAACCTTGCATCCATTTGAACTCTATAAAGCATTTTGTACCACATTATACTTTTGTTCCTATTTACCAGTGTGCTATTCAATTATTAATTTATTATAAAGCGTGATATATATATCTATTTTAAATTATCAAATAAACCTTTAAACTTGCAAAACAGAACTACTTCTTGGCTCAGTGGGGTCAGGGGGATTCCAAGAGAGGGGTGTTATATAGGGGTAGTCATCCAGAACGCATGAACTGGACCTAAAGATATATCAATAAGGGTTTTCATTCAGTATTACAGACTAGGCGTTGACTTAGCTGTAGTGTTGAATTGAATCCTCTTACAGATGTAAAGTAGGGAGTAGTTTTGAGAAGTGGTGGAGTGGCATGGTTTTGAGGTGTGGAGTTGATGTGGTGGTGCAGAGTGTTGCTGTTGCTGTAACGCCGGCGTGTACATCTGGGACAAATCTGCCTCAGCAGCATCGGGTGGCTGACGAGCTGTCATGGGCTACGGCTGTCCAGCTGCATCCTTGCACTTGGCGCCCCAAGGGAGGGCTATGTGAGGGATGGGGCAATTTTCCCAGTGTACTTGACTCAGATTGGGTTCAGCACTCTTGCATGCTTGTGCCATCTGCTTAGCAGCCCGGAGGGTTCTGAGGAAAGGACCTCCCGGTGTCTGCAACAACGTGGCCATCTTTGTTTGTGCATCTTTGGTTGTCGTGCAATGGGTACTACATTTGCAAGGTCCTCCTCATCCCAGTATTGGTGTAGTTGCCTGGCAGTGAGCAGCATTTCTAAGGCAGAAGCTTCCTCGTCTCAGTATTGCCTATTCAGTAAAAGGATCTGATTTTGTGCAGAGTTCTGCATGATGCACCGTATCCTGGGGCGTGTACATTGGTAGTGCAGAATAAAAAGGTGTGAGGCTCTTGTTGTTTCTCCATACCTGTGCACTTACACCAGCTTATTGCAGCAACACACCAGTCCCCTGCCGGCATTCCTAGCTTCTCTTGGCAAACCTCCACAGCTGTGGGATCTCTGAGTGGGCACTTTAAAAGTCTACTTGTGGGTGGCCGGTGGAGCGCAATATACAGACGAGAAGGAGACAGCACTTTTGAATTGTTTGGGTACTGAAGGGCTCCGAATTTTAAGACATTTGCCTGGCAAAGAGATCCACATTCCTGGTGGAGGGGAAGGAGAAATGATTATGAGTTTATATGAGACAGCCCTCAAGAAGTTGCAGTCACATTTTGGGAAAAGACCAAATGTGGTACTCTAACATTATCATTTCTTTTCCAGGGCACAATGTGGCAAGTATTCCATTGACTCATATGTCACGGCTTTGCGGACTCTCATAGCCACATGTGCATTTACTGGCATAAAGGAGAAGTTCATCAGAGACCAGATCATCATGAAAACAAGCAAGTTCAGGGAAAGGTTGTGGAATGAAAAAGACCCCCTTTGTAAAAGGTTATAGACATTGCGAGGGCTATAGAGGAGTCCCATGCAAGTGGGCAAGTCATCACTGAGAGGGCTGACAAACCATTACAAGGAGAGTCTGTACAAGCCATTCTGTCCTCCAAGAAGGAAGGCAGTGACACTGAGCCTGGGCTGACTCTGACCATCTCCTCCTGGTCAAAGACCTGCCCAATTGCCCCTCATGCTCTAATTCCACATGCCTCACCCTTAAACTGGCAGGCAGAACAAACCTGTCACCTCTGGTGATGCCCCACGGTCCTTCCGCCATCTCACTCAAAACATGCATGTAGGCCTTTCCTCCCTCCTTGATATTGCCGGTCTCCAGTAACTAAGCAAACCAGCCCTAATCCATGATAATTCAGCATCCTTGGCACACTCTCTCTCCCATTCACCCATGTCCACGGCCGGAAGTACACTGGCAACTTGGGTGCCCATCTCACTCTCCACCTCCACAACTGGAATCTTAAACCCTTTGTGCGTTGTTCCTTGGCCATGGTTGCAGATTCCTTTATAGTGAGTGAGGGCTCAGTGGCGGTGCGGCCACAGGGTACGTTGGCTCCGATGAACTCCTCTTCACACTCCTACCTGGTATTCCTGCTTCTTTCACTATCTCCCCTTATGTTTTCTGCCATAGTAATGACGTTTTAATTTTGACCCAATTTTGCCCATATTGTGGCTAATGCTTGTTATCATTCAAACACATTTCAACTCCCTCCCTCCTTAAACCTTCAACCCCCTACACCCTCCTGTAATAGGCAAGGAGGATTAGCCTTTAGCCTCCCACACTTAAACTCTGCAGTCACTGAGATAACCCCACATTGTATTGCCTTCCTCTTTGCTCAAACCATTGCCTACTCACACCTTTCAACTACTCTACACCTCCTTTACTCTTAGGCAATATGCGTTTAGCTTAAATTCTAGTCAAGGATACCCATATTCAAGCTATATGCCATTGGCTTAACTGCTACAGTTCCTTGGATGCTTGCATTCTTCCTTCTCTACAACCCTTGTCTTAGTAATTTGTGGATACCTTACCCTTTCCTTTCTCTGTATTGTGCAAAACTAATGTAGGAATTTCTTTTTTTGTGGCTCTCCAAGAATCACTACAGTCTGCCATAGATGCATAATACTCTTGACATGTTCAGGTTGCCTCCGCTCTCCTCTTACCATTGGAGCGTGAGAAATAATCCTGCTGTTTTTATAGAAGTAATATGCATACGAGTTTTGCGCTAATGTATAAATGATTGAATCATTGCTATGCCACTGCTGTTCTCCAGCGGCTAGTGCTCAGGTGTCTCTTTGGGTCTGCTTCCTGCTTCATTAAACTGCACAAATAAAATTAACTATTCTTATATGTTCACAAAATACGTATTCTGCATTATCAAAGACCTTGAGCACTATTACACCAATAGTTATTTGCTAATTGTAGAAGGCAACCATGACCACGCTTTCTCATGTTCCACATAAGAGGTTAGTGCTCTTGTAAAACAACGGCTTGACAGGGTGGCCAACTAATGTTTAACAAATGTCTCCTGTTGTCACAATGTAGACACAATTCAAGTTTGTTCTAATGATATTTCTAGTCCACCGATAATTGACCATGCAGAGTTCACCTGCATGCAACAGCACAGGTGGGTAATCATAAGGTTTCACCAGTCTGTCTTGCAGAGAGCACCAGATAGACACATGTCTCACTTTTGCATTCCTCTCTTCTGCTTTTATAGATGGAAGTCAACCTATAGGCCCAACCCTACTCATTTTTGAAAGAGTTGAGGTTGTTCCACTCCTGCCAATTATTTGTAAACTGTTTGTTAAATCCTATAAGTATCGGCATATATTTAGTTACCTTTACTGACTTGTTCCCAGCAGATGACTGTCTCAAGTTGGTGACAGAGGTCATACAACTATTCAGGATGTAGAACACATAGAGCTTGCTAAGGAGATGACCCTAAATACGGACAGCCAAACATCTGCTGAAACATCACCATGAATGTCGAATAACTATCCAAAACAACATCAGAATATGATATGATAAGATATGATATGATATGGCATTTGTAACGCGCCTATACACAAGTGTTTATTTTTGTTATGACAGCAAAGGTGTGGCTCGGGACAAAGTCAGCCTATTTACATGGCTAATCAAACAACATTTTATGATCAAAAAGTAAACTGCACCAAACACATACAAGAGAACTCCTTGATTCTGCCTAGCTCCCCCAAAAACCTAACACTAAAAGAGGTAGCAGGAGAAGATACAAATTAAGCACCCAAATGAGCAGCCAAAGAAACGTTCAAACCTACGTTCTTGATATTAATGTCCTGTGGCTACGTTTTCAAGCCTTCAACATGAGTTGGCAGTTAATGCAATCGGTTCATTCCTTGAGCAAGACACGTTGGCCTCACAACCTGTCAGGATATGGATGCTCTTTATCTGCTCCTTAACTCTCAGTTGAAAGAAAAGAATGGGCCTTCCCAAAGCTACCCTGCCAGATTTAAAAATAAAAAGAGAGAACAGGATGCCTCTAAATTGAGGAAATGCCCAGCAACAAAAGGCACAACTCAGACCAAATTAGAGTCTAACAAGAACGCAGCAGTGAAAGACGGGGGGAGGATGTGTAATCGAACTATGATAACAAATCACCAGAATTCAATGCTGCAGCTATCCTAGAACAGTAACAGCATAATCTGACCAATGTCTTGTGCTCTTTAGACTACAACAAAAACCTAAGCCCAGGATGTTGCTGTCTAAACTACTGCCAGAAATGACAACCATGTCTACTGTACTTAGACTCCATGTCACAACGCTGGTCCCAATGTCTCATGACACCCTCCTGGATTTTGCATACTCAACTGCCACACTGAACCTCACATTCACAGATATCACATTAGATCTAAGCAGCCTGTGTCCTACACATAACCAGGTGGCCTGATGTGCTACACTGGTCCGAACATCCACAACTTAATGCTGATGTGAACCCACTTGAGATTCCTGTTGATCCTGACCACTAGGCATTACATACATTTTACAGTAAATATACAGATAAACATCAATATAAGTACTGAATGAGAAAAAAGGTTAGAATCAATGTAACCTTCTTCCTATTCAGAACTGGAATAACATGGTGGATTTAACACACTAAGTGTCCCCTAAGCCTTGAGGGAATAGGAGTTGCCTGGTCGTCATGCACTGCATGTTCCACAATGCAAATTGGTCGAGAAGATAACACACCTGCAGCCATTGAGCTAGTCTCTGCCCCTGCTTATCTACTTTCCACAGTGCACAGCAACAGCCCCAAGGTGAAGCCTAAGTCAAGTGTAGGCCTTTTTTCCAGAAGATGTTAGCCATTGAGAAAGTGGTGGGCTACATGTTTATATATTATAATACCTATGCAAATGGTTGGGCAACAATCTGCGTAATTCACAGATTCTTTCCTCAATCCCAAGACTGATTACTCGGCATTGAGATTCTTAAGTTTTGTGGTTTTGTAACCCTTATCAAGGCATGTGGCCCCTTTTTATTCTAGAAAAAAACACATACAATATACACTCATTTACTATTTCTTCAAATTAAAAAAAAGATTTTTTTTTTCTGCAGTAATATTTATTTATTTATTTATTTCATTTATAAAGTGTAGAGGAACCCGTAGGCATCAGGCGGTGTTACAGTGAACCAGTTAGATGCAAAGGAGCTCAAAAACATACAGGTGATAAATGAAATTGTACGAAGCAGAACAATGTGTAGAATAACATTGGGAGGTTCATGATTGGATTACCTGAACAACCAAATTTGAGCGATCTCCAGAATACCCAGTTTGAAGTTTAGGCTCTCAGGGTGGGAGGAAGCGAGTTCCATTGTTTGGCTGCAATGGATGGGAAGCTTGAGCCTCCCGCTTTCGCGTGTCTGACTTTGGGCTGGGTGGCGTGGTGTGCATACGGGGTCCCGGTTGGCCTTGACGACTGAACTTTTGTGATTTTCTGAGAGAGGTAGATGGTGCAGTGTCGGACAGGCATCTGTGAGCAATGGACATGGTCTTGAAAATGAAACATTTGCAGATTGGCAGCCAGTGAGCTGCTTTCCTGGCTGCAGAGATATGTTCCTGTTTGGGAATGTTGAGAGCTGCTCAGAGTGCTGTATTTTTAAGCTTTTGTATGTTTTGGCGAATAGCAATAATCAAGCCTGGTGCCAATGACTGCCCATGCTAGGGTTGAGGCAGCTGTCAGGGGATAGAAAGGTTCTAGAAGCATATATCAATTTAGATGTGTAGGCAGCAGATGAGGCAATTGCGTTCACTTGACGGATCATTGAGAGGGTGGCATCTAGATGGACAACCAGTGTCTTCACTGATGTGGAGATGGGGATCACAATGCTGTTCATTTTGAAGGCTCTGTATTGGAGACTGAGCTTACTGAGCACCGCAGGACGTCCTATCAACAAGAATGCACTCTTAGCCCCATTAAGGCAGAGGTGGTTGGCTGCCATCCAGGTCTGGATGGTTGTGTAGGCGGAATCATGGGTATTCAGGTCATCTATGTAGTTGCCAGCGAGGGATAGGAGAATTTGCGTGTCCTCAGCACAGTTGGTAAATGCTATGCTGAGGGAGTCAAGAATGTCAAAGAGGGGACTGGTAAACATGTTGTATAGTGTAGGGGATATGCAACAGCCTTGCGGTACCCCACAGGGGATAGGTACTGGTGGGGTGATAACATTGTTGGCAAACACTCTCATGACTCTCCTCTCTAGAAAGGAGCTAACCCACGCAGTGCCTTCGGTGGAGAAGTTGGCTGAGGTAGTATGTTGATGGCAAAGGATTTTATTGTCTACCAACTCAAACGCTGCTGACAAATCAAGCAGGAGGAGGAGGCTGACTTCCCATTGTCTCTGAACTCGTCCATCTGTTTTTTTGGGTTGAGCAGTGCTGATTCTGTACAATGGCCTGGGCAGAAACCAGATTGGTGCATTCCTAAAATGTTTTGGTTCCAGGTAGTGCTGGATTTGTACATATGCTGCTTTGTTGAGGATTTTAAGAAGGAATGGGATGAGTGTGATGGGCCTGTAATTATTGGGGGCAGCTGGGTCTAGGAAGGTTTTATTTAGAAGCGGGAGAACCAAGGCTTCCTTGAGACTGGAGGGCACTATACCTTTGGCAAAAGAGGCATTGATGAAGGTGACGATGAGCGGTGCTAGATCTTCGGAGCAGTCCTTGATAATGGTTGCTGGGCATACATCGCCTTTGCAGATGGATGGTTTTAGGCTTTTTAGGCTGGATAGGACTTCTGGCTCTGTGACTGGCAGGAAGCGAAACTGTGTCAATGTAGGAGTGGCAGAAGTGGCAGTGGCACCTGCGTGGGGTTGTACAGTGGCTAATATTGCATGGATTGTTTTGTAGTGTGCCTAGTTTGGCGAGCATGGCATTTTGGATATTGGTGCACCAAGCTTCTTCCTTTATAATGGGGGAGGGCGGGTATAGGGGGTATACGGGGCTTCAAGCTGTCTGAGTATAGTGAACATTTCCCTTTGTGTCTGATTTAGTGTTGGCTATTCTGGAGTTGACTGTGGTAGACTTAAAAGAGATGATGGCTTGTTTGTAAGTTTTGAATGCCTTGGGGAACTCCAGTATAACCTGAAGCTTAGAGCCTTCATGGAGTTTGAGATTGAGGCGGCTTGGAGGTCAGAAGGATTGCTGAGGCCTAGGTTAAGGTCGCCAAGGATGATGATTTGTGATGTAGCCTTGATATTGTCTCTTAAGATGTGGAGAAGGTTCTCTTCAAAGGTTAGGATTGGGCCTAGTGAGTGGTAGATGATGTGGATTGAGATAGTGCTGATGAGTGAGGTGGTCAGATTAAGTGAGAGGATGTCCCCATTTTCCTCTAAGGAAGTATTAAAGGGCATTATGCAGAGGGAGTCTTTGGCTGATAGAGCAACCGTTCCTCCTCTAGCATTGAGTCAGTCTTTGCGGTAAATAGTGTAACCTGGGGGGATGGCTAAGGATAGCACTAGGCCTGAGACTCCATGAAGCCAGGTTTCCATGATGGCCAGCACGTCTAAGTCACGAGATGTGAGGAGATCATGGATGTCTAGGGCGTGGGCACTTAGGGAACATGTATTAACTAATGTGCAGTTCAATGTGGGTGCCTTAATATTAGAGTTGTTATGGGCGGTCATTGGGGCTGACGGTATCAGGTGCTATATGTTCCTAGTGGGTAAAACAGGGTGATTGTTTGCAGGAGTGGAGCGGTCAGTTTAGTGTGTCTTCTGTACTGTGCTATTTACTGGCAGAGTGGTGCAGACTGCATTGTCAGTGGTGTTGGATATCTTTCCCTGGATGTTGTTTAATGATAATACAGGGCCTGAAGCCAGTTTAGTAGGGTTGTTTGTATTGGATGAAGTGCTGTCTGACATTGAGGTGGTACCGTCAATGGGCCTCATTACGACCCAGGCGGTAAGTTACCGCCTGGGCCGTGACTTTACCACCATGGCGTAAACTACGTTTACGCCATGGTGGTTGGCGGACTTACTGCCCCATTCCGAGGTTGGCGGGGGCGGTAAGTCCCCAATCCACATTTACCCTTCCCCATTCCCATTTTTGCCCCATAGGGCATAATAGGAGTGGGGAAGGCGTTAATTACGCCACCGTAAATTACGGTGGCGTAATTAACTCCATGGTCCCTTAGCGCCATGGATTTTAACACCTGCTAAAAGCAGGTGTTAAAAGCGCCATGGCGCTAAGGGACCTCGTAATTGGCGGTAAGGGGTCGGCGCAGCTAACGCTGGCGTAAACCCCTTACCTCCAGGGTCGTAATGAGGCCCAATACCATTTAGGGGACATACTGAAGATACTTAAGGACTGTTTGGCAGCATAACAGTGTCAGTTTCCTAAAAATCATGGTTAGCTACATTAATGGCAGCACTAGTAAAAGCTTGGTTAGCAGCATTAAAGGTACCAGTAGCCATATTTATGAGGCATGCTGAGTTTGCACCAGGGCTGTTTTGCATAGCAGTGTCATTTGCATGAAAATCATGTTTAGAATCATTCGTTGCAGGCTAGGTGCAATAAGGGTGGAGCTTGAGATGGCCTGTGCAGTGGCGACAACTGGATGTGCAACAGTGGCAGATAACAAGTCAGTGGAATTAGGTGCTGCTCCCAAAAGGCTGGTTGCCAGAGGTATGGGATGCGATCTGTCCTTAACCGGCAGCTGGTTCCTAATGACGGGTCATGAGTAGGCAAGGAAATGTACAAAGCAGCAATTGGCAATGTAAGTGGCATATCTTTGTGGTAGGAAGAGGTGCATGGTCTAAGTAGATTGTGGCAGTTCATGGTAGTAGCTGATATGTTGGTGGGTGTTTGGGTAAAATGAGGTGCGCATTCAGAGATGTGCGTTTTTCGATGAGAGCTGTCGTGGGTGGGAGCAGTATAGTTCACTAGTTGTTCTGCGCTGAGGATGTAAGTTTCTTTGTGCTCTGCGGCATGGGCTGGAATACAACCAATGGATGTGGTTTTTCATATGCTCCTTATCGACACTGGTGCGGCTTTGATGAAAAATTGTCTGATTTCAGCATGGCTATGTTATGCATATACTGGGCATCTCAATGTGTTTGCAGTGTTTGCGTGTAAAGTGAGCATGGATAGGGCTATGTTGCGAGGCAAGAGAGCAACACGATCTGATGCTCGGAGGCGGTAAACACTCAGAGCGGACTGAGTTTGTCAGGCAGCAGCCATAAGGACGAAGGTAGGGGTGTGGCTGGTGCCATAGAAGGTGCGTGCTCATAAGTAAGACGGGCTGGGTTGCAATGCAGCTTCCTCGTGCCGGAGAGCACTAGGCCAGGGTTTTTCTTTGATATTAAATGCTGTTGGCACAAGGAAAGGTGAAGGGCATGGTATTTGGATGTGTGATGCACACGATAGGTGAAGCACCCATATGTTGGGGTGAAGGAGGGTGGGAGCGATGCTTGGGTGGGCAGAGCTTTGATGTCAGGTTGGCTTACCCTGAGTTGATAGTGGTCGGACAGCGTTGTGCGCAGCATGTGCAACTTCACATCGAGTGCGGCTGAGACCAGCAGAGATCACAGAATTCAGCCTTATGTGTTGGTCTTGTGTGGGGGCCGGCTTCACCTCCCGGCTCGGGGAGGTGGGACCTCAATATTTGGGCAGCACCCAACCCGGGTGTTACAGACCAAAGGCAGTCTGGGTGCCTAGTGGGCACAAAGGCACATCGGCGGACATTTTAGGAGGGTAAAGTAGGCCTCCAGACCCAAAATTCCCTCTACTGCTGATGGTGCATGGTTCCCTGTTAGGAAAAGTTCGCTGTGTCACAATGAGACCTGCAGAGACCACAGAATTTCGGCTTGGAGCATTACAAGAAGAAATGTCATAAAACAAATAGACGTTTTTGGGAATTCACTTCATTTATATACCCCAGAAGTAAAATGTTAAAAGAAACATATTTACAAATAAATAAATCCAATTAATAACTTCGGGACTGTAATTGTTAATGAAATTGATGAACCAGCAAAAATAGAAGCCAAAAGAATTCACTATCAATAAGTAACACATTTTGTACAAATTTCCCAAAGATCAAGTAAGGATGGTCAGCAAACAGTCACAAAGTATATGCCTTAGGGACCTGACGATAGATGGTTGGTTACAAAAAAGACAGAGTGGAGCAGGGAAATCACTCTTATTTCTAATACTTTTCTTGTGTAAATATCAGGTTAAACCTAACACACATAAATTGCTGCCTCCAGTTCCTGTTATGGAATATTTTACAGGGACAATGTGGCAAAAGACCCATCCTTTGTGTGTTTCTTGGCCAGATCCTGATGTAGTATACACATTCAAACATTGTTTACCAAGATGGAGGGAGACCAAGGATGTGGCCTACACATACTCACATATGTCTTACACATACATGTTAAATAAACACAGGGCTAAGGTGCATCCCTGTCTAAGTCCTCTAACTGTTTAAATATTATCCAAACAAACTCTAATACTAGAATTTGAGTAAAAATATACACAACTACTTCGTAGGCTAGTTTGAAGACCCCACTTCTGAAGTTTTCTACATAGCTGACTCCTATTCACCAGATGGAAGACCGTTTTGCTTTATAGTCTAATACTGGAGGAGATTTAAAATTGTCCTGTTAAACGTGGTGCCAAGATGACTACGAAAGCCAGACTGGTACTTATTCAGCTGTTCAGAAGAAATTGCCCATTTCTCTAATTTCCTCAAGATTAAGGTATAAAATGTTTTACTATCCACATCCAATTAAGTGATAGGTCTATAATTGAGCGCGTCAGCTCGGTTCCCCTTTTTATAGATAAGAACCATGTAAGATGATTTTGCACGAAGTGTGCGTTTTTCTTGCTGAAATAATTTTAGTGAATAAAGGAAACAATATGGGAGTCTATGCATCAGGAGCTTGTTTCATGGTTATATTTGATAGACCATTTGGTCCAAGAGCTTTGCAAATTACTTGCCCTCTTAATTGAGGCCAGAACGTTCTCATAATCGAAGTCAAGGGCTCACTCAAAATTTAACATTCTGTGATCAAGTTCATATGTAGTGATAGCGTCCATGTAGAGCATATACAAGTGGTCTTTCCAATCTGCTTCTCGAATGGGGTTAGTCTGCTCTAGCCCAGGTGGATTCTCCATATTATTTATTAATGTCCAGGAGTTTCATTTACTTTTTTGGACAATATAGTCTTGAGTATGACTTTGCGATCGCTTTGTGCCATTTGGCATTTATGCTTTTTTGTCCAGTTTTTTCTATATTTGCTGGACAGTCTTAATGCACTGGATTTCTATTGCTAAGGAATTTTGGCTCTGCTTTATATATCTGATGTATCTCCACATATCTCTTTTTTTTCCTTTGGACTATAGCATAAAACACATGCATGTCTGGAGCTCTCCATTTCCCTTCTTACGCTGGATGCTATCAATTTACTCTTCTAAAAAAGTATTAACAGTGGTGGGGGATAATATTCAATTACTTATGGAAGCATCTGAATCATAAAACACATACAAAATGTGATTGTTGAATGTTATAATGTTCTTAAAATTTCAGGAAATGCGATTACTAGCCATATTAACTGGCCCATTTCTCACACAACCTTCCTCGCTAGGTTTAGAAGGAAATAAGAACTCTGCTGAAAGCATGGCGTGGTCAATATAATCTGTGGCTGTGATGGAGAATCTGTAGCATCTATGAAATAAACTTGCATTTACAAACACAAAGTCAATACATGATGCAAAAACACCTGCATGACATGTATATCGACCTTCCAAATCTCCCACCACGTTTCCATTAAGCCTTAACATTTCCCAATTCCTGAGGAAAGCAGGCCAAGTGTAACCATTCAAATTAATACTTGTTGCATGCAAAAAAGCCTCTTCATATCATTATCATGTTTACAACACCTGGCATTTAGATCCCCAGCTATAAGCACAAAGCCACCCTCAAATTCTAGAAACCAGTCTTCCAATATTATAGATTGTTCACTTAAGAACAGACTCATTTTATTTTTAGCTGAGTTTCAAGCATATTTATGAACAGGAGATCAAATTTCCAATTTTTCACTGCAGTTAAAATACCCGGATAAAATCAGATGCCAAAATAAGAAGACGGGTTACAATCAATTGACCACCCCAAAGAATTACAAAATGCAATTAGCAGACGACCGCAGGGACACCCCATGGGCCCTTGAATTGCTAACTGATGGGTGATATGATAACCATCCAAATATATAAGGGTCCGTTAGCCAAGGTTTTTGCAATACAATGAAATGGTATGGTCTCAAGTTTGCGCATAGGCTAGTATTCATAATAAGGTGGTGGTGCCCTCTGGTATTCAGTGATAAAAACATGTAATGGCTGGTCTTCACTAAAGGCTTGACAGGTGCTCCTGTTCTTGTTGTGGAGATTTTGCTAGTGCAGTTGGTAACCAAAACCAATGCAAGATATTCCTCAATGGAGGTTTCTTTATGGCTACAAGCCTGCGAATACCAATGTTCCCAGGGATAATTTGGCAGATAATTTTAAATTGTTCAGTTGAGGTAAACAGCTTTTGCTTTGCACTAGAGAAAAGCCAAAGTCTTGTTAAGATAGATCCAAATACCAATAAGGAATAAAAACTCAACAACAGAGCAACCCCAAGTGCATGAAGAAACCCAGCTTTATTCGAAATTGGGAAGACATAAAAAAGACATTCTCAAATTGTCATTAGGAACGAGATTTTGAACAAGGAAATCTTCATAACTGACATCATTGTTAGTACTTATCTTAACAACTTCTACTCTATAACTTGATTTGTTGGTGGAGTATAGAACATGTAGTTATCTATAAGTGACCCATTTACTATTGGTTCATTCACAACTACCAATTCCTCCCAAGTACATGCTTCTACAAATGGTACATTTCAATCTAGCTTACAATTGGTTGGCACTCTGCTACAATAGTTGATAGAAGTACATAATTTAATTGATCAGTCATTTGCTCATCCGACCTTGGGCTTAGTAGGAAAGAGGCAGGTGCAATATCTAATTGGGCCTTGGATTAATGACCATTGTTTCGATCATGTGGTGAGGGATCAGTGTGCTAAAATCATGTTATGCATTTATTGGGATTTCCTGCTGTTCTACATGTGTGTGCTTTCCTTTGATGGCCTTTTGGGGTGCTTTGCATTAATTCATTATGGTATCAATTGGCACGGTAGCTACCTGCACCTGGTATTCAAGGATTTGTGTATGTCTCTCTGCTACCAATTGAAACTAAATTAACATTACAATTGTATGCTGTGTGCTCTGGGAAACTTTATCCTTAGTGTTTCACTGATGGTTGACTGAACTTTGTATACTTTGTACCTTTGTTCATACTTGTGAAAAGGTGGGGCATGGCCTGACCTGTTGCAACTCTCATCTACATGACCACATTCCCCCTTCTGGTGAATTTATGGTACACACCTTCATTTTCCTCCATCCTATCACATCTATGTTTGGGTATCACCCCCCTCAAACCCTCTCCTTGTTCTACATATTCTTCTGGCCCACATGTCATGAAGCAACAATCCCTATCTCCTTCACAAACATCCCAGTGCAGAGTATAATTCATAGGGTTAAAAGAGGGCTCAAACAAAGTACCTGGGGACATATTGGTTTATCAATGATGTGCATTTGATGTGGCTCATCGGTCTGGGTGTGGATGTGTACCACATTGTCTATATCCAATATCACTGTCATCTTGTGTTGCTCTACAACCTTTTTGCCAGTTTTCCTGCACTGTGATATTAGTTGCAGGAAGCAAAGACCTGTTCATTCTAATACCAGAACTGCCAGTAATATTTTGAACACATTGCCCAGCCAGGTAGACACCCATGAGAACAGAGCCGCAAAACCAGTCCTCATCTTCAGCTCCACTAGGACATACCTGTTTTGGAGAGTCATCAATCAGCTGTACCTTAATTTCATTGAGCCCTTTGTCGGTGGCATAATGAACTGCAGTACCTCCCATCTAGTTATCTGCAACCACTTGGCATTTTCTAATGATTGCAAGCCAGGTGCAACAGGCCATGAAAAGAAGTTAGAAGCTTTGCTAGTCAGCCTGTGTTCTGATGGGATAGAGTTGAGTGTGTCGATGGATTCCTTAAAAAAATAATTGTCTCTTTTGGTGGGTTGTGACATTTGTTTCTTTTCTCCTTCTGGCCTTTTTTTTTCCAAGTGTTAATCTACTGTTTGCACCATATCACTTTGATACACCACGAGTTCTGTTGCATGTAGCACTTCTATTGAGCCAACGTCACCCCAGTTTGGCAGGAGCTGCTTATAGGCCTGTGCACCACAGGCCCAATAGTGGTCAAATAACACTGCTGTGACTAATTTCATACCTTTTAGAAAAAGCTGAGTGTGAGTGCACACCTTACATTCAAAAGAAGTTAATAGAACAACAATTAGCATACCTTGGGTGCAGAAGTGGTAGCACAACCTTGATACGAGGTTGGAAAAACAAGGAAACAGAAAATTAGTATCCAGAAAATGTCATCCTCGTCAAATGATACAGAATCTTCCTTACAGTCAATTTCAGTGAATTAAGAGAATTATGAATGATACTTGATAAGATGAAGAGAATTAAGTGACTGATACTAATCAGAAAGTGAAATTCATGGAAAGGGGATATTCACCAGAAGTTATTAATGAAGTCAAACAAAAAACGGAGATAATTCATAGGAATACACTTGTACTTCCGACACCTAAAGACAAGGGGATTCCACTCTTACACATATCTGAATTTTCCAGACAGAGTCTACACCTTCGCAGAATCATATGCAATAATTGGAAACATGTATACCATGACCCAGTCCTTAAGAATCTATTCCCAAATTCACCTATGATGGCATATAGAAGGGCAAGGACCTTTAACGATAGACTGATAGACTGGTAAAGGCTGAGAACACCCGCCCTGCCACACAAAGGACTTTTTTTTTCTTTTCCTTGATTTAACTGTGTTTTACCAGTTTTTACAAGTTGAATTTGGTCATGTTATGGCCTACATGCTGCCACCTTATCCTTCCATTGAATTTTAAAATAAGGTAAGAAAAAGGAGAAGAATCATTTTCCTTCATACATCTGGTTTTCCGATTATTATGTGGGGGTAGGAACCCTGTGATACATAATCATTTATTTTCCTGTTGCAGGGCTAGGCTCTCAACGAAGTTCCCCACTGCTAAAACTGGTTTCCTATTGGCCCTGTTCATTAAGTAGGTCCACCAATGATCCTCGTCCATACTGACATAGGGCCTGATCACGACTTTTGCGGTAACCCTTAAATCCGGTGGTAGTGCTATTACCGCCGGATTTAAGGGTCCGCCAAATCAGGACTTCGGCGGATTTTGACCCAGCTCTGAGCTCGGGGGAAATACGCCGAAAATTCACGCTATTACCGCCGGCGGGAAATCCGCCGGCGGTAAGAGCATGAAAATTCCCCATTGAGCCCAATGGGGCATTCCCGAATTACCGCCAAAGTCGTGATCAAGCCCATACTCTGTAAACAGATGGCCCAAGTGCGTCCTTCAATTTGACATGAGACCCTTGCATTCGAGAAGCAAATCTCTCAGGGTTTCAGTTACATTCGTCTGGTTACAGAATCTGCACCAGCTTGCTTTAGTTTTATCTCTGATGGCGAGGACTTCATTAGTTTTTAGGAGGTTCAATCGGGCTCTCAGAAAGGTCAATCGCAATTTTATGTTCGGGAATTCGGACAAGTAATTTGCTGGCTCGTTAAGTTTTTGAATGTTCACTGGAAGGTGACTGGAGGATTTATATCTTGTAGCTGTGTCTTGAGTGTTACACCAGTCTTGTTCTTTCAAGTTTTTTGACATTTTCTTTGGGTTTTTAATTAGTTTGTCTTGCGAACTTCTGATTTCGTCCAAGCAAGTCAACTTTTTCAGTGACCATTTGGCTAGCATTTTGTTAGTTCCCTTGGTCAGTTCTTCATGAATAATCCCTTAGATTATTTCTTTTGAAGTTAGGATTTTCCTGAAGAGCAGTAAGGTGTTAAGTTCGACTCTAGCCTCCAAGGAAGTTAGGCCTAATTCCCGCCTGATTAATACTACCGGAGTCGAAGGGGCGAGGCGTAGAACAGCCCTCCAGAAGAAGCCTTCTAGTTTTCTCCAGATGTTGGTGGGAATCCCTGGCATATACACAGCTCCGTAGACAATGGTCGGAACTGCTTTAGCTTTATAGAAATTTAGGGCTGCTTGGAGAGAAAAGCGGCCATATTTTTTGTCGAGCTTTTTAGTTTGGTTGATCAAGCTTTTGGTTTTCGTGCGTAGGGTTTCTTGAATCGGTAATTCCAGAATGTTTTTGCTGAAGGTAATTCCCAAGTAGCGGAAGGATTCAACCTTTTCTAGAGGGATTCCTCCTAGGTGCCAGGATTTAGAGACCTGTCTTTTGACTGTTTTTTCTAGTGTCATCACTTTCGTTTTGTTAATGTTGATCTCAAGATTGTTAATTTGTAAGTAGCCTATTCAATTGTCCAATTTCCTTTGTAAGCCCACCACCGTTTGGTCTATAAGGATGATGTCATCAGCATATAATAGCCTGCTTATTTTTTCCTTGCCCACTGTCGGCGGGAATACTCTGATAGATCTTTCGGAGTCCTGTATATCACCCGTATAGGCATTGTAAAGCGCCAGAGCCAATGTACAACCTTGTTTGACTCCTCTATACGTGAAGATGCTAAAACGTACTCTCATCAAGGTTTCTGAGCAGAGTTCTTTGATCGGAGCAAGGATGGCTCCTGGGCACTTCCAGTTGTTCAATTTCTCCCACAGTTTATCTCGATTGACTCTATCGAAGGCTTGGGAGAGGTCGATAAAAGCCAATGCAAGACTCGGTGCGCCTTCTGTCACCTTGGCTTTAAGAATATTAAGCAGCAAGATGTTAGCTGTTGTTCCTGTATTCTTAGTAAAGCCAGTTTGGAAAGGATGAAAGCGAGTTGTAGATGCGACCCATAGTTTGAATTTGTCAAGTAAAAATGAGCCAAAGATTTTCCCAATGCTATCTAGCAAAGCTATCGGCCGATAGTTGTGGGGGTCCCCTTTGTCTACTTTCTTAAAGATCGGCACAGCGTTGGCTGTCTTCCATGAAGGAGGGATCGTTTTCGAGATGGAGCAGGGTTTAAAGATTTCTGAGATCAAACGGGCTGAGGCATCAGTGTTAGTCTTAATGTCAATGTTTGAAAGGCCATCTGGACCTGGGGCTCGGGACGGTTTCCAATTGGCAATTTTATCTGCGATAGAATTCTTATCTAGCTCGATGTCCCAGTCTTCTAGAGTGAATTTCTTTCTCCTGGGTGTTATTGGCAATTGGCCAAACAGATTTGAGATGTGTGATATCCAGGTTTTCTCGTTCACACTACTTAATAGGGAGTCTTAAGTTGCTAGCCCCTCTGTCGATATTAGTGACCAAAATGCTTTCCACTCAATGTTCTCAGCATAGTTTCGGAGTCTTCTTGGTACAAGATGATTTTGTAACCTTTCGGCCAGTTTTTATACATTTATTTGGCAGTGTTAGCTTCCTCAATGTTACGCTGCGTTGAAAAGTTTTTGGCTTTTCTGATGGACTTGCGAAGTTCACTTCTTTGTGCTTTCAAAAATTGATTGTTTACATGGTGATGGTGGTTGTTCTTTTGGGCCCCTCTTGTTGAGATCTTGTAAGGTGCTAAAAATGGGCCATAATGAAGTTTGGCCATTTCTGCAGCATCGTTGGTCCTTGCTTTGGCCTGCAGATATTCTTTAGTGATGACCTTGATTGCCCATGTCTTTAGGCGTAGTCGGGTCCCCACGTTATTAGAATCCACGCTTGCCATGATATATTGGTTCTCTGGGTTTGATTACTTCCAACTTGCCTTCAAGAGATTATGGTCAGTATTCAGTGTGCGTATAATCTCAAAGGACGAGACCCTTGCCAAAAGATCATGGGAAACGTATATATGATCTAGCGTTGCTTTAAATCCTCGGCATTCCCATGTAGCAATTGGAGGGGAACCAGGCTTCAACAGGCTGTGTAAATTGTGCATGTCATTGGCATCCATGCAAGTGGTCCAAAGTTTCCCTCTTGTCTCTGAGAATGTGTGGGAGGGTCGAGTTTCAGGGCCTGAATGTATGGAGGCATTTAAATTGCCACAGATTATGATGTGATCCACTTGAAACTCATCTCGGGAAACAACCATTAAGGCTTCGATTTTAGAGAGGATGTGATTTGAAGATGGGTCTTTAGGGTTCCAACAAAGGTTGATCAGTAGGAACTTTTCCATCTTCTTCGTGTCTTTGGGGGTCGGTCAGCGCACTTGTCCATAAGATTATAATGGCCAATATGTGAGGCTCACACAGGAGGATTTTTCCAAGTGGAGAGCCCTACCTGTTCGAATGGCTAGGACCAGGCCTGCTTTTGGTCTTCCGCGAGGGGCTCTGATTGCCGGAGAAAAGGCCAAGTTACTCCCATCAATGTTGGGTTTGTTTATGGTCCAGGTCTCTTGTAAACACAAGACGTCGAAACTGCCCATGTTGACATCAGAAGTGGTTGTAAAATGTGCAAAACCTCGCGTGTTCCACGATCCAATGTTTATTTGTGTAAGCATCTGATTTGGATAGGCTTGCAGTGATGCTTTCTGGGCATAATGTAGCCTGTTGATTTGATTGCTAGAATAGCTTAGGCCTAACCAAGGCTTCCGGCAGCCAATCCCAGTTTGTGGAGATAATCTTACGTGCCAGTTTACGACGCATTTGTTCATCCCCATGGTACAGCAGGATGGAGAAAATCTTTTGAATTCCGATACCCAATTTGGAAGTGTGGACAGCGGACCACACACAAAGAATGGTCCTGGCACTCCTCACTCCACCATCATTGCAATAGTGGCAATACATTGAACTGTTTTGCCTAAACCCATTTCGTAAGCCAAGATTCAATTAATACCAATTTCCCAAAGCATCCAGAGCCATTCCATGCCCTCCACCTGATACCAGCACATGATCCCTCCAGTGAAGTACTTTGGTTGATGATAGGGACAGGCTTCCCATCAGGTTTTCTCACAGGATCTAGCAAATGTTTGGCATTGTGACAAACAGTTTGAGAAAGGCAGTCTTTAATAGCAGTGTTGGAATCGCCATTTTTCTCAAGATATTCTTTACTCAGTATACTGGGAGTAGTTTCTTCAACCTCTGTTTCTACTTTGCTCTTCTTGGCAACTGACAAGATTTCCTCTTTTGACATGACATCTGAAATATGGTAATCTTCTTCTTCTTCTCTTTTCTTTTTCACAGCTTGTTTATCTTGCTCAACGATTTTTGCTTCCTTTTTTTCCTTGGTAATTTTGTGTTTCTTTTTTTCAAGCTTCTCCTTCCTCTTCCGCTCCTCTAGAGTTTGATGTTCCATTTTGGTCAATAAATACTTAGAGTAGAAATTGCTTTTCTCGAGCAAGTGCTGAAGTCTCTTGTATCGTATTTCACCAGAGTCTCTTTCCCAAGATCTGCAAGCCTTCTCTAACATTTGCTTCACCTCTTCCACTGCTGCCTTCTCCAACTGCTCCTCCTTCTTCACCATAGAAGGGGTTATGAGCCCTTCATCCAATTGCAAGTCCATTCCTGCAGCAGACATTTTTGCAGGGCTGCGTGACTGCTCAACTGGCATGTAAACAAGGGGCAAAGAACGGGGCAGACCTCTTGTGCACCCTTAACGAGCAGGCTGAAACCTCATGACAATGTCTTTCTGAGAGAACGACACTTGGCCACAAAGGACTTTAGCCACAAGAAAGACATGCGCATTTACATGCCTGAACTGCAGTAATTGCAATAATGTGACATGCAACACCATCCAGAACCCACATACGGGTCAAAAGATTGCACTTCATGACTTTGCAACATGTAACAGTACAGGAGTGATATATGCAAACAAGTGCCCATGTGGCCTTTCATATGTGGGACAAACAAATAGGTCAGCGAGAGAAAGGTAGCATGAACATAAATCCAATATTCGCACTATCTTAAATCCCCAGTGCCAAGACACTTCAAAGAGAAAAGACATGGGGGTCATTACAAGTCGGGTGGTAAGGGATACCGGGCACCGGTAAGGAGACCAGTGCCTTTAATCCCTTACCGCCTGATTCTGAGGTCCCTTGGAGGGAACCGTAAGGAACGTGTGGTCTGACCACACGTCCCTTACAGGTCCCTCTAAGGGACCAGGGCGCTAATAACAGGCTTGCCATTCGTGAGCCCGTCATTAGCGCCCTCCCTGTTCCCATTGAGCCCTATGAGGGCTCAAATGGGAATGGGGAATGGTTTGTTCAATGGGGACTTATCGGTCCCGCCAGGGTCGGAATGCACCGTTAAGTCCCCATTGAACAAGACCGCACTCTGACACGGTATGGGAGGAAGCCATGGTGCTAGTAGCACCATGGCTACCGCCCATCTCGTAATGAGGCCTATAATCTATCATGAATCAGGTTTATTATCTTGGAAGTGGTACACATGTCAACTAGAGGGGGGATAAGGTGAGGAGACTATTGGAACGGGAAATGTATTGGATTCACCCTCTTCACACAGTATTGCCAAAAGGAATTAATGAGAAGTTTAATTTGTTATGTTACTTCTGAAAACCATATTCGTTACCAGTCCTTATGCCAAAATATGTTCATCAAATATCTATGCATCATGATTACCATCAGTTACACTTTCTTCTCATTTGTTAATAACAACAATGTTATTAAGGTATTTAGATGTAATCACTAGACATCAAACTGGTATCAATCACATTGTCATTTCTTTGTAAATAGTAGACATTTGATTGGGATGTTCACTACAGTCCCCATGTATCACAAATTGTTGACATCATGGAGTTATGTCAAAGGTGTTAACAATTCTTTACACACTGAATATAGTTCATTTGTGAATGAATACACTTGATCAATTATCTATAATGATATTCTTTTTAGAAAATTACAGTACTCTTTATCCCTTTGGCTAAGTATAGGTTGAGTTAGAAATATTTACTTTTATACTAAATCTGGCCGTTGGCCCTGAATGAGTGAATGATTCCAATATTGTGGATATTTATAAAGTTCCACTTTTCTTGAATTGAATATACATTATTATTTCATTCTTTTTTCAGTGTATAGGTACATCAATTGGCTTAGGATGTATTCATACATCTAGGGTGTGTAGCGTTATGTCCAAGGAAGTCCTCCAGAAGTGCTGCTTAGCTGCTGGAGCCTCTGCCGTGATCCCTGGACATTTGTATTCTGATTAAATCTGTATTTTTGGTGCAATGTTACAGCTTTATCAACTAGCTCCGCCCCAATCACCCAGAATCCTATTTCATCAGCACACGTGCGCATCCAAGGAAGTGCTCGCTCCAGAAGTGCTGCTTGAGACTCTGCCGTGATCCCTGGACATTTGTATTCTGGTACACTGAAGGGTCTGCATTTTACATTTAAATCTATGGTCAAGAATGTTTGCTTACAACAGAATCACTCAGTGATGAATTATATCTTTTTGTGTTCATTCATGGATTATATCTGCATTTTTGGTGCAATTTTACAGCTTTATCAACTAGCTCCGCCCCCAATCACCCAGAATCCTATTTCATCAGTATGCGCAAGCATCCGCGCGCAACCAAGGTAGTGCTCCCGAAGTGTTGCTTTGCTGTGCAGCGTGCAGCGTCTGCTGACACTTCTATCCAACTTTTCCTGTGTAAACCAGGCAAGTGTAGCAATTGTCTGTGTTTGCTCACTCACGAGTGTTTTGTCTTCCGCTTAACACGTACGTTTCAACATTTCATTTTGACCATGCCGAACTCTCCATACACTTATTGCATAGTCTGCAGTGACAAAAAAGAGAAGGGTCTCAGCTGATATACGGGAGTTATATCCAACAGAACAAGCCAAAGCTCCTCACTATCCACCAATATAGCTCTGCTAACAGCTAGCACACCGACACCGGAATTGACTTCTCCGTCGGCTGGGCAGGTTAGCGAGGAACCGGAAATGATAACTGACTCTTTTTATAAAGCGAGCTATACAAATACACCGCCCGATATGATGGTGGTCCCCAGTTCCATTTCTATTCGTCTGCCGTTAGCTGACACAGAATCACTGAAACCACTGATTGACAATTTGACGCTGATTTCGGGCCACTTGTTGATGAATCAGTACAACGCTCCATGTTACAATTTAACCTTTGGACTTAACTCCGCTTCACCATCCAATTCAGCTTGCTCTCTGCAGGAAAAGTAACTTGATACTCTTAATTCCGCCAGTTTGATTTCTTCAACAGGGCAGATTGAGATGGCTAAAAAACTGCAGACGGCTCGACTGAATTCCCCTCAGCCTTCAGACATTTATAATCTGTCCCGATCTCCAATAATGTTTGTACACTCCCCACATGACTCCTCAGCCCTGTCCATATCGTTCACAAATCCTACACCCTGCAAAGCTGGCTCGAACTTGCAAACTCAACCTGCTGTTCCAAACCAGCTAGATCCAATCCTATTTTAAATATCACTCTGACTACAATGAATACAGCCCTGACCTTGCTGTTTAAATTATATGAGAAGCTAGACAACAAAATCAACATTCAAACAACCCTGATCACACTTTTAATGCAGTCTGAGATGCCTACAATTTCAGAGCCGACGATTCAGATTGAGCAGAACGTTTCTCAATCTGAACTGGGACAAGTACGAAATTCCTCCCTCACATTTGCCTTGCCCAATGTAGAAATTGCAAGTGTGAGTAATACACATATTACAAGACAAAGTGTCTTGCCCTCCTTTGACCAAATAATTAAACCTTGTGAAGGTGACATTGATAATCAGTGCCAAGAGAACTTGACCGTGAATGCGCTGATTCCAGTTCTCCCTCCAGCGCATGTGAAACTAAAACCAACTAAAAAAAACTAAACTATCTTTACGCCTGCCGTATCCCAAATAAAAATGAAAATCCTAAACCCTCCCAACAGGATAAAAACCCAAAAAATATGAATACTTCATGCTCTTCCATCAGCTCGAACTCAAAGTAATTCATACGGGCCTTAACTTTCCCAATAAAACAATCTGGGATAGCGAGTGTGGAGGTACTCAAGAAGTACACCAAAATCTTGCAATTGAAGAAAGATGCTAAAAACCCAACAGACAAATTAATTGTACCTTTTAACCACTAGGTAGTCTTGTCTTGGCTGCTGCACAGCAGCAAGAAAGAGACAACTCAATGTTGACCTCTAGTCGTTCTTTGCAATTTGCGATCTCTGACAAGTTAGGGCCTGATCTTTCCATCTAAGTAGGCACTGAACCCCCTGCATTGGAACAAAGATGGATTAAGATACAGAAATTTGTAGAGCTATACTTCGCTAGTTAATCTAAGCCCATCTTGTCTGCCATCAGAAATCAGGACATTCAATCCAGTACATACATTAGTGGCACTGTCCCAAACACTTGCACTAAACAATGGGCTCAGAATTTTACATCTATTACCCATCAAGTTAAAAGCTTGCAATCAGTGCCTGCTCCTTTAGGCATTAAAAATAAAGATGGTTCACGTTCATTCAAACAAAACAAAATTCGCCAACCACATTTCCATCATTTGTTTATGAATTGTTGTTCTGCCCCATTAGCGATTTATGATTTAAACAGAACAAGTTTTCTCAATATTTTGGTGTCATACTAAGTTTAGAGGACATATCATCTTCAGACATCCACCAGGTGAAATTTGTTGAACACCTAAATCTGTCAACTATTAGACTATGGATTCAATCAGGCGTAGTGCTAAATGCTATTCGGAAAGCCACTAAGACCTTTTTGTTCTCAGCTTTGAGATTTCTCAAGATCCTAATCCTCATAGTATATAGACACAAATAGTGGAACTAGTTCCAACAATGATCCACTTACCATCCTTTAAAATCACATGTGCAAATTTACAATGGTACATATTACAACATGCTGGAAAATGATTTAAGCATTTAAATCACTCACAATCTTGGTTTCCCACTATTGCATAACAATCCCAGCAACAGACGAAATGCCTTGTTCATTTAGCTAGCTGGTACACTAGTGGGTTTATACATTTATGGACAACTCTAAAAGTCTTATGAATACATTTGACATTGTTGCCTTGCAGGAGACTTGGCTCACGGAAAATCCTTCATGGGAAGACCATCAAATTGTTTTTCAAGCTATGAAGAATCCTACTAAAGGAAGACCTATGTCAGGCCTTCTGGTTGCTACAAAAATAAGCACAGACTTTACAGTTCAGCCATGGGCCACACCAAATCAGTTTACGCAATTGGTTAAAATAAAAACCACAGGCAGAGAGATGGCTCTCATTAATCTATAGTGGAACCATGCAGGAATTAGTACTCACACATTCCTTCGGGATCTAGAAATGATCTTAGAGCTAGTTATTCAGTCCCCATCAATTAACCATCATTCTAGTGGGAGATCTGAATCTACACTGTTTCTCAAAAGACATTCCATCTGAAACCTCACTATGTCATAAATGGCATTCGCTGATGAGAGGCAGGGAATTAATAATGGTCAATGGTGCGTTACCTGGTGACCTTCCAGCTCATAGAACTTGGTCCAGAGTGCTTCAAGAGGCAATCATTGACTATATTTATATTGATCAAAATCTATTTGCGGATGCCATCAAGTTTGAAATTGTCAAACAAGTATATAGTGATCATGATATCCTTGCATTTTCCTGTTCCTGGAATAACAACACTAGCACATCGAGGAGAATAAAGATGGTATACTCATGCTACAGAGCTCGGGAAACTGATTCCGGTGGACTGACACATCTTTACAGCACTTAAATAACTGTATTGTTCGTCAACAATGCTTTCCAGATGAGCATGTTGATTTTAAGGGTCAGCACTATATGGCCACACTACAATTCTTCACTTACTTGTATGCTGGCCGAAGAAAAGTCACACATAAAAATAAACATGTCCACAATCCTGATTTGAAAAAAACAAAAGGCGTCTTATCGCTGTGACAAAAGACTCACTCACCCTCTTTCTCCGATCCAAAGATTACAATCTTTGAAAAAAATTAAAGCCAAATATAGAAAATGGACAAGGGCCCGCAAAGCCCAACTATTTCAAAAGGACAGAGAGCTGATGCTCACGACCATCGCCTCTAAGGATTAGGCACAAATATGGGCTCTTCTAAATTGTGCAAATCAAATCATGCAGACTCCAGTACAGATCAAGTTACAGAAAAACAATGGCAGGATCACTTCACAGTCTTATTTGCTTTGCCTGATCCTATAAATACCAATCAGGCCAATAAGCCACCTCAAAACGTACAGCTTCGTGTGTCAGAAGAGGACATTCTTTACTACATTCAGAAGTCAATCTGTTCAAGAGCCCCAGATCCTGATGGACTGAGTTATGCCATGTGCAAGGCCCATCCAGAGGCCTGGGCACACATTCTTTACAACATCTTTAACCATGCTTTGACATCTAATCACTTTCAACTATCATTGCTAAAATCCATAATTGTGCTGATATTCAAGAAAGGCGATTGTCACTCCCCATCTAATTACAGGCCCACAGCCCTTCTCGACGTCTCAGCCAAAGTATTTGCCCAACTAATTCTCAGAGATTTTAATGAATGGACAATGGAATCTCTGAAGAGAGATCCTTTTCAAATACGATTCATCATGGTGTTGTGCACAGCGATAAATCTCATCGCACTTTCAGCCTTGAAAGCACAATGTTTCCAACAACAACAACCTCTCTACTTGACCTTTGTGGACTTTCAGTCCTCCTTTGATCCAGTCTATAGACGATTGCTAATTAACAAGCTATCTGCAGCAAACTGTCATCTGACTATTAGATATCTCATAGATTGGTTACATACGAACACCTCTGTTCAAGTACGACTGACACTGGACAGTGTTTTTTCACACACAGAGGTTTGAAGCAGGGCTGTATTCTTGTGTCAGCCCTCTTCAACTTCTTCATTTCAGATCTAAAAGAACAATTCTCCAACATCTTAATAGATGCTTTGAAATTAGTAATGCACCTAATAGCGTGGCTTCTATACACGGACAAATTGGTGCTTTTATCAAAGACACCAAAGTGTCTGCAGAGGATGTTAGACGCTTTAGCTGGTTATGTTGTTGAAAATCATCTTGAAATTAATCTAGCCAAGACTACGTGCTGTATCAAAAAACAAAATATCAATAAATCACTTAGATGGACTCTGCAGGATACAGAACTTGAGCTTGGGTGTTAACTTAAACGATCAAGAGTCTGATTTGCAATACCTGGCTACTATCAAGAAGAAAATGCGTAAAGCAATCTCCTAGGCGAGAATGATACAAGCCAAGTATGGCAAATTCTCCTGTGTCCCAATTGTGACTTTCTTTAATCAGAAGGCCACTCCGCAGTTATTGTACGGCGCAGAATCCAAGAATGTATTATCAGAAGCCTTTTGGTTAAAAATTGAAGAAACATTTTTGAAACAGTTGCTGAACTTACCCCAATGTGCACTGATGGCTATGATAAGAATTGGTTTTAATTTCACTGTACTGTATTTATACATGGAAGCTGTGTGCCCTTTATAAAACATTTATGTTAGCCTCTGAATCAGACCTACTGCTGCATGTAATAGGAGCTCATGTATATTACTGAAACACACATTTACGCTTACTTGGAATAGCACAGTAACCAATATTCTAATTGCCACTGATATTACAATAGAGTTGTTGTTAGAAAATCCAGCTCATGCCAAGCAAAAATTCATTCAATCAGTTTGGATACAAACACAACAAAAATGTTTAATGTATATTGATTTAAAAATTAATCCCTTCAATATCAAAAACTATCGTGTGACAGAACCTTACTTAATAAAAGTCCATCACCATCTCACAGAAATGCCTTTCTCCGGCAAAGACTCAACTTATGGCCTACAAAAATATCTTGGCAAGACGAAAAGTAATCGAAAGAGCCCAAAACATTTGTCGGTACTGTGAGCTTCCAAACAAACCTCAAACCCTGAAGCATTTGATCACAGAATGTCTAAAACTCAGTGATAAGCATTTCTTCTATTTAAGAAGACACTTTATACATTTTAAATGCGTAGATTTAGAAGCCCTTTGGCAGCATATCTTTTGTTCAAATTGGACCACTCTTAGAATTACGGTCATTAATTGTTTAACCACGATTGACCTGAATATCTGTTCAGAGACATGTCAAGATCGATGAATAACATGTTTCTATGTTTGTTTTTATATCAGTCATGCTTTTGCTTTTTTAATGAGAAATCCAGTCATTACAAGGTTTTTATACAAATAATCATCAAGTTATTGTCTCAAATCGTATCCTTTCTGTAAATATGTACCTTTTTTTGTAATTTTGTAATTGATTGTTCTTTCCTTTTGATAAATTGAAACAGTGATCTTATCAGCTAAATCGATAAAAAAATAAAAAAAATAGCGTCATGTTATCGGTATATAATCTACACAACATCATTTTTCTTACTCTCCTTTCCATATTTGTTTGTTGACACCAATTTATAAATACACTTCCTTGATTGACTTTGGTGAGTGGTTAGATTGCTGGATCACAATGAGGGGCGATATTAAACAGACATGTTTAATCATCCTCAGAGGATAGCTTAGCGGCAATGTGCTTGCCTTGGAAGCAGGACGACACGGAGCAACACAGGTTTGAGTCCCGGGACTGCGCTTAGAAACCTCTTGGTATTAAGCGCGTTATAAATAACTTATCATATATATCCTGTGAGATCATGACATGATACACATATCTATTAGTTGACACCAATTTATAAATACACTTCCTTGATTGACTTCAGTGACTGGTTAGATTGCCGGATCACCATGAGGGGCGATATTAAACAGCCATGTTTAATCATCCTGTGAGATCATGACAAGATCCACATATCAGACTTTGCCCGTTACATCTACTTGTTTAACAACACCCATGATACACCATTAATATTGCTATTGAATGTTGAAACAGCGTTTATCACTACCGTGAGCTACCTCACCCAGCATATATTGCGCCATCATACAGCACGATAGTCAATTTTTGTTTTGTC
The DNA here is from genome assembly GCF_040938575.1 of Ambystoma mexicanum. Lineage (NCBI taxonomy): Eukaryota > Metazoa > Chordata > Amphibia > Caudata > Ambystomatidae > Ambystoma > Ambystoma mexicanum. The sequence continues at coordinate 505,882,415 of NC_090928.1, read as the reverse complement.
ATACTTAACATTTTGATGGTAATACACACAGATAGGATAGACAGTATCTTGTTCTTTTACTGAATGCACATCTTTTAGATGATGATATTGTTAAGAAAATCAAGCTTTTATATCTGGAAAACTACAATGCACAGTAGAGTTTTCGTTTACTGTTCGATTCATTAGTCCTTTTTGTTACAATTACATCTGTCCTCTTTCTATTGCTGTCTCTGTTCCCATGGTGACAGTATAAACACTGCATATGAAATGCTGTCTGTCTTCTACAGTCTGCTTCATTTATCTCTAGATGCGCATCATCGTGTTTGGGTAAGATCATTCAACTTACTATTATGGAATACATTCTCTTTATTTTAACGTAGATAGCTATTCCTTTAGCAGGGGAGTTCTTTGTCTTTACAGACCTTCGTACTATGCCAATTACATGAGGGTTGAGTATGCTGTCCTCCTGTTTGTTGCACCACAAGGTTACATTCAGTCCCTAGAGGTAGGCTCCATTTGATTATTTTTTATTCAGCTCGATGCTGCTGTATCTTCTTTTGCATCACTTAGAGACTGATAAGCAACACTTGGAATTATTTATTTTCAGTTGATGCCCACATGAGTTCCACATCATTACTGCAATCCACGTTTAGAGCGTGTACTTTTGAGAAAGAGGTAATACATGTTGTTTTTGTTTGTCCTTTTTTCCACTGTTAACTTGTCCTATGTTTGGTTGATACATGTCCAACACAGTATGATTAATAGAGGGCCCCTTATTAACAATATGTTACATTAATTTAATTAGTGATTATTATGTTGTTTTGTATTCTCGTTTAATGGCATACAAATAAGTTGAATAAGAAAAGTAACATGACTTTTTTATGTATTCCATGTCAATGTTGGTTTTATGCATTGAAAAATGATACTGATACAAATATATATCATACTGTATTGAAATTGCACCAGATGAAGGGACATTTAATCCCGAAGCACGTTGTGCAGATGGCATTGAATATAAAGACTTTTTTACTACATAAACTTTGCTTTGTTGTACATATCTCTAATCATATTGGCTGATCTTCAGCACAAAGGTGTGCAGGGAATGGGAGAATCCAATTTTCTGGATAGTAATTACTGTTTACTTATTTCATACCTGACTTGTCCATGAAGCATTTGCATCCTTCATTGTTCCCTATCTGCACTGTGCCATTGTTTTTGAAGCATAGTGATGGGTTTTCTATGATTGTTATGTGTGCTGGCCCTTCCTTGTCCTCCACCCATCCTTGCATTGTGGCATATTGGCTCCATTCTTCAAGGCACTTGTTATTAGCATTTTCCATAGGGTCCCATGAGAGTCCTATGACTTCCTCTGCTCTACATCCCATTATCCCTTCTACCCAACCTCGAGGGGTGAACATTTCTACTATGTGTAACTTTGGTCGGTTCCGTTTTTTGTCAGTAAGTTTCAATAAGGGATGATCTCTCACTGTTTCTTCACACCTTCGTGGCCCTGACAATTTATATGTCATCACTTTGTTGACCACTGTCTTTTCCCTGATAAAGTTTCCTTCATAAAGGGAATATGTTTCTGTCACCCATTTTATGGAAGCCACAGTTCCCTGGAATTGTCCCTTTGTCTTTCATAATGCAATGTGAGGCAAGCAATGTGCCCTGTTTACTGGAATTTCCTCATCCACAAACAATCTGGAAGCACTGAAGGCATACGGAAGGTGCAAGCACACACCGCAGTTTTCATCCGATTTCTCCCTTCCCACTGTGATCATGAGACGGTACCAGAGGTTGTTAGTTTTATCAGTAAAACCGTTGAAAGTTCTCTTAGTAGGTATTCATCATCCAACACTTATCTTATAACCCTATTCATTCCTTCAATTATGTTACCAGCTACATTAGTCGTATTATTACTAAAAAATGTCTTTGCTGTTGTACAGGCAAACCAAAAAAAAAACAAAGGGAAAAGAAAAAAGCAACATTCATAATGCTAATTGAGTCCATCTTCTTCAAATATCTCCTTCTCTTCACATTTTGAGATATTAATGATACTGTCTCTCTAGCGCTGGAAAAGTACATAGTTTGTTTGTATGATGTCACATCTCACGTTGCTGGTTAGCTCTCATCCTCCCAGTCATCTGAGGTCTGGTCATCTATTCTTCTTCATCTTCTTCTTTCTCACCTTTGTCTGACAGGGGGGCCATGCCTAGGTATCATTTCACATCACCTATTTGCACCCATCTTTTCTGCCACGTAAATTTATTGCAGTGGGAGTTGCATACTGACCTGAAAATGGTCCCTCAAACCATGACATGTGCCACTTGTGGATGAAGTTCTGCACATAAAAGAGATCATATGGGAATAATAACAAAGGGGTTATCACAACATTTACGTCTACAGTTTCTCCTCTGTTGTTGTTTGCTTTTCGGCCCCCCTGCCCCTCTGACGCAGCTTTAATTGTCGAGAAACACACTCCAGACATTTAGTCATGGTGGTCAAATAATCATGCATTTCTTCCCATAGCAATGTTGCAGAACTGTCTGCACTTGATCGAGCACACGTGGCAGGAGCAATGGGAATGTTCATACATTGGCCCATTACTATTTCATGAGGCTTGAGGTGGTGGTATGAGCTTGGCTGATTGTATAGGCAAAAAAGAGCCAGTGCATCCAATTTAGTTTTAACGCATCTCTCAATTTAGCAATGTGTTCCTTCAAGAGTCCTTTGAGGTATTCTACAATGCCATTGGCCTGTAGTGATAAGCAGAACAAAATGTGTGCTTGATGCCAAGCAGTGATGTGACTTCAGAAAAGTGCTCATTTAAAAAGTGTCATCCAGTATCCGATTGTAACACTTCACTCACTCCTGATCATGGACAGACCTCATGTATGAAGAACTTAGCAGCCGATTTGGTGTCTGCATGGGTACATGGTCCTGCTTCCATTCATCATGAAAAAGGGCACAACAATACAATCATATATCTTTATCCATTACAAGTTTGGAGCATATCAACATAGTGCAAATGCTAAAATGGGCCTGTAGGTTGGGGTATTGCACCTCTCACAGTTCTCAAGGTATGTCCAGCAGCATATTGCAGGCACGTGGCACAATTCACCATACAATTAACAACATTCTCTGGCAAATTTGGTACTAATCAACCTAGGGAAACATCTGCTGCCACATACTCTCTTGTGGTGTGTGCTGGGGAGTGGAGTTGTTCTAACGCTACTGTAAGGAATACAAGTGGCATTACAAGCTTCTCTGTACTATTCTGTCACCACACACGATCGGTGGGGGATAATGAACATCCCCATTTTATCCACATAAAAGATGCTGCAATTTTTGCTTCTGCTTCTGCTACTTCATTACCACGGGAAGCCAAAGCAGTGCCCCTCGTCTGGGCTGCACACTTCACCATGGCAGCTGCCATGGGCTATGCCAGTGGATCTAGTAATCTTCCTAGCAATGGGGCCTGTTGTACTGGTATGCCGTCTGTGCACTGAAAGCCCTTCCTTGTTCATCATGACAGTCCTGGGTGTACTGTAGACATCACATAGGTGGAATCAGAGTATATCGTCACTACCTGGTTCACGTCCTCTTCGAATGCTGGTATCATCAGTACTAAATCAGCTGCCTGCGCAGAAATATGTGCTGGTGATCTGATACCTGAGACAATCTCAAAATCATTGCCTTTACTCATTATCAATGCTGCTCTTGAATGTCACAATCCAGTTGTCTGATCTATTATTGATAAACAACAATCAAGACCATATCTCCCCCCTCTAGCTCCATTTATCTTACTGGGGGTACACCATCATGTATGTTTGTCTATGTTGAACAGTCATCAACCCATTATACTCCCTCCACTGGTTCAGCAATACATTTTGCAGTGTTCACTGTGGAACACCTTACAATTTTTATTGAGGGATTGGACAATATGACTACATATGACTACATATCCTGATGCTCGCTGTGTAGTGAGTGTGGACTTTTGTTTTTTGAGGACCGCAAACAGGGCGTGCTCCACACACAATGTTACTGTAGAGCCCTTTGTTACTGCTGATGATTTCTCTATTGCAAAGGCTGCTTCTATGATTCTGCTGTAATATGCCAGTGTCTTGTGCCCCATTGAAGTTTTCGGTGCAAGGACAACCGCATTCACATACCTATTGGAATGTGAGAATATCAAAATGTGTCCTTTTGTGATTTGGTATACCCAATATGGGTGCTGTGGTTATTGCTTGTTTCAGTTCTTCAAATACATTTATCATCTTGTCTGTCCAAATAAGGGGGCTCTGGTGTTTCTGTGCTCCCTTCTTTCCTTCTTAGAGGGGATGAACTTATGTGCTGTAGTCAAAGACCTAGACACAACAATAATTACATAGGCCTAGGAATTGCTGTAGTTCTTTCACTGTCTCTAGGTAGGTGTTATTTGCAATAGCCTCTGCTCTGTCTGTTGTCACCCTCCTCCGTTCATTTGATACTATCTGGTCCAAATATAATACTTAATCCTGAAAATACTGTAATTTGTTTTTGTTCACCTTATATCCTTTGTCAGCCAATACTGATAATATTGTTACTGGGTCTGACCTGCATTCTTCCTCTGTGGAGCTACACAACAGCAAATCGTCAATGTATGTATGATTTGACTGGGTGTCTGTATGTTTCTTGAGTCCATCAATAGTACCCTCTTAATAACACTGGTGGACTCACTGTATACCTGTGGAGTCTTGTGTGTTGAAGGAGGATCCCCTGATACGTAAATGCTTTGAGATATCGAGAGCCTATGTGCAATGCAAAGGAAAAGAAAGCATTCTTTAAGTCAATCACCGTAAAATGGGTAGCAGTAGGTGGTATGTTACACAGAATCATTGCCGGTTTGGGCACAACTGTAAACTTCACCTCCACAATTTTGTTTAAGGGGCATAAATCCTGTATAAATCTCCAAGATCCTCTCTTTACTTTTTCACAGGGTACACTGCTGTGTTGCATGGAGATTCAGATAGCACAAGTATACCCTGCTGCATCAAGGCAGCAATTGATCCATAAATACCTTTATCCAATTCACTTGACATAGGATATTGTTTAATCTCATTAGTGCCAAGGACGAGCTATCTCGTCCTTGGGATTACTTCCCTGTAAATTCATTTTCGGCTGCCGCGGTGAAAACAGAAGGTGAGTGTTCACCTTATTCTGCCTCGATCTCTGGCTGTATTTCAAGCCGGAGATCGAGGCAGTTATCGTTGGAAAGGGGAGATCCTCCCCTTTCCAACGATACCTTGTGTGACAGCATTGCTGCCCACGGATCGGGCGCATAGCTCGATCCGTGGGCAGCAATGTGCACTAGACCACCAAGGATCTGTTTTGGGAGCGGGGGGAGGGGTGCTGCTTACTAGGTAAGCATCCCCATCTCCCCCAACCCCCCAAAGCATGGCACCACGCATGTGGAGACCCCTGGGGGCAGAGATCATCTGCCCCCAGGGGTGAAAATAAAAAAATAAAAAATAAAAATTTTTGAAGGGAGGTGGGAGGGGTTTGGGGCCCTGGGGCCCACTAGACCACCATGGATTGTAGAACTAACGGTGTCTTTGGAAACGGGAGATTCGCCACTTTCCAAAGACACCATTTTAGAAGCATTGCTGGTCACGGATCGGCGCAGAGCTCTCGATCCGTGACCAGCAATGGCCACTAGACACCAGGGATTCGTTTGTGACGTGGGGGGTGGAGGGGGCTGCTTACAGTAAGCAGCTGCCCCCCCCGGCCCCTAAAGCATGGGGGCACATATCTAATAAACCCTGGGGGCAGATGGCTGATCATCTGCCCCCAGGGAAGGGTGCAAAAATAAAAATAAAAATAAAATAAGGGACTTTTGGGTGGGAGTGGGGGGGCACTAGCCACCAGGGATTTATTTTACAGAAAAAGGGGGTGGGCCTCTCCTCCTCACCCCGAGGGGAAATGGGGGCACCCCTTGTAGCCCTCCCTGGGGGCAGATATCTGCTCCTAGGAAGGGGCATCTTACCCCAGGGACGGCTGCATGAGATGCCCCCCTTTTATCTGCCCCCAGGGAGGGCTGTATGAGATGCCCCCCTTGCATTTGGTGTGGGGGGTAGAGGGTCACCCCCCATTACATTAGAAAATTACCTGGCAGTTTAGGGTGCTCCTCAGCCCGCCCTAAAGTGTAGTGTACCATTTTCCATTTTTTTCTTTGTTTACAAAACTTGTCTTGGCGCAGAGGGGCACAATGGTGTGGCAATCTGGCACCAGGGTGCCCAAACCTTACTGCCCCACCCACTGGGGGGCCAATCCATCCATTTATGGGGGCCCTGTCCCCCTCACACCAAATGGGTGGCGGGTACACCTCATGCAGGCCTCCCTGGGCCTCCTGCAAACAAATGCGTGAGGTACACCCCCCTCCATTTGGGGTGGGGGAGAGGGCCCCCAAAAATGGTGGGACAGGCCCCCCAGTGGGTGGAGCAGTAATGTTTGGGTACCCCGGGGTCAGATTGGCACACCAATGTGATCCTCAGCGCCAAGGCAGGTTTAGTAAACAAAGAAAATAATTCAAAATGCCTGGCTGCCCTTTAGTGGGGGCGGAGGGGCCCCCTACACCGCTGTGGAATTTTCTAATGTGAATGGGGGTGCACCTCACCACCCCCACCCCAATTGGAGGTGCGGCCCATCTCATGTAGCCCTCCCCAGGGGCAGATAAGGAGGGGCTGTCCTGCACTCCTCTCTGGGCTCAGGCGTCCGTTCCTAGGAGCAGATATCTGGTCCCTGGGAGGGCTGCATGACATGGCACCTACTCCATTGCAGGTGGGGGGGAGGTGGGGTCAACGCCCCATCACATTAGAAAATTCCTGACCCTTTGGGGTGCCCCACAGTCCCCCTAAAAAGCGTTCCACCATTTTAACTTTTTTCCTTTGGTAACCCAACTCCCCTTGGTGCAGAGATGCACATTAATGTGCCAATCTGGTGCTGGGGTGCCCAAACCTTACTGCCCCACCTACTGGGGGGACTGTCCCACCATTTTTGGGGGCCCTCTCCTCCCACACCCCAAATTAAGGGGGGGTGTACCTCACGCAGCTGTTTGTAGGAGGCCCAGGGAGGCCTGAATGAGGTACCCCCGCCACCCATTTGGGGTGAGGGGGGAGAGGGCCCGCAAAAATGGTGGGACAGGCCCCCCAGTGGGTGTGGCAGTAAGGTTTGGGCACCCAGGGCCAGATTGGCACATCAATGTGCCTCTCTGCACCAAGGGGAGTTGGGTTACTAAAGGAGAAAAGTGAAAATAGTGGAACGCTTTTTAGGTGGGGCTGTGGGGCACGTCAAAGGGTCTGGGAATTTTCTAATGGGATGGGGCGTTGACCCCCCGCCCCCCACCCGCAATGGAGTGGGTGCCATGTCATGCAGCCCTCCCTGGTACCAGATATCTGCTCCTAGGAAGGGACGCCTGACCCCAGGAAGGAGTGCAGGACAGCCCCCAACTTATCTGCCCCCGGGAGGGCTACATTTTGCTGGTGTGACCGTAGGTAACACATGTTTTTTGTTTTGTTTACAGCTTTTTCTACCCGAGCAGCTGCAACGTTATGTGAGTACTGTTTTTTATTATTCTATGGTTTGGGCCCACTGTCAGTGGGGTGGGTGCGACTGGGGCTGGATTGTTGGTGGTGTGGGTTGTGTTGTGGCGAAAGGCTTGGGGTTACCAGCAGGTTAACCTTTTCCTTTTGCGCCCCCGTTAGGTGCACCGACACATGTGAGGTACCTTTTTTCATCGGGACACCGGTGGGAACGCGAGAAGGTTTGATATCTGTTGTTGGCGATGTGTTTCTGTGAGTGGACATAGGGAAATGTCTCTGAAATTGGCTGGAAATGAAGACAATTCTCAGACATTTCGCTCTGGCCACCCATCGAAAACAAACCGTCAACAACACATGGCCTACCTTCCTGCATCCCCACATGTGTCCCGTTGAAAACGGTACCTCACATGTGTGGGTTCACCTACCGGGGGTGCAAAAGGAAAAGGGTAACCCACTGGTAACCCCAAGCCTTTCGCCACTGCCCATTTTGTTCATGTGGGCAACCTACAGATTTGGCCCCAGGGTGTCAAAGCCAAGAAGGGAAACAGGGAACCCCATGCATTTCCCAAAATAGGACACCCGTGGGAATCCACAGAGGTCTGACTTGCACAAATCGGCCCAGAATCTACTACCCAGAACCCACGGCAAATTCCAAATTTGGGGGTAAAAAACACAATTTCCAGACATTTCACACTGCTCAACCACTGAAACACGCTGCCAACAACGAATGTCATACCTTCCCACGTTCCCACAGGTGTCCCAATGAAAACGGTTCCTCACATGTGTGGGTTCACCAATCTAGCTGCAAAGGGAAAAGGTTAACCCACTGATAACCACAAAAGGGTTTGGGGAGATAACCTACAGATTTGGGGATAGGGTGTCCAAGCCATCAAGGAAAACTGGGAACCCCATGCATTTCTGAAAAGAGGGCACCAGTAGGAATCCACAGAGGTCCAAATTGCGCGAAGGGGACCAGAATGTTTTACCCAAAACCCCCGACAAAGTGAACAATTTGAGTTTTTCAGACTTTGCCGGGGCTTCTGGGTGATACATTCTGGGCCGACTTGCGCAAATCATACCTCAGCGGATTCCCAGGGGTGTCCTCTTTTCGAAAATGCATGGGGTTCCCTGTTTTCCTTGGTGGCTTGGACAACCGAGGCCCATATCTGTATGGTGTGCCGGTCGGCAGAGAGTCTGAAATTCAGGTGCCCAAACAGACTTGGAGTTACTTGTGTTTTAGGATTTCCCCTTGTCACCCAGGTGGGTGCACCCACACATGTGAGGTACCGTTTTCATCGGGACACGTGTGGGAACGCGGGACGGTAGGCCATGTGTTGTTGGGGGTGTGTTTCGATGGGTAAGCCGAGCGAAATGTGCAGAAAATGCCTTTTTTTCCCCACATTTTGGACTTTGCAGGGGTGTATGGGTAGTAAATTCTGGGCCGATTTGCGCAAATCATACCTCTGTGGATTCCCACGGGTGTCCTCTTTTCGGAAATGCATAGGGTTCCCTGTTTTCCTTGGTGGCTTGGACACCCAAGGCCCATCTCTGTATGGTGTGCCTGTCGTCAGAGAGTCTGAAATTCAGCTCTCCAAACAGACTTGGGGTTACTTGTGTTTTAGGCTTCCGCCTTGGCGCCCAGGTGGGTGCACCGACACATGTGAGGTACCATTTTCATAGGGACACCTGCGGGAATGAGGGACGGTAGGCCATGTTTTGTTCGGGGCGTGTTTCGATGGGTGAGCCGAGCGAAATGTCCGGAAAATGCGTTTTTTTGCCATATTTCGGACTTTTGCGGGGGTGTCTGGGTAATAAATTCTGGGCCGTTTTGCGCAAATCATACCTCTGCGGATTCCCACGGGTGTCCTCTTTTCGGAAATGCATGGGGTTCCCTGTTTTCCTTGGTGACTTGGACACCCGAGGCCCATATCTATATGTTGTGCTTGTCTGGAGAAAGTGTCAAATTCAGGTGTCGAAACAGACTTGGGGTTCCCTGTGTTTTAGGCTTTCCCCTTGGCGCCCAGGTAGGTGTACCCACACATGTGAGGTACCATTTTCATCAGGACACCTGTCGGAACGCGGTACGGTAGGCTATGTGTTATTGGCAGTGTGTTTCGATGGGCGCGCTGAGTGAAATGTGCGGAAAACGTTTTTGTTTCCCCACATTTTGGACTTTGCGGAGGTGTCTGGGTAATAAATTCTGCGCCAATTTGTGCAAATCATACCTCTGCGGATTCGCACGGGTGTCCTCTTTTTGGAAATGCATGGGGTTCTCTGTTTTCCTTGGTGGCTTGGACACCCGAGGCACATATCTGTATATTGTGCTTGTCTGGAGAAAGTGTCAAATTCAGGTGTCGAAACAGACTTGGGGTTACCTGAGTTTTAGGCTTTCCCCTGGGCGCCCAGGTAGGTGCACCCACACATGTGAGGTACCGTTTTCTTCGGAACAACTGTGGGAACGCGGGACGGTAGGCCATGTGTTGTTGGCAGTGTTTTTCGATGGGTGCGCCGAGTGAAATGTGCGGAAAATGCGTTTTTTCCCCACATTTCAGAATTTGCAGGGGTGTCTGAGCAATACATTCTGGTCCGATTTGCGCAAATCATACCTCCGCAGATTCACAAGGGTGTCCTCTTTTCGGAAATGCATGGGGTTCCCTGTTTTCCTTGGTGGCTTGGACACCCGAGGCCCATCTCTGTATGGTGTGCCGGTTGGCCGAGAGTCTGAAATTCAGGCGTCCAAACAGACATGGGATTACTTGTGTTTTAGGCTTTCCCCTTGGCACCCAGGTGGGTGCACCCACACATGTGAGGTACCGTTTTCATCGGGACACCTCTGGGAACGCGGGACAGTAGGCCATGTGTTGTTGGGGGCGTGTTTCGATGGGTGAGCAGAGCGAAATGTGCGGAAAATGCATTTTCTTCCCCACATTTTGGACTTTGCAGGGGTGTCTGGGTAATAAATTCTGGGCCGATTTGCGCAAATCATACCTCTGCGGATTCCCACGGGTGTCCTCTTTTCGAAAATGCATGGAGTTCCCTGTTTTCCTTGGTGGCTTGGACACCCAAGGCACATATCTGTATGTTGTGCTTGTCTGGAGAAAGTGTCAAATTCAGGTGTCGAAACAGACTTGGGGTTACCTGTGTTTTAGGCTTTCCCCTTGGCGCCCAGGTAGGTGCACCCAAACATGTGAGGTACCGTTTTCTTCGGGACAACTGTGGGAACGCGGGATGGTAAGCCATGTGTTGCTGGCAGTGTTTTTCAATGGGTGTGCCAAGTAAAATGTGCAGAAAATGCGTTTTTTTCCCACATTTTGGACTTTGCAGGGGTGTCTGGGTAATAAATTCTGGGTCGATTTGCGCAAATCATACCTCTGCCGATTCCCACGGGTGTCCTCTTTTCGGAAATGCATGGGGTTCCCTGTTTTCCTTGGTGGATTGGACACCCGAGGCACATATCTGTATGTTGTGCTTGTCTGGAGAAAGTGTCAAATTCAGGTGTCGAAACAGACTTGGGGTTACCAGTGTTTAAGGCTTTCCCCTTGGCACCCAGGTAGGTGCACCCACACATGAGGTACCGTTTTAATCGCGACAACTGTGGGAACACGGGACGGTAGGCCATGTGTTGTTGGCTGTGTTTTTTGATGGGTGCGCCAAGTGAAATGTGCGGAAAATGCGTTTTTTCCCCACATTTTGGACTTTGCAGGGGTGTCTGAGCAAAACATTCTGGGCCAATTTGCGCAAATCATACCTCTGCAGATTCCCAAGGGTGTCCTCTTTTCGGAAATGCATGGGGTTCCCTGTTTTCCTTGGTGGCTTGGACACCCGAGGCCCATCTCTGTATGGTGTGCCGGTTGGCCGAGAGTCTGAAATTCAGGCGTCCAAACAGACATGGGATTACTTGTGTTTTAGGCTTTCCCCTTGGCACCCAGGTGGGTGCACCCACACATGTGAGGTACCGTTTTCATCGGGACACCTCTGGGAACGCGGGACAGTAGGCCATGTGTTGTTGGGGGCGTGTTTCGATGGGTGAGCAGAGCGAAATGTGCGGAAAAAATGCATTTTCTTCCCCACATTTTGGACTTTGCAGGGGTGTCTGGGTAATAAATTCTGGGCCGATTTGCGCAAATCATACCTCTGCGGATTCCCACGGGTGTCCTCTTTTCAAAAATGCATGGAGTTCCCTGTTTTCCTTGGTGGCTTTGACACCCAAGGCACATATCTGTATGTTGTGCTTGTCTGGAGAAAGTGTCAAATTCAGGTGTCGAAACAGACTTGGGGTTACCTGTGTTTTAGGCTTTCGCCTTGGCGCCCAGGTAGGTGCACCCAAACATGTGAGGCACAGTTTTCATTGGGACACCTGTGGGAATGCAGGACAGTAGGCCATGTGTTGTTGGTGGCGTGTTTCGATCGGTGCGCTGAGTGAAATGTGCGGAAAATGCGTTTTTTCCCCACATTTTGGACTTTGCGGGGGTGTCTGGGTAATAAATTCTGGGCCGATTTGCGCAAATCATACCTCTGCGGATTCCCACGGGTGTCCTCTTTTCGAAAATGCATGGAGTTCCCTGTTTTCCTTGGTGGCTTGGACACCCAAGGCACATATCTGTATTTTGTGCTTGTCTGGAGAAAGTGTCAAATTCAGGTGTCGAAACAGACTTGGGGTTACCTGTGATTAAGGCTTTCCCCTTGGCACCCAGGTAGGTGCACCCACACATGAGGTACCGTTTTAATCGCGACACCTGTGTGAACACGGGACGGTAGGCCTTGTGTTGTTGGCTGTGTGTTTCGATGGGTGCGCCGAGTGAAATGTGCGGAAAATGCATTTTTTACCCACATTTTGGACTTTGCGGGGGTGTCTGGGTAATACATTCTGGGCCAATTTGCGCAAATCATACCTCTGCAGATTCCCACGGGTGTCCTCTTTTTTTTTGGAAATGCATGGGGTTCCCTGTTTTCCTTGGTGGCTTGGACACCCAAGGCGAATATCTGTGTGTTCTGCTTGTCTGGAGAAAGTGTCAAATTCAGGTGTCGAAACAGACTTGGGGTTACCATTATTTTAGGCTTTCCCCTTGGCGCCCAGGTAGACGCACCCACACATGTGAGGTACAGTTTTCATTGGGACACCTGTGGGAACGCAGGACAGTAGGCCATGTGTTGTTGGTGGCGTGTTTCGATGGGTGCGCTGAGTGAAATGTGCGGAAAATGTGTTTTTTCCCCACATTTCAGAATTTGCAGGGGTGTCTGGGTAATAAATTCTGGGCCGATTTGCACAAATCATACCTCTGCGGATTCCCACGGGTGTCCTCTTTTCGGAAATGCATGGGGTTCCCTGTTTTCCTTGGTGGCTTGGACACCCGAGGCCCATCTCTGTATGGTGTGCCGGTTGGCAGAGAGTCTGAAATTCAGGTGTCCAAACAGACTTGGGATTACTTGTGTTTTAGGCTTTCCCCTTGGCGCCCATGTTGGTGCACCCACACATGTGAGGTACCGTTTTCATCGGGACACCTCTGGGAACGCAGGACAGTAGGCCATGTGTTGTTGGGGGCGTTTCGATGGGTGAGCCGAGCAAAATGTGCGGAAAATGCATTTTCTTCCCCACATTTCGGACTTTGCGGGGGTGTCTGGGTAATAAATTCTGGGCCGATTTGTGCAAATCATACCTCTGCGGATTCCCACGGGTGTCCTCTTTTCGAAAATGCATGGGGTTCCCTGTTTTCCTTGGTGGCTTGGACACCCGAGGCACATATCTGTATGTTGTGCTTGTCTGGAGAAAGTGTCAAATTCAGGTGTCGAAACAGACTTGGGGTTACCTGTGTTTTCGGCTTTCTCCTTGGCGCCCAGGTAGGTGCACCCACACATGTGAGGTACTGTTTTCTTCCGGACAACTGTGGGAACGCGGGACGGTAGGCCATGTGTTGTTGGCGGTGTTTTTCGATGGGTACGCTGAGTGAAATGTGCGGAAAATGCGTTTTTTTCCCCCACATTTCGGACTTTGCGGGGGTGTCTGGGTAATAAATTCTGGGCTGATTTGCGCAAATCATACCTCTGCGGATTTCCACGGGTGTTCTCTTTTCAGAAATGCATGGGGTTCCCTGTTTTCCTTGGTGGCTTGGACAACCGAGGCACATATCTGTATGTTGTGCTTGTCTGGAGAAAGTGTCAAATTCAGGTGTCGAAACAGACTTGGGGTTACCTTTGTTTTAGGCTTTCCCCTCGGCACCCAGGTAAGTGCACCCACACATGAGGTACCGTTTTCATTGCGACACCTGTGGGAACGCGGGACGGTAGGCCATGTGTTGTTGGCTGTGTGTTTCGATGGTTGCGCCGAGTGAAATGTGCGGAAAAAGCATTTTTTTCCCACATTTCGGACTTTGCGGGGGTGTCTGGGTAATACATTTGGGCCGATTTGTGCAAATCATACCTCTGTGGATTCCCACGGGTGTCCTTGTTTCATAAATGCATGGGGTTCCCTGTTTTCCTTGGTCGCTTGGACACCCGAGGCACATATCTGTATGTTGTGCTTGTCTGGAGAAAGTGTCAAATTCGGGTGTCGAAACAGACTTGGGGTTACCTGTGTTTTAGGCTTTCCCCTTGGTGGCCGGGTGGGTGCACCCACACATAAGGTACCATTTTCATTGCGACACCTGTGGAAACAAGGGATGGTAGGCCATGTGTTGTTGGCGGCGTGTTACGATGGGTGCACCGAGTGAAATGGGCGGAAAATGTGTTTTTTTCCCACATTTCAGACTTTGCGGGGGTGTCTGGGTAATACATTCTGGGCCGATTTGCGCAAATCATACCTTTGAGGATTCCCACGGGTGTCCTCTTTTCGGAAATGCATGTCGTTCCCTGTTTTCCTTGGTGCCTTGGACACCCAAGGCCCATATCTGTATGATGTGAGAGTGTGTAATTCAGATGTGAAAACAGACTTGGGGTTACTTGTGTTTTAGGCTTTCCCCTTGGTGCCTAAGTAGGTGCACCCACACATGTGAGGTACCGTTTTCATCAGGACACCTGTGGGAATGGAGGATGGTAGGTCATGTGTTGTTGGCGGTGTTTTTCGATGGGTGCGCCGAGTGAAATGTGCGGAAAATGCGTTTTTTCCCCACATTTCAGAATTTGCAGGGGTGTCTCTGTTCGGTCCGATTTGCGCAAATCATACCTCCGCGGATTCCCAAGGTGTCCTCTTTTCGGAAATGCATGGGGTTCCCTGTTTTCCTTGGTGGCTTGGACACCCAAGGCCCATCTCTGTATGGTGTGCCGGTTGGCCGAGAGTCTGAAATTCAGGCGTCCAAACAGACAATGGATTACTTGTGTTTTAGGCTTTCCCCTTGGCACCCAGGTGGGTGCACCCACACATGTGAGGTACCGTTTTCATCGGGACACCTTTGGGAACGCGGGACAGTAGGCCATGTGTTGTTGGGGGCTTGTTTCGAATGGTGAGCAGAGCAAAATGTGGGGAAAATGCATTTTCTTCACCACATTTTGGACTTTGCGGGGGTGTCTGGGTAATAAATTCTGGGCCGACTTGCGCAAATCATACCTCTGCGGATTCCCACGGGTGTCCTCTTTTCGAAAATGCATGGAGTTCCCTGTTTTCCTTGGTGGCTTGGACACCCAAGGCACATATCTGCATGTTGTGCTTGTCTGGAGAAAGTGTCAAATTCAGGTGTCGAAACAGACTTGGGGTTACCTGTGTTTTAGGCTTTCCCCTTGGCGCCCAGGTAGGTGCACCCAAACATGTGAGGTACAGTTTTCATTGGGACACCTGTGGGAATGCAGGACAGTAGGCCATGTGTTGTTGGTGGCGTGTTTCGATGGGTGCGCTGAGTGAAATGTGCGGAAAATGTGTTTTTTCCCACATTTCAGAATTTGCAGGGGTGTCTGGGTAATAAATTCTGCGCCGATTTGCACAAATCATACCTCTGCCGATTCCCAAGGGTGTCCTCTTTTCGGAAATGCATGGGGTTCCCTGTTTTCCTTGGTGGCTTGGACACCCGAGGCCCATCTCTGTATGGTGTGCCGGTTGGCAGAGAGTCTGAAATTCATGTGTCCAAACAGACTTGGGATTACTTGTGTTTTAGGCTTTCCCCTTGGCGCCCATGTTGGTGCACCCACACATGTGAGGTACCGTTTTCATCGGGACACCTCTGGGAACGCAGGACAGTAGGCCATGTGTTGTTGGGGGTGTTGCAATGGGTGAGCCGAGCGAAATGTGCAGAAAATGCATTTTCTTCCCCACATTTCGGAATTTGCGGGGGTGTCTGGGTAATAAATTCTGGGCCGATTTGTGCAAATCATACCTCTGCGGATTCCCACGGGTGTCCTCTTTTCGAAAATGCATGGGGTTCCCTGTTTTCCTTGGTGGCTTGGACACCCGAGGCACATATCTGTATGTTGTGCTTGTCTGGAGAAAGTGTCAAATTCAGGTGTCGAAACAGACTTGGGGTTACCTGTGTTTTAGGCTTTCCCCTTGGCACCCTGGTGGGTGCACCCACACATGTGAGGTACCGTTTTCATCGGGACACCTCTGGGAACGCAGGACAGTAGGCCATGTGTTGTTGGGGGCGTGTTTCGATGGGTGAGCAGAGCGAAATGTGGGGAAAATGCATTTTCTTCCCCACATTTTGGACTTTGCGGGGGTGTCTGGGTAATAAATTCTGGGTCGATTTGCGCAAATCACACCTCTGCCGATTCCCATGGGTTTCCTCTTTTCGGAAATGCATGGGCTTCCCTGTTTTCCTTGGTGGCTTGGACACCCGAGGCACATATCTGTATGTTGTGCTTGTCTGGAGAAAGTGTCAAATTCAGGTGTCGAAACAGACTTGGGGTTACATGTGTTTAAGGCTTTCCCCTTGGCATCCAGGTAGGTGCACCCACACATGAGGTACCGTTTTAATCGCGACACCTGTGGGAACACGGGACGGTAGGCCATGTGTTGTTGGCTGTGTGTTTCGATGGGTGCGCCGAGTGAAATGTGCGGAAAATGCGTTTTTTCCATGCATTTTGGACTATGCGGGGTGTCTGGGTAATACATTCTGGGCCAATTTGCGCAAATCATACCTCTGCAGATTCCCACGGGAGTCCTCTTTTTTTTGGAAATGCATGGGGTTCCCTGTTTTCCTTGGTGGCTTGGACACCCGAGGCCAATATCTGTGTGTTCTGCTTGTCTGGAGAAAGTGTCAAATTCAGGTGTCGAAACAGACTTGGGGTTACCATTGTTTTAGGCTTTCCCCTTGGCGCCCAGGTAGATGCACCCACACATGTGAGGTACAGTTTTCATTGGGACACCTGTGGGAACGCAGGACAGTAGGCCATGTGTTGTTGGTGGCGTGTTTCGATGGGTGCGCTGAGTGAAATGTGCGGAAAATGTGTTTTTTCCCCACATTTCAGAATTTGCAGGGGTGTCTGGGTAATAAATTCTGGGCCGATTTGTGCAAATCATACCTCTGCGGATTCCCACGGGTGTCCTCTTTTCGAAAATGCATGGGGTTCCCTGTTTTCCTTGGTGGCTTGGACACCCGAGGCACATATCTGTATGTTGTGCTTGTCTGGAGAAAGTGTCAAATTCAGGTGTCGAAACAGATTTGGGGTTACCTGTGTTTTAGGCTTTCCCCTTGGCACCCAGGTGGGTGCACCCACACATGTGAGGTACCGTTTTCATCGGGACACCTCTGGGAACGCAGGACAGTAGGCCATGTGTTGTTGGGGGCGTGTTTCGATGGGTGAGCAGAGCGAAATGTGGGGAAAATGCATTTTCTTCCCCACATTTTGGACTTTGCGGGGGTGTCTGGGTAATAAATTCTGGGTCGATTTGCGCAAATCACACCTCTGCCGATTCCCATGGGTTTCCTCTTTTCGGAAATGCATGGGCTTCCCTGTTTTCCTTGGTGGCTTGGACACCCGAGGCACATATCTGTATGTTGTGCTTGTCTGGAGAAAGTGTCAAATTCAGGTGTCGAAACAGACTTGGGGTTACATGTGTTTAAGGCTTTCCCCTTGGCACCCAGGTAGGTGCACCCACACATGAGGTACCGTTTTAATCGCGACACCTGTGGGAACACGGGACGGTAGGCCATGTGTTGTTGGCTGTGTGTTTCGATGGGTGCGCCGAGTGAAATGTGCGGAAAATGCGTTTTTTCCCTGCATTTTGGACTATGCGGGGTGTCTGGGTAATACATTCTGGGCCAATTTGCGCAAATCATACCTCTGCAGATTCCCACGGGAGTCCTCTTTTCTTTGGAAATGCATGGGGTTCCCTGTTTTCCTTGGTGGCTTGGACACCCGAGGCCAATATCTGTGTGTTCTGCTTGTCTGGAGAAAGTGTCAAATTCAGGTGTCGAAACAGACTTGGGGTTACCATTGTTTTAGGCTTTCCCCTTGGCGCCCAGGTAGATGCACCCACACATGTGAGGTACAGTTTTCATTGGGACACCTGTGGGAACGCAGGACAGTAGGCCATGTGTTGTTGGTGGCGTGTTTCGATGGGTGCGCTGAGTGAAATGTGCGGAAAATGTGTTTTTTCCCCACATTTCAGAATTTGCAGGGGTGTCTGGGTAATAAATTCTGGGCCGATTTGCACAAATCGTACCTCTGCGGATTCCCACGGGTGTCCTCTTTTCGGAAATGCATGGGGTTCCCTGTTTTCCTTGGTGGCTTAGACACCTGAGGCCCATCTCTGTATGGTGTGCCGGTTGACAGAGAGTCTGAAATTCAGGTGTCCAAACAGACTTGGGATTACTTGTGTTTTCGGCTTTCCCCTTGGCGCCCATGTTGGTGCACCCACACATGTGAGGTACCATTTTCATCCGGACACCTCTGGGAACGCAGGACAGTAGGCCATGTGTTGTTGGGGGCGTTGCGATGGGTGAGCCGAGCGAAATGTGCAGAAAATGCATTTTCTTCCCCACATTTCGGACTTTGCGGGGGTGTCTGGGTAATAAATTCTGGGCCGATTTGTGCACATCATACCTCTGCGGATTCCCACGGGTGTCCTCTTTTCGAAAATGCATGGGGTTCCCTGTTTTCCTTGGTGGCTTGGACACCCGAGGCACATATCTGTATGTTGTGCTTGTCTGGAGAAAGTTTCAAATTCAGGTGTCGAAACAGACTTGGGGTTACCTGTGTTTTAGGCTTTCTCCTTGGCGCCCAGGTAGGTGCACCCACACATGTGAGGTACTGTTTTCTTCCAGACAACGGTGGGAACGCGGGACGGTAGGCCATGTGTTGTTGGCAGTGTTTTTCGATGGGTACGCTGATTGAAATGTGCGGAAAATGCGTTTTTTTCCCCCACATTTCGGACTTTGCGGGGGTGTCTGGGTAATAAATTCTGGGCTGATTTGTGTAAATCATACCTCTGCGGATTCCCACGGGTGTTCTCTTTTCAGAAATGCATGGGGTTCCCTGTTTTCCTTGGTCGCTTGGACACCCGAGGCACATATCTGTATGTTGTGCTTGTCTGGAGAAAGTGTCGAATTCGGGTGTCGAAACAGACTTGGGGTTACCTGTGTTTTAGGCTTTCCCCTTGGTGCCCAGGTGGGTGCACCCACACATGAGGTACCATTTTCATTGCGACACCTGTGGGAACAAGGGATGGTAGTCCATGTGTTGTTGGCGGCGTGTTACGATGGGTGCACCGAGTGAAATGGGCGGAAAATGTGTTTTTTTCCCACATTTCAGACTTTGCGGGAGGGTCTGGGTAATACATTCTGGGCCGATTTGCGCAAATCATCCCTCTGAGGATTCCCACGGGTGACCTCTTTTCGGAAATGCATGTCGTTCCCTGTTTTCCTTGGTGCCTTGGACACCCAAGGCCCATATCTGTATGATGTGAGAGTGTGTAATTCAGATGTGAAAACAGACTTGCGGTTACTTGTGTTTTAGGCTTTCCCCTTGGCGCCTAGGTAGGTGCACCCACACATGTGAGGTACCGTTTTCATCAGGGCACCTGTGGGAACGCAGGACGGTAGGTCATGTGTTGTTGGCGGCGTGTTTTTTGATGGGTGCCCCGAGTGAAATGTGCGGAAAATGTGTTTTTTCCCCACATTTCAGAATTTGCAGAGGTGTCTGGGTAATAAATTCTGGGCCGATTTGCACACATCATACCTCTGCGGATTCCCAGGGGTGTCCTATTTTCGGAAATGCATGGGTTTCCCTGTTTTCCTTGGTGGCTTGGACACCTGAGGCCCATCTCTATATGGTGTGCCTGTTGGCAGAGAGTCTATAATTCAGGTGTCCAAACAGACTTGGGATTACTTGTGTTTTAAGCTTTCCCCTTGGCGCCCATGTCGGTGCACCCACACATGTGAGGTACCGTTTTTATCGGGACACCGGTGGTAACGCTGTACAGTAGGCTATGTGTTGTTAGGGGTGTATTTCGATGGGTGCGATGAGTGAAATGTGCGGAAAATGTGTTTTTTTCCCACATTTCAGAATTTGCGGGGGTGTCTGGGTAATAAATTCTGGGCAAATTTGCCCAAATCATACCTCTGCAGATTCCCACGGATGTCCTCTTTTCAGAAATGCATGGGGTTCCCTGTTTTCCTTGGTGGCTTGGACACCTGAGGCCCATATCTGTATGTTGTGCTTGTCTGGAGAAAGTGTCAAATTCAGCTGTCGAAACAGACTTTGGGTTACCTGTGTTTTAGGTTTTCCCCTTGGTGCCCAGGTGGGTGCACCCACACATGTGAGGTACCATTTTCATCGGGACACCGGTGGGAACGCGGGACAGTAGGCCATGTGTTGGTGGGGGTGTGTTTCGATGGGTAAGCCAAGTGAAATGTGCAGAAAATGCCTTTTTTCCCCACATTTTGGACTTTGCGGGGGTTTATGGGTAGTAAATTCTGGGCCGATTTGCGCAAATCATACCTCTGTGGATTCCCATGGGTGTCCTCTTTTCGGAAATGCATAGGGTTCCCTGTTTTCCTTGGTGGCTTGGACACCCAAGGCCCATCTCTGTATGGTGTGCCTGTCGGCAGAGAGTCTGAAATTCAGCTCTCCAAACAGACTTGGGGTTACTTGTGATTTAGGCTTCTTCCTTGGCACCCAGGTGGGTGCACCCACACATGTGAGGTACCGTTTTCATAGGGACACCTGTGGGAATGAGGGCCGGTAGGCAATGTTTTGTTCGGGGCGTGTTTCGATGGGTGAGCCGAGCGAAATATGCGGAAAATGTGTTTTCATGCCATATTTTGGACTTTTGCGGGGGTGTCTGGGTAATAAATTCTGGGCCGATTTGCGCATATCATACATCTGCGGATTCCCACGTGTGTCCTCTTTTCGGAAATGCATGGGGTTCCCTGTTTTCCTTGGTGACTTGGACACCCGAGGCCCATATCTGTACGTTGTTCTTGTCTGGATAAAGTGTCAAATTCAGGTGTCGAAACAGACTTGGGGTTCCCTGTGTTTTAGGCTTTCCCCTTGGCGTCCAGGTAGGTGTACCCACACAGGTGAGGTACCGTTTTCATCGGGACACCTGTCGGAACGCGGAACGGTAGGCCATGTGTTATTGGCAGTGTGTTTCGATGGGCGCGCTGAGTGAAATGTGCGGAACACGTTTTTTTTCCCCACATTTAAGACATTGCGGTGGTGTCTGGGTAATAAATTCTGGGCCAATTTGTGCAAATCATACCTCTGCGGATTCCCAAGGGTGTCCTCTTTTCGGAAATGCATGGGGTTCCCTGTTTTCCTTGGTGGCTTGGACACCCGAGGCCAATCTCTGTATGGTGTGCCGTTTGGCCGAGAGTCTGAAATTCATGTGTCCAAACAGACATGGGATTACTTGTGTTTTAGGCTTTCCCCTTGGCACCCAGGTGGGTGCACCCACACATGTGAGGTACCGTTTTCATCGGGACACCTCTGGGAACGCGGGACAGTAGGCCATGTGTTGTAGGGGGCGTGTTTCGATGGGTGAGCAGAGCGAAATGTGGGGAAAATGCATTTTCTTCCCCACATTTTGGACTTTGCGGGGGTGTCTGGGTAATAAATTCTGGGCCGATTTGCGCAAATCATACCTCTGCGGATTCCCACGGGTGTGCTCTTTTCGAAAATGCATGGAGTTCCCTGTTTTCCTTGGTGGCTAGGACACCCGAGGCACATATCTGTATGTTGTGCTTGTCTGGAGAAAGTGTCAAATTCAGGTGTCGAAACAGACTTGGGGTTACCTGTGTTTTAGGCTGTCCCCTTGGCGCCCAGTTAGGTGCACCCAAACATGTGAGGTACCGTTTTCTTCGGGACAACTGTGGGAATGCGAGACGGTAAGCCATGTGTTGCTGGCAGTGTTTTTCAATGGGTGTGCCAAGTAAAATGTGCAGAAAATGCTTTTTTTCCCACATTTCGGACTTTGCGGGATTGTCTGGGTAATAAATTTTGGGTCGATTTGCGCAAATCATACCTCTGCCGATTCCCACGGGTGTCCTCTTTTCGGAAATGCATGGGGTTCCCTGTTTTCCTTGGTGGCTTGGACACCCGAGGCACATATCTGTATGTTGTGCTTGTCTGGAGAAAGTGTCAAATTCAGGTGTCGAAACAGACTTGGGGTTACCTGTGTTTAAGGCTTTCCCCTTGGAACCCAGGTAGGTGCACCCACACATGATGTACCGTTTTAATCGCGACACCTGTGGGAACACGGGACGGTAGGCCATGTGTTGTTGGCTGTGTGTTTCGATCGGTGCGCCGAGTGAAATGTGCGGAAAATGCGTTTTTTCCCCACATTTTGGGCTTTGCGGGGGTGTCTGGGTAATACATTCTGGGCCGATTTGCGCAAATCATACCTCTGTGGATTCCCAGGGGTGTCCTCTTCTCAAAAATGCATGGGGTTCTCTGTTTTCTTTGGTGGCTTGGAAACCCGAGGCCAATATCTGTATGTTGTGCTTGTCTGGAGAAAGTGTCAAATTCAGGTGTCGAAACAGACTTGGGGTTACCATTGTTTTAGGCTTTCCCCTTGGCGCCCAGGTAGATGCACCCACACATGTGAGGTACAGTTTTCATTGGGACACCTGTGGGAATGCAGGACAGTAGGCCATGTGTTGTTGGTGGCGTGTTTCGATGGGTGCACTGAGTGAAATGTGCGGAAAATGTGTTTTTTCCCCACATTTCAGAATTTGCAGGGGTGTCTGGGTAATAAATTCTGGGCCGATTTGCGCAAATCATACCTCTGTGGATTCCCAGCGGTGTCCTCTTCTCGAAAATGCATGGGGTTCCGTGTTTTCCTTGGTGGCTTGGACACCCGAGGCCCATCTCTGTATGGTGTGCCGGTTGGCAGAGAGTCTGAAATTCAGGTGTCCAAACAGACTTGGGATTACTTGTGTTTTAGGCTTTCCCCTTGGCGCCCATGTGGGTGCACCCACACATGTGAGGTACCGTTTTCATCGGGACACCTCTGGGAATGCAGGACAGTAGGCCATGTGTTGTAGGGGGCGTTTCGATGGGTGAGCCGAGCGAAATGTGCGGAAAATGCATTTTCTTCCCCACATTTCGGACTTTGCGGGGGTGTCTGGGTAATAAATTCTGGGCCGATTTGCGCAAATCATACCTCTGAGAATTCCCAGGGGTGTCCTCTTTTCGAAAATGCATGGGGTTCCCTGTTTTCCTTGGTGGCTTGGACAACCGAGGCACATATCTGTATGTTGTGCTTGTCTGGAGAAAGTGTCAAATTCAGGTGTCGAAACAGACTTGGGGTTACCTGTGTTTTCGGCTTTCTCCTTGGCGCCCAGGTAGGTGCACCCACACATGTGAGGTACTGTTTTCTTCCGGACAACTGTGGGAACGCGGGACGGTAGGCCATGTGTTGTTGCCTGTGTGTTTCGATGGTTGCGCCGAGTGAAATGTGCGGAAAAAGCGTTTTTTTCCCACATTTCGGACTTTGCGGGGGTGTCTGGGTAATACATTTGGGCCTATTTGTGCAAAAAATACCTCTGTGGATTCCCACGGGTCTCCTCGTTTCATAAATGCATGGGGTTCCCTGTTTTCCTTGGTCTCTTGGACACCCGAGGCACATATCTGTATGTTGTGCTTGTCTGGAGAAAGTGTCAAATTCGGGTGTCGAAACAGACTTGGGGTTACCTGTGTTTTAGGCTTTCCCCTTGGTGCCCTGGTGGGTTCACCCACACATGAGGTACCGTTTTCATTGCGACACCTGTGGGAACAAGGGATGGTAGGCCATGTGTTGTTGGCGGCGTGTTACGATGGGTGCACCGAGTGAAATGTGCGGAAAATGTGTTTTTTTCCCACATTTCAGACTTTGCGGGGGGGTCTGGGTAATACATTCTGGGCCGATTTGCGCAAATCATACCACTGAGGATTCCCACGGGTGTCCTCTTTTCGGAAATGCATGTCGTTCCCTGTTGTCCTTGGTGCCTTGGACACCCAAGGCCCATATCTGTATGATGTGAGAGTGTGTAATTCAGATGTGAAAACAGACTTGGGTTTACTTGTGTTTTAGGCTTTACCCTTGGCGCCTAGGTAGGTGCACCCACACATGTGAGGTACCGTTTTCATCAGGGCACCTGTGGGAACGCGGGACGGTAGGCCATGTGTTGTTGGCGGTGTTTTTCGATGGGTACGCTGATTGAAATGTGCAGAAAATGCGTTTTTTCCCCCACATTTCGGACTTTGCAGGGGTGTCTGGGTAATAAATTCTGGGCTGATTTGCGCAAATCATACCTCTGCGGATTCCCACGGGTGTTCTCTTTTCAGAAATGCATGGGGTTCCCTGTTTCCCTTGGTGGCTTGGACACCCGAGGCACATATCTGTATGTTGTGCCTGTCTGGAGAAAGTGTCAAATTCAGGTGTCGAAACAGACTTGGGGTTACCATTGTTTTAGGCTTTCCCCTTGGCGCCCAGGTAGATGCACCCACACATGTGAGGTACAGTTTTCATTGGGACACCTGTGGGAATGCAGGACAGTAGGCCATGTGTTGTTGGTGGCGTGTTTCGATGGGTGCACTGAGTGAAATGTGCGGAAAATGTGTTTTTTCCCCACATTTCAGAATTTGCAGGGGTGTCTGGGTAATAAATTCTGGGCCGATTTGCGCAAATCATACCTCTGTGGATTCCCAGCGGTGTCCTCTTCTCGAAAATGCATGGGGTTCCGTGTTTTCCTTGGTGGCTTGGACACCCGAGGCCCATCTCTGTATGGTGTGCCGGTTGGCAGAGAGTCTGAAATTCAGGTGTCCAAACAGACTTGGGATTACTTGTGTTTTAGGCTTTCCCCTTGGCGCCCATGTTGGTGCACCCACACATGTGAGGTACCGTTTTCATCGGGACACCTCTGGGAACGCAGGACAGTAGGCCATGTGTTGTTGGGGGCGTTTCGATGGGTGAGCCGAGCAAAATGTGCGGAAAATGCATTTTCTTCCCCACATTTCGGACTTTGCGGGGGTGTCTGGGTAATAAATTCTGGGCCGATTTGTGCAAATCATACCTCTGCGGATTCCCACGGGTGTCCTCTTTTCGAAAATGCATGGGGTTCCCTGTTTTCCTTGGTGGCTTGGACACCCGAGGCACATATCTGTATGTTGTGCTTGTCTGGAGAAAGTGTCAAATTCAGGTGTCGAAACAGACTTGGGGTTACCTGTGTTTTCGGCTTTCTCCTTGGCGCCCAGGTAGGTGCACCCACACATGTGAGGTACTGTTTTCTTCCGGACAACTGTGGGAACGCGGGACGGTAGGCCATGTGTTGTTGGCGGTGTTTTTCGATGGGTACGCTGAGTGAAATGTGCGGAAAATGCGTTTTTTTCCCCCACATTTCGGACTTTGCGGGGGTGTCTGGGTAATAAATTCTGGGCTGATTTGCGCAAATCATACCTCTGCGGATTTCCACGGGTGTTCTCTTTTCAGAAATGCATGGGGTTCCCTGTTTTCCTTGGTGGCTTGGACAACCGAGGCACATATCTGTATGTTGTGCTTGTCTGGAGAAAGTGTCAAATTCAGGTGTCGAAACAGACTTGGGGTTACCTTTGTTTTAGGCTTTCCCCTCGGCACCCAGGTAAGTGCACCCACACATGAGGTACCGTTTTCATTGCGACACCTGTGGGAACGCGGGACGGTAGGCCATGTGTTGTTGGCTGTGTGTTTCGATGGTTGCGCCGAGTGAAATGTGCGGAAAAAGCATTTTTTTCCCACATTTCGGACTTTGCGGGGGTGTCTGGGTAATACATTTGGGCCGATTTGTGCAAATCATACCTCTGTGGATTCCCACGGGTGTCCTTGTTTCATAAATGCATGGGGTTCCCTGTTTTCCTTGGTCGCTTGGACACCCGAGGCACATATCTGTATGTTGTGCTTGTCTGGAGAAAGTGTCAAATTCGGGTGTCGAAACAGACTTGGGGTTACCTGTGTTTTAGGCTTTCCCCTTGGTGGCCGGGTGGGTGCACCCACACATAAGGTACCGTTTTCATTGCGACACCTGTGGAAACAAGGGATGGTAGGCCATGTGTTGTTGGCGGCGTGTTACGATGGGTGCACCGAGTGAAATGGGCGGAAAATGTGTTTTTTTCCCACATTTCAGACTTTGCGGGGGTGTCTGGGTAATACATTCTGGGCCGATTTGCGCAAATCATACCTTTGAGGATTCCCACGGGTGTCCTCTTTTCGGAAATGCATGTCGTTCCCTGTTTTCCTTGGTGCCTTGGACACACAAGGCCCATATCTGTATGATGTGAGAGTGTGTAATTCAGATGTGAAAACAGACTTGGGGTTACTTGTGTTTTAGGCTTTCCCCTTGGTGCCTAAGTAGGTGCACCCACACATGTGAGGTACCGTTTTCATCAGGACACCTGTGGGAATGGAGGATGGTAGGTCATGTGTTGTTGGCGGTGTTTTTCGATGGGTGCGCCGAGTGAAATGTGCGGAAAATGCGTTTTTTCCCCACATTTCAGAATTTGCAGGGGTGTCTCTGTTCGGTCCGATTTGCGCAAATCATACCTCCGCGGATTCCCAAGGTGTCCTCTTTTCGGAAATGCATGGGGTTCCCTGTTTTCCTTGGTGGCTTGGACACCCAAGGCCCATCTCTGTATGGTGTGCCGGTTGGCCGAGAGTCTGAAATTCAGGCGTCCAAACAGACAATGGATTACTTGTGTTTTAGGCTTTCCCCTTGGCACCCAGGTGGGTGCACCCACACATGTGAGGTACCGTTTTCATCGGGACACCTTTGGGAACGCGGGACAGTAGGCCATGTGTTGTTGGGGGCTTGTTTCGAATGGTGAGCAGAGCAAAATGTGGGGAAAATGCATTTTCTTCACCACATTTTGGACTTTGCGGGGGTGTCTGGGTAATAAATTCTGGGCCGACTTGCGCAAATCATACCTCTGCGGATTCCCACGGGTGTCCTCTTTTCGAAAATGCATGGAGTTCCCTGTTTTCCTTGGTGGCTTGGACACCCAAGGCACATATCTGCATGTTGTGCTTGTCTGGAGAAAGTGTCAAATTCAGGTGTCGAAACAGACTTGGGGTTACCTGTGTTTTAGGCTTTCCCCTTGGCGCCCAGGTAGGTGCACCCAAACATGTGAGGTACAGTTTTCATTGGGACACCTGTGGGAATGCAGGACAGTAGGCCATGTGTTGTTGGTGGCGTGTTTCGATGGGTGCGCTGAGTGAAATGTGCGGAAAATGTGTTTTTTCCCACATTTCAGAATTTGCAGCGGTGTCTGGGTAATAAATTCTGCGCCGATTTGCACAAATCATACCTCTGCCGATTCCCAAGGGTGTCCTCTTTTCGGAAATGCATGGGGTTCCCTGTTTTCCTTGGTGGCTTGGACACCCGAGGCCCATCTCTGTATGGTGTGCCGGTTGGCAGAGAGTCTGAAATTCATGTGTCCAAACAGACTTGGGATTACTTGTGTTTTAGGCTTTCCCCTTGGCGCCCATGTTGGTGCACCCACACATGTGAGGTACCGTTTTCATCGGGACACCTCTGGGAACGCAGGACAGTAGGCCATGTGTTGTTGGGGGTGTTGCAATGGGTGAGCCGAGCGAAATGTGCAGAAAATGCATTTTCTTCCCCACATTTCGGAATTTGCGGGGGTGTCTGGGTAATAAATTCTGGGCCGATTTGTGCAAATCATACCTCTGCGGATTCCCACGGGTGTCCTCTTTTCGAAAATGCATGGGGTTCCCTGTTTTCCTTGGTGGCTTGGACACCCGAGGCACATATCTGTATGTTGTGCTTGTCTGGAGAAAGTGTCAAATTCAGGTGTCGAAACAGACTTGGGGTTACCTGTGTTTTAGGCTTTCCCCTTGGCACCCTGGTGGGTGCACCCACACATGTGAGGTACCGTTTTCATCGGGACACCTCTGGGAACGCAGGACAGTAGGCCATGTGTTGTTGGGGGCGTGTTTCGATGGGTGAGCAGAGCGAAATGTGGGGAAAATGCATTTTCTTCCCCACATTTTGGACTTTGCGGGGGTGTCTGGGTAATAAATTCTGGGTCGATTTGCGCAAATCACACCTCTGCCGATTCCCATGGGTTTCCTCTTTTCGGAAATGCATGGGCTTCCCTGTTTTCCTTGGTGGCTTGGACACCCGAGGCACATATCTGTATGTTGTGCTTGTCTGGAGAAAGTGTCAAATTCAGGTGTCGAAACAGACTTGGGGTTACATGTGTTTAAGGCTTTCCCCTTGGCATCCAGGTAGGTGCACCCACACATGAGGTACCGTTTTAATCGCGACACCTGTGGGAACACGGGACGGTAGGCCATGTGTTGTTGGCTGTGTGTTTCGATGGGTGCGCCGAGTGAAATGTGCGGAAAATGCGTTTTTTCCATGCATTTTGGACTATGCGGGGTGTCTGGGTAATACATTCTGGGCCAATTTGCGCAAATCATACCTCTGCAGATTCCCACGGGAGTCCTCTTTTTTTTGGAAATGCATGGGGTTCCCTGTTTTCCTTGGTGGCTTGGACACCCGAGGCCAATATCTGTGTGTTCTGCTTGTCTGGAGAAAGTGTCAAATTCAGGTGTCGAAACAGACTTGGGGTTACCATTGTTTTAGGCTTTCCCCTTGGCGCCCAGGTAGATGCACCCACACATGTGAGGTACAGTTTTCATTGGGACACCTGTGGGAACGCAGGACAGTAGGCCATGTGTTGTTGGTGGCGTGTTTCGATGGGTGCGCTGAGTGAAATGTGCGGAAAATGTGTTTTTTCCCCACATTTCAGAATTTGCAGGGGTGTCTGGGTAATAAATTCTGGGCCGATTTGTGCAAATCATACCTCTGCGGATTCCCACGGGTGTCCTCTTTTCGAAAATGCATGGGGTTCCCTGTTTTCCTTGGTGGCTTGGACACCCGAGGCACATATCTGTATGTTGTGCTTGTCTGGAGAAAGTGTCAAATTCAGGTGTCGAAACAGATTTGGAGTTACCTGTGTTTTAGGCTTTCCCCTTGGCACCCAGGTGGGTGCACCCACACATGTGAGGTACCGTTTTCATCGGGACACCTCTGGGAACGCAGGACAGTAGGCCATGTGTTGTTGGGGGCGTGTTTCGATGGGTGAGCAGAGCGAAATGTGGGGAAAATGCATTTTCTTCCCCACATTTTGGACTTTGCGGGGGTGTCTGGGTAATAAATTCTGGGTCGATTTGCGCAAATCACACCTCTGCCGATTCCCATGGGTTTCCTCTTTTCGGAAATGCATGGGCTTCCCTGTTTTCCTTGGTGGCTTGGACACCCGAGGCACATATCTGTATGTTGTGCTTGTCTGGAGAAAGTGTCAAATTCAGGTGTCGAAACAGACTTGGGGTTACATGTGTTTAAGGCTTTCCCCTTGGCACCCAGGTAGGTGCACCCACACATGAGGTACCGTTTTAATCGCGACACCTGTGGGAACACGGGACGGTAGGCCATGTGTTGTTGGCTGTGTGTTTCGATGGGTGCGCCGAGTGAAATGTGCGGAAAATGCGTTTTTTCCCTGCATTTTGGACTATGCGGGGTGTCTGGGTAATACATTCTGGGCCAATTTGCGCAAATCATACCTCTGCAGATTCCCACGGGAGTCCTCTTTTCTTTGGAAATGCATGGGGTTCCCTGTTTTCCTTGGTGGCTTGGACACCCGAGGCCAATATCTGTGTGTTCTGCTTGTCTGGAGAAAGTGTCAAATTCAGGTGTCGAAACAGACTTGGGGTTACCATTGTTTTAGGCTTTCCCCTTGGCGCCCAGGTAGATGCACCCACACATGTGAGGTACAGTTTTCATTGGGACACCTGTGGGAACGCAGGACAGTAGGCCATGTGTTGTTGGTGGCGTGTTTCGATGGGTGCGCTGAGTGAAATGTGCGGAAAATGTGTTTTTTCCCCACATTTCAGAATTTGCAGGGGTGTCTGGGTAATAAATTCTGGGCCGATTTGCACAAATCGTACCTCTGCGGATTCCCACGGGTGTCCTCTTTTCGGAAATGCATGGGGTTCCCTGTTTTCCTTGGTGGCTTAGACACCTGAGGCCCATCTCTGTATGGTGTGCCGGTTGACAGAGAGTCTGAAATTCAGGTGTCCAAACAGACTTGGGATTACTTGTGTTTTCGGCTTTCCCCTTGGCGCCCATGTTGGTGCACCCACACATGTGAGGTACCATTTTCATCCGGACACCTCTGGGAACGCAGGACAGTAGGCCATGTGTTGTTGGGGGCGTTGCGATGGGTGAGCCGAGCGAAATGTGCAGAAAATGCATTTTCTTCCCCACATTTCGGACTTTGCGGGGGTGTCTGGGTAATAAATTCTGGGCCGATTTGTGCACATCATACCTCTGCGGATTCCCACGGGTGTCCTCTTTTCGAAAATGCATGGGGTTCCCTGTTTTCCTTGGTGGCTTGGACACCCGAGGCACATATCTGTATGTTGTGCTTGTCTGGAGAAAGTTTCAAATTCAGGTGTCGAAACAGACTTGGGGTTACCTGTGTTTTAGGCTTTCTCCTTGGCGCCCAGGTAGGTGCACCCACACATGTGAGGTACTGTTTTCTTCCAGACAACGGTGGGAACGCGGGACGGTAGGCCATGTGTTGTTGGCAGTGTTTTTCGATGGGTACGCTGATTGAAATGTGCGGAAAATGCGTTTTTTTCCCCCACATTTCGGACTTTGCGGGGGTGTCTGGGTAATAAATTCTGGGCTGATTTGTGTAAATCATACCTCTGCGGATTCCCACGGGTGTTCTCTTTTCAGAAATGCATGGGGTTCCCTGTTTTCCTTGGTCGCTTGGACACCCGAGGCACATATCTGTATGTTGTGCTTGTCTGGAGAAAGTGTCGAATTCGGGTGTCGAAACAGACTTGGGGTTACCTGTGTTTTAGGCTTTCCCCTTGGTGCCCAGGTGGGTGCACCCACACATGAGGTACCATTTTCATTGCGACACCTGTGGGAACAAGGGATGGTAGTCCATGTGTTGTTGGCGGCGTGTTACGATGGGTGCACCGAGTGAAATGGGCGGAAAATGTGTTTTTTTCCCACATTTCAGACTTTGCGGGAGGGTCTGGGTAATACATTCTGGGCCGATTTGCGCAAATCATCCCTCTGAGGATTCCCACGGGTGACCTCTTTTCGGAAATGCATGTCGTTCCCTGTTTTCCTTGGTGCCTTGGACACCCAAGGCCCATATCTGTATGATGTGAGAGTGTGTAATTCAGATGTGAAAACAGACTTGCGGTTACTTGTGTTTTAGGCTTTCCCCTTGGCGCCTAGGTAGGTGCACCCGCACATGTGAGGTACCGTTTTCATCAGGGCACCTGTGGGAACGCAGGACGGTAGGTCATGTGTTGTTGGCGGCGTGTTTTTTGATGGGTGCCCCGAGTGAAATGTGCGGAAAATGTGTTTTTTCCCCACATTTCAGAATTTGCAGAGGTGTCTGGGTAATAAATTCTGGGCCGATTTGCACACATCATACCTCTGCGGATTCCCAGGGGTGTCCTATTTTCGGAAATGCATGGGTTTCCCTGTTTTCCTTGGTGGCTTGGACACCTGAGGCCCATCTCTATATGGTGTGCCTGTTGGCAGAGAGTCTATAATTCAGGTGTCCAAACAGACTTGGGATTACTTGTGTTTTAAGCTTTCCCCTTGGCGCCCATGTCGGTGCACCCACACATGTGAGGTACCGTTTTTATCGGGACACCGGTGGTAACGCTGTACAGTAGGCTATGTGTTGTTAGGGGTGTATTTCGATGGGTGCGATGAGTGAAATGTGCGGAAAATGTGTTTTTTTCCCACATTTCAGAATTTGCGGGGGTGTCTGGGTAATAAATTCTGGGCAAATTTGCCCAAATCATACCTCTGCAGATTCCCACGGATGTCCTCTTTTCAGAAATGCATGGGGTTCCCTGTTTTCCTTGGTGGCTTGGACACCTGAGGCCCATATCTGTATGTTGTGCTTGTCTGGAGAAAGTGTCAAATTCAGCTGTCGAAACAGACTTTGGGTTACCTGTGTTTTAGGTTTTCCCCTTGGTGCCCAGGTGGGTGCACCCACACATGTGAGGTACCATTTTCATCGGGACACCGGTGGGAACGCGGGACAGTAGGCCATGTGTTGGTGGGGGTGTGTTTCGATGGGTAAGCCAAGTGAAATGTGCAGAAAATGCCTTTTTTCCCCACATTTTGGACTTTGCGGGGGTTTATGGGTAGTAAATTCTGGGCCGATTTGCGCAAATCATACCTCTGTGGATTCCCATGGGTGTCCTCTT
Organism: Ambystoma mexicanum; assembly: GCF_040938575.1. NCBI lineage: Eukaryota > Metazoa > Chordata > Amphibia > Caudata > Ambystomatidae > Ambystoma > Ambystoma mexicanum. The sequence goes on along the minus strand of NC_090928.1, from coordinate 505,850,198 downwards.
TCCGGAAATGCATAGGGTTCCCTGTTTTCCTTGGTGGCTTGGACACCCAAGGCCCATCTCTGTATGGTGTGCCTGTCGGCAGAGAGTCTGAAATTCAGCTCTCCAAACAGACTTGGGGTTACTTGTGATTTAGGCTTCTTCCTTGGCACCCAGGTGGGTGCACCCACACATGTGAGGTACCGTTTTCATAGGGACACCTGTGGGAATGAGGGCCGGTAGGCAATGTTTTGTTCGGGGCGTGTTTCGATGGGTGAGCCGAGCGAAATATGCGGAAAATGTGTTTTCATGCCATATTTTGGACTTTTGCGGGGGTGTCTGGGTAATAAATTCTGGGCCGATTTGCGCATATCATACATCTGCGGATTCCCACGTGTGTCCTCTTTTCGGAAATGCATGGGGTTCCCTGTTTTCCTTGGTGACTTGGACACCCGAGGCCCATATCTATACGTTGTTCTTGTCTGGATAAAGTGTCAAATTCAGGTGTCGAAACAGACTTGGGGTTCCCTGTGTTTTAGGCTTTCCCCTTGGCGTCCAGGTAGGTGTACCCACATAGGTGAGGTACCGTTTTCATCGGGGCACCTGTCGGAACGCGGAACGGTAGGCCATGTGTTATTGGCAGTGTGTTTCGATGGGCGCGCTGAGTGAAATGTGCGGAACACGTTTTTTTTCCCCACATTTAAGACATTGCGGTGGTGTCTGGGTAATAAATTCTGGGCCAATTTGTGCAAATCATACCTCTGCGGATTCCCAAGGGTGTCCTCTTTTCGGAAATGCATGGGGTTCCCTGTTTTCCTTGGTGGCTTGGACACCCGAGGCCAATCTCTGTATGGTGTGCCGTTTGGCCGAGAGTCTGAAATTCATGTGTCCAAACAGACATGGGATTACTTGTGTTTTAGGCTTTCCCCTTGGCACCCAGGTGGGTGCACCCACACATGTGAGGTACCGTTTTCATCGGGACACCTCTGGGAACGCGGGACAGTAGGCCATGTGTTGTAGGGGGCGTGTTTCGATGGGTGAGCAGAGCGAAATGTGGGGAAAATGCATTTTCTTCCCCACATTTTGGACTTTGCGGGGGTGTCTGGGTAATAAATTCTGGGCCGATTTGCGCAAATCATACCTCTGCGGATTCCCACGGGTGTGCTCTTTTCGAAAATGCATGGAGTTCCCTGTTTTCCTTGGTGGCTAGGACACCCGAGGCACATATCTGTATGTTGTGCTTGTCTGGAGAAAGTGTCAAATTCAGGTGTCGAAACAGACTTGGGGTTACCTGTGTTTTAGGCTGTCCCCTTGGCGCCCAGTTAGGTGCACCCAAACATGTGAGGTACCGTTTTCTTCGGGACAACTGTGGGAATGCGAGACGGTAAGCCATGTGTTGCTGGCAGTGTTTTTCAATGGGTGTGCCAAGTAAAATGTGCAGAAAATGCTTTTTTTCCCACATTTCGGACTTTGCGGGATTGTCTGGGTAATAAATTTTGGGTCGATTTGCGCAAATCATACCTCTGCCGATTCCCACGGGTGTCCTCTTTTCGGAAATGCATGGGGTTCCCTGTTTTCCTTGGTGGCTTGGACACCCGAGGCACATATCTGTATGTTGTGCTTGTCTGGAGAAAGTGTCAAATTCAGGTGTCGAAACAGACTTGGGGTTACCTGTGTTTAAGGCTTTCCCCTTGGAACCCAGGTAGGTGCACCCACACATGATGTACCGTTTTAATCGCGACACCTGTGGGAACACGGGACGGTAGGCCATGTGTTGTTGGCTGTGTGTTTCGATCGGTGCGCCGAGTGAAATGTGCGGAAAATGCGTTTTTTCCCCACATTTTGGGCTTTGCGGGGGTGTCTGGGTAATACATTCTGGGCCGATTTGCGCAAATCATACCTCTGTGGATTCCCAGGGGTGTCCTCTTCTCAAAAATGCATGGGGTTCTCTGTTTTCTTTGGTGGCTTGGAAACCCGAGGCCAATATCTGTATGTTGTGCTTGTCTGGAGAAAGTGTCAAATTCAGGTGTCGAAACAGACTTGGGGTTACCATTGTTTTAGGCTTTCCCCTTGGCGCCCAGGTAGATGCACCCACACATGTGAGGTACAGTTTTCATTGGGACACCTGTGGGAATGCAGGACAGTAGGCCATGTGTTGTTGGTGGCGTGTTTCGATGGGTGCACTGAGTGAAATGTGCGGAAAATGTGTTTTTTCCCCACATTTCAGAATTTGCAGGGGTGTCTGGGTAATAAATTCTGGGCCGATTTGCGCAAATCATACCTCTGTGGATTCCCAGCGGTGTCCTCTTCTCGAAAATGCATGGGGTTCCGTGTTTTCCTTGGTGGCTTGGACACCCGAGGCCCATCTCTGTATGGTGTGCCGGTTGGCAGAGAGTCTGAAATTCAGGTGTCCAAACAGACTTGGGATTACTTGTGTTTTAGGCTTTCCCCTTGGCGCCCATGTGGGTGCACCCACACATGTGAGGTACCGTTTTCATCGGGACACCTCTGGGAATGCAGGACAGTAGGCCATGTGTTGTAGGGGGCGTTTCGATGGGTGAGCCGAGCGAAATGTGCGGAAAATGCATTTTCTTCCCCACATTTCGGACTTTGCGGGGGTGTCTGGGTAATAAATTCTGGGCCGATTTGCGCAAATCATACCTCTGAGAATTCCCAGGGGTGTCCTCTTTTCGAAAATGCATGGGGTTCCCTGTTTTCCTTGGTGGCTTGGACAACCGAGGCACATATCTGTATGTTGTGCTTGTCTGGAGAAAGTGTCAAATTCAGGTGTCGAAACAGACTTGGGGTTACCTGTGTTTTCGGCTTTCTCCTTGGCGCCCAGGTAGGTGCACCCACACATGTGAGGTACTGTTTTCTTCCGGACAACTGTGGGAACGCGGGACGGTAGGCCATGTGTTGTTGCCTGTGTGTTTCGATGGTTGCGCCGAGTGAAATGTGCGGAAAAAGCGTTTTTTTCCCACATTTCGGACTTTGCGGGGGTGTCTGGGTAATACATTTGGGCCTATTTGTGCAAAAAATACCTCTGTGGATTCCCACGGGTCTCCTCGTTTCATAAATGCATGGGGTTCCCTGTTTTCCTTGGTCTCTTGGACACCCGAGGCACATATCTGTATGTTGTGCTTGTCTGGAGAAAGTGTCAAATTCGGGTGTCGAAACAGACTTGGGGTTACCTGTGTTTTAGGCTTTCCCCTTGGTGCCCTGGTGGGTTCACCCACACATGAGGTACCGTTTTCATTGCGACACCTGTGGGAACAAGGGATGGTAGGCCATGTGTTGTTGGCGGCGTGTTACGATGGGTGCACCGAGTGAAATGTGCGGAAAATGTGTTTTTTTCCCACATTTCAGACTTTGCGGGGGGGTCTGGGTAATACATTCTGGGCCGATTTGCGCAAATCATACCTCTGAGGATTCCCACGGGTGTCCTCTTTTCGGAAATGCATGTCGTTCCCTGTTGTCCTTGGTGCCTTGGACACCCAAGGCCCATATCTGTATGATGTGAGAGTGTTTAATTCAGATGTGAAAACAGACTTGGGTTTACTTGTGTTTTAGGCTTTACCCTTGGCGCCTAGGTAGGTGCACCCACACATGTGAGGTACCGTTTTCATCAGGGCACCTGTGGGAACGCGGGACGGTAGGCCATGTGTTGTTGGCGGTGTTTTTCGATGGGTACGCTGATTGAAATGTGCAGAAAATGCGTTTTTTCCCCCACATTTCGGACTTTGCAGGGGTGTCTGGGTAATAAATTCTGGGCTGATTTGCGCAAATCATACCTCTGCGGATTCCCACGGGTGTTCTCTTTTCAGAAATGCATGGGGTTCCCTGTTTCCCTTGGTGGCTTGGACACCCGAGGCACATATCTGTATGTTGTGCCTGTCTGGAGAAAGTGTCAAATTCAGGTGTCGAAACAGACTTGGGGTTACCATTGTTTTAGGCTTTCCCCTTGGCGCCCAGGTAGATGCACCCACACATGTGAGGTACAGTTTTCATTGGGACACCTGTGGGAATGCAGGACAGTAGGCCATGTGTTGTTGGTGGCGTGTTTCGATGGGTGCACTGAGTGAAATGTGCGGAAAATGTGTTTTTTCCCCACATTTCAGAATTTGCAGGGGTGTCTGGGTAATAAATTCTGGGCCGATTTGCGCAAATCATACCTCTGTGGATTCCCAGCGGTGTCCTCTTCTCGAAAATGCATGGGGTTCCGTGTTTTCCTTGGTGGCTTGGACACCCGAGGCCCATCTCTGTATGGTGTGCCGGTTGGCAGAGAGTCTGAAATTCAGGTGTCCAAACAGACTTGGGATTACTTGTGTTTTAGGCTTTCCCCTTGGCGCCCATGTTGGTGCACCCACACATGTGAGGTACCGTTTTCATCGGGACACCTCTGGGAACGCAGGACAGTAGGCCATGTGTTGTTGGGGGCGTTTCGATGGGTGAGCCGAGCAAAATGTGCGGAAAATGCATTTTCTTCCCCACATTTCGGACTTTGCGGGGGTGTCTGGGTAATAAATTCTGGGCCGATTTGTGCAAATCATACCTCTGCGGATTCCCACGGGTGTCCTCTTTTCGAAAATGCATGGGGTTCCCTGTTTTCCTTGGTGGCTTGGACACCCGAGGCACATATCTGTATGTTGTGCTTGTCTGGAGAAAGTGTCAAATTCAGGTGTCGAAACAGACTTGGGGTTACCTGTGTTTTCGGCTTTCTCCTTGGCGCCCAGGTAGGTGCACCCACACATGTGAGGTACTGTTTTCTTCCGGACAACTGTGGGAACGCGGGACGGTAGGCCATGTGTTGTTGGCGGTGTTTTTCGATGGGTACGCTGAGTGAAATGTGCGGAAAATGCGTTTTTTTCCCCCACATTTCGGACTTTGCGGGGGTGTCTGGGTAATAAATTCTGGGCTGATTTGCGCAAATCATACCTCTGCGGATTTCCACGGGTGTTCTCTTTTCAGAAATGCATGGGGTTCCCTGTTTTCCTTGGTGGCTTGGACAACCGAGGCACATATCTGTATGTTGTGCTTGTCTGGAGAAAGTGTCAAATTCAGGTGTCGAAACAGACTTGGGGTTACCTTTGTTTTAGGCTTTCCCCTCGGCACCCAGGTAAGTGCACCCACACATGAGGTACCGTTTTCATTGCGACACCTGTGGGAACGCGGGACGGTAGGCCATGTGTTGTTGGCTGTGTGTTTCGATGGTTGCGCCGAGTGAAATGTGCGGAAAAAGCATTTTTTTCCCACATTTCGGACTTTGCGGGGGTGTCTGGGTAATACATTTGGGCCGATTTGTGCAAATCATACCTCTGTGGATTCCCACGGGTGTCCTTGTTTCATAAATGCATGGGGTTCCCTGTTTTCCTTGGTCGCTTGGACACCCGAGGCACATATCTGTATGTTGTGCTTGTCTGGAGAAAGTGTCAAATTCGGGTGTCGAAACAGACTTGGGGTTACCTGTGTTTTAGGCTTTCCCCTTGGTGGCCGGGTGGGTGCACCCACACATAAGGTACCGTTTTCATTGCGACACCTGTGGAAACAAGGGATGGTAGGCCATGTGTTGTTGGCGGCGTGTTACGATGGGTGCACCGAGTGAAATGGGCGGAAAATGTGTTTTTTTCCCACATTTCAGACTTTGCGGGGGTGTCTGGGTAATACATTCTGGGCCGATTTGCGCAAATCATACCTTTGAGGATTCCCACGGGTGTCCTCTTTTCGGAAATGCATGTCGTTCCCTGTTTTCCTTGGTGCCTTGGACACCCAAGGCCCATATCTGTATGATGTGAGAGTGTGTAATTCAGATGTGAAAACAGACTTGGGGTTACTTGTGTTTTAGGCTTTCCCCTTGGTGCCTAAGTAGGTGCACCCACACATGTGAGGTACCGTTTTCATCAGGACACCTGTGGGAATGGAGGATGGTAGGTCATGTGTTGTTGGCGGTGTTTTTCGATGGGTGCGCCGAGTGAAATGTGCGGAAAATGCGTTTTTTCCCCACATTTCAGAATTTGCAGGGGTGTCTCTGTTCGGTCCGATTTGCGCAAATCATACCTCCGCGGATTCCCAAGGTGTCCTCTTTTCGGAAATGCATGGGGTTCCCTGTTTTCCTTGGTGGCTTGGACACCCAAGGCCCATCTCTGTATGGTGTGCCGGTTGGCCGAGAGTCTGAAATTCAGGCGTCCAAACAGACAATGGATTACTTGTGTTTTAGGCTTTCCCCTTGGCACCCAGGTGGGTGCACCCACACATGTGAGGTACCGTTTTCATCGGGACACCTTTGGGAACGCGGGACAGTAGGCCATGTGTTGTTGGGGGCTTGTTTCGAATGGTGAGCAGAGCAAAATGTGGGGAAAATGCATTTTCTTCACCACATTTTGGACTTTGCGGGGGTGTCTGGGTAATAAATTCTGGGCCGACTTGCGCAAATCATACCTCTGCGGATTCCCACGGGTGTCCTCTTTTCGAAAATGCATGGAGTTCCCTGTTTTCCTTGGTGGCTTGGACACCCAAGGCACATATCTGCATGTTGTGCTTGTCTGGAGAAAGTGTCAAATTCAGGTGTCGAAACAGACTTGGGGTTACCTGTGTTTTAGGCTTTCCCCTTGGCGCCCAGGTAGGTGCACCCAAACATGTGAGGTACAGTTTTCATTGGGACACCTGTGGGAATGCAGGACAGTAGGCCATGTGTTGTTGGTGGCGTGTTTCGATGGGTGCGCTGAGTGAAATGTGCGGAAAATGTGTTTTTTCCCACATTTCAGAATTTGCAGGGGTGTCTGGGTAATAAATTCTGCGCCGATTTGCACAAATCATACCTCTGCCGATTCCCAAGGGTGTCCTCTTTTCGGAAATGCATGGGGTTCCCTGTTTTCCTTGGTGGCTTGGACACCCGAGGCCCATCTGTGTATGGTGTGCCGGTTGGCAGAGAGTCTGAAATTCATGTGTCCAAACAGACTTGGGATTACTTGTGTTTTAGGCTTTCCCCTTGGCGCCCATGTTGGTGCACCCACACATGTGAGGTACCGTTTTCATCGGGACACCTCTGGGAACGCAGGACAGTAGGCCATGTGTTGTTGGGGGTGTTGCAATGGGTGAGCCGAGCGAAATGTGCAGAAAATGCATTTTCTTCCCCACATTTCGGAATTTGCGGGGGTGTCGGGGTAATAAATTCTGGGCCGATTTGTGCAAATCATACCTCTGCGGATTCCCACGGGTGTCCTCTTTTCGAAAATGCATGGGGTTCCCTGTTTTCCTTGGTGGCTTGGACACCCGAGGCACATATCTGTATGTTGTGCTTGTCTGGAGAAAGTGTCAAATTCAGGTGTCGAAACAGACTTGGGGTTACCTGTGTTTTAGGCTTTCCCCTTGGCACCCTGGTGGGTGCACCCACACATGTGAGGTACCGTTTTCATCGGGACACCTCTGGGAACGCAGGACAGTAGGCCATGTGTTGTTGGGGGCGTGTTTCGATGGGTGAGCAGAGCGAAATGTGGGGAAAATGCATTTTCTTCCCCACATTTTGGACTTTGCGGGGGTGTCTGGGTAATAAATTCTGGGCTGATTTGCGCAAATCACACCTCTGCCGATTCCCATGGGTTTCCTCTTTTCGGAAATGCATGGGCTTCCCTGTTTTCCTTGGTGGCTTGGACACCCGAGGCACATATCTGTATGTTGTGCTTGTCTGGAGAAAGTGTCAAATTCAGGTGTCGAAACAGACTTGGGGTTACATGTGTTTAAGGCTTTCCCCTTGGCATCCAGGTAGGTGCACCCACACATGAGGTACCGTTTTAATCGCGACACCTGTGGGAACACGGGACGGTAGGCCATGTGTTGTTGGCTGTGTGTTTCGATGGGTGCGCCGAGTGAAATGTGCGGAAAATGCGTTTTTTCCATGCATTTTGGACTATGCGGGGTGTCTGGGTAATACATTCTGGGCCAATTTGCGCAAATCATACCTCTGCAGATTCCCACGGGAGTCCTCTTTTTTTTGGAAATGCATGGGGTTCCCTGTTTTCCTTGGTGGCTTGGACACCCGAGGCCAATATCTGTGTGTTCTGCTTGTCTGGAGAAAGTGTCAAATTCAGGTGTCGAAACAGACTTGGGGTTACCATTGTTTTAGGCTTTCCCCTTGGCGCCCAGGTAGATGCACCCACACATGTGAGGTACAGTTTTCATTGGGACACCTGTGGGAACGCAGGACAGTAGGCCATGTGTTGTTGGTGGCGTGTTTCGATGGGTGCGCTGAGTGAAATGTGCGGAAAATGTGTTTTTTCCCCACATTTCAGAATTTGCAGGGGTGTCTGGGTAATAAATTCTGGGCCGATTTGTGCAAATCATACCTCTGCGGATTCCCACGGGTGTCCTCTTTTCGAAAATGCATGGGGTTCCCTGTTTTCCTTGGTGGCTTGGACACCCGAGGCACATATCTGTATGTTGTGCTTGTCTGGAGAAAGTGTCAAATTCAGGTGTCGAAACAGATTTGGGGTTACCTGTGTTTTAGGCTTTCCCCTTGGCACCCAGGTGGGTGCACCCACACATGTGAGGTACCGTTTTCATCGGGACACCTCTGGGAACGCAGGACAGTAGGCCATGTGTTGTTGGGGGCGTGTTTCGATGGGTGAGCAGAGCGAAATGTGGGGAAAATGCATTTTCTTCCCCACATTTTGGACTTTGCGGGGGTGTCTGGGTAATAAATTCTGGGTCGATTTGCGCAAATCACACCTCTGCCGATTCCCATGGGTTTCTTCTTTTCGGAAATGCATGGGCTTCCCTGTTTTCCTTGGTGGCTTGGACACCCGAGGCACATATCTGTATGTTGTGCTTGTCTGGAGAAAGTGTCAAATTCAGGTGTCGAAACAGACTTGGGGTTACATGTGTTTAAGGCTTTCCCCTTGGCACCCAGGTAGGTGCACCCACACATGAGGTACCGTTTTAATCGCGACACCTGTGGGAACACGGGACGGTAGGCCATGTGTTGTTGGCTGTGTGTTTCGATGGGTGCGCCGAGTGAAATGTGCGGAAAATGCGTTTTTTCCCTGCATTTTGGACTATGCGGGGTGTCTGGGTAATACATTCTGGGCCAATTTGCGCAAATCATACCTCTGCAGATTCCCACGGGAGTCCTCTTTTCTTTGGAAATGCATGGGGTTCCCTGTTTTCCTTGGTGGCTTGGACACCCGAGGCCAATATCTGTGTGTTCTGCTTGTCTGGAGAAAGTGTCAAATTCAGGTGTCGAAACAGACTTGGGGTTACCATTGTTTTAGGCTTTCCCCTTGGCGCCCAGGTAGATGCACCCACACATGTGAGGTACAGTTTTCATTGGGACACCTGTGGGAACGCAGGACAGTAGGCCATGTGTTGTTGGTGGCGTGTTTCGATGGGTGCGCTGAGTGAAATGTGCGGAAAATGTGTTTTTTCCCCACATTTCAGAATTTGCAGGGGTGTCTGGGTAATAAATTCTGGGCCGATTTGCACAAATCGTACCTCTGCGGATTCCCACGGGTGTCCTCTTTTCGGAAATGCATGGGGTTCCCTGTTTTCCTTGGTGGCTTAGACACCTGAGGCCCATCTCTGTATGGTGTGCCGGTTGACAGAGAGTCTGAAATTCAGGTGTCCAAACAGACTTGGGATTACTTGTGTTTTCGGCTTTCCCCTTGGCGCCCATGTTGGTGCACCCACACATGTGAGGTACCATTTTCATCCGGACACCTCTGGGAACGCAGGACAGTAGGCCATGTGTTGTTGGGGGCGTTGCGATGGGTGAGCCGAGCGAAATGTGCAGAAAATGCATTTTCTTCCCCACATTTCGGACTTTGCGGGGGTGTCTGGGTAATAAATTCTGGGCCGATTTGTGCACATCATACCTCTGCGGATTCCCACGGGTGTCCTCTTTTCGAAAATGCATGGGGTTCCCTGTTTTCCTTGGTGGCTTGGACACCCGAGGCACATATCTGTATGTTGTGCTTGTCTGGAGAAAGTTTCAAATTCAGGTGTCGAAACAGACTTGGGGTTACCTGTGTTTTAGGCTTTCTCCTTGGCGCCCAGGTAGGTGCACCCACACATGTGAGGTACTGTTTTCTTCCAGACAACGGTGGGAACGCGGGACGGTAGGCCATGTGTTGTTGGCAGTGTTTTTCGATGGGTACGCTGATTGAAATGTGCGGAAAATGCGTTTTTTTCCCCCACATTTCGGACTTTGCGGGGGTGTCTGGGTAATAAATTCTGGGCTGATTTGTGTAAATCATACCTCTGCGGATTCCCACGGGTGTTCTCTTTTCAGAAATGCATGGGGTTCCCTGTTTTCCTTGGTCGCTTGGACACCCGAGGCACATATCTGTATGTTGTGCTTGTCTGGAGAAAGTGTCGAATTCGGGTGTCGAAACAGACTTGGGGTTACCTGTGTTTTAGGCTTTCCCCTTGGTGCCCAGGTGGGTGCACCCACACATGAGGTACCATTTTCATTGCGACACCTGTGGGAACAAGGGATGGTAGTCCATGTGTTGTTGGCGGCGTGTTACGATGGGTGCACCGAGTGAAATGGGCGGAAAATGTGTTTTTTTCCCACATTTCAGACTTTGCGGGAGGGTCTGGGTAATACATTCTGGGCAGATTTGCGCAAATCATCCCTCTGAGGATTCCCACGGGTGACCTCTTTTCGGAAATGCATGTCGTTCCCTGTTTTCCTTGGTGCCTTGGACACCCAAGGCCCATATCTGTATGATGTGAGAGTGTGTAATTCAGATGTGAAAACAGACTTGCGGTTACTTGTGTTTTAGGCTTTCCCCTTGGCGCCTAGGTAGGTGCACCCACACATGTGAGGTACCGTTTTCATCAGGGCACCTGTGGGAACGCAGGACGGTAGGTCATGTGTTGTTGGCGGCGTGTTTTTTGATGGGTGCCCCGAGTGAAATGTGCGGAAAATGTGTTTTTTCCCCACATTTCAGAATTTGCAGAGGTGTCTGGGTAATAAATTCTGGGCCGATTTGCACACATCATACCTCTGCGGATTCCCAGGGGTGTCCTATTTTCGGAAATGCATGGGTTTCCCTGTTTTCCTTGGTGGCTTGGACACCTGAGGCCCATCTCTATATGGTGTGCCTGTTGGCAGAGAGTCTATAATTCAGGTGTCCAAACAGACTTGGGATTACTTGTGTTTTAAGCTTTCCCCTTGGCGCCCATGTCGGTGCACCCACACATGTGAGGTACCGTTTTTATCGGGACACCGGTGGTAACGCTGTACAGTAGGCTATGTGTTGTTAGGGGTGTATTTCGATGGGTGCGATGAGTGAAATGTGCGGAAAATGTGTTTTTTTCCCACATTTCAGAATTTGCGGGGGTGTCTGGGTAATAAATTCTGGGCAAATTTGCCCAAATCATACCTCTGCAGATTCCCACGGATGTCCTCTTTTCAGAAATGCATGGGGTTCCCTGTTTTCCTTGGTGGCTTGGACACCTGAGGCCCATATCTGTATGTTGTGCTTGTCTGGAGAAAGTGTCAAATTCAGCTGTCGAAACAGACTTTGGGTTACCTGTGTTTTAGGTTTTCCCCTTGGTGCCCAGGTGGGTGCACCCACACATGTGAGGTACCATTTTCATCGGGACACCGGTGGGAACGCGGGACAGTAGGCCATGTGTTGGTGGGGGTGTGTTTCGATGGGTAAGCCAAGTGAAATGTGCAGAAAATGCCTTTTTTCCCCACATTTTGGACTTTGCGGGGGTTTATGGGTAGTAAATTCTGGGCCGATTTGCGCAAATCATACCTCTGTGGATTCCCATGGGTGTCCTCTTTCCGGAAATGCATAGGGTTCCCTGTTTTCCTTGGTGGCTTGGACACCCAAGGCCCATCTCTGTATGGTGTGCCTGTCGGCAGAGAGTCTGAAATTCAGCTCTCCAAACAGACTTGGGGTTACTTGTGATTTAGGCTTCTTCCTTGGCACCCAGGTGGGTGCACCCACACATGTGAGGTACCGTTTTCATAGGGACACCTGTGGGAATGAGGGCCGGTAGGCAATGTTTTGTTCGGGGCGTGTTTCGATGGGTGAGCCGAGCGAAATATGCGGAAAATGTGTTTTCATGCCATATTTTGGACTTTTGCGGGGGTGTCTGGGTAATAAATTCTGGGCCGATTTGCGCATATCATACATCTGCGGATTCCCACGTGTGTCCTCTTTTCGGAAATGCATGGGGTTCCCTGTTTTCCTTGGTGACTTGGACACCCGAGGCCCATATCTATACGTTGTTCTTGTCTGGATAAAGTGTCAAATTCAGGTGTCGAAACAGACTTGGGGTTCCCTGTGTTTTAGGCTTTCCCCTTGGCGTCCAGGTAGGTGTACCCACACAGGTGAGGTACCGTTTTCATCGGGACACCTGTCGGAACGCGGAACGGTAGGCCATGTGTTATTGGCAGTGTGTTTCGATGGGCGCGCTGAGTGAAATGTGCGGAACACGTTTTTTTTCCCCACATTTAAGACATTGCGGTGGTGTCTGGGTAATAAATTCTGGGCCAATTTGTGCAAATCATACCTCTGCGGATTCCCAAGGGTGTCCTCTTTTCGGAAATGCATGGGGTTCCCTGTTTTCCTTGGTGGCTTGGACACCCGAGGCCAATCTCTGTATGGTGTGCCGTTTGGCCGAGAGTCTGAAATTCATGTGTCCAAACAGACATGGGATTACTTGTGTTTTAGGCTTTCCCCTTGGCACCCAGGTGGGTGCACCCACACATGTGAGGTACCGTTTTCATCGGGACACCTCTGGGAACGCGGGACAGTAGGCCATGTGTTGTAGGGGGCGTGTTTCGATGGGTGAGCAGAGCGAAATGTGGGGAAAATGCATTTTCTTCCCCACATTTTGGACTTTGCGGGGGTGTCTGGGTAATAAATTCTGGGCCGATTTGCGCAAATCATACCTCTGCGGATTCCCACGGGTGTGCTCTTTTCGAAAATGCATGGAGTTCCCTGTTTTCCTTGGTGGCTAGGACACCCGAGGCACATATCTGTATGTTGTGCTTGTCTGGAGAAAGTGTCAAATTCAGGTGTCGAAACAGACTTGGGGTTACCTGTGTTTTAGGCTGTCCCCTTGGCGCCCAGTTAGGTGCACCCAAACATGTGAGGTACCGTTTTCTTCGGGACAACTGTGGGAATGCGAGACGGTAAGCCATGTGTTGCTGGCAGTGTTTTTCAATGGGTGTGCCAAGTAAAATGTGCAGAAAATGCTTTTTTTCCCACATTTCGGACTTTGCGGGATTGTCTGGGTAATAAATTTTGGGTCGATTTGCGCAAATCATACCTCTGCCGATTCCCACGGGTGTCCTCTTTTCGGAAATGCATGGGGTTCCCTGTTTTCCTTGGTGGCTTGGACACCCGAGGCACATATCTGTATGTTGTGCTTGTCTGGAGAAAGTGTCAAATTCAGGTGTCGAAACAGACTTGGGGTTACCTGTGTTTAAGGCTTTCCCCTTGGAACCCAGGTAGGTGCACCCACACATGATGTACCGTTTTAATCGCGACACCTGTGGGAACACGGGACGGTAGGCCATGTGTTGTTGGCTGTGTGTTTCGATCGGTGCGCCGAGTGAAATGTGCGGAAAATGCGTTTTTTCCCCACATTTTGGGCTTTGCGGGGGTGTCTGGGTAATACATTCTGGGCCGATTTGCGCAAATCATACCTCTGTGGATTCCCAGGGGTGTCCTCTTCTCAAAAATGCATGGGGTTCTCTGTTTTCTTTGGTGGCTTGGAAACCCGAGGCCAATATCTGTATGTTGTGCTTGTCTGGAGAAAGTGTCAAATTCAGGTGTCGAAACAGACTTGGGGTTACCATTGTTTTAGGCTTTCCCCTTGGCGCCCAGGTAGATGCACCCACACATGTGAGGTACAGTTTTCATTGGGACACCTGTGGGAATGCAGGACAGTAGGCCATGTGTTGTTGGTGGCGTGTTTCGATGGGTGCACTGAGTGAAATGTGCGGAAAATGTGTTTTTTCCCCACATTTCAGAATTTGCAGGGGTGTCTGGGTAATAAATTCTGGGCCGATTTGCGCAAATCATACCTCTGTGGATTCCCAGCGGTGTCCTCTTCTCGAAAATGCATGGGGTTCCGTGTTTCCCTTGGTGGCTTGGACACCCGAGGCCCATCTCTGTATGGTGTGCCGGTTGGCAGAGAGTCTGAAATTCAGGTGTCCAAACAGACTTGGGATTACTTGTGTTTTAGGCTTTCCCCTTGGCGCCCATGTGGGTGCACCCACACATGTGAGGTACCGTTTTCATCGGGACACCTCTGGGAATGCAGGACAGTAGGCCATGTGTTGTAGGGGGCGTTTCGATGGGTGAGCCGAGCGAAATGTGCGGAAAATGCATTTTCTTCCCCACATTTCGGACTTTGCGGGGGTGTCTGGGTAATAAATTCTGGGCCGATTTGCGCAAATCATACCTCTGAGAATTCCCAGGGGTGTCCTCTTTTCGAAAATGCATGGGGTTCCCTGTTTTCCTTGGTGGCTTGGACAACCGAGGCACATATCTGTATGTTGTGCTTGTCTGGAGAAAGTGTCAAATTCAGGTGTCGAAACAGACTTGGGGTTACCTGTGTTTTCGGCTTTCTCCTTGGCGCCCAGGTAGGTGCACCCACACATGTGAGGTACTGTTTTCTTCCGGACAACTGTGGGAACGCGGGACGGTAGGCCATGTGTTGTTGCCTGTGTGTTTCGATGGTTGCGCCGAGTGAAATGTGCGGAAAAAGCGTTTTTTTCCCACATTTCGGACTTTGCGGGGGTGTCTGGGTAATACATTTGGGCCTATTTGTGCAAAAAATACCTCTGTGGATTCCCACGGGTCTCCTCGTTTCATAAATGCATGGGGTTCCCTGTTTTCCTTGGTCTCTTGGACACCCGAGGCACATATCTGTATGTTGTGCTTGTCTGGAGAAAGTGTCAAATTCGGGTGTCGAAACAGACTTGGGGTTACCTGTGTTTTAGGCTTTCCCCTTGGTGCCCTGGTGGGTTCACCCACACATGAGGTACCGTTTTCATTGCGACACCTGTGGGAACAAGGGATGGTAGGCCATGTGTTGTTGGCGGCGTGTTACGATGGGTGCACCGAGTGAAATGTGCGGAAAATGTGTTTTTTTCCCACATTTCAGACTTTGCGGGGGGGTCTGGGTAATACATTCTGGGCCGATTTGCGCAAATCATACCTCTGAGGATTCCCACGGGTGTCCTCTTTTCGGAAATGCATGTCGTTCCCTGTTGTCCTTGGTGCCTTGGACACCCAAGGCCCATATCTGTATGATGTGAGAGTGTGTAATTCAGATGTGAAAACAGACTTGGGTTTACTTGTGTTTTAGGCTTTACCCTTGGCGCCTAGGTAGGTGCACCCACACATGTGAGGTACCGTTTTCATCAGGGCACCTGTGGGAACGCGGGACGGTAGGCCATGTGTTGTTGGCGGTGTTTTTCGATGGGTACGCTGATTGAAATGTGCAGAAAATGCGTTTTTTCCCCCACATTTCGGACTTTGCAGGGGTGTCTGGGTAATAAATTCTGGGCTGATTTGCGCAAATCATACCTCTGCGGATTCCCACGGGTGTTCTCTTTTCAGAAATGCATGGGGTTCCCTGTTTCCCTTGGTGGCTTGGACACCCGAGGCACATATCTGTATGTTGTGCCTGTCTGGAGAAAGTGTCAAATTCAGGTGTCGGAACAGACTTGGGGTTACCTGTGTTTTAGGCTTTCCCCT
Source organism: Ambystoma mexicanum (assembly GCF_040938575.1). Taxonomy (NCBI): domain Eukaryota; kingdom Metazoa; phylum Chordata; class Amphibia; order Caudata; family Ambystomatidae; genus Ambystoma; species Ambystoma mexicanum. Next base: position 505,834,497 of record NC_090928.1, on the reverse strand, counting down.
TGGCACCCAGGTAGGTGCACCCACACATGAGGTACCGTTTTCATCGCGACACCTGTGGGAACGCGGGACGGTAGGCCATGTGTTGTTGGCTGTGTGCTTCGATGGTTGTGCCGAGTGAAATGTGCGGAAAAAGCATTTTTTTCCCACATTTCGGACTTTGCGGGGGTGTCTGGGTAATACATTTGGGCCGATTTGTGCAAATCATAGCTCTGTGGATTCCCACGGGTGTCCTCGTTTCATAAATGCATGGGGTTCCCTGTTTTCCTTGGTCGCTTGGACACCCGAGGCACATATCTGTATGTTGTGCTTGTCTGGAGATAGTGTCAAATTCGGGTGTCGAAACAGACTTGGGGTTACCTGTGTTTTAGGCTTTCCCCTTGGTGCCCGGGTGGGTGCACCCACACATAAGGTACCGTTTTCATTGCAACACCTGTGGGAACAAGGGATGGTAGGCCATGTGTTGTTGGCGGCGTGTTACGATGGGTGCACCGAGTGAAATGGGCGGAAAATGTGTTTTTTCCCACATTTCAGACTTTGCGGGGGTGTCTGGGTAATACATTCTTGGCCGATTTGCGCAAATCATACCTCTGAGGATTCCCACAGGTGTCCTCTTTTCGGAAATGCATGTCGTTCCCTGTTTTCCTTGGTGCCTTGGACACCCAAGGCCCATATCTGTATGATGTGAGAGTGTGTAATTCCGATGTGAAAACAGACTTGGGGTTACTTGTGTTTTAGGCTTTCCCCTTGGCGCCTAGGTAGGTGCACCCACACATGTGAGGTACCGTTTTCATCAGGGCACCTGTGGGAATGCAGGACGGTAGGTCATGTGTTGTTGGCGGCGTGTTTTTTGATGGGTGCCCCGAGTGAAATGTGCGGAAAATGTGTTTTTTCCCCACATTTCAGAATTTGCAGAGGTGTCTGGGCAATAAATTCTGGGCCGATTTGCACAAATCATACCTCTGCGGATTCCCAGGGGTGTCCTCTTTTCGGAAATGCATGGGGTTCCCTGTTTTCCTTGGTGGCTTGGACACCCGAGGCCCTTCGCTGTATGGTGTGCCGGTTGGCCGAGAGTCTGAAATTCAGGCGTCCAAACAGACAATGGATTACTTGTGTTTTAGGCATTCCCCTGGCACCCAGGTGGGTGCACCCACACATGTGAGGTACAGTTTTCATCGGGACACCTCTGGGAACGCGGGACAGTAGGCCATGTGTTGTTGGGGGCGTGGTTCGATGGATGAGCAGAGCGAAATGTGGGGAAAATGCATTTTCTTCCCCACATTTTGGACTTTGCGGGGGTGTCTGGGTAATAAATTCTGGGCTGATTTGCGCAAATCATACCTCTGCGGATTCCCACGGGTGTCCTCTTTTCGAAAATGCATGGAGTTCCCTGTTTTCCTTGGTGGCTTGGACACCCAAGGCACATATCTGTATGTTGTGCTTGTCTGGAGAAAGTGTCAAATTCAGGTGTCGAAACAGACTTGGGGTTACCTGTGTTTTAGGCTTTCCCCTTGGCGCCCATGTAGGTGCACCCAAACATGTGAGGTACCGTTTTCTTCGGGACAACTGTGGGAACGTGGGATGGTAAGCCATGTGTTGCTGGCAGTGTTTTTCAATGGGTGTGCCAAGTAAAATGTGAAGAAAATGTGTTTTTTTCCCACATTTCGGACTTTGCGGGGGTGTCTGGGTAATAAATTCTGGGTCGATTTGCGCAAATCATACCTCTGCCGATTCCCACGGGTGTCCTCTTTTCGGAAATGCATGGGGCTCCCTGTTTTCCTTGGTGGCTTGGACACCAGAGGCACATATATGTATGTTGTGCTTGTCTGGAGAAAGTGTCAAATTCGGGTGTCGAAACAGACTTGGGGTTACCTGTGTTTTAGGCTTTCCCCTTGGTGCCCAGGTGGGTGCACCCACACATAAGGTACCGTTTTCATTGCGACACCTGTGGGAACAAGGGATGGTAGGCCGTGTGTTGTTGGCGGCGTGTTACGATGGGTGCACCGAGTGAAATGGGCGGAAAATGAGTTTTTTCCCACATTTCAGACTTTGCGGGGGTGTCTGGGTAATACATTCTGGGCCGATTTGCGCAAATCATACCTCTGAGGATTCCCACGGGTGTCCTCTTTTCGGAAATGCATGTCGTTCCCTGTTTTCCTTGGTGCCTGGGACACCCAAGGCCCATATCTGTATGATGTGTGAGTGTGTAATTCAGATGTGAAAACAGACTTGGGGTTACTTGTGTTTTAGGCTTTCCCCTTGGCGCCTAGGTAGGTGCACCGACACATGTGAGGTACCGTTTTCATCAGGGCACCTGTGGGAACGCAGGACGGTAAGTCATTTGTTGTTGGCGGCGTGTTTTTTGATGGGTGCCCCGAGTTTAATGTGCGGAAAATGTGTTTTTTCCCCACATTTCAGAATTTGCAGAGGTGTCTGGGCAATAAATTCTGGGCCGATTTGCACAAATCATACCTCTGCGGATTCCCAGGGGTGTCCTCTTTTCGGAAATGCATGGGGTTCCCTGTTTTCCTTGGTGGCTTGGACACCCGAGGCCCTTCGCTGTATGGTGTGCCGGTTGGCCGAGAGTCTGCTATTCAGGCGTCCAAACAGACAATGGATTGCTTGTGTTTTAGGCATTCCCCTTGGCACCCAGGTGGGTGCACCCACACATGTGAGGTACAGTTTTCATCGGGACACCTCTGGGAACGCGGGACAGTAAGCCATGTGTTGTTGGGGGCGTGTTTCGATGGGTGAGCAGAGCGAAATGTGGGGAAAATGCATTTTCTTCCTCACATTTTGGACTTTGCGGGGGTGTCTGGGTAATAAATTCTGGGCCAATTTGCACAAATCATACCTCTGCGGATTCCCACGGGTGTCCTCTTTTCTTAAATGCATGGAGTTCCCTGTTTTCCTTGGTGGCTTGGACACCCAAGGATCATATCTGTATGTTGTGCTTGTCTGGAGAAAGTGTGAAATTCAGGTGTCGAAACAGACTTGGGGTTACCTGTGTTTTAGGCTTTCCCCTTGGCGCCCAGGTAGGTGCACCCAAACATGTGAGGTACCGTTTTCTTCGGGACAACTGTGGGAACGCGGGATGATAAGCCATGTGTTGCTGGCAGTGTTTTTCAATGGGTGGGCCAAGTAAAATGTGAAGAAAATGCGTTTTTTTCCCACATTTCGGACTTTGCCGGGGTGTCTGGGTAATAAATTCTGGGTCGAGTTGCGCAAATCACACCTCTGCCGATTCCCACGGGTGTCCTCTTTTCAGAAATGCATGGGGTTCCCTGTTTTCCTTGGTGGCTTGGACACCCGAGGCACATATCTGTATGTTGTGCTTGTCTGGAGAAAGTGTCAAATTCAGGTGTCGAAACAGACTTGGGGTTACCTGTGTTTAAGGCTTTCCCCTTGGCACCCAGGTAGGTGCACCCACACATGAGGTACCGTTTTAATCGTGACACCTGTGGGATCACGGGACGGTAGGCCATGTGTTGTTGGCTGTGTGTTTCGATGGGTGAGCCGAGTGAAATGTGCGGAAAATGCGTTTTTTCCCCACATTTTGGACTTTGCGGGTTGTCTGGGTAATAAATTCTGGGTCAATTGCGCAAATCATACCTCTGCCGATTCCCACGGGTGTCCTCTTTTTGGAAATGCATGGGGGTCCCTGTTTTCCTTGGTGGCTTGGACACCAGAGGCACATATATGTATGTTGTGCTTGTCTGGAGAAAGTGTCAAATTCGGGTGTCGAAACAGACTTGGGGTTACCTGTGTTTTAGGCTTTCCCCTTGGAGCCCAGGTGGGTGCACCCACACATAAGGTACCGTTTTCATTGCGACACCTGTGGGAACAAGGCATGGTAGGCCATGTGTTGTTGGCGGCGTGTTACGATGGGTGCACCGAGTGAAATGGGCGGAAAATGTGTTTTTTTCCCACATTTCAGACTTTGCGGGGGTGTCTGGGTAATACATTCTGGGCAGATTTGCGCAAATCATACCTCTAAGGATTCCCACGGGTGTCCTCTTTTCGGAAATGCATGTCGTTCCCTGTTTTCCTTGGTGCCTGGGACACCCAAGGCCCATATCTGTATGATGTGAGAGTGTGTAATTCAGATGTGAAAACAGACTTTGGGTTACTTGTGTTTTAGGCTTTCCCCTTGGCGCCTAGGTAGGTGCACCCACACATGTGAGTTACCGTTTTCATCAGGACACCTGTGGGAACGCAGGACGGTAGGTCATGTGTTGTTGGCGGTGTTTTTCGATGGGTGCGCCGAGTGAAATGTGCGGAAAATGCGTTTTTTCCCCACATTTCAGAATTTGCAGGGGTGTCTGGTCAATAAATTCTGGTCCGATTTGCGCAAATCATACCTCCGCGGATTCCCATGGGTGTCCTCTTTTCGTAAATGCATGGAGTTCCCTGTTTTCCTTGGTGGCTTGGACACCCAAGGATCATATCTGTATGTTGTGCTTGTCTGGAGAAAGTGTGAAATTCAGGTGTCGAAACAGACTTGGGGTTACCTGTGTTTTAGGCTTTCCCCTTGGCGCCCAGGTAGGTGCACCCAAACATGTGAGGTACCGTTTTCTTCGGGACAACTGTGGGAACGCGGGATGGTAAGCCATGTGTTGCTGGCAGTGTTTTTCAATGGGTGTGCCAAGTAAAATGTGAAGAAAATGCGTTTTTTTCCCACATTTCGGACTTTGCGGGGGTGTCTGGGTAATAAATTCTGGGTCGATTTGCGCAAATCACACCTCTGCCGATTCCCACGGGTGTCCTCTTTTCAGAAATGCATGGGGTTCCCTGTTTTCCTTGGTGGCTTGGACACCCGAGGCACATATCTGTATGTTGTGCTTGTCTGGAGAAAGTGTCAAATTCAGGTGTTGAAACAGACTTGGGGTTACCTGTGTTTAAGGCTTTCCCCTTGGCACCCAGGTAGGTGCACCCACACATGAGGTACCGTTTTAATCGTGACACCTGTGGGAACACGGGACGGTAGGCCATGTGTTGTTGGCTGTGTGTTTCGATGGGTGCGCCGAGTGAAATGTGCGGAAAATGCGTTTTTTCCCCACATTTTGGACTTTGCGGGTTGTCTGGGTAATACATTCTGGGCCAATTTGCGCAAATCATACCTCTGCAGATTCCCACGGGTGTCCTCTTTTTGGAAATGCATGGGGTTCCCTGTTTTCCTTGGTGGCTTGGACACCCGAGGCCAACATCTGTATGTTCTGCTTGTCTGGAGAAAGTGTCAAATTCAGGTGTCGAAACATACTTGGGGTTACCATTGTTTTAGGCTTTCCCCTTGGCGCCCAGAGAGATGCACCCACACATGTGAGGTACAGTTTTCATTGGGATACCTGTGGGAACGCAGGACAGTAGGCCATGTGTTGTTGGTGGCGTGTTTCGATGGGTGCGCTTAGTGAAATGTGCGGAAATTGTGTTTTTTCCCCACATTTCAGAATTTGCAGGGGTGTCTGGGTAATAAATTCTGGGCCGATTTGCGCAAATCATACCTCTGCGGATTCCCAGGGGTGTCCTCTTTTCGGAAATGCATGGGGTTCCCTGTTTTCCTTGGTGGCTTGGACGCCCGAGGCCCATCTCTGTATGGTGTGCCGGATGACAGAGAGTCTGAAATTCAGGTGTCCAAACAGACTTGGGATTACTTGTGTTTTAGGCTTTCCCCTTGGCGCCCATGTGGGTGCACCCACACATGTGAGGTACCGTTTTCATCGGGACAACTGTGGGAACGCGGGATGGTAAGCCATGTGTTGCTGGCACTGTTTTTTGCAATGGGTGTGCCAAGTAAAATGTGAAGAAAATGGGTTTTTTTCCCACATTTCGGACTTTGCGGGGGTGTCTGGGTAATAAATTCTGGGTCGATTTGCGCAAATCACACCTCTGCCGATTCCCACGGGTGTCCTCTTTTCGGAAATGCATGGGGTTCCCTTTTTTCCTTGGTGGCTTGGACACCCGAGGCACATATCTGTATGTTGTGCTTGTCTGGAGAAAGTGTCAAATTCAGGTGTCGAAACAGACTTGAGGTTACCTGTGTTTAAGGCTTTCCCCTTGGCACCCAGGTAGGTGCACCCACACATGAGGTACCGTTTTAATCGTGACACCTGTGGGAACACGGGACGGTAGGCCATGTGTTGTTGGCTGTGTGTTTCGATGGGTGCGCCGAGTGAAATGTGCGGAAAATGCGTTTTTTCCCCACATTTTGGACTTTGCAGGTTGTCTGGGTAATACATTCTGGGCCAATTTGCGCAAATCATACCTCTGCAGATTCCCACGGGTGTCCTCTTTTTGGAAATGCATGGGGTTCCCTGTTTTCCTTGGTGGCTTGGACACCCGAGGCCAACATCTGTATGTTCTGCTTGTCTGGAGAAAGTGTCAAATTCAGGTGTCGAAACATACTTGGGGTTACCATTGTTTTAGGCTTTCCCCTTGGCGCCCAGGAAGATGCACCCACACATGTGAGGTACAGTTTTCATTGGGACACCTGTGGGAACGCAGGACAGTAGGCCATGTGTTGTTGGTGGCGTGTTTCGATGGGTGCGCTGAGTGAAATGTGCGGAAAATGTGTTTTTTCCCCACATTTCAGAATTTGCAGGGGTGTCTGGGTAATAAATTCTGGGCCGATTTGCGCAAATCATACCTCTGCGGATTCCCAGGGGTGTCCTCTTTTTGGAAATGCATGGGGTTCCCTGTTTTCCTTGGTGGCTTGGACGCCCGAGGCCCATCTCTGTATGGTGTGCCGGATGACAGAGAGTCTGAAATTCAGGTGTCCAAACAGACTTGGGATTACTTGTGTTTTAGGCTTTCCCCTTGGCGCCCATGTGGGTGCACCCACACATGTGAGGTACCGTTTTCATCGGGATACCTCTGGGAACGCAGGACAGTAGGCCATGTGTTGTTGGGGGCGTTTCGATGGGTGAGCCGAGCGAAATTTGCGGAAAATGCATTTTCTTCCCCACATTTCGGACTTTGCGGGGGTGTCTGGGTAATAAATTCTGAGCCGATTTGTGCAAATCATACCTCTGCGGATTCCCACGGGTGTCCTCTTTTCGAAAATGCATGGCGTTCCCTGTTTTCCTTGGTGGCTTGGACACCCGAGGAACATAACTGTATGTTGTGCTTGTCTGGAGAAAGTGTCAAATTCAGGTGTCGAAACAGACTTGGGGTTACCTGTGTTTTAGGCTTTCTCCTTGGCGCCCAGGTAGGTTCACCCACACATGTGAGGTACTGTTTTCTTCCGGACAACTGTGGGAATGCGGGACGGTAGGCCATGTGTTGTTGGCGGTGTTTTTCGATGGGTAGGCTGATTGAAATGTGCGGAAAATGCGTTTTTTCCCCCACATTTCGGACTTTGCGGGGGTGTCTGGGTAATAAATTCTGGGCTGATTTGTGCAAATCATACCTCTGCGGATTCCCACGGGTGTTCTCTTTTCAGAAATGCATGGGGTTCCCTGTTTTCCTTGGTGGCTTGGGCACACGAGGCACATATCTGTATGTTGTGCTTGTCTGAAGAAAGTGTCAAATTCAGGTGTCGAAACAGACTTGGGGTTTCCTGTGTTTTAGGCTTTCCCCTTGGCACCCAGGTAGGTGCACCCACACATGAGGTACCGCATTCATCGCGACACCGGTGGGAACGCGGGACGGTAGGCCATGTGTTGTTGGCTGTGTGTTTCGATGGTTGCGCCGAGTGAAATGTGCGGAAAAAGCGTTTTTTTCCCACATTTCGGACTTTGCGGGGGTGTCTGGGTAATACATTTGGGCCTATTTGTGCAAATCATACCTCTGTGGATTCCCAGGGGTGTCCTCGTTTCATAAATGCATGGGGTTCCCTGTTTTCCTTGGTCGCTTGGACACCCGAGGCACATATCTGTATGTTGTGCTTGTCTGGAGAAAGTGTCGAATTCGGGTGTCGAAACAGACTTGGGGTTACCTGTGTTTTAGGATTTCCCCTTGGTGCCCAGGTGGGTGCACCCACACATGAGGTACCGTTTTCATTGCGACACCTGTGGGAAAAAGGGATGGTAGGCCATGTGTTGTTGGCGGCATGTTACGATGGGTGCACCGAGTGAAATGGGCGGAAAATGTATTTTTTTCCCACATTTCAGACTTTGCGGGGGGGTCTGGGTAATACATTCTGGGCCGATTTGCGCAAATCATACCTCTGAGGATTCCCACGGGGGTCCTCTTTTCGGAAATGCATGTCGTTCCCTGTTTTCCTTGGTGCCTTGGACACCCAAGTCCCATATCTGTATGATGTGAGAGTGTGTAATTCAGATCTGAAAACAGACTCGGGGTTACTTGTGTTTTAGGCTTTCCCCTTGGCGCCTAGGTAGGTGCACCCACACATGTGAGGTACCGTTTTCATCAGGGCACCTGTGGGAACGCAGGACGGTAGGTCATGTGTTGTTGGCGGCGTGTTTTTTGATGGGTGCCCCGAGTGAAATGTGCGGAAAATGTGTTTTTTCCCCACATTTCAGAATTTGCAGAGGTGTCTGGGTAATAAATACTGGGCCGATTTGCACAAATCATACCTCTGCGGATTCCCAGGGGTGTCCTATTTTCGGAAATGCATGGGTTTCGCTGTTTTCCTTGGTGGCTTGGACACCTGAGGCCCATCTCTATATGGTGTGCCGGTTGGCAGAGAGTCTACAATTCAGGTGCCCAAACAGACTTGGGATTACTTGTGTTTTGAGCTTTCCCCTTGGCGCCCATGTCGGTGCACCTACACATGTGAGGTACCGTTTTTATCGGGACACCGGTGGGAACGCTGTACAGTAGGCCATGTTTTGTTGGGGGGGTGTTTCGATGGGTGCGATGAGTGAAATGTGCGGAAAATGTGTTTTTTTCCCACATTTCAGACTTTGCGGGGGTGTCTGGGTAATAAATTCTGGGCCGATTTGCGCAAATCATACCTCTGCAGATACCCACGGATGTCCTCTTTTCAGAAATGCATGGGGTTCCCTGTTTTCCTTGGTGGCTTGGACACCTGATGCCCATATCTGTATGTTGTGCTTGTCTGGAGAAAGTGTCAAATTCAGGTGTCGAAACAGACTTGGGGTTACCTGTGTTTTAGGTTTTCCCCTTGGTGCCCAGGTGGGTGCACCCACACATGTGAGGTACCATTTTCATCGGGACACCGGTGGGAACGCGGGACGGTAGGCCATGTGTTGTAGGGGGTGTGTTTCGATGGGTAAGCCGAGCAAAATGTGCAGAAAATGCCTTTTTTCCCCACATTTTGGACTTTGCGGGGGTTTATGCGTAGAAAATTCTGGGCCGATTTGCGCAAATCATACCTCTGTGGATTCCCACGTGTGTCCTCTTTTCGGAAATGCATACGGTTCCCTGTTTTCCTTGGTGGCTTGGACACCCAAGGCCCATCTCTGTATGGTGTGCCTGTCGGCAGAGAGTCTGAAATTCAGCTCTCCAAACAGACTTGGGGTTACTTGTGTTTTAGGCTTCTGCCTTGGCACCCAGGTGGGTGCACCCACACATGTGAGGAACCGTTTTCATAGGGACACCTGTGGGAATGAGGGACGGTAGGCAATGTTTTGTTCGGGGCGTGTTTCGATGGGCGCGCTGAGTGAAATGTGCGGAACACGTTTTTTTTCCCCACATTTCGGACTTTGCGGAGGTGTCTGGGTAATAAATTCTGGGCCAATTTGTGCAAATCATACCTCTGCGGATTCCCACGGGTGTCGTCTTTTTGGAAATGCATGGGGTTCTCTGTTTTAGTTGGTGGCTTGGACACCCGAGGCACATATCTGTATGTTGTGCTTGTCTGGAGAAAGTGTCAAATTCAGGTGTCGAAACAGACTTGGGGTTACCTGTGTTTTAGGCTTTCCCCTTGGTGCCCAGGTGGGTGCACCCACGCATGTGAGGTACCGTTTTCTTCGGGACAACTGTGGGAATGCGGGACGGTAGGCCATGTGTTGTTGACGGTGTTTTTCGATGGGTGCGCCGAGAGAAATGTGCGGAAAATGCATTTTTTCCCCACATTTTAGAATTTGCAGGGGTGTCTGGGCAATACATTCTGGGCCGTTTTGCGCAAATCATACCTCTGAGGATTCCCACGGGTGTCCTCTTTTCGGAAATGCATGTCGTTCCCTGTTTTCCTTGGTGCCTTGGACACCCAAGGCCCATATCTGTATGATGTGAGAGTGTGTAATTCAGATGTGAAAACAGACTTGGGGTTACTTGTGTTTTAGGCTTTCCCCTTGTCGCCTAGGTAGGTGCACCCACACATGTGAGGTATCGTTTTCATCAGGACACCTGTGGGAACGCAGGACGGTAGGTCATGTGTTTTTGCCGGCGTCTTTCGATGGGTTCCCCGAGTGAAATGTGCGGAAAATGTGTTTTTTCCCCACATTTCAGAATTTGCAAAGGTGTCTGGGTAATAAATTCTGGGCCGATTTGCGCAAATCATACCTCTGCGGATTCCCAGGGGTGTCCTCTTTTCGGAAATGCATGGGGTTCCCTGTTTTCCTTGGTGGCTTGGACACCCGAGGCCCATCTCTATATGTTGTGCCGGTTGGCAGAGAATCTGAAATTCAGGTGTCCAAACAGACTTGGGATTACTTGTTTTTTAAGCTTTCCCCTTGGCGCCCATGTGGGTGCACCCACACATGTGAGGTACCGTTTTCATCGGGACACCGGCGGGAACGCGGTACGGTAGGCCATGTGTTGTTGGGGGTGTGTTTCGATCGGTGCGATGAGTGAAATGTGCGGAAAATGTGTTTTTTTCCCACATTTCAGACTTTGCGGTGGGTGTCTGGGTAATAAATTATGGGCCGATGTGCGCAAATCATACCTCTGCAGATTCCCACGGGTGTCCTCTTTTCAGAAATGCATGGGGTTCCCTGTTTTCCTTGGTGGCTTGGACTCCTGAGGCCCATATCTGTATGTTGTGTTTGTCTGGAGAAAGTGTCAAATTCAGGTGTCGAAACAGACTTGGGGTTACCTGTGTTTTAGGCTTTCCCCTTGGTGCCCAGGTGGGTGCACCCACACATGTGAGGTACCATTTTCATCGGGACACCGGTGGGAACGCGGGACGGTAGGCCATGTCTTGTTGGCTGTGTGTTTTTATGGGTGCGCTGAGTGAAATGTGCGGAAAATTAGTTTTTTTCCCACATTTCAGACTTTGTGGGGGTGTCTGGGTAATACATTCTGGGCCGATTTGCGTAAATCATACCTCTGCAGATTCCCATGGGTGTCCTCTTTTCAGAAATGCACGGGGTTCCCTGTTTTCCTTTGTGCCTTGGACACCCAAGGCCCATATCTGTATGATGTGAGAGTGTGTAATTTAGATGTGAAAATAGACTTGGGTTACTTGTGTTTTAGGCTTTCCCCTTGGCGCCCAGGTAGGTGCACCCACACATGTGAGGTATCGTTTTCATTGAGACACCTCTGGGAACGCGGGACGGTAGGCCATGCGTGCTTCGATGGGTGCGCCGAGTGAAATGTGCAGAAAAATGTGTTTTTTTTCCCACATTTCACACTTTGTGGGGGTGTCTGGGTAATAAATCCTGAGCCGATTTGCGCAAATCCTACCTCTGTGGATTCCCACGGGTGTTCTCTTTTCGGAAATGCATGGGGTTCCCTTTATTTCGTGGTGATTTGGACTCCCGCGGTCCATATCTGTATGATGTGAGAGTGTGCAATTCAGGTGTAGATCAGACTTGGGGTTACTTGTGTTTTAGGCTTTCCCCTTGGCGCCCAGGTAGATGCACCCACACATGTGAGGTACAGTTTTCATCAGGACACCTGTGGGAACGCAGGACAGTAGGCCATGTGTTGTTGGCGGCGTGTTTTGATGGGTGCGCCAAGGCACCAAGGAAAACAGGGAACCCCATGCAAATTAGCAGAAACTGCATTTTTTTCCCACACATTTTGGATTTTGCAGGGGTGTCTGGGTAATACATTCTGCGGCCATTTGCGCAAATCATACCTCTGTGGATTCCCACTGGTGTCCTCTTTTCGTAAATGCATGGGGTTCCCTGTTTTCCTTGGTGCCTTGGACACCCGAGGCCCATATCTGTATGTTGTGCTTGTCTGGAGAAAGTGTCAAATTCTGGTATCGAAACAGACTTGGGTTTACCTGTGTTTTAGGCTTTCCCCTTGGCGCCCAGGTAGGTGCACCCACACATGTGAGGTACCGTTTCCATCGGGAGACCTGTGGAAACGCAGGAAGGTATAACATTTGTTGTGTTTGTGTGGTTTTCAGAACGTTTTGATCCATTTGATGGTGCCCTTTTGTCACACAACCCTTTCATTTCCCAAATGTGATCTACATTTAGTCGCTGCTTTAGGCACCATACACTTTTGTAACCTGCACAAGTCACCTATCCTTGAAAAGGTCTGCCTGTGCTCTTTCAAAAAATGTATGCTTGCTGTTCCTCACCACATTCATTTTCCTGATTTATACATGCTAAGTGCGTCTGTTCAGGCCGTGAACATAAAACTCCTGTGTACCATGGCTTGTGGTATTGCTTGTTTTGTAAAAACACTACAAAAAATGTGTGCTTTCCGAACTGCAAGAGTCGGCGGAATGTAGAAGAGCATTGCTTTTCTCAAAATTCATAGATGCCATTGCCGTACCAAGCCAACCATGTCCAACGCATACCTTTTTTCGGTCATTTTCCTGCTTTTTTCCCCTACCTAGTTGTTGCCTGACCTACGCAAATCACCCCTTCCTAAACTTGGAATTTTGTCTACTTTTCAGAAATATATGCCTTTCTGTCCTCCAATTCAGCTTTCCTACCCTTTTCTTCCATTCCGTCCATGCATGTCCAATTGGCAAAAATGGCCATAATCGCCTACCTCTCACAAAACAGTTGATAACCACATCAAAATAATGTTTCCACTCACCCTGTTCTTGAAAGCCAGGAAATTGGGGAATTCAGCACAGGAAACCATTTCTTCCTAGCTCTTACATGGAAAAAACCACAGGCTTCTTTGTACATCATTTTATTGGCATTTTTTGAAAAACCCAAAATGTTCGCCCTTTTGCTTATTTTCTCTCTCCCCCCTACACCAACCTAGGATTCCTGGGTGGCGTTACGACCGCCTACATGTGGGAAAAAAAGGAGCCAAATTGGCCGAGAGATCTCATGTAACAAAAAGGTTACGAGGCTTTGAATGGCCACTGTCAAGACTGGAGTTGGGTGTCTGTACTTCCGCTCTCTATATGGCAGAGGAGAGGCACAGGGGACCCCAGACAAGATTCTCTATTATTGATAACGTAGTCGAGCAATCAAGGCCTAGCTTCTCAGGAGGTGATGCAGGCTGGTTCTTAAGTACAGTATAGTCCCCGAACCCCCACAAAGGAATGTCCACACACTGTATTACTGAAAACACAGTCTTTATATAATTAATATTCAAAGGTATGTACATGATCACAATAACGCACTTTGCACTCGGAAATCAACAATGATAAATATATACAATTCTAAAGTGGTACCACCAATGTTATCGAATCTCATTAAAGTGCATCAACTGTACGGTTAAATTGTCACACAGATCAATAACGTGGAAACCAGCAATAGAGATAGGAAGGAACGTAAGATGGTTGAAACAATAGGCAGAATACTGGTCCCTACCGATCAACACAGATCTGTGTGGAGATCCCCCCACTATAGCACAAGCCCATTCCATATATTGTTCAATAGCCTTATTTCCTCCTATTAAGGTTTTACCCCTCCAATGTACCTGGTGGAATAGAGCTCTTCGAAGACGCGTCGAAGGATTCTTCTTGAGTGACTCCCTTTAAAGCAGGAGCCACAGATCGTCGAGAGGCGTCGAAGATGGCGAACTTGTCATTGACGGCGGTGATGAGAAGTTCAAGGGTGCCGAGACCCCGATGTCGATCCAGGTGGTGCACGTCAGCGACGTCCTGCGAGAATGAGGTGTGCAGGGCACCTCAGTGATGGATTGTTCAGGACCGCAAAGAGGTTCAGAAGAACTGTGGACCAACAAGGGCGTTGAGTCGTCAAAGTCTTTATGGCCTTCAGGTGGTGGGAAACGCACCGGCAGATTCTCCTCTGCGCGTTGGTCGTCCTCGACTTTCTCCGGCGGGACAAAGCGGTCGACGTTGCGGACAAGGGAGTCCTTGGATTCAAATGTTCTTAGGCAAGGGAGCGGGCGGCTCCGGTCGTCGGCAGCACAGCGTCAAGTGGTCCCCACTGCTGGGCAACACAACTTCAACGGGCCTCCAGCGGTTACACAAACCTGCGAACCCTGGTCGACAGCAATAGGCTTCGACAGCGGCAAAGTCCGGGTGCTTTGCTTCGTTCTCCTCAGCGGTCCCGTCTCAGGTCGGCAGCCTTTCGAGGGTCTGACTTCCATGGAGCTTCGGCGAAGGTTAGCGGTGCTCAATGGTCCCTCGGAGCACGGGAATAGGGCACCTTACCAGGTCCTCTCTCGGATCAGTCCTTGATGAGGTCGGCAGCTTTCAGATCAGGTTGAACAGCCAGTCCTCGTCTTCCAGCTGGGCGTCGAGGATCAGCAGTTCCAGTTACTCTTAAAGTGTAGACACAGCGTCTGAACACTTCTGAACAATTTCCAGTGTTGAGAGATCCCCAGATATACTATCTTGTCTCTCATCCACACTGCTGGGTCACTCTCAGCAGCCAATCATACAGAAGGGCATTCATGCAGTCAGTCAGCCAATCAGGCACACAGTGCATTCAGGCCATCCTCCTCCCTCTCAGACACTCACAACAAGGAATGTGGATTGGGACGAGTACCCAGCCATTCAACACTACACACTGCATTCAGGCCAGTTTCGGGAAGGGCTGTCTCAGTCTTTGTCTCTCATACCAGAAACCAGACAGCCACAACAAGAAGTGCATATTGGTCACACACTACATTCACCCAGGTCACACCCACAGGGCGTACCCACAACATACAGTCACTGGGAAGGCTCCAGTCAGTCTGGACTGGACTTCACAACAACACCATATATGGAACTTCCACCCAACAGCCAGTCAGGGGGAAGGGACAGAGTCAGGGCTTCCCAGGACTTTGGGAAAACAAGGTCATAGGTAATAGAAAGCAAGAGGCTACAGGGGCCACCTTGTTTTCCATCAGGAATCAACTGACTCCAATGGCAGGGCCGGGGTATCCCAAAATGGAGGATACTCAGCACACCTGTCAAATTCAGCATGCAGCTGCCACCAGCCCATACCCTGCTCTGCGGGCCACCCAGAGGTGCCCAAAAACATACACTAGGGTCACAGAGTTGTACCCCCTCACCCATGGGTGCCGTAAGGGTATCCCATGGGTCTGTTCACCAAACCAAAAGAGAGAGAACTGCACCGCCAGCAGTCCCACATGAACTCCTGCGCGGAAAATATGACAGGACACACGATAAAAAGGCAGTAAAGGACAAGGATACAGAGGCCCTGTCCCTCCGATGCATTTCCAGCATCACAGCCACATACGGAAATCACCAAAAAAGGCCTTGGCACTGGGGGGAAATACCCATGGCAGTTAAAGGGTTAAAATAGCTCCTTCCTTCAATTTTATTAGTACTGCACCATTTCCTTTCAGCAGACCTATATCATAAGGACCACTGGTCCACAGTACACTTGGTACTTTTGTAAAGTCTTGTTGCAGGAAATGTGTTACCTTTTTAGCCAGCAACATTTTCCTGGGTCTTTCCCTGTACTGTATCTGCAATTTGTATGGAATAGAAATCTCAGAAAGTACTTAATCATCCATATTGTCATCTTCAAATAGCTCATCATCTGTCATGTCACTTAACCGCTGTGTTGAGATCAGTGCTATGGCTGCACACCAGTTAACATCTTCCTCGTCTGTCTCATGTAACACTACTCTGTCCTCTCGTACCATGGCTGTGTCTAAGTGTATTCTTATCATCATCCTTCTGCAAAACCGCGGGTACTTCTGCTCTAAACAAAAACTCTGCTGGTAATCATAACAATGTGTCCTTTATTCTTGGGAGCCAACTTAGCAACACCTGTACTCCATAGACAAATCATTCTGAATTTAAAGACACCCATCATAATGCTTTCTGAATGTGGAATACTTGTAATATTTATTTTGCATTTGCATAAAGAATGCCTGGTGTCGAACATATGATCCCTTCCTCAGCAAATGAGATAGTCATGTTCAATTCACTCATTAAGCCGATAATGACCCAAAATATTGTAAATAAAAAACCGGATGCTAGAAATTTTTATATTTTGGCTGTACCAAAATTACATACAGCCAAAAATGCTGTAAATTTCAAACATTCGGTTTCATTATGGCGAACAAGGGAAGCTGGGGTTGCAGGGGTGTCCTCTCACCCTTGTTCATTATAATGGAATCGTGGGTGGCGAGGGTGTCCCCTGCATCCAAAACAAAAACATTTTGAAAAAAAAAAGAAAAGTTCCCTGCAGCACCGGTTCCCATCCATGGAAGTGAAGGGAACTGTTGCTGCAGGGAATCGGGGGCACACAGCAAGGTGTGCTGCCACAAGGTAAGTAAGGAGGTGGGGGCAGTGGGGTGTTGAAAGCCCATTTAATAGTGGGGTGATTATTTCTAATACAAACATTTAGAATGCAGGATTTTCAACTTTGAAAATCTTGTATTCGAAATAATCACATACATCCATTAAGTTTCTTCCCAGTATGTTAACCAGTGTTTTCTGAGCATATTGCAATGGTCCAGGCATGGTCATTTCTCCCACTGTTATAGGTAGCTCTTCTGTAAATGGAACCTTTGTTAGAGCCCAGAGTACCCTTGTGTGTCTATCACCCCAGTGTCGACCAATAAAGAGAACATCCTATCTCCTATTCATCTTCCAGGTCAGCTCAGGAGTTACTGATAGTACTGGACACATCAAGCTTTTCTGTGGGCTGTCCAATTGAGGCAAAATACTCTATCCTGTTTCTGTGAAGGGATTGCCTCCCACTACTGTTGCAACCCCTATTGTTGCCACTGAAGTCTGTGGCAATATGTTTTTGTCCCACTGTCTGGTCAGTTGTGTTTGAATTTGTAGTGGATTCAATGTTTGTAGTTGTTGCACTTTTGGCTGTTGCAGCTGTTGTATTTGTGGTGTATGCAGTGGTGTCTGATGCATCTGGGGTTGTGTCTGTGCGTCATGCTGTGGGAATGGCTGCTGTGTTGTTTATTCAAACATGCCTTGCTCTTGATGTATATGTGCATAAAAGTGTGGGAGATATACAACCTCCCCTCTTGGGCCAGGTTGTTTGCACCCTTCATTCATTGCCCCTCTAATACTACATACTTGTGCATAATGCCCTGTTTTCCTGTACATCCAACACTGTGCTCCAAAACCTCCAAATCATACTCCCATCCCACCAAAACCTCCTCTATATCCACCCGTAGGTCCATATCCTCTTTCCCTCAGCACAAACACCCTCCCCCTGGGGTAACAGTTCCTCAATCCTCTCCCCCCCAAATATGCACTCACTCCCTGCTGTTAATATTCCTCCTGATAATTTACTCCGCCAACATTCATTATCATCACTCACTCCACCAGTATTTTCAACAATTTCTTTTGCACCAATTTTGTTTCCTCTCTTTGCCTCTCTTCCATCTTATTTCTCTCCTTCTCTCGTCTCATTCGACAATAATGGACAATATTTAACTGTATCTTGGGCCATTGTTTCCTCTTAATCCCTACAATTTCCATTAGCTGCTACTGCACTTCTTCTGAGAGACCCTGACATATGTGATAAAATACAGCTATATTTTTGTCCCAACTCTCCCTTGTTTCTAGGTGCCACTTCTCTTGTAATTCTTGTATATATGCAGCTGTATCCTTCTCTATCTTCATTTTGCATGTCCTAATCACACTCATGTCTGATGTGTCTGGGTATTGTAGCCTTAATGTCCTCCAAAGTACTGCTCTGCAATTGATAAAAGTCAAACCAACATGTTTGTTATTTTGTGCCATCACATCCGGATAACCTGCCCTTTTCCATAGATCATCTGCCCGGTATCCTAATATTAACGCAAGTAAACTCTTTATGTCCCCTAGCGCCAACATAATACCTGCCATCCTTGTTTCCAACTTGTAAATCCACTTTCCTGCCATTGCTGTCAATGATGGTAAGATAGCAACCAAATTGATCTTATCTGCTTATCTGCTTGAGTTAGTCCCTTCCCTTTTGGAGCAGTGATCACTGTGTACCACTGTCTTCAGCACTAGTGAGACCACATCCTTTGTCTCTTTTGGCACTACCGTTATGCAGCTTGCCTGACAGCCTGGCAAGTTCCTTCATCTGTTTAAATACATTATTTGTCTTCCTGTATTTATTGGGAGAAGCTATTGGAGAGATGGAGCACCAGTCCGCAACAACTCATCATCCTGCAAATCTATTAGTGGATACTCTGTTCTTACAGGTTCACTCGGTTGAGGGGCTTATGCCGGCTCTTCTTCCTCTTCCTTCTCTTCATCTTCCACTCATCTTCCTCATCCTCTATTTCTCCCTGCACCTCACTGCTGAAACCTCCACTCCCAAACACTCTGCTCTCAATGTCATCTATTATGTTTCCAACGTTCTCCACTGCCCCCTCACACTGTATTATCTTTCTCTGTCCCCTGTCATTCTTACTAATGCTAGCATTAACTTCTCTCCTGTACTCTTGCCTCATTCTCTCCTGCTCATCCGCTTTCTCCAGGGCCTTCATGTTGTCATTGTCAGTTTTCTGTCTGTTTTGAATAATATCTGTCCTCCGACCCATTTGTCTGGTGTGACTGCTGCATTTTTATCTCCTCCCCTTATGGTCTTCACTGTTTTCAACTCTTCTCTTGCTTCCTTTAGCTGCACTTCTAAAGTGCGCCATTTATCATTTTCTACTTGTATTGCTAATGTACTCCTGCTGTCACTTTTCTTTTCATTCTCTTTAACCTCACCTCCTGCTTCAAGGGGCACATATCTAGAATTGGTGTACCCTGCCACAGCCTGCAATGGATATATCCTGGCACAGTCGAGAATGGAACGCATGATTGAGGAGGAGGAGGCGCTGTTGAATGTACACATTCTTCAGCTTACGTTCTCCGGGCAGGACCTTTGCTGAAACTGGGCTCCTGCCAACCTCTTCATAGATGCACACACAAACCGCTCCCCGCAGGCAGACTCCGCTGCCCAAGGTAGCCAAAGCAGGGTGTCCTAGACTTCCGCCAGACACTGGGTATCTCAGCAGTGCCTTCAAATGTTAAGATAGGACCAAATGCCAATAAAGAATGCAAACTCAATAACACAGTAACTCCAGGTGTTCTAAATATCACATTTGATCTGTTAAGTAGAGGCCTTTGTCTGTCTGATAATATAAATTCCAAGGTCAACCTAGTGACTAAGTTCATGTCTTTGCAATGAGCGATCTTGGCTCCCTTCAAAGAATGACGCTTTCGGGCTCCTTAATGACTTAATTTGCATTGGGCAAGCACTCACTTTCTATGATGGAGTAGTGAAGTGTCTTTTGTTGCAGACATAAAATGTATCTCATTTATTTGGGTGACCACCTGATTCCTAAAGCAAACAAGCAACTTATTACTAGAAAGCTGTGGAACCTCTGAAGATATCTTTGGCATCTGATGCATAAGGGTCTCAACCTTATAGCAAGTCTGCAGTTCTGTAGCCTTTTTCTTTTTGGATTGGATGATTTTACAATCAGTAATTGTTGTTTGTTTCATTGGCTTAGTCAAGGCAGCATCTCCGCATGCTTCCAGAAAACAAAGTGCCCTTATGAAATTCCGAGAGGATCTTCGTTTTGATTTTACTTTTTTCTGGTTTTTAGTGGGTTTTTTTGCCTGGTATTTAGGATTTGTGCCAGAATATCATGGTCTTGCTTTATGGTGACCTGGTTTAACTTACCGCTAGGAATGCAACCTGCGGGCGTAAGCTAAGACAACAGATTCCAGGAGTCTAAGTGCTGAAATATGCTATTAAGAAGGACAGTATTTTGTTTGACTTCAGTCCTGATATTATCATACAGCTCCACCATGCAGGTCAATACCAGGTTTAATGCAGATTTTGCAGCTGGTCCAAGATTCAAGATTTCGCCCGGGATCCTGAGGTTTAGGTAAGCACTCATTTCTTTGTGGAGAGCTTGAAGAAAAGATCGTGTCCACTGATCAATCAGTTGATTGTTCAACAAAGACAGAAGGAGTAAGTGGTAAGGATTGCAAGGAAACTGTGTCCTTAAGATGCTTTGAGTCAGAAGTTTTTGCTCTCGAGGCTCCCAAGATTCTTGTTCGTTATTTGTTTCGCCGTTGGATGCATGGATAATTTCATCAAACTAAGGCAAAGATCGATGGAGCTGCTCTGAGGTGCTCGGATAATTTGTTAGCGATTCTGGCTCCTCAGCAACCGTGTTTCTGCTGTAGAAATCATCTGTAATCTTTTTCCGGCATCTGACTGCCATTTTTGCTGAAGCACTAAAGCTCGAGTTTAACACCAAGTCAAGGACATTTGCAGGGGCCATTTTTAGTTGTTGAGGCTCTGAAGAGGCTGTCTCAGAGTTGGGAGCTTGGGTCGGGTGCTGGGCTGGTGGGTGTAAAGCCAATGACCTTCAGGGGCAGCTCCCAGTTGTGCCATAGAAGTAAGAATTGTCCTTACCAGGGATGCTTCCCCCAGAATTGGAGGTTCCTGCGTGGTCTCAGAACCACCTGCCTGAGTAGGAACCCATTACCCTACACTATTAATACAAAGGTGACCAAAAATAGTATCACATTTTGACTCAGATCCACCTTAACTTTAGCCACAGTACAATATAGTCTGCTCAATCCCCTATTTTAGCTATAAATGAAGAAGAGCAATGATTGTATATGTCTACTCAGACAAGCAAATCTTTCCATGCTGAGAAGCACATAGGCCCACATGTTTTCATGCATAAAAAGATACCCTCTTTAACAGATTCATTACCCTGAACGAGAGTGGCCTTGCATATTAACAGGATCTTCATGACGTTGCCTTTTTGATAGGTGGCGCTGGTAAGATTGCAGCAAGGAAGCGCACTTTAATTATATATAAGTGCAAACAGATTCAGAAGAAAAGTAATTCGACGTGGCATAGCTTAGGTATGAAAACAAGATGGAGAAAGAGGCATAGGAATATAACGCTATGAATGCAAGATGTATAGGGAGGAGTGTACAGACCTAATGAATGAAATAAGTAAATAGACTAAAGTCAGATCAGTTTCCTGGCTAGGGACCAGGGAGCATGAATAAAGCTCTGCTTGATTGAAATCACAAGAAATGTATATCAACATGTGAAAACCAATACACATATGGAAGGTGTCCTCGGAAGTGTAACATGTGCCTCTTACCCAAACTTCTGTTCCATTGCGAAAAGCCTGCAGGTGATGCCGCTTATTATGAGATTTACTGGCCCGATTCCTAGAACTGCTCGCCTAAGCATGACTCATCTACCACCAGATCATCTGCTGCCAGAAATTAAATATGAGAAGCTAACCTCGGGGCAGTACATATTTAGGTTAGATATGACATGTTTGGCCCCTGTATGAATCACCTCATCTATGAACAGAAACGCACTGACCACATGTGATGGTGCATAGGTACAGTCTGAGTCATAAGGAGAGACTAGTGTGTCCTTCCATTTAGTTAAAATAGTAATCATCGAGGCCCGTCATTGATTGTATAATGTTATTTAATAATTAATGTTTTGCATGTAATGCTTGTATAAAGTCTTGTTCATGTACGGGAATAATATATTATGCAACTACCAGTTGCAAAGAGATTTAAATATATAGTTTGGTGGTGGAAGATAAGGACGAATACATCAGGTGTGTGTGTGTGGTTTGGTGGACCAAGCCTGAAATACACTTCTTCTGACTTGAATATGCCATCGCATATTGTAAAGCCCGATATGTTCTGCCAAACTGCCTGCTTGACATTAGATTTCACATGTGGGTCATAACTCATGGCTCATGGCTGTGAAGAAGGGACTGGTGACTCTTATAGGGAGTAGAGAGACATACAGGACAAACAGGGCAAAGAGACATGCAATAGTGCATCACACACGCACCCCTGCTTATTACCCAAATTGTGCTGTTTGACTCTAACACTTGCTGGAATCCAAAAGTGGTTATCAAATTGGAATTGCTAGGGTAAGCAGTGGCAATCCAATCCTCCATTTGTACTAAGGTTTCATGGCTGCTACCTAATTGTGCCCCCCTCCTTCAGGTCCAGACATAAGCACCTCTGAGCTCTGCATAGGTTGCTTTACTCATCAGAAAGTCAATGCTTCTTGAGCACACACATTGGCTGTGGTACCCGTGATCCCCTGATGTTCTTCCCATTGGAATTGATCAGTATACCACAGTATAGCTACCCAGATCAGTGAAGCCTACCCCAAATATGGAGGTAGCTCACTAGAGCCCCAGTCCTAGACCTATATAGAATGTTATATTGTGTCGCTCTGTGTGTATAGATACCAAAGATCCTGTATCATTCAGAATTGAGTACCTTGAAAATGCCTCTGCATAGGTGCTATAAACCGAACTAACCAATATTCATCGTTTCTCTTCAATGATCGTGATGCCATGTTCTAAGGAACACATCACTGTCAATATTATTTCACTGACTAAACGCATGAAGGGCCATCAGCAACACACAGAGTTCCCATGCAATGTTTTCTCTAATTGTGTATGCCTATTTAACGTAGAACATCACTGGTCTCCCTCAGAATATGTGATCAGCCCCTGTCTCAAATGAGACCGTCAATCCACAAGGAGCGCTCCCGTTTTAAGAGAAATGAGCGGCCCCTGCGCCATACAAATCTGGACAAAATAATAGTCCCCCGCTGGTACATGCAGTTAAATGCCCTTGCCTCATTAATTCACTTGCCTGGTGACCACCCACGTTCCAGAATGTTCTAGAAGAGCTGAACTTCTGACCTGTATCTTACAGCTGAGCAGAGGCACGAGGGTCCCATAAACAAACACGCACGTTTCCTGCTAAACGTCTGCGTTTTAGGGAACATCAGTGCATTGCATAAAACTCTGCAGAGTTAAACGGCTACAAAGCAAAACGCCACTTCCCACAGGAGATCCATAGCTGTTTTTCCGGCGTACATCTGCGCAGATGGAGAGGAGATGCACGTGTTTCGATCTGTGTGGCTTTCCGCGGGGATGCGAAATAAATCCACCTTCAACTGCCATGGCACTGCAAGCAATGCAATGCTTTTGACAGTTGCTGACAAATGTTACCCGGCGTTGACTTTTAGAGATGGAACGACTTTTCTGCCAAAGCGAAAACTCCTGTGAAGTCATTGATGGAAACACGTGAGGCCTTGGCCCAACTCGTGAATCAATTACATAGACTCTAACAGAGCAGGAGAATTGCAAAACCTTCTTAGCACAGCACTTCAAATGGCAGAATTGAGTTGTACCTCGATTGTGAAACGATCTTATCCCAAAGCTCACAAATTATATTCCAATTGAGGGTGCCACAGACTTTCATCCTAAATGCGCATACTGAGTTTCATTTACACTATATGAGAATAACAATTATTTTAAAAATACAATACTTATCTCTGACATCTGAAATATTTAAATTATTAATCCAATGCAACATTGTTGCCACACTCTGGCAGAAAGTTTAGAGGTAACATTTTATGTACGTTCTTGTGGATTGCCTGGTTAAGATGGATATCGGAGTGGTTGCGATTAAGGATGGACTGACCTCCCAAAAACGGCCCCACAAATATGTATGCTACACAGATTCAAAAGTTCTATTTCCTGCACATACCTGCGGGAAACCTTTGGGGTTGCACAGCGGCACTGCAGCACCTTTAAAAAAAAAAAACAACCTTAGGCCACATCATTGTACCCTACTGCTAAGTACCCTACTACAGAAAAAGAGTTGCACATGCCCCACTCACCAGGATGTTATTGTCATGCCCTACAAGGGCAGTGCGGTGTTTGTTAGTGCCCCGTGGACAGTGGTAGCTGTATGCCCCCCTCACAGGATCCTAAATTCTAATTCTAATTGAACTCAAACGCATCTGGAAACATCTCTGTAATGGTTGTAAAGGTTTGCAGGAAAAGAAAAATAGCCCATATGTCAGTGATTTAGCAAGTAATTGAACATTCCCACCCATCACTGGTTGTGATAGATCAAAGTAAATTGTTGTATACCATTTCCAGTTAACGTGGCAAACAGACAGACCATCATCTAGTCTTTCATCTGTTCTATTTGAGAAAAAGACTACAGAATGTAGGGAGAAACATAATACAATATTGACTACAAAAAAGACCAGTATCTCTATTTTAATTTTGCATTTTCTCAAAGTCGAACATTTGTTTTTAGGCCCCATAAAAACAATAGACCAAGCCTACATCATGTACCTCTTCCCACTCATGTTCCCATCCCCAAAAAACCTAACCACCTTCACACGATTAACATGTGATGGCCCCTCAATTTTTCCTGAGGTACTCCCCCATCATCTCCAGGTTACCACTTTCCCTGCCGTTCAACCCTTTTATATATTTTTCTGATTAATTTAACACTTATAAATAACTTTCCTATAATAAGAAAGGTATATGTTTGTCAAAATTAATTCAACTTCATTTATCTACAATTCATTCATCTAGACAAAAATAAATGTTCTTCTAAATGATCATTAATGTAAAACACACATTCATCTAAAATTACACAGATTCTGTAATCTATTCAGTTTATCCGTATTGCAGTCTCATTCATAGATCGCAGTAGCCTGTGTGTGATGTGTTTACAGTTAATGTAGTTGCTTATAAGTTAAAAGACTAGCAACAGATCATTATTAAGTAAATTATTTGATTGCAATCAATAATTGCTAAATCATAATGTGGCAAAAGTACACTACAGTGATACTTTAAGATGTCTGATGACCCAGCATCGGCAGTTTCCAGAAGTCATCTGACTCAATGTGTTCTATATTATGAATACATCATGAGAATAAAAATAGTCTAAAAGCTCTCTGGTTCTAGAGCAAGACTAAAAGAGATGTGTAAAGTTTCAGCCTCCTTTTTGCACGGAAGATAACGTCTATCCATTATGTTCTGTTTTATGCAAGGGTCTAGAATTTTTAAAGTACTTAAGCAATAGGCTCTAAGCCTTGGAAACCTGTTCAGGTATTTCTGAGGTTGGCCTTTAATATGAATACTTCCTAACTGTTTTTAAATCAATTTCTCACTTTGAAGATGTTCAAAGTTCTTAAGGGCTTCCCATTTTCTGGCTTTCATGTTTATTTCCCCCAAGTCAACATCTTGGAAACCTGTTCAGGTATTTCTGAGGTTGGCCTTTAATATGAATACTTCCTGAATGTTTTTAAATCAATTTCTCACTTTGAAGATGTTCAAAGTTCTTAAGAGCTTCCGATTTTCTGGCTTTCATGTTTATTTCCCCCAAGTCAACATCTTCATTCATCTCATTCATTTCCTTTCTACCAGTCATAATCAATATCCTTTAGGAAACCTGAAACTGTGCATCAACTCACAGAGACATGCATAAAAGATGTCTATTCCAGCTTCCAGCCCAGATAGTACTGAGGGTGTCATTTTAATTCTCTATGCCACAATTAGGGGTACCAAAGTAAAACCCTAGTATAGCACTGGGAGGATAACCCAGGTCAACATGCTTGTCATGGGAGCAAGACAACACTGAGCAGCATGAGTTTGATACCTGCTCCCACATTTGGAAGCTGGCCTCAGGCATTAAGCAAGATGTAAAAGCCACATTTAATATTTTTATGATCCAAGCCTCATCAGGAGTTTTTGTAATTTTCTTTCTTTTTTGCCACTTTTTTCAAGATGCAATCTGAGCAGCAAGAAACAAACATTCCGACACTACGTCTAATTTCACACCTTTTAGGATCCATTGATAATTCCTTTGATTTTTCTTTCTGTACATTTCTGAATACTTTATCATTTAATAATTAGCAAGATTCCGTTTTATCTTGTTCTGATCAGCGTATGTCCCTGCTGTAAGTACCCTAACTCTTAAGCTTGTTACTAAAGAAACCTCTCAACCCGAATTCTGACACTATGCAACCTTTCCAGACCCTTATATTTTACCACCGAGTGACTCTATCACCCTGAATCAGTCACTGCCATATTCTGTGAGTTTGAACTAAGCTCTGGTGAGTTTCCATCTTTTAATTTGTCAGTACTGGACTCTGCCACTTGGAATTCTCTCACGGTAGCTTTAAACTCTGACTTCTCCACGGGGTAACTCTGTCATGTAGGCTTTGCCACTGCGATATTCTGTCACCTTGAACGCTGTTGCTGTGCATTTTCTAGTGTTGTACTTGCCACTTTGTGACTCTGCCACTTTAAATGCTGGCACTGTGAGTTCTTGAATTTTGAATTTGGCACTATGTGACTCTGTCAGTTTTCAACTTGGTACTGTGAGACTTTGAGCTTTGAATTCCGCTGTGAAATATCTAACTCTGAATTTTGCTACTTTAAAGGATAGTTCCGGGACTTTTTTTTTATTGTCCCTACGGGTCGGCCATGTGTTTGTAAGCATAAATCGGTAGATCGTAGGAAACTTTCCTATGGACCTTACCCGACTTTTCGCCCATTATCGCACTCGAAATCAGCCTCCATTTTGTGATAATCCTATCATTCCGCCGCATCGACCTGGCTCACCTGCCTTTGCGGCACTAAATCAAATCCCCCGCCCCTGAGCCTGACATCAGCAGACGCGTACTGCCCATTTCAAGCACGTCTCGTGTCAACAATCGCTGCGCCTCAGCTATTGACGTGTTGCCATGGAAATGGCAGGACGCCTCTTTCCCCAATAAGTATAAACAGACCGTTTCACAACATACAGCAGCAGATTTTCGATTCCATTCCTCTCTCTGTGTTACTTTGAGTATTCTGTGACTCGTTTCAGTGCTCTGGTCAGCTACCTTCGCCGCTTGTAGCCCGTGTGAACACCTGTACCATCTCTGTAAATTATTTTACTATCTTTACCGCACAATGGCCACAATAATGCCGTATATGTACGAGCCCGAGTACACCGAGGAGGAACTACTGGAAAGGCAAGCACGCGAAAACGATGGGGATTCGGACGGCAGTTGGGAGGACCAGTCAACGGATGAAGAGCCTGGACCATGTCGCATGGACGGCGTCTCCACCTGGTGCACGTGCAATCGGTGCGAGCTAATGCCAACTGAGGAGGAGAACTGCTGCTGCCGTGAAAATTCCGGGTGCTTGGCCTACATTTCGGAAAGCGAGCAAAGTCTGCAGGAAGGCGAGCAAAGTCCGCAATGCATCACCGAGCTGCCAGAGTTCAGGGAAGCCTGCCTCTCACGGACAGTGTTGAGGATGATGATGGTGCTTATGCACGAACTTCGTGGCACTGTTCGTCCGCGTAATCCGAGTAACGAGTAAGTATACTCTGTTTGTGATGTCAGTGATGCCACCACTATTTCATGGTCGTCTCCCACATATAAAATTACATTTACATATCATTCGAACGCATGTAAATTGGTTCCATATAGTGCATTTTCTAGATATAATTTTTTTCTAAGAAAAATGACATGTGTTACCTGAATCGACATTGATAAGAAAGTTTGGTCAGTTTAATACAGTTTGCATCTTTTTTTTTCACAGGTGGTACAGGCTGGTGGCCTATCGTTGCTTCACTTGGTGGCTTCACGGGAGGCTCGGACACCGCGTTCGGAGAGTAATACCTGCCTGTGCGGTACTTGCCATTAGACAACATTTCCCCAGTGACAGTGGACAATACCGCGGATTTTCCCTCGATGTGCTGCAACCTCAACTTTACAATGTGTAATGTTTATTATTTATGTTTAACTAAAATCTAAAATAAAGCCCAACATATATTTTAGCAATGGTTGTTTTGATTTTTTAAATGAATCTAGTGTGTCTCCGTTGAATAGCCTTCCAGTGCCTTGTCTTGTCACACCACATGTCTCCGGCCAGCATCCTCCCTCACGCTGGCCGCACACCTTCAATCCACATAACCGTTGAACCCATATATGCAGCAGTCATACATATATTATTTTGTGGGTTGGCATCAAGCGTTGGCAATAAAAAGCTGTTGGATTTTATTGATACAAAACATGGTTATAGGTAAATAATAAATATGGTTGATCATAATAAATCCTCTTTTTGGGCACCGGGTACAGAGATGACCCCCATATATTCTCCTGGGAGGGTGAGGTATTTATAAACTCACCCCCCTGCCTTCCATGTAGTAGATCCTGCAGCCATCCTCTTACATTCAGTTAGATGGCCTCTCCTTGGTGAGGCCCTGCGGCAAACGGGTCTTGTCTGCACGACCACCGCCCCGATCCACCCCCCCGCCCTATCAAAGGCAGTTCGCACCGGGGTACTTGTGCTGGCAAGTGGAGCTGTCAGGGAGCGATAAAGGCCAAGAGGTGCCAAAGACCATGTACACTTCAAAGTGGTCTATAGAGCATGGGTTGTTGTTCCCATGTCTACCTCCAGACCCCGTGTCTCCTGCCAAGCATCCACCCTCACGCTGGACGGCCCCCTGCAATCCACATAAGTGTGTCTCCATTCACGAGTCTTCCTGTGTCTTGTCTGCACGACCACCGCCCCGATCCACCCCCCGCCCTATCAAAGGCAGTTCGCACCGGGGTACTTGCGCTGCTGGCAAGTGGAGCTGTCAGGGAGCGATAAAGGCCAAGAGGTGCCAAAGACCATGTACACTTCAAAGTGGTCTATAGAGCATGGGTTTGTTGTTCCCATGTCTACCTCCAGACCCTGTGTCTCCTGCCAAGCATCCCCCCTCACGCTGGACGCCCCCCTGCAGACCGCATAATGCCACGACATATACACGTCATTCATTCACAAACACACCCCTGTTTCGAATTCTTTATAACCCACTTCATATTTCTAATGAGAACTTCTTTGCGCTTTGCTAGTCAACCCGTGAAGGTGCTGGTTATCTGCTCTTCGTCTCTGTGAACTTCCGTGACCACTTTGAGCAAACTCGTCAGTTTGCAACCTGTGAACTGCTCCCTGTTCTACGACAAGAAACTACTCTGATCCCTGCATCTAACTGTTTGTTCGTCAAGGTAAGTCCATGTACCATAATCATTTTGCGTCCAATTTTTTAATTTATATCTATTTGCTAGTAGTCATCAAATTGCATCCATGTTTTCTTTTCGTTCACGACAGTACATGCAAGGAACTAGTCACATGTTCTGAGTTTAGTCAAATTACTTTTTCTATTTTTTGAAAGTTATTGAAATACTTATCCGCATGTGAATAACGTGTATAGTTCCAAGAACCAAAACGGACCTTGCATTGAACCTTTTATGTGTCATTTAATGTTTTAACACATTGGTATTCATAGAGAATTGTTGATCTTTACTTTTCAGAACTTTCCATAATGCCTGCCTGTTCCATTGGCGGTTGCCCTTCGAAGACCCATAACAAATCTGAAGATACTATAATGCATGTTTTCCCTAAGACAATAGATCAGATAAGAGAATGGGTCCGATATTGAGGATATCCAGCCTCTGAGCTAGAAAGTAGAGTCCTTGAAGTCTTTGCGGACAAGAGGGGTGATCGATACCGCATCTGCAGCAGGCACTTTAGCCCAGACATGTACTCCACATCATTGCTAATAAAGAAGAAAACACCGCGAGCGAGGCGAAAATTGCTCTCAACCGCTATTCCCACTCTATTCGTCCACATCCCTCCACTGGTGAGTCAAGTTTACGTATTTGTCTCTCGGCCTTGCGGTAGTGTGTAGCATTAGCTAACAATAATTTCCCCATTTATGTATCCACTCAATATGAAGGCGGAAGATTCTCCATCCGTGTCGTTATTGCAGTCATCAGCCACTTCAAGCGCCTATCGGGTAATCTTACTTAGCTATTCTGACACTGACTTGTTTTAGGCATGTAAATCAATAGTTTTAATTGATCGTGTAATCATTTTACCTAATGGTACACCACAGTACTCGTCCTCTAGTCTTTGTTTTCAGTTATAATTATTGTTATCCAAAATAATGCAAGTACTGTCTTTCAGGGAGATGCTGAGGAGTCCAACGCATTGACGACAACCGTAGATGTCACTCAGATGCTCGAGGTACGTTTCCGGACAGTTCCATCGATGGAGATCATCAGATCTTGCATTCTTGTAGCGTGATTGTTACACACAATGTTTCTTTCGTTTTTAGCCATTGGTATGTCCTTCTGTCGTCGCCCTCCTATGTGTCTTCTTTTTTCAATATTGTGTTCATTACTAATGAAAGTCCTATGTTTCAGGGAGTCGATGGAGCATTAGTCCAAGAAGAAGGGGGAGCATGCAGTTACGGGTCGGCGCAACAGCTTGCAGAAGTGTGCACCGCAGTTACAGCGTCCCTTGATGTTCTTATGCATTTCGAGGTATGGATACTGACAGATCAATCATGCGAGATCAAATGACGTGATTACATCCGCTATACTTCCTTCTTTATTAACGCAAGTACTATATTTCAGGGAGCTGACGGAGCTTCTTCAACAAGAACATCACCCCTAGTAGTTGATGCAGATCTCTGGGTGGTGACACTTCCAACGATGGAGCAAATCGAATCATATTTAGATATCCATTATTTATTTTAGACAACTGATCATTTGTGCAGGTCTATTTAGATGAGCCGTTGACGCCTGCAGAAAGTTTATGTTCTTTTAAACAAAATAGAAAACCATACTAATGCAATTACTGTGTTTCAGGGAGTTGCTGAAGCGTCATCTTCAATAATATCATCAATGGAAGTCTATGCGGAGCCCGAGGTATGGATCTTGACAGTTCAATCTAACTAGATCAACAATGCGTGAACTATTGTCGTTTGAATGTTCTACACAATGCGTTCATTCGTGTTTTGCTATTGAGATGTACGTATGGGTATTGGTCCCCAAGTACATTTTGTGTTTTCAATATTATTATACATACTAATGAAAGTTCTATGTTTCAGGGAGTCGATGGAGCCTCAGTGAGTGATGGATGTGCTTATCATGAAAATATAGTCGTTGCAGCGCGAGAGGAAGTGGAGACATGCACACACGAGTCGGAGCAACAGCGTCCAGATGTTGAATTTCTAGGCAAGAAAGTTTCAAAGAAAAGAAAGCAAAAGAAGGTTAGTGTCCTGTTCACTATATTATGTTGTCTTTCACTGTCAATAGTTCAATACTGTAAGTTGTGTTTAAACTGAACATCCCTTTTCTAATCTGTCCTCTAGTTGCGAGTGGGTGTAAGAACTAGATCTACACAGACAGTGAAGCGAACGAGAGATGTTGCTTGTCAAACCTTTTGGCAGGGACTTGAGACTGGAGATGCATCGTGCCAATGGGAAGAATATGAAGTGATTGACAACGGAGCTATACCACCACCAGCCATTGATAGTGAATGTCCTCCTGGTAGTTTGGATGCAGTCGGAGATCAATTCACAGAATCCACACCCGCAAAAAATAAGAGCGCGCGAAAGTTGAAGACATTGTTTTTTTCTCCCATCTCCGGACAAGGAACAGATGTTGCAATGGAAGAGAATGAAGTGGACGACAATGAAACACCATCAATATCACTCAGCATAGCGGAAGACGATATCAGAGATTGTACCTTTCATGCGAGTGACATGTCCTCAACGTTACAGGCCGAACCAGCTGGGATGCAGAGTGACAGTATAAGGAAAGAGGCCAAATTCATTGTATTCGATAGCTGTTTGATGGATATTATTATGATGATGAAATGTGGGCATTGGGTTGGTGGGGAAGTATGTGGGGAGCCATTGATTAATGTGACTCGTGCAATTCGAGGCACTAACCTTAAAATACATGCCACCTGTACACAATATCATCCGTTCGCATGGTCTGCACAACCCATGCTGGGGCAACTGCCAGCAGGCAATCTACTTTGTGCAGCGGCCGCACTTTTTAGTGGTTCAAGTTTTAAAAAGTTACAGTATTTCTTTCAGTTTGTGGGAATCCATTTCATTGCGAAAAGTCAGTTCTACAAATACCAAACCGATTATCTATTTCCAGCCATCAGCGAAGCTTGGAGAATGGAAAAAATGTCAATGGAAAGTACATTCGCGGGCAAACGCTTCAGGCTAGCCGGTGATGGACAGTGCGACAGCCCAGGATTTTCAGCCAAGTACTGCACCTACCACTTTCAGGACATGGAAAGTAAGAAAATTGTGAGTTCGGTGGTCGTGCAGGTGTCACAAAGTACATCCTCAGTGGCCATGGAGAAAGTTGGCTTTGTAGCATCATTGCAAGAACTACAATCGCGGGGAATGGTGATCGACCTGATAGTCACGGACAGACACGTTTCAATTGCCAAGACAATGAGAGAAGAGTACAAAAATATAAATCACCAATTTGACGTATGGCATCTTGCAAAAACAATCAATAAAAAATTGTCGGCTGCAGGAAAAAAAAAAGATATGCAAGGTATTTCACAGTGGTCCAAGTCAATCAGCAACCATCTTTGGTGGAGCTCAAAAACATGTGAAGGGTCGTTGGAAATTCTACTGGAAAAATGGCGGTCAGTAATGTTGCACTGTAGCAACGTACATCGATGGTCGACAAATGAGCATTTCCACAAATGTGAACATGGCCATTTGTCCACAGAGGAGGCACGGAAGAAGAAGTGGTTGATTCCTTCATCACCCACTCACAAGGCCATTGAAAAGATTGTATTTGATAAAACTATAACAAGAGATTTGAGGGGACTCACGGAATTCTGCCACACAGGAGATTTGGAGGTGTTCCACAATATGTGCCTAAAGTACAGGCCCAAAAGATTGCATTTTGGCATGGAAGGCATGATAAATCGGACTCTTCTAGCGGTCTTGGCACATAACCATAATGTTGGCCGTCAACAAAGTAGGACGACCGGAACTTTAGGGACGCTTCGCTACAATAAGGCCTTCACTAAAAGAAGTAAACAATGGGTGATCAAACCAGTGTTTGAGGATATGCAATATGAGTTTATTGAGAGACTTATCGTAGATGTCCTCGATAGGCACATACATGGAGTGGTGAACGAACCTATGCAGGGGACAACTGCATTGCCACCCAACATTGCCTCTGTTCCATGTCCACCTAAAGCAGAGCTCATTGAGAAATACACATCACGGTTTAAATGATTGTAATTTGATTGTCTGTTCTCTCGAGTCTCCTCATGTTGCAGGCCCATTGCAATTAAACCAAACAGTAATATAAATCATTTTTACAAAAATTATAGAATGTTTCCGTATTACAAACACATGGCCGACCCATAGGGACAATAAAAAAAAAGGCACGCAGACAAGATGCCCTTACACTAACTGGAGCTAACTAGAAATGTGTGCTCGCTCAAAGTGAAGGTCAGCTGCTTTGATGTTTTGCTCGGGTGGCGGAACGGCCCACGACCCAGTATAAGGTTCTATTGTGATTTGACCTTGACAGGCCGGGACCATCCTGAAAGACTAAGAAAAGATAATGAATAAAATTTCAGAAACGAAACGATGAGCCACGTTCATTAGAAGAAGTAACGTCGGCAAAGAAGGAGTGGTGTTTCGGGTCTGCCCTACACAGAGACACAATGGAAAATGCAAATATAATGTAAGTAACTTTTGATGAGTTTATACCGCAATTTCATTACTATACAGTGGCTTTAAAGACGGGTTCAGTTGTACTTGTTCGTTCTATGTGGCATATTGTTTTCTACCGCGCACTATCTTGAGGAGAAACATCTGCTTTTACTGAAGCACCTCAAAACCTTCCTCTTTGCTTCTGCTTTCTCTCTCCCTCTCCCCTGCTACAACTGGTCCACTGTCTGCGACCTCGGTCCTGGGCCCTTCCACTCTCCACCTGCACTGCCTCCCTGTCAACCCCTGCACTGGGGGACTGTCTCAGTATCCTACAGCCCCCCCTTCCCAGCACTTGTTCTGCACTTACCTTGCACTTGCCACCAGCTGGCCCTATTTATTTATTATTTTATGCTACTTACCTTGTACTCCACTCCCCCCCCTCCCTGCCTCGCCACGCCTTTAAACACTTGTGTACACCCAGTAGCGCTGTCCTCGCTATGATTTTAATAAGGATCTGATGGTGAGACTAATTTCATTTTTTATGTTTTTAGGTACATCATTCACTACTGTCTGTGTCACGAGTACCGGACACCGGCGGACGGCTTCTACAGCCGCCAGTTGCTTCTCCGCGTGAACAACGTTACCACCCTGACCATTTTATGGGACGATCGCCAAGTACAAGTATGCCCTTACGCGGTACTAACGGTTAGATGCAACATACCTACCGTTGTGGTGGCCTAGTGCCTCGTTGTTGGAACAGCCATGCGATTATCAGTGCGACCGAAGAGCTTATTTTTATCGTAAACCAACACCCTGTGTACTGCACACGAACATCGCTTCCCTCAAGACGAACTAATTTGGATCGAGAGCAAAGAAAAATGCAAATCGCTGAATATTCTCTAAACATTTGATGTCCAATAAACGTACTTTGCCAAATGTACAATCTTGCCGTTTGCTTTTAAACCACGGTTTCACATTCCGAATTGTGGCGCTGTATTGTGAGATGCTCTAAGACCCTGTGTACAGCAAAGGACCATCGCGTTCCTCAATACGAACTTTTTGGAACATGAGCAAATAAAAATGCAAATCGCTGAATATTCTCTAAACATTTGATGTCAAATAAATGTACTTTACCACATTTACAATCTTGCGGTTTGATTTCAAAGTACAGTTTCATATTCCGAATTGTGGTGCGCTGTATTGTGAGCTGATCTGTGTTGATTTCCGGGGTCTGTGTGGAGTCGCGTAGAAGACGCCTGGGCGCGTTTGCCTACGCAGCTCAGTCACGTCACGGATAGAGGCGGGGAATATGAATGTTTTGATAAAGTCTGTTTCAGGGGTGGGGGATTTGATTTAGTGCCGCAAAGGCAGGTGAGCCAGGTCGATGCGGCGGAATGATAGGATTATCACAAAATGGAGGCTGATTTCGAGTGCGATAATGGGCGAAAAGTCGGGTAAGGTCCATAGGAAAGTTTCCTACGATCTACCGATTTATGCTTACAAACACATGGCCGACCCGTAGGGACAATAAAAAAAAAGTCCCGGAACTATCCTTTAATATCTTATTTCTGTACTAGACTGCATTGAGTCATCTCATGTGGAATTCTTCTCCTAAAGGTTTTGTCAATTGTGCACCTTGTCTTTAAGTTCTACCACTGTTATCCTCTTCCCTACCGCAGGGAACTCTGCCTCTTCAACCCCTACCACTGTGAGGTTAGACTCACTCCTAACTGGACCATGGCAGGGCAAGGCCATACACAATATTGCCACTGTGAGATTTTACCACTTTACAGCGCAACTACTAGAGTTTACCACCTCTGAAACTTGCCACTCTACCGCCCAGCCTTTTGGCCTATAACACTCTGAACGTCCCACTGCTAATTTTGGAACACATCAACCTCCTGCCTCAAACACTAGCACTGTGAACCTGGGGTCCACAAGCACCACGACAATCTGAGACTTAGATACAACCACCACAGAGAAGCTTTCGATACTGTGAACCTGAACCTGATACCATCACAATACCCTAAAAAGCTGGATTTCCTAAGTACAACAATACTCTGAGACTTAGACAAAGCTACCACAGAGAGGCTTTCACCACTGTGAATCTGCTACCACTACAAAATCCTAACAATCTGGGGTTTCCAAGCACAAAGAGACTCTGAGACTGAGAGACAACCACCACAAAGAGGCTATCGCAACTGTTAACCCGACACTACTGCAAGGCCCCCAGAAAGTGAGCCCAAACCATCTGGAAGCTAAAGTCACATTGAGTCATTCACCAATAAAAGGTACCATTGTTACAGGGACTTATAGACAGGAAACCGTAACACAGTAAAGACTCACCACTCAGAGATCCTGCCATTGGAAGAACCCCAGATCACAAGTGCCTAGCACTACGAGGCCTCCACCACAGGAAAATCACACCAACAATACTCGCCCTGGGAATCAGCTCTAGTCCTGAGACAGCTCTGCCCCAGGAACAGGTCCATACCTGAGATAGCTCAGCCACGGGATATCTCTGCCCTGACATAACCCAGTCCCTGGAATAACTCAGCTCCTGGGCTAGCTAAGCCCCTGGGATAGCTTCAGCCCCTGGAATAGCTCCAGCCACTGGGATAGCTCTAGCCCCTGGTATAGCACCTGCACCTGGGATAACATCCAGACTTGGGATTTCTCCCAGCCCTGGGATAGCTGCCACCCCTGTATTAGCTCCCGCCCCTGGGATCACTCCCTCTGCTGTGATAGATCCCACCCACCACAAGAATATAGTTTCTTGCCCTGGGATAAGGTATTAGACCAGGGATAGGCTAACCCTCGGGAAAAGGCCTGTCCTGGGACAAGGTTAGCCCCTGGGATAGGTTTACCCACAGGACAGTTTGACACCTGAAGCAGTCCAGCCCTGTGGACAGTTTAGACCATGGGGGTAGCTCTATAATATCATCCTACAAACTACAACACACAACTCTGCTCCATGCTGGAATAGTAGAACAAACAACCTAAGTAAAGAGGAAAATCATGTCATGACCACTGTGAGGGGGCACAAGTTGTGCCACAAGCAGGCTCCCACCAGAACCCTGAGGGCCTTAAAACCACTACAAAAGGGCTCCTGGAGCCAGTCCTGGCACCTTTGGCACCAGGCTCATACATAGGAAGGAAGGGCTGTTCAAACTAGGTCCCATTTATGTACATGGGCCTTTAAATCCAACATGGAAGCACCCACACAGTCTAGTTCTAAGAACCAAGCCATGCGGTCTAGTGTTTGGGTGTGGCAGGCCTGGAACTACTTTACCTGGTACTACTTTACCTGGGCTATATAAACCATACCTGACTGCAGAAAACGCATTGTGTTATTCTGCAATCTGCAGCGTGACGCTCACTGTGACCAGCACCTGGTCTTCAGCATCTTCCTGTAATCCTGCAAGAACAAGAACAAGATTATTACGCATCCAGGGTTCCAGATCTCAGAGCCTTCCAGACGCCCCAGGGGATATCAGGTGAGTGTAACAGAACACAAAGACCCTGAACCTTATCCACCTGGGCGTCATGGAGACATCTGAAACTGATCAGTTAGCCCAGCTTTTGGGACAATTACGTGCCGAGGTACACAGAGCCTGTCAGGAAACCAATGCCTTAAGATGAGAGTTAATAGTCACAAAAGACTGTACTGATGAACTAATCAAACAGCTACTACAAACACAGCCGGGGCAGGCTCCATTGCCCAGATTCACCCCATCCTTCGCTACACCATCATCAGTCAATCCAGTACAGATAATGTTGCCAGGAGCAGTACCCCGGGCACCACCAGAACGGTTTAACGGAGACGCCAGACGGTACGCATGAACCAGTGCCGCCTCCATTTTCTTTGTAGGCCTGGGGCTTTCCCAAACGACCAGGCGATGGTAGCCTTCGTGTTATCATATTTGAGTGGAAGTGCTGCAGACTGGTCAGTATCTTCGGTGAGCCGGGATGACCCATTACTGCAGAACTTCAGGGGTTTTCAACAGTAGATGGAAAATGTATTTGCTCGACACTTGCATGGACAAGCTCTTGATAATGAACTCCTGTCCCTCCGCCAAGGGAATCAAGATTTGCTGACTTCTATTGCCACCTTTAATAGACTGGTTGTAGAAGCGGGGTGGCTGGAAGATAAAAGAACCGCATTGTTTCATCGGAGCCTACGGGGAGATCTGAAGGATGTCCTTGCTCAAGTGGTAGAACCACCTAAAGACTGTGCAGAGTTTATCAACCTGGTAGTTCAGTTGGACCACAGATTACAGGATCGAAGAACAGACCGAAGTAGACTTGAAAATCGTGCCCTGTACGTACGTTCAAAAGATAATGTTCAACGTCCATCAGAAAATACCATAGAACCCATACAGATTGGAGGAGTATGACCTCCTTTAACCAAGGGTGAAAGAGACAAGAGGAGACAGCTACAGTTATGCCTATACTGCGGTAAATCAGGACACTACCTCAAAGAATGCCCAGTGAGACCTCCAAGAAAGGTGGTAGGCACTACAGAGAAAGAAGATGATGGAAAGGAATCGGAAAACTACCATGCCCGGCAAGCGTAGGCTTCCACGTGTCGAGCAAGAAGGATGAGTCACAGACCTCACATTTCGCCCTACCAGTAACCTTGATCAATCACCAATGACCATCATGGATGCATGCCATAGAGGCATATATAGACAGCGGAGCAGTTGGTAATTACATAGATCGAGATCTGGCATCAGAAATGGGACTTCCCTTATGCGCAAAACCAGCAACTGAAAAGGTAACTACTGTTGATGGTACAGAAATTGCTTCGGGACCTGTAACCCAATGCACAACAGAATTAATACTTCTGTGTCAGGATGGACATCAAGAAGCAATCACGTTTTACCTCATCAAAGCTCCTCAGTTCCGGTTGATCTTAGGGATGCCATGGTTAGTAACTCACAATCCCCACATAGACTGGCGTGCAAAGACACTGAACTTTTCTGATGAATGTGCTCACACTTGCTACCCGAAATCTATACCACAGCCAAACCTGAAATCTGTTCAAGGAATAGCATCAGGTATCGCGGAAATAATGGACACCTTACCAGAAGAATATCAGAATTATCAAGATGTTTTTCAGAAGGAACAGGCTAACACATTACTGCCACATAGGCCCTATGATTGTCAAATCGACCTGATACCTGGTGCACAGGTTCCTTGTGGTCGAATTTATGCACTTACGGAAACCGAAAATCTCCACTTGAAGTCCTATCTGGATCAATGGTGGTATACGAATTGATCGTTTTACAACTGCTCGAATGCCAATTGACCTTTTCACAATTGACCGGATTGTGAAGGTCAATTGTACCATATATGTGGGGAAACCCCCCACAACCCCCCCACCCAACGCCAAACCCCCCAAAACCCATATATATATATATATATATATATATATATATATATATATATATATATATATATATATATATATATACATATATATATATATTCAGTGAAAAAAACTTTGTTGAAGGGACGTTATGGTTAAGTTGCGCTACTAAAAACCTATGAAATTCAGTGAAAAAACTTTGTTAAAGGGACGTCGAAAAACCTTTGAAATTCGCCAGTTATGGTAAGCTAAGCAACCATAACTCGCGCCACCACCGTGCACTGCTAAGACTAACACCCAGGACATCAAAGATGACATCACAAATGTCATTGATGACATCACATGTCTGGCTCACTATTTTTTCTTTTGCTGACATATCTAGGCCACATGGTTTTCTTCAGCAACAGTCAGAAACTAAGAATTTTATTTTATTTGTAGACATATCCTTCTAGTAGGTTCTTACAGTAATTCCCTTAGAGTACAGTCACATCATTTGAAACATATACATATGGGAAAACACAAGCTTGAAAGACAGCAATCCTTTTTGTGCATAAAGATAATCACTAGACTTATGAACACTTTCTGATAGTTCTGTTGTTTTTTTATGGCTGTACTTTCCCTGTATATGGTCATATTTGTATACATTGTACTCACACTACTTTCCTTAGGGTCCAATCACTTCAAGTGATACATATACATAGGGTAAATAGCAGCTTTGAAACAGAGCAATCATTAATTTGCATGAAACTAATCAGTTAAGTTATGAATTGTTTCTGCTACTACTTGTGCTTTTTTGCTAACTTCACTTTCCCTGTATATACCCATATTGGTAGGTGTTCTTGTGTCTTTGTGTTTTGTCTATAGTAATGCAATTATGTAATACATGGGTTTTATTAGCTACTTATTACATATTTCACAGTACACAAAAATCTATTAAGAAAACAATTCTCATTTCATTATTCAACATATTAACATTACAAATATCATACCTTCATCTTGTACGCTGCACACAATGTTATGTTTCTGTATGAGTAGCTTAGTATACTAGATAGAACCCCATAATAGGATGCTATTTATATCAATGCATCGTTCAATGCACTTATTAGGGTATATTTCTTGCAATGATTCTTGACACTTTTTTCGCAACATAATAAGAATCCCTTCTACACATATTTCATGAGAAGTACATACACATGTGATGTCATCAGTGATGTCATCAATGACATTTGTGATATCATCTTTGATGTCCTGGGTGTTAGTCTTAGCAGTGCACGGTGGTGGCATGAGTTATGGTTGCTTAGCTTACCATAACTGGCGAATTTCAAGGGTTTTTCGGTTTTACTTGGAACCATAGCGTCCCTTTAACAAAGTTTTTTCACTGAATTTCATAGATTTTTAGTAGCGCAACTTAACCATAACGTCCCTTCAACAAAGTTTTTTTCACTGAATTTCATAGGTTTTTAGTAGCGCAACTTAACCATAACGTCCCTTTAACAAAGTTTTTTCACTGAATTTCATAGTTTTTTAGTAGCACAACTTAACAATAATGACTTTGACTTTATATAAATGTCATATGGAACTGACTAGATCTCTTCCTATGAACTTGATGTCCGCGAACGTATTTAATGTTCGCGGACATGTTCGGAGAACAGTACCACTACCTAAAAACTGTGGGGGGGGGTGGTGGGGTATGTTTGATTGTTAATAAAGGAAAATGTTAATATGTTAATAAAGGAAAATTTAACAAATTCAAAAAGCAGCACACAAACACATTATATATATTAATACATAAGAAATGTAACCCATATATGTAACACACTAACCATTCATTTAAATACAATATGTTCTGAAATGGAATATACCACAAGAAGATAAATTGGCTTCCAACATAATTACCTCACAGACACAACAGAACTGAGAACAAGACCAGACCCACTGAATACATAGGACTTATCGTACCAGAAATAGTAAGTGTACTTCATTTTACTAATATATTTATAAACTTTCTGTATTAGATTAAAAAATATATTATCATTTTTTTTTCTTTCTCACAGAAATGTCTAGTACTCTGGAATGGCTAGAGGACAATTTCCCACATGAAGAAATGTCACAAGATAGTGAAACTAATGGTAAACACTTTATAATATAAACCATTTATTTATTATTTTATTTATATACATTTAACATATATATTATTTTTTGTACAGAGCATACCAAAATAGAAAAAACTTTAGAAAACCCTGTTATGAATAACAGTCTTCACAATATAGAAGAAAAAATGGATGTATTGTTGGCTAATTTTAATAATTTAGAAACATTTGTAGAAAATCATTTCAAACCAAAAACCTCGTACCATTGCCCCACATGTACTTGTCCCTCCTCACCATATCCCAGTCAATTATCCCCAAACCCTCTCCATAATCCAAAATGTTTTGATGAGATTTCCATCCCTTCTACACCTAATACCAATCATGTTGAAACCCCAAATTCTCCTGTTTTTGTTTCTGTTTCTGCCTCACCTTCTCTGTCATAAATTATTAATATATGTTAAATAAAGTTTAATTTTTATATTGTATTGTGAATAGTTTCCGTTTTTTTTTTTTAAAAACAATAAAAGTGTCTGCGGACAGTGCGAGTGTTCTGAAATGTTCGTACATAAACGAAAATGGAGTTGTCCTTAAGAACACCACACCTGTTCGTACTGCTCGCTAGCAAGTTGAAACTGTTCTAAGAACACACATGGTGTCCTGAAATGTTCGTAAAGAAACACTAATTAAAGTGTTCTAAAGAACACTATATCTGTCCGTAATGTTCGCTATCAACTTAAAACTGTCCTAAGAACACAATTGGTGTCCTGAAATGTTCGTAAATAAACGAAAATTATGTGTCCTGAACAACAGTACAACTGTTCGTAGTGTTTGCTAGCAACATGAAACTGTACTAAGAACACACCAGGTGTCCTAAATTGTTCGTAAACAAACAAAAATTAAAGTGTCCTAAAGAACACTATACCTGTCCGGTACTGTTCGCTAGCAAGTTCAAACTGTTCTAAGAATGCTATTGGTGTCCTGAAATTTTCGTACGTAAACGAAAATGGAGGTGTCCGTAAGAACACTATACCTGTTCGTAGTGTTCGCTACCCAATTGAAACTATTCTAAGAACACAATTGGTGTCCTGAAATGTTCGTACATAAACTAAATTACACGTGTCCTGAAGAACACTATATCTGTCCTTACTGTTCGCTACCAAGTTTAAACTGTTCTAAGAACACACGCGGTGTCCTGAAATGTTCGTTTCACGTGTGACGCACTTTTAATTACTTCAGAACCCGAACAGTGTCCGTAGGACATCAATGCGCATGCGCTAACCAATCTCCGTGCACTTGGTGTCCTGCGGACAGGCGCTTCCTTCGTGGACTAGTTCGCGAACGGATCATATGACCGCGCCCACGCTCATCGTGTGTCCTGAAATGCGGACACTGTTCGTGTCCCCGAACAATTTAAAAGTACATTTTCAGTTAATCCATAATATTTTTCAATAAAATCTCACCATGGCACAAGTCCCACATAGCAATCTTGAGTTTCTATATACCTTTTGAAACTTTCTGATCCTTTTTTTGTGTTCGATATGTCCACGGACAGTGCGCATGTCTGCGAACCGCGCACAAGCACCCCTATAAAAGACCACGCCCAAGAGCTTATTCCCATTGTGTTTCTGGCTATTCTTCAGAACACAGTGATTTTTGCTGCCACCTGCAGACTACACCATCATCGAGATGGCATCCTTGGCTGCTGAACTGCCACTTGGTGCTGCACCTGCTTCAGCACCACCCCCACCCCCTCCACCACCACCACCTCCCCAAGGGCCTGAAGAGGGGAACAGGAGTGAGGATGTGGAGGAGGAAGAAGAGGATGATGAGAATGAGGTAGAGGAAAACCCTACTACCCGCTCTAGGCGTGAGTCTTGGGTGTTGCGGTTATTTACCATTCATGGTAATGTTCCTAAGGCTTGTGCGAACCGTGTTACCTGCAATGAGTGCAAAATGATACTCAGTCGCGGGAAGCACGGTAAGTAGTACAGCTTTGGGAC
This sequence comes from Ambystoma mexicanum, assembly GCF_040938575.1. Classification (NCBI taxonomy): domain Eukaryota; kingdom Metazoa; phylum Chordata; class Amphibia; order Caudata; family Ambystomatidae; genus Ambystoma; species Ambystoma mexicanum. The sequence continues at coordinate 505,791,501 of NC_090928.1, read as the reverse complement.
CACTACTATGAAGCAACACCTGAGGTCATTTCACTCTGGGGCTATTCGCAGGGTTGTACCTTGCGAAGAACGTGGCAGGTTGATTTCCTCTACTTCATCCTCTGTTTCTGATCCTGTCACCACAAGGACCACCTCTGTGGGACAGCGTCTTCCTCAAGCTGCCTCACAGGCCATACAGAATGCTGATGACCCTTACCTTTCGAGGGTCACAGTTGTATGTATGTACTGTGACACAGTACTCTGCAGGGGGGAGCGACTTCGGAGTGCTTTTGAGACTATCGTCTCAGAGCACGAGAAGACCTGCTCACTACCCAAATAAAACCCACTCTACAGCTTCCTCTCTCAGCTCACCCTTTCTTATCCCTGTGGTTGGTGTCCCCCCCCTTTACCCTCCTTTACCCTCCTCTCCTAGTGTGTCATGTCTGAAAAACCAAAAAAAATACAAAATTACAAAAATCAAAAAAAAATAAGACTCTTTTCAGAGCCGCCTTTCCCAGTTAAAAAATAGAAGTGAAAATAAATGAAGCAGGGCTCTTTGTATTTTTTAGAAGTCCGCGGACAGTTCGCGAACATTAAAAAAATTGGGTTGCTCCTCCATCACAAACATTGTAATTTTCTCTGGAAAGAAGTGGTGGCTCTGAAAAGAGCCTTTGGGTGGTGTTTGTAAGTCAAAAATTGTAAATGCTTAACATCTACTTAAAAATCGTTGTTGTAATTCCAAAAAAGGTCGCAATGCATTTTGTACATTTCTCAGAAAAATCTGATTGCCAGCATAAGTAAGATGGACTCCATCTCTGCGAAAAATGTATGTACTACAAAACATAATATTTTCATTGTGAAAAGAAGACATGCCAAAATCTCTTAGAAAGGCACAAATAGCCTTATAAACATTGCGCCTTGCTTTTTCCATTTGTGGACCAAATGAAGAAGAACGAAGCCACATTTGTCTATGCACAATCCGTGAAAATATCACTTGATTATTAGCAAACATGTCGATAACCTTCCTAAGTCCTTCTTTCATAGCAAATTGCAAATAAATTCCAGTCACATGTCCTAAACTGTTCCCTCCACAATGAATTACAATTATGTCTGGATGTTGCTCTGTCTCCAAAGTAGCACAGAGAGGTAGCATGTCCAACCACTTCATTCCACGTACTCCATGCCAGTGTACTTCCACATGTGGGAATCCAAGATCTATAGCTACTCCACAGCTTTCTGCATGCACCTTCAACCAATGTATCCACGAATCTCCTAAAATCCAAACAATCTGTTTTCTGAAACACACAGCCATAGCTATATTTTGTTCTCTCAGCAAAAAGAGTATCTGAGAAAATCTCTTCTGGCACAACACACCCACCAAACTTTCCTGACCAATCCCTTTCAGTGCTTATTCTCATTTGCATGACTTCTGAACCCAAAAATCCTCGGATGTAACTCCCGATGTCCGCGAACTACCGCCATGTTCACAGACATATCGTAACATGAACATCCCTTCTACCATTTGCACTACACTCTCTCTGCCATTCCCTCATTGGATGTACCTCAAAAATCACATGGCCATGCACCAATCACATTCAAGACCTCTACATCTAACTGCATCATCATAGATCAGCACTGCAAATGTACTCTGAATCTCTCTGAGTGCAAGTGTCATATGATTGGCAAGCACCATCTACCAGAAATACTGTACAAGTCTTCAAGATTTCTACTTGCAGCTCCTTGCATATCCATATGCATGAACACAATCTTCAGGTATGCATATTTTCTGTATAGTAGATGAACACATTTTCAAACAGACTTTTACCTTGTAAAATCTGTAAAATGAATTTACTGTACTTTTTTCAATTTCCTAAAATCAACTATCACTTATAAACCTTTATACTATTTACTTTCTTTATACACACACACTCAAATCATGTTAAACTAACATTTTTTAAATGAAATATATAGATTACATATATTCAAACAAAATTGCATGCAAACACAATCTATGTTTAAACCTTTATAAAAATACTTATACAATTTCATATTTTTTGTTTTTATTTATTTATTTACTTAATTACTTTAAATTAGACATGACATTGAGGCGCTATTACCTAGAACAGTTTACTTACAGAAATAGTGGTATTCACTAATATATTATAAATTTCACAAGACATAGTAAAGATATTTTTTTTGCTACAGTTAGTCATTCAATACAATTTGTTCATTAAGAACATATCAAATGTACTGAACTGATGCAATGTATCTTATGTAAATAAATTAGTTTAATGGTTTTACAGAAGGCACTGAGGATTTCAATTAAAAAATCAATATCTAAATTAAAAACAGTGCTATATACAAACAAAGTTACTAATTTGAAGCTTTTACAATTGCAGTGAAGACCAGTTTCCTGAAAAGAAGCAGCCGAATTCGAAGAAGAAAGAAAAACTAAGAAGTTACCTGTTAATTTAAAAAAAAGTAAGTAAAATATCACCATAATATTTGTATTATTAATCAAATATACTATAACATTAATACGAGCTATTTTGGTTTCTAAATAGAGAGATTTTGTACCATTTTGTCCAAAAATGTCCATGTCTTAAACAGCGATTTACAGCCAGAATGGCCCACACATTTCTTTTTTTGGACACACAAATTACCCAACTGAACCACTACAATTTTCATATTATAGAACAAACAACTGTTTTAATTGTATACATTAGATTTACTATTTGTACTTTTCCACACCACTAGCTTACTTTTTTTTGTCATCTGAACCCCTGTTTAGTAACACATAAATTCAAGAATACCTATCCCTACTAGTTTTAGTTCCCAATGCACAATCACACACCATTACATACATTTTTATCATCTTACTCAAACACTCATGCACACAGCACACATACATTCCAGAACACCCCAACCCATATCTTCTTTATTTTTTTCAACAGACCCTAAAGAATGCCTACCAAAAGTCAAGTCTGTAGAAAGCAACGCAAAAGTAGAGCAAATGAAAATAAAGGTGTCCAACATAAGCATCCATCTCTAGCAGAATTTGTAAAAAAAAGTTGAAACAAAGCAGCTAATACAATCATTTAGTGAAACACAAGACGTTTCAAGTACAACAACTTCGCTTCCTCTATCAAAATGTAAAACAAACCAAAAAACAATTAACAGAAAATCAGCTATCAGTGCAGATAAAACTTCTTCTTCAAATTTTAATATAGTGCAAAGTAAGCATACCAAGAAAAGTATTTTAGCCAAAATATACCGTCACAAAGTCCTTCAAAATCTTATAAAAACAGGAGAGAAATCAGGTTCAAAACTTAAAACCTATCGTAGGAAATTAATCTTAGAAGCATTGATGGACAGTGCAATTCTTATCAAAAGAAATGTATTTATTTTACTGTTAAACACAATGAAACCACTAACAAAACTAATAACTAAATTACAAAAAAGACTTCTCAATAAGCAAAATGTCAACAGAAAGAACTTCTTAAGTATCTGCGGAGGTGAATGGAATCACACTACGAGCACAGAACCATATTTTAATGAAGAAGCATACAAACAAAAGCAAACAAATACAATTGCCATAAATAGCAGTGGTCGAGGTTATGAAAAAGTGAATGATACCATAATGGAACAAGAAGTACTCCTTACAAAAATATGCCCTGAAAATTTAGAATTACCCCTCCATTCAACTGAATCAGAACGTCTAGTGTACAAATGGCCATGCACATCAATGTGTAACATTCCCAAACAATGCTTCAAATCTTTACGCCAATTCCTCAATAAATATGTAAAAATCTTAGAAGCATTGATGGACAGTGCAATTCTTCTCAAAAGAAATGTATTTATTTTACTGTTAAACAAAATGAAACCACTAACAAAACTAATAACTAAATTACAAAAAAGACTTCTCAATAAGCGAAATGTCAACAGAAAGAACTTCTTAAGTATCTGCGGAGGTGAATGGAATCACACTACGAGCACAGAACCATATTTTAATGAAGAAGCGTACAAACAAAAGCAAACAAATACAATTGCCATAAATAGCAGTGGTCGAGGTTATGAAAAAGTGAATGATACCATAATGGAACAAGAACAAGTCTAGTGTACAAATGGCCATGCACATCAATGTGTAACATTCCCAAACAATGTTTCAAATCTTTACGCCAATTCCTCAATAAATATGTAAAAGGCAAAGACAAAATCAAAATTAAATTACTGCAAAATATAGATACCTGTCCAGTGCGCAAGTACACAGGACTACATGGACATTCATTGGCCTGCATTACAGGACCTACTTGTAAAACCACTTTCCATGATATCAAAAGGATATCAACACATCATTCAACTATAAGAAATCTAGTCTATAAACTGCACTATGCTAAAAGTCCTGCTTTAGCACTAGCAAAGTTAAATAACATCCTTCTACATGGTACAGCAAAAGACCTACTTGAAGAAATTCACTATATCCAGAAAAAATATTTTGGAAGTGAAAGTCATTTACAGAATGAAATAGCTTTTAACCAATTAAGCAACAATTCTACACATGGCAACCTTTTGTTAAACACATACAAAAAAGAAATACTAAAATTTAATAGTACATCAGCTGAAGTACCAAACCATGTATGTGACAAAAACTGTGGACCTATCATACAAAATAGAAGACAATGAAGATTCTAAATGGTTTGAATTAGCTCTCTACCTTGTAGTAGAAAACAAATATGAAATAACTGAGCCCTTAATACTTTGCAGTTATTGCACTACAAAACTTGACAACAACCAAACTCCTTCACGTTCTATCACAAATAATTTGGAATTATACTCAGTACCAAAACCTTTACAACAACTTAATTTATATGAGAGCATCATAATTCAAACAGTACACCCATTTCAAGCAATAATACGCCTTCAACCAAAAACAGCAAAATTACCTCCCTCTGAATTGGTAAAAGGCATTAGTGGAAAAGTAGTTTATTTACCATTAAATCTAAAAGAAAATGTGCATACTCTAGGAGTGCAATGTCCAATGCAGCAATCTTTAATTATATTAGTAAATGGAGTACCTACAATAGACAGAAAATATGGCAACAGCTGGTAGATTTATATAAAGTTAGACAAGCCTTCCAATATCTTAATGAGAATAATGAATATTACAAAGAAATTAATATTGAAGAAAACTAGAAAGATGCAACTGAAATAATTCAAGAAACACAAGAAGCTGGTCAATTTGAGCTACTAGATCCTGCTACAATATCAAATACTTTAGACCATTATACAATTCATCCTTTGCACTGTAATGACACCGTACAAGATGTACTGGAAACTTACCAGATGCGTCAAACAAAAGGATTGCCAATCCGTATATGGGAAAAAAGTATAGAAGCACGTGATTTTCCTCTACTCTTTCCTACTGGCAAAGGAGGAAGGTATGATGATAGACCTATGCAAATATCAGCTTCAGAATACCGCTCATTACGGATGTATTCTGAAGATCCCAGATTTAGACAAAATGTGGAATACATATTCCACCTACTCTTTGAAAGTGCACTAGCAACTTTATGTTACGGAGTTGCACACATATTAAAATCAGGATCACACTTTCAAAATATGACAGCTACACAATTATTAGAGAAAGTGCAACAAAAGGATGAGGTTTTACAATCAAATATTACAAATCTATTAGCAAATATGCGTGGTACTAAAGAGTACTGGTTTTGACGTCATGGAGATGTACGATGTATGATCAGAAACCTTGGCCCACCCACTTGGTTTGTTACATTAAGTTGTGCAGAATATGCATGGGAAGATTTACATGATTTCCTACGCATATCAAATAAAAACAAAACAAACATAGATATTCTAACACCTGGAGAACTTTGTTATTTGGATCCTGTTAATGTTTCAAGATATTTTCACCATCACTTCATTGCTATGCTACATTTTATTTGTAATAAAACTGTTCCTCCCCTTGGAGAAGTGCAACACTTCTTTTGGAGAAAAGAATACCAAGCCAGAGGAGCACCACATATCCATATGCTTTTATGGATTAAAGATGCTCCTAAATTTGGTCAAGATAGTGATGCCGCTGTTTTACAGTTTATTGAAAAATATGTCACTTGTGAAATTCCATCAAAAGCCACAAATAGTGATCTTCATGCACAAATTTTACAATTTCAAAGACACAAATGTGGAAAATATTGTCGTCGCAAATACAAAAACAAAGGCAAATACTACACCAAATGCCGATTTGGTTTCCCTAGACCAGTTACAAATGCAGGTCACGTAAACAACCTCATGTCTTCTGTTAAACATAGTGTTAAAGGTAAGTCACCTAAAAATACATATTACATAAAAAGAAAAGAAGAAGAAAAATATATCAATGATTATAATGCAATCATTGCCCACTTATGGAATGCAAACATAGATGTGCAGTACATTGCGGACAATTCTACTGCAGTTGCACGATATGTCACAGCATACTTAACAAAAGCAGAAAAGACAGAGCTCCAAGACCTCTGGAATGACCTGTCATCAGATAAAACAGTATCTCAGAAATTATACAGCTTGGGCATAAAAATGCTCACCCATAGAGAATGTGGATCTTATGAAGCAGCTGATTGTTTAACTGGTACTTCATTGTATGGTAAATCTGAAAATATAGTATGGCTAAGTCTTGGTCCAGCTAAATCTAGAAAAAGAGTTCTAAAATCATATGAAGATATAGAAACAATATCCAAACATATTCCCAACAGCCAAGACATTTTAAAAAACAATTTATTGGACACATACTACCCAAACAGAAGTAATACTTTGGAAAACATGTGTCTATACCAAATAGCCCAAAACTACACATACAAAAATAATATGAAACCTGATGAAAAAAAAGGTAAATATAGAGTGACAGACTGTGAAGGCAGCTTATTTAAACTCACTAAACCAAATTTAATTAATCATATCAAATTGTCATTGAAGACTCCTCACCATAAAGAAGTATATTACATGTCCCTGCTACAACTCTTCAAACCATGGAGAAAAGAAGAACAATTACTAGATAACTATGACTCATATGAGGATGCTTTCAAAGCAAATGAAAGCACTATAACTGATGTAAACTTTAGACAGTACAAAACAATGTTGCACAATGAACAGCAACATGAAGAAGAACTCCAAGCCCAACTAGATAAGGATACTCCTGACAGTAGTCAACCTTCTGTAACAGGAAGCCAAGAAACACTGGGAGAACCACTAATAACAAATGAGGCAGAATTAGCTATGATAGAAGTAGAAAACACCATGTGTCAGTATGAAGATAAGGAAGGCTTAACTATACTACAATCAAAACTAAACAATGAGCAAAGTAGCCTTTTTAAAGAAGTAACAAAACAAATTGCACATGGTGTAAAACATGAAAATAAAGAATGTTCCTGCCATAATTATAAACCTATACTACTGTACGTCAGTGGTGAAGCTGGTTCTGGCAAAACATTCCTAATCAAAATCATTAGTAAGTTCCTTCAACAATTGACAAACAACAAACTGTCAGCTGTTGTCACTGCCCCCACAGGTTTAGCTGCCTACAACATAGGTGGTGTTACATTACACCGATTACTACTATTACCAGTAGAACACCAGAACAAAGACTATTACACACTTTCTGCAGAAGCTGCAAAGGAATTACGCAGAGTATTGAAACAAATGAAAATGCTACTAATAGATGAAGTGAGCATGGTCTCCAACCTGATGTTAGCTTTGATTCACCTCAGATTACAGGAAGTACTCAAAACAGACTATGAAGAGCTCTTTGCAGGCAAACACATTATTGTTTTTGGAGATCTGCTTCAATTAACACCAGTAAAAGGTGAACCTATTTTTAAAACATTAGGGCACAAACTGTGCCGTAAAACTGTTGGCAGCATTGGAAATGTAAACCTTTGGCAACATTTCGAATACAGAGAATTAACAGAAAACATGCGCCAATCTGCAGATCTAACTTATGCCAACATTTTAAAAAGTTTGAGATTTGGTATACTTTCTAAAGAAGCAGAACCGGCACATTAATGCACTTTATGGCGATAATGCATGTGCTACAGATGTTATGGAACTATTAGCCCACAAAAATGTCAATTGTATGGCCTTAATGCCAACTCTTGCAAGCTGTCTCAAATTCAATGAAATAATGTTAAGTTAAGAAATGCAACCAATAATGGGAATTAGCGCCACAGACAAACTAGATGTACATGGTATGACACTACCCATGTGTGACCAAGCCACAACAAGACTAAATAATTTAGAAAAATCAATCTCAAACACAGCAGGCTTAGAAAAGATGTTAAAATTATCCTTAAATTGCAGAGTAATGCTTAAACGTAACCTTGACGTAGACCAAGGACTAGTTAATGGAGCACTGGGTACAGTTGTTGGCTTTCAAACATACCCACGTGACAACAAAATTCAGTATATCAATATACTCTTTGACAAACTTTCAGAAGTAAAACGGATAGGACGCTCAACAGCTAGATTCCTTCTCTTCAAAGATATGTATGTACGCAGAGAACAATTTTCTCTAACTCTTGCATACGCAGTCACGATTCATAAATCACAAGGTCTTACCCTAGACAGAGCAATGATAGATATTGGTAACACAGTCTTTAAAGAAGGCATGAGCTACGTAGCACTATCACGCTTACGTACACTTGACGGTCTATTTCTAATCAACTTTGATGCAAGTAAAGTAAACGCTGATATTCCTTGCATTTTAGAATATAATAGACTTCGCTCACTATACACTCCCCATCTAAACACATATTCTGTTCCACAAAAACAAAAACGTTGTAAAAGAAAAACTAAATCAAACAGAAATGCAAGAGGACGTCACTGCAAATCCTGCAAAGAGAGTAAAAGAAACTAATACTTCATCAAGTACCACAAACAAAAAAGAATCAATTAGAGAAAGTAAACCAGGTACTTCTTTAAAGAAGGAAGACAAACTCCAAAAAAAGCAGTTAGATACAGAATTACCTGGACCATTTAAATTCTCAAATATAGTTGGTGTAAGTTGCTATGCAAATGTAGCAGTGAATATTCTATTTCAATTACCACCAATTGTTGACAACATTTACTTACACAGTACAGACCCTTTGTGTTTGCAAATGTTAGTACTTCACAGAAATGCAGCAAACAATCCTGACAACACATTATCAGGGTAATTCATAGAATTTCGCAGAAAAGTGTCGCAAGCGGCTGGCGCAGAGTGTCCGCGTGCGATTGACTGCGCCAGGCACGTGCGCTAAAACCGATTTCCGCGCACAGCGTATTCATGGATTTTAGGCTCCCAAACCAGCCGTGGCGCAGAGTATCGCAGCGACCCTGCAGCAGCGCCAGTAACGCACCCAAGAACGCCCTCGCGCAAGGAAAAGCCATCAAAATCGCTAAATCATTGCAAAGGGCTGCGCTAACCCTGGACCAGTTTACAGGGCTGCCAAACAAGGAACGCAAAGCGGGTAACGTGCATATCAGGGGTACGCGTGAAGTTATACACGCGATTAGCCAGGGTACGTGTATTACAGGGGTACGCGGGAAGTTTAACACGCGATTGGCCAGGGTACGTGTATTACAGGGGTATGCGGGAAGTTTAACATGCGATTAGCCAGGGTACGTGTATTACAGGGGTACGCGGGAAGTTTAACACGCGATTAGCCAGGGTACGTGTATTACAGGGGTACGCGGGAAGTTTAACACGCGATTGGCCAGGGTACGTGTATTACAGGGGTATGCGGGAAGTTTTACATGCGATTAGCCAGGGTACGTGTATTACAGGGGTACGCGGGAAGTTTAACACGCGATTAGCCAGGGTACGTGTATTACAGGGGTACGCGGGAAGTTTAACACACGATTGGCCAGGGTACGTGTATTACAGGGGTATGCGGGAAGTTTTACATGCGATTAGCCAGGGTACGTGTATTACAGGGGTACGCGGGAAGTTGAACACGAGATTGCCCAGGGTACGTGTATTACAGGGGTAGGCGGGAAGTTTCACACGCAATTAGCCAGGGCACGTGTATCACAGGGGTACGCGGGAATTATCACATGCGATTTGGCTGTGTACGTGTATTACAGGGGTACACGGGAAGTTTTACACGCGATTCGGCTGGGTACGTGTATTACAGGGATGCGATTTGGCCAGGTACGTGTATTACAGGGGTGCGCAGGAATTATCACACGCGATTTGGCTGGGTACGTGTATTACAGGGGTGCGTGGGAATCATCACACGCGATTTGGCTGGGTACGTGTATTACAGGGGTGCGTGGGAAGTCACACGCGATTAGGCTGGGTGGGTCCTCACAGGTGTTCCCTGTACACCCTCCACGGCCCCTGCAGGCAGCCTACAAAACAGGGGACTACCCTGCACACCTGCTCATGTCCCCCTGCACCCCCACCCCCCAGCAGTGCAGGGGCAGCCTCCACCAGGCCCCCACCCATGCCTCCCACCACCCCCAACCCCCAGCAGTGCAGGGGCAGCCTCCACCAGGCCCCCACCCATGTCTCCCATCACCCCCACCCCACCGCCACTAGGGGCACCCTCCACCAGGCCCCCACCCATGCCTCCCACCACCCCCACCCCCCGCCACCAGGGGCAGCCTCCACCAGGCCCCCACTCATGTCTCCCACCACCCCCACCCTCCCGCCACCAGGGGCAGCCTCCACCAGGCCCCCACCCATGTCTCCCACCACCCCCACCCCCCCGCCACCAGGGGCAGCCTCCACCAGGCCCCCACCCATGCCTCCCACCACCCCCAACCCCCAGCAGTGCAGGGGCAGCCTCCACCAGGCACCCAACCATGCCTCCCACCACCCCCACCCCCCAGCAGTGCAGGGGCAGCCTCCACCAGGCCCCCACCCATGTCTCCCAACACCCCCACCCTCCCGCCACCAGGGGCAGCCTCCACCAGGCCCCCACCCATGTCTCCCACCACCCCCACCCCCCCCGCCACCATGGGCAGCCTCCACCAGGCCCCCACCCATGCCTCCCACCACCCCCAACCCCCAGCAGTGCAGGGGCAGCCTCCACCAGGCCCCCACCCATGCCTCCCACCACCCCCACCCCCCAGCAGTGCAGGGGCAGCCTCCACCAGGCCCCCACCCATGTCTCCCACCACCCCCACCCTCCCGCCACCAGGGGCAGCCTCCACCAGGCCCCCACCCATGTCTCCCACCACCCTCACCCCCCCGCCACCAGGGGCAGCCTCCACCAGGCCCCCACCCATGCCTCCCACCACCCCAACCCCCAGCAGTGCAGGGGCAGCCTCCACCAGGCCCCCACCCATGCCTCCCACCACCCCCACCCCCCAGCAGTGCAGGGGCAGCCTCCACCAGGCCCCCACCCATGTCTCCCACCACCCCCACCCTCCCGCCACCAGGGGCAGCCTCCACCAGGCCCCCACCCATGTCTCCCACCACCCCCACCCCCCCCGCCACCAGGGGCAGCCTCCACCAGGCCCCCACCCATGCCTCCCACCACCCCCAACCCCCAGCAGTGCAGGGGCAGCCTCCACCAGGCCCCCACCCATGTCTCCCACCACCCCCACCCTCCCGCCACCAGGGGCAGCCTCCACCAGGCCCCCACCCATGCCTCCCACCACCCCCAACCCCCAGCAGTACAGGGGCAGCCTCCACCAGGCCCCCACCCATGTCTCCCACCACCCCCACCCCCCCGCCACCAGGGGCACCCTCCACCAGGCCCCCACCCATGTCTCCCACCACCCCCACCCCCCCCGCCACCAGGGGCAGCCTCCACCAGGCCCCCACCCATGTCTCCCACCACCCCCACCAGTGCAGGGGCACCCTCCACCAGGCCCCCACCCATGTCTCCCAACACCCCCACCCACCAGCACTGTGGGGCACGTGGCCAGCAGGCAGTCAGGCAGCAGCAGGTGGGAGCGTGCTCAGGGCTCCGGGGGGCAGTAATTTGGCCTCCTGGCCAGGAGCGTGGTCTCTCGTGTGTGAACGCGTGGACAGCCTGATAGGGAGTGAAATCCCACACGTCAGCAAAGGCCCTTAGCGCGTAAACCCGTCAACAGCATATGCGCGCCTATAGTCACCTGCACGTGCAGGAAATTGTTGCGTGACACGTCCCAGTGTCAAAGCGTGTGATTGGTGAAAATGGATCTACACGCAGAAGTGACAAAGCGTGTGATTGGTGAAAATGGATCTACACGCAGAAGTGACAAAGCGTGTGATTGGTGAAAATGGATCTACACGCAGAAGTGACAAAGCATGTGATTGGTGAAAATGGATCTACACGCAGGAGTGACAAAGCGTGTGATTGGTGAACGTACACGCCGCGTAAGTGACGCTGTACGTGTGGGCCAGTATATAAGGTACATGTAGAACACCATTTCCTTGTACGTGCTTTTCGTGGAGAGCGAGTGGGTGAATTCTGTACTTCTTGTCGTTTCACAGGCGATTTACTTCACGGCGTTTCCAGTTCGTATTCCCTGTTACCTCTGACAGCTTTTTCTCTTTTTTCTCTTTTACTGGTTTACCTGGGCCTGTTCCCTCAAACAGTGTCCCCTTCTACTGTTGTCCTGTCTTCTCAGACAGCGTACACATCTTCTTTTGGCGGGGGTTTAGCCAGCCAAACGCGCTCATTTTTCACGCTCTTTTACCTGGCAGACGGTGAGTCACGCACGTATCCAACTTCTGTGCTTGCCCCGTGTGTAGCCTACCCCTTCAGAGGTCATTCTAGGCTGCGTGTGACACGCATACGTTCATTCTTGTGTTACTGGGTGCCACAGCGTAGTGCAGGTTTTTCTTTCTGCACACGTGGTCTAGGAGGGGTTGCGTGCACGTCATCTCCCTTTTTTGGGCCTCCTTTGCGTTGCGTGACCCGTCATCTTTCCCCAGGGGTTACAATCAGCCGTGCTAGAGCACTAGGGTACAATTACCATCTGGTACCCAACCCCTTTGACCCCCAATTGCCCAGGACAATTGTCTACAGCCACTCCCATACGCACATTAATATCAGTGCCATGGCTGGGAGGCGAGGATTCCGTAAGGGTGGCAAAGGTGGAAGAGCCACAAGTGGTGGCCGTGGTGGATCCGGTAGGGGACGTGGTCGTAACTTGCAGGGTGAGCCTGTCCCCCCATGTGTGGAGGACCAGTCAAGGGCACCCATCATTCCCCCTCCCTCCCCCCCCCCTCCTGTTGAGGCTGAAGTGGCTGACACCATCCATGCTCAGCCCTTGTTGGACCAGCCCATTGTGGCACCAGACCTGGCTGACTCCATGGCTGACTTGCAGGTCAGCAGGGCTACGACACGTGCGCTGGTGCACGTTGATGCCATCATGCCACGTGGATCTGGGGCAGCAAGGTCATCTGCTGCACCAAGGAGGCAGGGCGGAGAGGCTGCAGGGGCAGCTGCGGCTCCATCCACCCCAGCCCTCACACACCCAGCCAGGACAGTGTCGGTCCTAGTCCATGCTGCTGACATTCCCCCTGACATCATCACACTAGAGCCAATGCCTGCACCAACTCCCATGCTGAGTGTGCAATCCCACACTCCTGATACAGAGTCCACCAGGGCTCCTGCCCCTAGTGTCCAGAGCGGCGCAGGACACTCAGGATCACCACCACCTTCCAAGCGGAAGAGGAAGAGTGCTCGTCCGGCACAGGCTGATGCCCCAGACACGGCTACACAGTCCGGCCCGTCCAGGAAGCCCAGCTTCACGGATGACGAACTGAATGCACTTGTCGAGTATGTGTCCGGACATGACAACGAGATGGTCATTGTTGCAGGATCCAAGACCACACCTGCACAACGCCAGGCACACTGGCAGACCGTTGCGGACATCGTAAGTGCCCTTGGAATCGTGAGGCGCACAGCCAATGATTGCTATAAGCGCTGGAATGACCTAAAGCGCAGGGCAAAGAGTAAGCTGGCCTCAAGTCATGCCGCAACTCTAGTGACTGGAGGTGGGTCTCCAGTAGTAGACATGGAACTCACTCCACATGAGTCAGTCGCTGGGACCTACGTCACGGAGGAACAGATCCAAGGCGTGGGAGATCTGGCTGATTACGAGGCATTGTCCGGTGAGTGCACATGCATGTGTGTGTCATCCATGTGCATGGTGTGTGTGTGAGGGCTTCTGTTCGGGTGCCAGGTGAGAGTGTGTGCGCCTGAGTCGTATGGGTCAGCCATGTGCTTCATGCAATCCTTCCTGCGCAGCTGCATTTGGCCATAGCAGTATCCCTTCTGCCAACAGTAGACATCTAGCACAACTGCACGCCAGTTGCCCTTGAAGTGTCACCTTGACACAACATATTTGCTTCTTTTTCACTGTTCATTCAGTCAGTTTGTTTGCATTCCACCACTTTCACTAGGCATGTCGCTGTCCACTAGTCACATGTCTGACATGGGTATGGTAAAGTGGAGTGACTTTGTTACCTGGATATCATTTGTACACACATGTCCCTGTGCAATTTGACCATTTCAGACTGGCAGCTCCAGGTGAAAAATCTGACCTGTTAGAATTAGAAAAGCTATTACATGCGGGAACTGGACTGAATGAATAGGTGCTGCCCTCCTCTCCATCTTCACTCAATAGCAATGGTACATGCCATCTGTGTGATGGCATGTGTGTTTCACCTGCCAATCACAGGCCAATGTGTGATGCCACTGCCAGGCAGCATGCAGAAAATGTGTTCATCTTCCATCTTGGTGTCATCAGTGTGTGCCATTTGCCTGCACTTCATACGCAGTGAGGGTGCATGCATGGGAGGGTTTTAGTCATGTGGGACATGTGTCAATCAAGTACTGGTTCTCTTGCTTCTCAGCCCTCAATGTGTGCCATGGTGCTAATGCCTGTTTCCATTTCTTTGTTTACATGTCTTTGCAGGGGAAGACGCACCTGATACTGCTGGGGTTGTGGAGATGGCGCAGACCCAGGAGGTGTCCCAGGGCCGACCAACCACCAGTGAGGGACGTGGTGTGGTGGTGGGGGAGAACCCACAAGTGCTGCAGGTCGTGCTCTCAAGGGGTGTCTCTGGCTGCACCTCCCCCGAGCTGTACTCAGGTGTTGATTCGGATGAGACCTACGTGCCGTCGCAGGTGAGTGTTCCAGGGAGGGATTCTGTTCTGTCTCACCCACCTGCACCAGGGTCAGTACCCTCCATGGGGATGTCAGTGTTGGCAGCTACGCCTTCAGTGGTTACGGATGCAGGGTCACACTCCGCGACATCTGATCCTGTTCCTGGGCCAGCAGATCAGAGGGGGAATGCAGTCCTGCAGCCTCAGGCAGTGCCGGCACAGCAAGGCGCAGTTCGCCTTGCCCCAGACAGGTGTAGTGCCCGCCAACGTGGTGGCCGTACGCCACCCGGCAATACCGCATGGGAGCAATCCATTTACGGTATGGCTACCCAACAGGCTGCATCATCCGAGATGATGGCTCAGGCCATGGATAGGGTGGCCACTTCCATTGTCCCCCCAGAAAGGCTGATGGAGCGACTAGAGCAGGCAACCGACTCCATCTGCCAGTCACACAGGGAGGACATGTTGGGGTCCAACAGGGACAGGCGGGCGGCACTGGCGACTCTGCAGGAGGCCATCTCCATTGAGTCCCAGGGCCACAGGGAAGCCCTGAGGCAGGAGCTCCTACACCTCAGGACGACTCTTGTTGAGCTTGAGGCTTCAACACACCAAAGGACAGAACAGCAGCTGGAGCGTCTCACCCGTACGCTCTCAGCTGAGATGCAGGCAACGAGGGCGGAGGTCCAGGCATCCCTTGAGTTGTTGCATGGGGACCTCCGCACACTCATCCTCCAGAACCAGACCTACCACACCCGCATGCTTGCAGCCATGGAGGAGCAGACTAGGGCCTTGCGTGGGCTGCCTCCCATAGTGCAACCACCTCCGGATGCAGCTGCACAGGGTGATAATAGCGACAGCAGTGATACTCCCACAATAGGGTAGCCGTGTGGGCCATGAGCCCATGGAGGTGTTTTATCTTCCCAGGATCCACGCAGGTGGGTTCTGGTGTGCATCCTGTCCTCGGACCTCCTGGGTGACCTCCCCAACCCCCCCGGGCCCATCAATGGCCATTTTTGATTGTTTCTTATTTTTATTTTTATTTTGATTTCTTTTATTCCCAATTTTTTTGGGACGATCTGTTGGCTTCGATCTGTTGGCTTCGATCTGTTGGCTTCGATCTGTTGGCTTCCGTGGTTCCTGTGGGCATACGCTGCATTGTGGCTGGGCACATGCAGGCTTGTAATGTATTTGGTTCAGATGCTTGGGTTTGAGTCACACACACCCCTCCTGCTTCCCGTTTCCATGGGCTTGCAAAGGGTGTGCCCAAGTGACAGTGAATTACACAGTGACGTTGGACTCCCATGAGCTGTGTGGCCAGTCTGTAGTCAATACTGTGTATACATTCATAGTGCATATTGCTGTTGTGTTGTACACTGCATGTTGCATTGATGTGTAACTCTTCTTCTGTGTCTACCTCCCAATTTGCAGGTCCCTTCCTCAAGTCCACACAAGGACCTCTAGTCTGGAAATGGGGACCATGTTGGCAGCAGTGCACCTACAACTCTACATGGCGCCAACACTGCACAGTTGGTAGTGGTGGGAGTGCAGGCATTTCCAGGTGATGAGACTACTAATATGTAACATTTGTGATGTCATGTTAATGGTACTACGTGCTCAAGTATGTTGTTGGTCCGGCATTGCTGTGAGCATTTCAGGTGTTGCAGGTTTCTAATAGTGCCACTGTACATAGTGAGAGTGATGTCATGTTGTGGGGATTACTTTGTTTACCTGCAATTAGCATGACATGGCACGATGTGTCGTGTGGCAGTGCTGGGGTTGGGTTGGCTGACATGGCACTGTCCTCTTGTTGCATTTTGCAAGTGGGTATTCATTTTAGCTGCTTCAATGTGTAACTTCACAAAACTGCATTGGTGGTGTCTGTGTGGGTAGGGATGCACACATTGTGACACTTCCAGGTGAACAATCTCAGGCTGACATGGTATTCCCGGTTCATTCTCCAGACATTCAGGATCAGTGTCAGGTTGAGTCATCATTGATTGTCAGATGGAATGTGCCAGGGCAGTGTGCACTCCACAGGGGTGTGATTTCTATGTGAAGTAATTAGCCACTAGCTGTGTACGGGCTGCCTCCCCCCGTGCCCTTTCCCCTCCCATGCGCAGCGGCTGTGCATGTGGTTGGGGAACGGGGCCACCACCATGTCCACGGCCAGGCCCCGGCGTGTTGCAACGTTGTGCAGGACACATGCTGCCACTATGATCCTGCACACTACTGGGGGAACGTATAACAGCTGCCCGCCAGAACGGTCAAGGGAGCGAAAGCGTGACTTTAGCACTCCGAATGTGCGCTCCACTATGCCCCTGGTTGTAATGTGGGCTGTGTTATATCTTACCTGGGGTGGCGTGGTGGGGTTCCGAATTGGCGTCATCATGTGGGGGCTGAGAGGGTAGACACTGTCCCCTGTGGAGGTGGGGATTGGTATCATTGGTGAGGTTGTGACCTTGCTCAGTATCCAACATGCATGCATGTGCAGTGGCATACATACTCACCAAGCAGCCATGTATCGCCATGCCGCCCAGCTTCTAGGTCCCGGCTTAGGGTGGACATTCGGTAAATGAAGCTGTCGTGGGTGGAGCCGGGATAGTTGGCATATACTGAGGTGATGATTCCCTTGGCATTACATGCTACCTGCACGTTGATGGAATGCCAGTGCTTGCGGTTCCTATAGATGTGCTCAGATGCCCTGGGGGGACGTAGAGCCACATGGGTGCAGTCGATGGCACCTAGCACTTTGGGGAATCGTGCCACTGCGTAAAAATCCAGGGCGGCAGCATGCCTTTCTGCAGGTGTTCTGGGCAGGTATATGTGCCTGCGGACTGATGGGCGTGCAGTCATGATGTTCAAGACCTGGTGTAGGCAGCGTGACTGGGTGGCCTGTGACACCCCACCCACTATGGCACTTGTCCGCTGAAATGATCCAGTGGCTAAGAAGTGCAGTACATTGAGGACCTTCTCCAGGGGGCTGAGTGCTTGGGAGCACAGGGTGGGTGATGTTAGGTCATCCTCCCACTCAGTCACCAGGTCCAATATGATGTGTGGTGGAAACCTGTACCTCCCATACACCTGGTCATCAGGCATCCCGAAAAGGCTGGTTCTGGGTGTGAATATTCTGGCCCTGACTATCCTCCTCCTCCTCCTTTGGTAGCCCACGGCCACTGCTGCTAGGAACGGTATGTTCATCCTGGCGTCTGAGCTTGTTATTGTTAAAGTCCGCAATTTTATGCTTTGCGCGTGTTCTAGGCGAGCGTGTGACCCGCGCACCCCTGGAATCCAGTTCCCAGTCCAATAGCGTGTGGAAATTCACACGCACCACGGGATACAGCGTGTGACCCGCGCACCCCTGGAATCCAGTTCCCAGTCCAATAGCGTGTGGAAATTCACACGCACCACGGGATACAGCGTGTGACCCGCGCACCCCTGGAATCCAGTTCCCAGTCCAATAGCGTGTGGAAATTCACACGCACCACGGGATACAGGTTCGCTGACGTACTTGCGTGTGTAAGTGGCCGCGCACCCATTAAATACACGTACATAGGCCAATCGCGTGTACGCGCACTTTTGTCCAATTACACGGGATGACACTCTGACGTGCAGTATCTCCACGTGTGCCCCGTCATCACGTGCTGAGTGGGGAACACCCGTGCGGGTCACGTCACAGACGCGCTTACGCGCTGAGGGACTCTGGTCCAATAGAATCGCGTATGCGTGCTGACGCGCTTACGCGCTAAGGGCCTTTCCTCGGATTTCACGCTGACATGCAGGATTTTCACGTGCCAAATCACTCCGTATCAAGCTGGCCACGCGAAAACACACGGAAGCCCACGCTCCTGCCCAGAAGGCCGAGTTACTGCCCCCCAGTGCCCCGAGCAGCCTCCCACGTGCCATCTGCTGCTGCCTGCCTGCCTGCCTGCTGCCACCGTGCCCTGCCATTTGGTGCCTGCACATCAGCCATCTGCAGGGGTCCAGTTGCTGTGTCCACCCCTGCTGGAACTGAAGACTCCCGACTGGGATTACATCGCTCCACAGCCCAGCCCCAGGACCCAGTTGCCCACCCACACCTGCCTCTGGGGTTGCCATGTCGGGCACTTCCACATCTGGCACCAGTGGCAACCCCAGGCCAGAGGGGCAGAGGGGCACCAGCTTCACTGTCACCGAAGTTGGTGTCCTGGTGGAGCATGTCCTGGGGCAGTATGATGCCCTCTTTGGATCGTCCCGCGCCAGCAAGGAAGGACGGCAGAGGATCTGGGCCGACTGTGTGGTTGCCATCAATGCGGAGGGGGTGGCAACCCGCGACGTCCTGAAGATCAAGAAGCGCTGGGAGGACTTGAGGTCCAGGACCCTTGTGAAGGCCCGGCGCCTCCTGGAGGGGGGCCGGGGCCGCATGAGTTCCATCCAGATGAGGGTCCTGGAACGCGTACGCCCAGCGCTCCACGCCCAGATCCTTGAGAGGGAGGCCCGTCTGGAGTTGAGCGGTAAGTGTCCATGCATTACTGTGTGAGACAGGGCATGTTGCGGTGTGCTGGTTCTATGATACTTGCCTGTATGTGTGCCATAGGCCATGTATGCATGTATGTGTGCAGGGACATCATGGTAATGCATGTGCGACCAGTGATGTGTGATGCACATGGTTGTTGCATGTGTTGAAATGCCGCATGGGGAGCCCTATTCAGATTTTGAACATGAGAGCATGCCAGTCTCTGTACCTGGACATGGGTGGGGGTGAGGGATGGGTGCTGATGCCAGGTACATATATGGTAGCCATGTCTGTGTGCCTGACCTGCGTGTCTGTGACTTGTGCATGCCATGGATGCATGACACATGTGTGTGACAATGCAGAGATTCAGTAAAGCAGCCAAATTACCCTTGTATCCGCTGTGTTTGGTGTGTTTGGGGCCAGATGGATGTGACTGAGGTGAAGTGTGTGCATGTGATGGGCATGAGCCATGATGCATGTGAGTTACATATCATTGAATGTTTCAAGAGTCCATTGGACATGCATGGAAATGTCCATGACATGCACCATGCCTGTTACTGTGTGTGTTTTGCCTGGACTGACCCATGTGTTGTGGAGGGACATGATGGAAGTGTACTTTGACAGTGGTGCTCATCTGCTATTGCTTCCTGTCTAGGGGACCATTGTACAGTGCCCTGATGCTTGTGTTCTTTGTCTCCCTCTACGCAGCGGCTAGTGAAGAAGAGGGCGGAGACGGCGCTGTGGAGCAAGGCGGCGGGGATGCCCCCACGGCTGCAGCGGAAGGGGTGGGTGAGCCCCCACAGGGGCCTGCTACGGTGGGAGACGGTGAGGAGCCATCCAGGTTGGTGGTTTGCACAGAGGAGGAGGAGGCCGCCACTGGGGCACACATGGGGCCTGGTGGGGGCATCCCTGCTGGTGCAAGTGGTGCAGTCCAGGGCCAGGGGCAGGAGGCAGCACAGGTCACCGTGGAGGGGCCTGTGCATGTCGCTGTCCCTGACCCTGTGAGTGCACCACCATGCACCAGCAGGGATGCCCCGTCCCAGGCCTGTCCGCAGGTAGAGGGGATGTCCATGTCACCTGACTCCCCTCCACCTGCGGACGTGGGAACCCCTGGCCGTGCGGAGAAGGTCCTGATTGGGGTCGCGATGCGCACGGCTGTGATTCGTGATGCCGTGCGTGCTTCCCGGGAGGAGCACGCACGTCATCACGAAGTGCACCGTGCCGACGTGGCCCAATTGGGATCGGCCATGTTCGGGGGTTTCCTGCATGTGTTGGCCAATGTGGCGGCCCTCTCCTCCTCTGTGCAGGCTATCCACCAGTCGTTCTCCTTGCCGTCTTCCAGCCCAGATGCCACCAGGGCCCCCTGTGGACCTGCCCCGACCAATGCAGCCAGCTCGGTGGGGATCCCATCCCTGCCACAGTCGGGAGTCAGCGATCCAGCAGGGGTGGACACCAGAGCAACTGGACCCCAGCAGAAGGAGGATGTGACGGCATCATCGGGCAGGGCACGTGCACGACGGCGTCGGTGGTTTCTATCAGCCTGGATGCCGTCGTGCTGGCACAGGCAGTTGCGTCGGAGGCAGCAGCAGGCTCAACGTGGGAGGCATCATGGCTCGGGGCCATCAACATCAGGGGTGCAGGCATCGGCCGGAGGGCAGGAGAACCCTGGAATGGGAGTGGCTTCCGTGTGGGAGAGGTTGTGCCAGCGGATAGGTGCGGAGCGGCAGCGGGCAGAGGAGGAACGGCTCACGATGGTCAGGGCGGAGGACTCCATGCGGAGGGCGCTGAGGCGGGCTGAGTGCCTCGAGGGTCTTCGCAGGGAGTTTGAGCTTGACACTGCGTTATCCCTGCGGGACCTCGGGGCCAGGGAACATGCCCGCCTCCAAGCCATTGACCAGGAGTTCGATGATGCCCTGGCCCATGACAACAACCAGTGAGCCGTCCGAATAGCCCGCTGCCTTTGTATATAGTTGTATAGTTAGGGTTAGGTTTCCTTTGTTTTTTTGATTTTTTTTTGGTTGCGATTGGACAATGCACCACTTTTTTGTATATAGTTCACTTTTTAGTTAGTAGTCAGTTAGGTTTAATTTGGTAGGGCTCATGGACCCAGGATGATCTTCTTCATTGGCTTATTTTAATTTTTCAGATTATTTTCTTGGACATTCATCTTGTTTTGTTTGATTTGCTTTGTGTTTTTTCTTATTTCATTTCCATTCTACTTGCTGTTAAATACATATTATTTTTTTAATCTTCAATGTGTCGTATCATCTCATTGCTTTCAGGCATGTCATGTTGGGTGTTTTGTCGTTCACTTGCAGCCATTGTGTGTGACAGACATGTGTTAAATTGCATTATTTAAATTGGGGGTGTAACATGTAATTGCCTTTGATATGTGGGTGGGTGTGATAGTTGGTTGGGCCTTTTGGCAGGGGAGGATGGGCATTACGGACATGATTGGGGAATGTTGGGACCCAGGTGCAGGGGGGCATGGATTGGACATGGGTGGGGGCCTGCTGGCAGGTGCCCCACAGTGCTGGGGGGGTGGGGGTGGTGGTAGACATGAGTGGGGGCCTGGTGGAGGATGACCCTGCACTGCTGGGGTGTGGGGGTGGTGGGTGACATGAGTGGGGGCCTGGTGGAGGCTGACCCTGGTGGCTGGGGGGTGGGGGTGGTGGTAGACATGAGTGGGGGCCTGGTGGAGGGTGACCCTGCACTGCTGGGGTGTGGGGGTGGTGGGTGACATGAGTGGGGGCCTGGTGGAGGGTGACCCTGCACTGCTGGGGTGTGGGGGTGGTGGGTGACATGAGTGGGGGCCTGGTGGAGGGTGCCCCTGGTGGCTGGGGGGTGGGGGTGGTGGTAGACATGAGTGGGGGCCTGGTGGAGGGTGACCCTGCACTGCTGGGGTGTGGGGGTGGTGGGTGACATGAGTGGGGGCCTGGTGGAGGGTGACCCTGCACTGCTGGGGTGTGGGGGTGGTGGGTGACATGAGTGGGGGCCTGGTGGAGGGTGACCCTGCACTGCTGGGGTGTGGGGGTGGTGGGTGACATGAGTGGGGGCCTGGTGGAGGGTGACCCTGCACTGCTGGGGTGTGGGGGTGGTGGGTGACATGAGTGGGGGCCTGGTGGAGGGTGACCCTGCACTGCTGGGGTGTGGGGGTGGTGGGTGACATGAGTGGGGGCCTGGTGGAGGGTGCCCCTGGTGGATGGGGTTTGGGGGTGGTGGTAGACATGAGTGGGGGCCTGGTGGAGGGTGACCCTGCACTGCTGGGGTGTGGGGGTGGTGGGTGACATGAGTGGGGGCCTGGTGGAGGGTGCCCCTGGTGGCTGGGGGGTGGGGGTGGTGGTAGACATGAGTGGGGGCCTGGTGGAGGGTGACCCTGCACTGCTGGGGTGTGGGGGTGGTGGGTGACATGAGTGGGGGCCTGGTGGAGGGTGACCCTGCACTGCTGGGGTGTGGGGGTGGTGGGTGACATGAGTGGGGGCCTGGTGGAGGGTAACCCTGCACTGCTGGGGTGTGGGGGTGGTGGGAGACATGAGTGGGGGCCTGGTGGAGGCTGACCCTGGTGGCTGGGGGGTGGGGGTGGTGGTAGACATGAGTGGGGGCCTGGTGGAGGGTGCCCCTGGTGGCTGGGGGGTGGGGGTGGTGGGAGACATGAGTGGGGGCCTGGTGGAGGCTGACCCTGGTGGCTGGGGGGTGGGGGTGGTGGTAGACATGAGTGGGGGCCTGGTGGAGGGTGACCCTGCACTGCTGGGGTGTGGGGGTGGTGGGTGACATGAGTGGGGGCCTGGTGGAGGGTGCCCCTGGTGGCTGGGGGGTGGGGGTGGTGGTAGACATGAGTGGGGGCCTGGTGGAGGGTGACCCTGCACTGCTGGGGTGTGGGGGTGGTGGGTGACATGAGTGGGGGCCTGGTGGAGGGTGACCCTGCACTGCTGGGGTGTGGGGGTGGTGGGTGACATGAGTGGGGGCCTGGTGGAGGGTGCCCCTGGTGGCTGGGGTTTGGGGGTGGTGGTAGACATGAGTGGGGGCCTGGTGGAGGGTGCCCCTGGTGGCTGGGGGGTGGGGGTGGTGGTAGACATGAGTGGGGGCCTGGTGGAGGCTGACCCTGGTGGCTGGGGGGTGGGGGTGGTGGGAGACATGAGTTGGACATGGGTGGGGGCCTGCTGGCAGGTGCCCCACAGTGCTGGGGGGTGGGGGTGGTGGGGGACATGAGTTGGACATGGGTGGGGGCCTGCTGGCAGGTGCCCCACAGTGCTGGGGGGTGGGGGTGCAAGGGGACATGAGTTGGTGTTCATTAGTTCAAGGAGACATGTGCCTTTGCTGGGGGGCATGCCCATGGTGGGTGGGCTGCCTGCGGGACATGACCAGGGATGCAGGGTAGTCCCCTGTGGTGTGGGCTGCCTGCAGGGGCCGTGGAGGGTGTACAGGGTACACCTGGGAGGACCCACACTGTCAAATCACATGTGGAACTTCCCGCGCACCCCTGATATACACGCGCCCAGGCTATTCGCGTGTGGAACTTCCCGCGCACCCCTGGAATACACGCGCCCAGGCTATTCGCGTGTGGAACTTCCCGCGCACCCCTGAAATACACGCGCCCAGGCTATTCGCGTGTGGAACTTCCCGCGCACCCCTGAAATACACACGCCCAGGCTATTCGCGTGTGGAACTTCCCGTGCACCCCTGAAATACACGCGCCCCCAACCTATTCGCGTGTGGAACTTCCCCCGCACCCCTGAAATACACGCGCCTAGGCTATTCGCGTGTGGAACTTCCCGCGCACCCCTGAAATACACGCGCCCAGGCTATTCGCGTGTGGAACTTCCCGCGCACCCCTGAAATACACGCGCCCAGGCTATTCGCGTGTGGAACTTCCCGCGCACCCCTGAAATACACGCGCCCAGGCTATTCGCGTGTGGAACTTCCCGCGCACCCCTGAAATACACGCGCCCAGGCTGTTCGCGTGTGGAACTTCCCGCGCACCCCTGAAATACACGGGCCCAGGCTATTCGCGTGTGGAACTTCCCGCGCACCCCTGAAATACACGCGCCCAGGCTATTCGCGTGTGGAACTTCCCGCGCACCCCTGAAATACACGCGCCCAGGCTATTCGCGTGTGGAACTTCCCGCGCACCCATGAAATACACGCGCCCAGGCTATTCGCGTGTGGAACTTCCCGCGCACCCCTGAAATACACGCGCACAGGCTATTCGCGTGAGGAACTTCACGCGAACCCCTGTAATACACGTAGCCCGCTCCCCCAGGCCCGATCGCGTGAGGAACTTCACACGAACCCCTGTAATACACGTAGCCCGCTCCCCCATCACGCGAACCCCTGTAATACACGTAGCCCGCTCCCCCAGGCCCGATCGCGTGAGGAACTTCACGCGAACCCCTGATATACACGTAGCCCGCTCCCCCAGGCCCGATCGCGTGTGAAACTTCACGCGAACCCCTGTGATGCACGTACCCTGCTGAAATCGCGTGTTAGACTTCCCGCGCACCCCGTTATACACGCACACGTATTTTTTGTCAGCGGGTGTCCGTGTTTGTGGGTACCCCTTTGCACGTCATTTTTCCTGGAGGGCCACAGTATGGGACATTCATCATGGCAGTATATAGGTGCGATTTGTTGGCGCACCTTTTGGCGCACATTTCTTACAGCCGCAGAGACGCTACCGCCTGCTTTCTTGTGGCGGTCGTGTTTGTGCCTGTGCGCTGGTTTGAGCGTGCGCTTTTTTCCCCTATTCGATTCCATGAATACGTGTTGTAGGCGAGCGTGTGGGCGTTCCGCGCACTTGTACCCTGTACTTCCCCCGTGACGCCCACGTTTTGGCAAGTTGGTCCCCATTCCGAGTGTTACGCCCGTGTTCCGCCTACTTTTGTTGCCTGCGCCGCGCTATGTGCGAATTTCGCTGTGGCCTGTGCGATTTTCGCTGTGACCTGGCGCACGCTGTTAGATGGCCTGTGCGCCAACGTGCGCCGCGCACTTTTTTATCGCACATCCGCTGGTTTTCTCGCGCACGGCCTTCCATGAATCGACGTGCGCTGCTTTTCGTGCGATTTTCGCAATTGCACTGCGATTTTCGCTATTCCACTGCGAATCGCACTTTTTTGCCCACTTGCGCCGCGCTAATTATTCCATGAATCGGCCTCATAGTGTTTTTGGAATAAGACGACAATTGGACTACTGTGCTGAAATGGTGAAATTCACTATAAACTCACAGGAAGATCCACAAGAATTTCTAATGTACTTACTATTAGTACTGGAAAACAAAAACATACCTATAAATGAAATCTTCCAGATTTCATACATGTGGAAACATACATGCACTCTGTGCAACAATGTGACACAAGAAGAAATTCCCAATGAACGCTTCATATATATATCAATACCAAATTGTGAATCCATTCCATTTCAGCAACTTGTACAAAATGCAAACCATGGTAGATTATGCTCTACCTGCAATTCAGATAATCGCTCCACGTTAGTAATACAAACAAATAGTAAATACGTAATACTAATGCTTCTACGTTACAATGCAGATGGTACCAAAAACAACTGCAAGCTGACTGGATTCACACATAGTCAAATATCACTTGGTAAGAAAACCTTCACAACAATAGGTATAATCTACCACGCAGGAGCCACAACCAATTCAGGGAACTACACGGCATATATAAAAAAGAAATGTGGATGGTTTGAATGTAATGATAGTACCATTACTCTAAAGCAGAGATTACCAGCAAATCTTACAAACGCTTATTTGATGTTCTTAAAACCAAAATTTGATAAATAAACTGTATTTAAACCTTTAAGTAAATTTGTGTTAAAAAAATATAAACTGTTAGAATACTCCAAAAGCTATCTAACTGCTCAAAGATTCTACAACAACTAATCAGATAAATGAATACCACTAAATTAGACCAAAAAATACACACTTAGAATACGCCAATCGGTATCTA
Organism: Ambystoma mexicanum; assembly: GCF_040938575.1. Classification (NCBI taxonomy): domain Eukaryota; kingdom Metazoa; phylum Chordata; class Amphibia; order Caudata; family Ambystomatidae; genus Ambystoma; species Ambystoma mexicanum. The sequence goes on along the minus strand of NC_090928.1, from coordinate 505,764,970 downwards.
ACTGTCCCAAAATTATAAATTTGTGTTAAAATAATATGAACTGTTAGAATACTCCAAAAGCTATCTAACAGCTCAAAGATTCTACAACAACTAATCAGATAAATGAATACCACCAAATTAGGCCAAAAAATACACAGTTAGAATATGCCAATTGGTATCTAACTGTCCCAAAATTTAACAATATCCAAATAGATAAATCAAAACCACTAAAATATATTTAAAAAAAAGACAGTTAGAATACGTCAATTGGTATCTAACTGCTCCAAAATTTTATAAAATCTAAACAAATGAAGAATCTGTTACTGCTCCAAAAAAAATACAACAAAGCAAAGTATAAAGCATTAGCCAGAAACAAAAAGTGAACATTGAAAACAAACAAACAAATAAACTGTAGCATAACAGAAAAAGGTTTTTTTTTTAATCCAACATGGATTTTTTTTTCTCCCACAGACCCAATGATTATAGCAACAAATACAGAAACTGATCAAATTGCACAGTACTCTGATTTGTACTCTACTAAATATGAGGGTTGAAAAAAAATAAAAGTATATTGCTTATACAATGTAATAAGTTTTTACAAAATACTAATACTAACATGCTATTTTCTTTTATCACAGAAATGAAGAAGAAAAACATGGACTCCCATTACTAGACCAAACAGTAAGTATACAATAATAAGGACAACCATAGCAGCATATCACATCCATAGTATCTAATACCTTTGTTCCTTATACATTTGTTTTTCACCCAGAGTTATAAGCAAATATGAATGTGATATGCTGCAGTGGTTGTTGCCAGGGCATAGAGTCTTGGGTGCATGGCCATGCACCCAAGACTCTATGCCCTGGCAACAACCACCGCAGCATATCACATCCATAGACTCAAACATTTCAACTATGATCTATGGGAAACTTTTAATGTCCGCGAACAATGTAAGTGTTCTTAGAACACTTTGAACTTGCCAGCAAACAATACGGACACCGTTTTCAGGACACCCCCTACGAACATTTCAGAACAACGCGATAGTTCTTAGAACACTTTCAATTTAACAACGAACAATACGGACAGCGTCCTAAGTACACCCCCTACGAACATTCCAGGACACCGTGGGTGTTCTCAAAAACGTCTTCAGAACACCCCCATTTTGTTTATTTGCGAACATTTCAGGACACCGTGAGTGTTCTTAGGACACATCAACTTGACAGAGAACAATACGGACAGCGTCCTCAGGACAACCCCTACGAACATTCCAGGACACCGGGAGTGTTCTTAGATGCTTCTTCAGAACACCACCATCTTGTTTATTTGCGAACATTTCAGGACACCGCGAGTGTTCTTAGGCCACATTCAACTTGACAGAGAACAATACGGACAGCGTCCTCAGGACACCCCCTACGAACACTCCCCGGACACCGCGAGTGTTCTTAGAAGCGTCTTCAGAACACCACCATCTTGTTTATTTGCAAACATTTCAGGACACCGCGAGTGTTCTTAGGACACCTTCAACTTGACAGAGAACAATACGGACAGCGTCCACAGGACACCCCCTATGAACACTCCCCGGACACCGCCAGTGTTCTTAGAAGCGTCTTCAGAACACCCCCATTTTGTTTATTTGCGAACATTTCAGGACACTGCCAGTGTTCTTAGGACACATTCAACTTGACAGAGAACAATACGGACAGCGTCCTCAGGACACCCCCTACGAACACTCCCCGTACACCGCGAGTGTTCTTAGAAGCGTCTTCAGAACACCCCCATTTTGTTTATTTGCGAACATTTCAGGACACCGCGGGTGTTCTTAGAACACATTCAACTTGACAGAGAACAATACGGACAGCGTCCTCAGGACACCCCCTACGAACATTTCAAGACACCGGGAGTGTTCTCAAAAACGTCTTCAGAACACCCCCATTTTGTTTATTTGCGAACATTTCAGGACCCCGCAGGTGTTCTTAGAACATATTCAACTTGACAGAGAACAATACGGACAGCGTCCTCAGGACACCCCCTACGAACATTTCAGGACACCGGGAGTGTTCTCAAAAACATCTTCAGAACACCCCCATTTTGTTTATTTGCGAACATTTCAGGACACCGCTGGTGTTCTTAGAACACATTCAACTTGACAGAGAACAATACGGACAGCGTCCTCAGGACACCCCCTACGAACACTCCCCGGACACCGCGAGTTTTCTTAGAAGCGTCTTCAGAACACCCCCATTTTGTTTATTTGCGAACATTTCAGGACAACGCGGGTGTTCTTAGAACACATTCAACTTGACAGAGAACAATACGGACAGTGTCCTCAGGACACCCCCTACGAACATTTCAGGACACCGGGAGTGTTCTCAAAAACGTCTTCAGAACACCCCCATTTTGTTTATTTGCGTACATTTCAGGACACCGCGGGTATTCTTAGAACACATTCAACTTGACAGAGAACAATACGGACAGCGTCCTCAGGACACCCCCTACGAACACTCCCGGACACCGCCAGTGTTCTTAGAACAGTTTCACTTTGCTTGCGAACAAAACGGACACATATTGAGTCCTTAGAACACCCCCCAGTCAGTTTATTTAGAACATTTCAGAACACCTGTGATGTCCGCAAACAAATCGAACACAAAAAGAACGTCTAACACATAAAAAACACAACTTTCATCCTATCTCATACACTCCAACCCTCCCCAAACACTCCTACACACCAACACACTCTACAAAATACACATTTTGAACAAAGTTTCACCGCGCTGTCCGCGGACGTCTGCGAATCCAAGATGGCGGGCACTACCGAAAAATCTGACGCGCTTCACGCTCCACGCCGTCCAATCAGCGAACACGTTGCATGTCCGCGAACATCACGCAAGACGATTCGCCAATCAGGACACTGTCCGTGGAGCGAACAGGGAAGTGTGTCCGCGAACCGAACACAGATATCAGTAATTTTTTTTTACCTACTTTTTGGTCATTTTAAAAAAAACTACTGGATGGATTTTCACCAAATTTGCAAAAGCACGCTTTCGGGTCCAAGCCGCTGCTCCTGGTCCAAATTTGGTGGAAATCCATCCAGTGGTTTGGGTTGTAGGCGCAAGCAAAAATTTTTCCCATTCAGTCTATGGGAAAAAAAAAGTTTTGGGACCCCCCCTATAACTTTGCCCCCTCCCCCCCCCGGACGAATCCTCACCAAACTTTTTGGAAAGTTTGGTGAGGATCCGTCCAGGGAGAGCAAAGTTATAAGCCACCCAAAAAGTGCTCTTCCTATGGAAACAGCAACTTAACCATAACTACATGGCCACTACTGTGGCCATGTAATATATTACCAAACCGATATATATATATATATATATATATATATAAATATTCGGTCAATTGTGAAAAGGTCAATTGTGACCCTTTAAATTCGGTCAATTGTTCATTCGAACAATTGTAAACGACCAATGTGGGTAATACCGGATCAATACCTGGCTAATGGGTTTATCCGCCCGTCAAAGTCACTGGCAGCCTCTCCCTTATTCTTCATACCCAAGAAGGAAGGAGATTTGAGGACTTGCATCGATTACCGTGCACTTAATCAAATCACAGTAAAAAAACGCTACCCTTTGCCCCTTATCCTGGAGCGGTTGGACCAAGTCAAGGATGTCCAAATCTACATCAAACTAGACCTCAGAGGAGCATACCACCTTGCAAGTGTTAAGAAAGGGAATGAATGGAAAACCGTGTTTCGTACCAAGTATGGCCTGTACGAATATCAGGTAATGCCTTTTCGGGCTGTGCAGCGCTCCAGCAGTGTTCCAATACTTCATGAATGATGTATTACGGGAATTCATCGATGTCTGTGCCCTGGTCTATATTGATGACATCCTGGTGTATTGCCCCTCTGAAAGAGATCATGTGGAACATGTTCGCTCAGTCCTTGCAAAACTTTGCCAGCACAAACTGTACGCTAAACTCGAGAAATGCTCCTTCTATGTCACCGAAGTTGAGTTCTCTCGTCAAAGGGAGTCAAGAAGGATTTAAACAAAGTAGATGCCATGCTTAATTGGCCGTCACCTTCTTTACTTAAAGGAACCCAAAGCATGCTTGTCTTTGCAAATTTTTATCACCGATTTATTCCAGATTTCTCACGGATAGTCCACCCAATCACATCTTTACTGAGAAAAAACAACAAAAAATTCCAATGGACTGAGAGGCCGAACAGGCCTTTCAAGAACTCAAGAAAAGATTCACCTCTGTGCCAATTTTACGACATCCTCGCCCTGATCTCCCCTATGTAGCGGAAACTGATGCTTCCAGCATAGCTATGGGAGATCCAGAGACAGGCCAATTACAACCCGTGGCCTTTTGGTCACGTAATTTCTCACCACCAGAACTTAACTATGCAATTACAGACAAAGATTTGTTGGCAATAAAATCAGCCTTCAAAGCCTGGCGGCAGTATCTATTAGGTGCCAGACATACCATAACAGTAATCACAGATCACTGAAACCTTCAATACCTAAAGTCAGCAAAAGCCCAATCGTCATGGCAGTTGCGGTGGGCTCTATTCTTCGCAGAATACGATTACGTAATAAGATACCAACAGGGAGTTCGGAATAGGAAGGCCGATGCCTTGTCTCGTATGGGTGTTGAAGAGAAAACAAACAGTTCCCTGGACCCTGTTGCCATCATCCCAAGTGATAAACTACTGGGACTCACCACCACATTGATTCTAAGTGAACTTCAAGATAAGATTCGAACCTTAATGAACCCTGAGTTCTTGCAGAAATGGAATTCCCAAAATGAACATCAGGAGGATTACCCTACTTCAGGGAACGAATATATCTACCAAGTAAAGATCTGCAAGAATTGGTCATGTCTGTTTATCACGATTCCCTGATCGAAGGTCATCCGGAATTGCTAAGACTCTAGCCAAGGTTAAACGAAATTATTGGTGGCCAACCTGGCGTAAGGGCATTCCTCGATTTGATCTACCCTGTGGAATATGTGCACAGAAAAAATCACAATAACAGAAACCAGCTGGCCTCCTATAACCACTGGATATTACACTGTCTCCCTGGCATACTCTTTCTCTTGATTTTATTACAGACTTACCTCTCTGTCAAGGTTTTAATACCATTCTGGTGGTTGTAGACCTGTTCTCTAAAATGGCACATTTCATTCCATTCAAAGGACTTCCTAACGCTACTTGTCTGGCAAAAGCATTTCTTGAACAGATTATAAACCTGCATGGTTTCCTCTCAGTCCTAATCTCAGATCGTGGAAGCCAATTTGTGTCCAACTTCTTGAGGAAAATGTTGTACCATGGCACAAATCGATGTTCGATTATCCACTAACCATCACCCCCAAACAGATGGACAAACAGAAAGAACAAGCCAGACAGTAGAACAGTATCTACGTTGCATGCTGCATCAAGTGGAAGAGAATTCGAAAGACTTGTTATGGATAGCGGAATACGCATACAATAACTCCATACACATCAGCATGGGACAAAGCCCGTTCTACACAATATACGGAAGACATCCACGTACCTCTGAACTAGACTCCCCCACGACCATGGAAATGCCAGCGGTAAAGACTCTACACACAAGCATAAACCAAGCCTTCAAAAGGGCAAATTAACATTTACTGCAAGCCAAAGACAGACAAAAAAAATTCTCGGATGGGCATCAAAAGAAATCTCCCAATTACCAAGTTGAGGAAGAAGTCTGGTTTGCATCAAAACATGTGCCCATAAAAGGTACCCGGACCTTTTGTCCAAGATATCTAGGACCTTATACCATCAAATCAGTGATAAATCTGGTGGCCGTCAAGTTAGCCTTACCACCAAGCATGCAAATTCATCCGCTGTTCCATGTGTCACTTGTAAAACCTGTACAACCAGGAACCCGAGTCTTAACACCACAAAAACCTGTGCTAGTTGATGGAGAGCCAGAATTTGAAGTTAAAAACCTCCTGGATTTGAAACGTACCAGATCTAAGCTACACTATTTAGTGGACTGGAAAGGGTACAGGCCTCAAGACAGAACTTTGGAGCCAAGTGAACATATTCACGCACCACGTCTGATTAAGAGGTTTCATCTGGATAACCCCACCATACCCGGACCAGACAGGAAGGATACCATGAGAGGGGCCTTGGGGGGAGTGCTGTCATGACCACTGTGAGGGTGCACAAGTTGTGCCACAAGCAGGCTCCCACCAGAACCCTCAGGGCCTTAAAACCACTACAAAAGGGCTCCTGGAGCCAGTCCTGGTGCCTCTGGCACCAGGCTCATATGTAGGAAGGAAGGGCTGTTCAAACTAGGTCCCATTTATGTACCTGGGCCTTTAAATCCAACATGGAAGCTCCCACACAGTCTAGTTCTAAGAACCAAGCCATGAGGTCTAGTGGTTTGGGTGTGACAGGCCTGGAACTACTTCCCGGGTACTACTTGATCTGGGCTATATAAACCACACCCTGAATGCAGAACACGCTTCGTGTTATTCTGCAACCCGCAGCGTGACGCTCACCGTGTCCAGCTTCTGGTCTTCAGCATCGTCCTGTAATCCTGCAAGAACAAGAACAAGATTATTCTTTCTTACCTGAGAAAACACCATCCAGCACTCAGCATCTCAACTGGGCTGCAATCTGTGGAAACCGAGAGAAGAAGAAACATCACTCACCTGTGAGTACTAGCTTAAGGACTTCCGGCGAACTGCTACCACAGCTGCTGTTCGAATATTGCGACCTGCAATAACGAGAAAGGGAAAAACAATATTAGAAGGCGCACTTCCAAAACATTGAATTCCATCAGTCTTACCTGAATTCCATCGCGCTATGCCACGCTTCCATCCAGAGCACCACAGCAACATCTGCAAAGGAAAAGAGACATATTCAGATTCGGTTTCAATAATAAATGACCGCACAGCGCTGTACTTACCTTAACGGATTCCGGGGGCCTGTTTTTCATCGCGCTCTCATCCACTCACAGAACCACAGTGGCCTGTGAGGAGAAGAAGAAGAAACACAGGTTAGCTTTAAAAGACAATAAAGTCGCTGCGCTTCACACTTTCTCTTGCCTAGAAAACGTGACTCTCCATCCGGCACGCCAGCATCAAGACCTTTGCACCTGAAAAGAAGGCGTTAAAGACATTAACAAATTCCCACCATAAACAGAACAAAGACTTACAATTAACAAACCTGCCTGCCTACCAGCAGATTCAGGGTCATAGCAAGCCTGGGCCCAAGGAAGGCGTACTGCACCAGTGGAGCAACTCGGGCAGCTCGCCAACAAATGTCAAGCACCCCTGCACAAGAAACGCAGGACGGATAGCTCACCCTACAAATAACTAAGGTGAGAAAAGAACCCAGTGGGAAGGGAATCGGTCAGAGGGAGGTGGGAGATTCACCCATTAGAGACGGTTATCACAAATCCTCCCTTCTGTAATTGCAGATTCATTATTCAGCACTGGGCAACTACGCATTCAGTGTTCCAGATCACAGAGCCTTCCAGGCGCCCCTGGGGATATCAGGTGAGCGTAACAGATCATGAGGACAAACAGACAGTTCACCCGGAAAAAAACAGAATAACCAACCTTACAGGAAAAACAGAAACAAACAAGAAACCCAACCCCCAAGCAACAAGCCCAGAACACAAAATGCACCACAACACAAGAAACAGCCAAAACAGAACAAACCAAATGGAACAAAACACCACACCCGGGTACCAACCAACAATAAGAAGTAGCACACCTACCCATCCACCACAAAATCGCTCTACTTATCACTTTACATATCCATCTACCACCCACTCACAGAACCAACCATAAGAACCATAAGCACATAAGGAGGATCGCCGGAAACACAACAGACAGCCCTGAACACCAGAGAAGCACAACTGAGCAAAACAAACTCAACACACCATTCATCACAAAACATTGTTGGCATGACACAAAAAAATCATCAATAGGAGCAGACAGACAATCAGGTATAAAACATTGACCCTCAATACAACCTTTTTGACCTACTCAATGAAGAAACAACAAAACCAAATCCCTAATCTGATGTAAAACAATCAACTCCACCATAAAAGAACAAACAAAACCCAGAAAAGAAACAGATACACTGCAACCTAGTCAATGCCAAATCAATGTCAAAACATACAACTGGAATATATGAACTACTAAGCATTGGAGGGACAGACATCCTCACCGAAACCTGGCTATCTCAAAACTTCAAGGTAATAGCACACAATTCCCTACCCAAAAGCTTCAAATTGAAACCAGTCAATGGAGAAGGAAAAAGAGGAGGATGACTTGCTGTTGCGTAAAAGGACCAGATGACAACAACACCACCACTAAAGATCCCAAACGGCAAATTACTCCTCCTGCACTTAGCCTTAGATCACTAAACCAACCTATCATTCCTACATATCTGCAGACCACCCAAAGTACAACTCTACTTTCACAGACACAATTGTGGATGCCATCACTAACATCACCATGAAACATGATCACCTGATAATACTGGGAGATTTCAACATCTGGTTTGAAGAAGAAAACTTTGATTCACCCAAAACCATAACAGTTCAGCTACCAACAATGCGGCTACCACAATTGGTCAAGGGACCAATACACACAGCAGGCCCTACCCTATATGTAATCTTCTGCAACAAAAATCTGGTCACAGCTGCACCCCCAATGAAAATCCTCTGACGTGACCACCTCACCAAATCCTCCAACTCAGAAAAGAACCTGACAATCCATAAACATTGCTGACCTGAAAGTCAGACTGGAAGCCAAAAAACCATCTGTCTTGCACTCATCCAGCATGAAAGATGATATTGCACCAACCCCCCAACCCATCACCAAAGAAAACAATGGCGAGATGGTTTACACTCCACCTCAGAGCACTGAAGAAAATTAACAGGAAACTGGAACAAGAATAGAAGAAAAAATACTATCAACTGAAAAAATCACATACCAAAGATGGATACAAATATACAATGCAGAAATACTCAAAGCAAAAAAAGACATACTAAATGAACGGATGCAAAACTCAAACAACACCCAGAAAGAGATGTTTAACATTTATTTGATTTATTTTATTTGTATTTATAGAGCGCACTACAGCCCACGGGCATCAAGGCGCTGAGGACAACGAGCATGAGAGGGCTTACTTAAGGGTTACAGGGAAGCCGCCCAACAGAGACATTCATAGTTACGGTACATGATTACACAGATAGGTAGTCATACAGAGCGTGACTACAGGTACAGGCAGGTTATACAAACAGGCTGGTTTTAATGGCCTTACGAAAGGAAGCATGGAAGTCAATTTGCCTGATGTGGGATCAAAGGGCGTTCCAAGTGGTGTTAGCCACAGTAGGGAAGCTGGAACCACCAGGTCACACTCTGCGTGTTCTGGGTACAATTAACATGTTGGAATATGTGGATCTAGAAGGTCTGGAAGCAGCAGGTTTGAAGAACCTGTTGGCAAGCTAAGGGGGGCTAGGTCATGGAGGCACTTGTGGGTCAGAGCAAGTGTTTTGAAGATTATTCTTTCTTTAACGGGGAGCCAGTGGACATGTCTTCTGAGCCCTGAGATGTGGTCCTGCGAGATACGCCCGTGGCTGCCCTAAGGGCATTGTTTTGGACCAACTGTAGTCTAGCTAGATTTTTGCTGGAGGTCCCTCTATGAAGGGCATTGCAGTAGTCCAATCTTGATCCTATTATTGCTCTGGCGATGGTGAGGCAATTTTGATGGGACAAGAATGTTCTTACTGCATTAAGAAGTTTGGAGTGATAGGCTGGGGTTGATGCAATGGCATTAACCTGCCTGGTCATGGTAAGGTTGGGATCAAGGTAGACACTAAGGGTCTTAACTGCTGGAGGGACAGTGATGGGGATGTTGTCAACAATGAATGAGCTGTATTGCTTGTCCAGCTTGCCCAGGGTGGAGGGGGATCTAACAGGCAGAAGTTTGGTTTTCTCACTTTTTGAGACATAGCCAGTTTTCCGCCATCCAGGAATGGATCGTCGAGTAAATAGTGTCGAGGGTGTTCAGGTCAGACAGGTAATCGCCCGAGCGGGGGATAAGCACCTGGGTGTCATCAGCATAGTTTGTGTATGAGCTGCCCAGTGTGTTCAGTATTTTGAAAAGGGGCCTTGTGAAGAGATTGTAGAGGGTAGGTGCAATGCATGATCCTTTTAGGTCATCATCCACGAACTAAGAAACCCAACAGCATGCATCAACACACCCACGCCTTTACAAAAACTATGAGATGACCTTGCAGACCACTTCAAAAACTAAATCAAAAACATCCAGCAAGTAATTAAGAGCATGCCAAAAAACACCAACAAACCCCCTAATCAGCCAATGACACAACCAACTAAAAGACTAAACAACTACCCAACTATTTTGACAGAAATAATCAACACCCTCTTGAGCAAAAGCAACAACTCAGATAAAGCTACATTTACAAACAAGTCCAAGTCCTGTAACATGTAGAAAGCAATAATATACTGGAACAAGCACAAGGAGCAGACACTGCATTATTATCGATATGGGATGACCTAAAAACCAACACAGACTCTGGTGTCAAATCGATACTAATACTACTTGATCTATCAGCAGCCTTCGATAGAGTCCACCACAAAACACTCATCAAAAGACTCAAAGATATAGGAATCTGCAAAACAGTGTTACATGGCTAAAATCCTTCATAGCATAAAGAACAGGAACATCCTGGCTAAAACCCTTCAAATCAACACCATCTCACACTGCTATTCAACATCTACATGACCCCTCTCATCAACCTCATCAAAAGACACAGCATCCCCTGCTACATTTATGCAGATGACACACATGTCACCTATTAAATCGCTGCTAGTGGAGAACAAAGCCCAACCCTTACCAAGTGCCTCACAGAAATAAACCATTGGATGTGAACCAATGGCCTTAAACTCAACTGGGAAAAAACTGAAATCATGATTGCGCCCAATGATTCATCAAACCAACACCACATTCCATGGCCTACTCAAATGGGAAATCGACCTGCACCATCCAAAGTGGTCAACAATCTGTGAATATTAATGGACAACGACTTAACCGCAAGTCAACCAAGTAGGAAATAAATGCTTCTCCCACCTACACACAATCAAGTGAATACTCTTCTTTCTCACCTTTCCATGTAGAACACTCGCCATCATTTATCGTGTCATGTCAAGAATAGACTGCATCAAAAGTATCTATCTCGGAATGCCGGACATCCTTATCAAAAAACAACAACAAATACAGAATGGAGCAGCAAGACTAGTCCTCAGACTCATTAAGACAGAACACATCAGACCAGCATTGAGTACCCTACATTGGCTACCAGTCAAAAAACACATTTTCTTAAAAAAAGTGTAATCCATGGTCAAGGAGTAGAATTTATACTGGAAAAATTTCTATAAAAAAATCTATCTACAAACCAAACTGAACACTAAGTTCCAGTAACGACATTTGCAACAAACCTAAACAATACTCAAAGCGGAAATTTGGGGGGAACAGCTTTCTCCTGTGTCGTGGCACAACTTTGGAATTCGCTCCCAAAGTTAATACAAAAAATAGAAGATCACTTAAAGTTCAGAACAATGCTAAAAACGTGGCACTTTACCTCAGCGAGATACATAGAAAAAATCAACAAAGGAAATCTGCCAACACATCACATTGAAAACACACAAACAGAAACCGGATGATCCAAAATATGACCTTGCATCGAAATCAAATAGTCTTCCACAAATTACTATAGAATGGTATGAAGTCGACAGATCAACATAGCCATTGCACAAAAGGAAACAGACGAATCTCCACTAACCCTCTTAAAAACTTGCCAATATCCTGCATACTCACCCTCAAACACTTAACAAAACACGCTCATACCTCTTTGCCAGCAAAAATGTTAATAACCACAAACTGCACACACTCCACAACAGCCAACAGGAAAATAAATCAATTACAAACAAATCACCCATACTCACTCATACATCAAACACCACATCACATACACCAACGAAAAACAAACCAGCACTCAGTACCGTTTTTTTCTGAACTGAAGCTACCAACAGCACATCAAAGCTCTGCTGTGTTTTTTTCCTCCCAATCCCACTAACTAGCCCTCACAACCCTCCTTCCTTTTCAGATCCGCCAGAGTGCCTGGAGACCATTAAAATAGCAGTGGTGCACAGTATAAATCACAATAACATAAAATAATATAACTTTGGTTGGATGATGACCTGCTAAAGCAAATCTCGTAGATAGAATACTAAATGATCACTTTTAACATGAAGTTGAATTCAAGAAGGCCCTAAGGAAAAATAACATGTGAAGATTGCTTTTTAAATGTTATGGGATAAATGAAAAATGATAAACACACAGTATAGTATGCCACAAAACTGTAAGACGTGCAACAAATCAAGCCACACTGGGAATCTACTAAACCAAAGGAGTCACAAACACTCTAGAAAATACCTGCAATTTTGCAACTGATGACCATTTAATGTGTTAAATATTCAAGGTTGGAAGGTTAGATCACACAATAATGTGAAGACCTAGTTGTGGAGAAAATGTAGTATATAATCACATTTTACTTTTCACATTCCTAAATTAGGAAAACATAACCATATCTATTTCATGCTTCCAAATTTGTTGCTCAATTTTGTATTGCGGAACAAAAAAATGCATTTGTTTAAATAAAAAAACGAAATTGAAAAAAAAAAAGTCCAAAGGTGTTTTTTGTATGTTGCAGATTTGTTTTACCTAAATTGGTACGTTTTTCCATATCTGTAGTCCTTGAAAAACATGTGTTAAATTGTGTATGGTTAACTTCTCCTAATGAAAACCTGTGAAATTCAGTAAAAAAAAAGAAAGTTGCTAAATGACGCTATGGTTGCCGTAACATGAATAGACTCCTACAAATGTGACAGTAACGTTTCCTAAAGAAAACATAAATCCGGCATTGCCTGCACTGCTTACATTTCTTCCCATGTCGTAATAGATGATAGGGTAGCTTCAGGAAACAAAACTCTATTGACAACTGAAATTTTTAAATTGTTGAAGAAGTTGAATTTGGTGGAACTGTATACGTGATTTGAGTTAAAAACGATTTAAGAATGTTTTATGGTTGGGCAATTTATCAGAAAATCACTGGTTTAATTGATGAGGAGGATTTCAGAGCTCTTTAGTGAAAAAAATGGTGTAATATTTTTGTTATTATTATTTGTTTTGCTTAGGATTAGGTTTATGTTTCTTCTTTTCCTCTTCATTAATTTTTATATTGATCTGCATGACTAATTATGGTTTAATCTTATTTTCTGGTGGATGTATGATAAATGAACTGTATTTGTCTTTATGTATATTTTTGTGAAAAGTCAAGTGTTGTTTTGAGTAAAACACAATACAAATAAATAAATAAATAACACAGTGGATCGAGGTCCACATGGAGATGGCTGCCTCTGCGACATACCACCGTGCCTGCTTCCATATCACCCGACAGCAGCACCTTGCAGTCCCCAGCATCCTTATTGGGTGAGCCCTGTAGCAAATGGCACTCCAACATCAAGCCAGGAGACGTAGCCGGGCTGAGCTTGAATGTTCTGGTATAAGGCTACAGCCATGTCTTGCACCTTTTTCCCTCGGCCTGCCGACCTCATTGGATGTGCCCCTCTCCACCCTGGCTCCCGCATGTGCTATGAGAGCTGCACCAAGAATAGTGGATCGAAGTCTACATTAAGATGGCCGCTGCTGCGACATACCACCGTGCCTGCTCCCATATCACCCGAGAAAAGCACCTGGCAGTCCACAACATCCCGATTAGGCAAACCTTGCAGCAAATAGCAGTCCGACATCAAGCCGGAAGGCAAAGCGGGGCCTAGCTCGAAGGCCCTGGTCTAAGGCTACATCCCTGTCTTTCCTGGGCCTCCCTCCATTTCTGTGTCTCCCCTTCAACTGCCCAGGTAAGTCGTGCACTTATCACCCTCTCCCCTCCCAGACGCCGGCCATGCTCTTGCTGTCACACTTTTAATTACTGCTATGATCCCCATTTCCCCGTCACTCGTTTTACCATGAACGTCTGTACCGTGGGGCACTAAGTGCCTTGCTTCCTGCATCTCACCCTCCCCTTCTGGTCACCCCCCCTTCACCTCCCCACTAGTTGTGGCCATGCCTCAGTATCATTTCAACCTCCACCGCTGCAGCAATTACCTTGCCCTAAATATCCAGGCCTCTACTTGTGGTGTGCCCAGGTGCCTTTGTCCTTCCATACCTGCCTATTGTTCCAAATTCATGCCGCAATGCTCCCCTTCCTTCCTTTGTTCAGTGCCTCATGATAGGGCCTAATGCTGGCTTGCTCCTGTATGTGGGTACCTACCGATACCTCCCGGATCTGTTGCTGCATTCAATGTCATATTTTGTCATGCATATGTATACTCCTGGACATTTTAACACGGGGGTACTTTCAGCTTTGCTCCCTACATTCTGTCATGCATATGTGTGCTCCTGGACATTTAAACACTAGTCTGCTTTACATCTTTGCATCCTCCATTCTGTCATGCATGTGTGTGCTCCTGGACATTTGAACCCTGATGTGTTTTACATCTCTACACCCTCCATCCTTTACTGCATATGTTCTCTCCTACTTTTCCTCGTCTACCCTCTTCTAGCTCACTTTCCTGTTCCTCCCATACTTCCCTCCACCCCCTCTCCTCTTTCTATGTCACAGCACTTGCACTATCTGAAATGTTATCAGGCCGAGTACGGTAGTGCTGTTCTATATTCATATGTCTTTATGCCTGTATTACATATCACAGCACTTGCACTGTCTGAAATGTCGTCAGGCCTAGTACTGTAGTCCTGTTATATATTCCATCTGTCTGTTTGTTCTGAATTACTGTCCATGCCGTTCCGTGTCCTTACCATTATAACCCTTTAGCACTTGCCCATTCTAAATGACTCAAGTCCTAGTAAGAATGTTGTTTGATTGAATTACACTTGTTCCCTCCCTTGCCTTAAAGCGCTTTGAAACACTGTTCCTTGTGTATATGTGCTATACAAATAACCAATAAATAAATGATGACATAAGAGATGCCACAAATTATGCCATATGTGATAACATTAGTGATGTCATCAGCGTGCTCATGGCTTGCGCACGGTTTAGCTCACAGTTAAGGTGGAATATTTTCCAACACCTGCCAAATTCCAGGGGTGTGATTGTGTTAAACTGCCACCTTAACTTCTCTTCAACTCAGGTTGTTTCCCCTTAATTTCTAGACATGTTTTGCTTTGAACTGATTGAACATGAAAGTGTTTCAGCTTCAGGCGTGGCTCAAGTCCCTTGTTAGGCCATTCTATCAGCTGAAGCATGATCTAAACAAACCCAGACATACCAGGAGACCCGAAGCAGGAAATGCATCAACATTTGCTACCGAATTTACTAGCAAAACACTCCTGGAAGGGCAATAAAACTCCCAGCAGCCATGCAAATCCAAAATGCAGTCTAACATAATAATGGGGAGCATCACCATAACATTCAAGCACGTCAGACGAAAACTGCTTGGACCCATCAGGTGTCAGCCTTTCATACAGAATTCAAAATAAAATGATACTGAAGCGGGCATAAATATCTGGCTACACAGTTGTAGCCTACACCACAGCTTTGGCTGCAGCTGCCACCTCAGATGGCCAGTCATTCAGTTACCAGGACCAGGAATTCATAATCTCTTATGGGAGGGGAAAGAGGTCGAATAAACCTGCTCTTAAAATATCTCCTCTTGGCTCCAAGTCAAATATTGAAATGATATGCCCTGAGGAGAAGATACCCAAAACTAAGTCTTCCTGAACGGATATGGGGTTTACCAGGAAGAATTAAGGTAATTGCTGAAGACTCAGATGCTGGAATTAGGGAAAAGTATGCCAATGTGAGAATAGAAGAATCATAAGGTTTGCAAGTTCATTGTGGGGGGACTTAGTGCCAGCATCGGTACCTTTATTAGCTTCCACATCGACTTTTGAGCTTCCAAAGCCCTTTCACAACCTGCTGAAGATTCTTGTTTGCCTTTTGGGGGTGCTGCAGCGACTGCACAGGATCAAGATAACAAAGCTTTATCAAGTGTGGGAACAGAAGCAGGAGGCAGCTCCAAAGGGCCTTGTTATTTCAGGTAATACATGGATTAAAGAGTACCCCAAGATATTCCAGGAATGTGTCATAATGGAACACTGCACTGCACAGTCCTTTAGAAGAACAGATGAATATATAAATTGAACATGTGAGAAGTCTGAGATACGACAAAACCAGATTAACAAGGCATGTGCAAACGTATTAACAAAATGAGAGCTCTCAGTATATATGAGTCTGCAAATTGGAGTAACAAGCTTTAAAGTTGGCTCTATTAGAGATGAATATGATTGAAGAGATGAAGATCGAAGGTAGAAATTGTGACAAAAACGAATGAGAGATTTGGAGTGATCGAAAACAGAACGTGGTGTAGGTGTACCAAACTACAAGTGGAGCTGAAAGAGGCACTCAATATGGGTGATTAAATTCCACATAGATTGCATAGGGCACACCTACATCGGGAAGAAGAAGGGTAGCAAGGGAGAGGCAGAATAAAGTATGGAAGGGAACCTTATCTGGTTCAAGATGAAGAAAGATGTAAGACACAATAGAAAAAGGCAATCGATGAAGAAATAGGAGATTCATGTTTTAAAAAGTGAAATCGAAATAAAATACTGAGAAAAGAAAAGAGTGATTTGGAGATATGAGCTGGAAATGTTATTATATATTATAAGGCCTGTGGTAGTGGCCCTGTAGTTATGGTTAAGTTGCTCAACCCACAGGAAGAGCACATTTTTCGTGGCTTATAACTTAGCCCCCCCTCCCGTGGACGAATCCTCACCAAACTTTGCAAATAAAATGTATAAGGCACTGTCAGATTAATTCTGCGAAGATTGGCAAGGTTTCGTCAAGGGGGGCAAAGTTATAGTGGGGTCCCAAAATGTGTGGTTTTTCTCATAGACTCAATGGAAAAGAAACCAAATGTTGCTCACGCCTACAGCCCAAACCGCTGGAAGGATTTTCTCCAAATTTGCAGCCGGAGCAGTGCCTAGGTCCTGAAAGTGCACTTTTGTAAATTTGGCCTAAATCCGTCCAGTTGTTTTTTTCAAACAACCAAAAGGTAGGAAAAAAAAATGAGTGATATCTGGATTTGGTCCACATAGTCTCTTCCCTATTCGCTCTGCGAACAGGCATTCGATTGGCCTAGAGGGAGAAGTGAACATGGGATTGCTGTTGGCACACTTGTTCAAAGGAGGTTTGCCAGGCTGCGGACTCTCAAAGTGGGTAAAAACCACAGAACAGGTTATCATGCTATGTCCCTTCTAGAGAGGGGCACCTGTATATTATGGTTACAAGTAAAATCGAAAAACACCAGAAATGTGCCAGTTATGGAAAGCTAAGCAACCACGGTGCACTGCTAAGACTAACACCCATGACATCAAAGATGACATCACAAATGTCATTGATGACATCACTGATGACATCACATGTGCATTTACTTTTCATGAAAAGTCTCTGCAAGGGATTGTCATTATAATGTTGGCAGAAAACTGTCAGGGGTCATTGGGAGAAATATCATGAGCTACGTAGTTCATTAAGCAATGCATTGCTATAAACACCATTGGATTACAGAGGTATTTCCTGTATAGGAACCTACTCATGAAGAAACATAGACATTCTCTGCAGCATACACCATAGAGGTGCAATATTCATAATCTTGCCATGTTGGATACATGCTTTCATATCAGAGTTTTGCATACTGTGAAACATGTAATAAGTAGCTAATAATGCCTCACCTGCTACATAATTGTACTACTACACACCACACAACACATAAAGAGACCACAACGCATACAAATATGAGCACATGCAGGGAAAGTAAAGTAAGCAAAAAAGCAGCAGTATTACCAGAAAGTCTTCATAACCTAACTGATTATCTTCATGCACAAAAATGATTGCTGTGTTTAAGCCCTGCTTTTTCATCTCTATATATGCATCATATGATGTGACTGAACCCTAAGGAAAGTAGTGTAAGACATATGAGAAGGGTAAGGTCTACAAATATAGTACCTTTTGAATTTTCAGTTGCTGACTGTCAGTGAAGAAAAGCACCGGGCCTAGATATGTCAGTGAACAAAAAAGAGGGAGTCAGACATGTGATGTCATCAGTGATGTCATAACAATAACGTCCCTTTATCAAAGTTTTATATATATATATATATAGATGTAGATATTTGTTTTCAGTATATTACGTGTGGTCTTTTCTGTTCTGTATATGTCTGGGATTAAGTGTACTTTGGTAGCAGCCCATCTCCTCATAAGAGTGAAACCTGACTGGTCTCCTATGCAAGTCACTGAGAGAGTGTTGTTTTGATTTGGTGGACACCCAGTTTCTCACCTTTGGATAGATCTCTTCATATCCCTCCCCAGAGGTTTGTAGGAAAATCTCACTAACAAGTGCAAATGATGCATTCTAAGAACTTTAAATAAGTAACATTAAGTAAAAAATTGATGGATTTTTTAAATAAATCAATACATCGCTGGGCCCAGGGTATTTCAAAAGGGCAACTAAAGACACATATATATTATGCATTTGAAAGCACATTAAGCCAGCAATTATGGACAAATAGTGGTCAAATTTAAAGATAATTGTACAGAAGTGATGGGGTGCACCCCATTTTATAGTTGGCAATGTATACATGCCTAGGAAGAGGTGTGATAATTTCCACATATGTAGTGATATGAATAGGAAGCCTGCACGTGCAAAACTTTTGGAAATGAACAGTCTCCCATCCCATCTGCTAATATGATCAGCCTGAACATGTCAGAGTGGTAATGGGCAGCAATATCTCCATAAACTCAGCAGAAAGTATGGCCAGCCTCAACATGTGCCGTGATGATAGATATAGCTAATTGCTGCATGACCAGCAACAAGCATTATTAGGCTTCACATGACCAGCAACAGTTAGGGCATGATCCCACATGCACAGCAACAGGGCATATGCACCCGGTAATGCGTGTTACTGGGCCGGAGGAGGTTAGCCATATCAGTTAGCAACAGATATGGTATGTCCCAACATGCCCAGCAAAAGGTTCATCAGGTCTCCACTTGCTGAGCAACACATAGGACGAGCCCTTGTATGTCCAGTGACTTCCAGGACCAGTCTAAACATTTCCAATATCATGTTATGGTATGGGATTTTGTACCCTGCACTGTTGCCATTTGTGTGGTCTCTTGGCGCTCTGGTGGAGAAGAACAAGAGAGCTTTGGTGTGCTGTTGGTAGCTTCAGTTCAGAGAAACATGTCACTGAGCGTTAATGTGATTTTGCTTGGTAGCTGTCATGTGGTGATGAGGTATGATTTGCATGATTTGGTTTCATGTTGGGTGTTGTGAAGTGTGTGCAGTTTGTGGTGCAGTAGAGGTTTGGTTATATTTAGTTGAGAGTTTGATGGTGAGTATGCAGAATGGCGAGTTTTTAGTACGATCAGCACATTTCCTACCCCCAACAATCCATCTAAGAGCGACACATTTCTTGCCCCAAACAATTCATGTAAGTGTGACACACTTTCTGCCTCAAACAATCCATCTAAGTGTGACACATTTCCTGCCCCAACAATCCATCAGAGAGTGATACATTTCATGCCCCCAGCAATCCATCAAAGTGCAGCACATTCCAACAATCCGTCCAAGTGAAACACATTTCCTGCCCACAACAATCCATCCAAGTGCGATACATTTCCTACCCCCAACAATCCATCCAAGTGTGGCACATTTACTGCCCCCCAACACTCCATCAAAGTATGAATCATTTCCTACCGCTAACAATCCATCAGAGTGTGGCACCCAGATTTCTCCCAATATATCTATCGGGCAATCTAGGGGGGATGCAAGTAATCTACACAGTGCCATGATATGATGGTGGTAATGTAGAAATGGCAGTGTTGTAATTGAGCACAGTAATGCCTATGTTCACCGCCAGAGCCACTTTACTTTAGTTGTAGCTGTAGGTTTCTCTGACGGTCGAAGGTTGTCCTAAAAAGTGCCTGCTTATAGTAAACTAAAATGTCCATATGCCTAGCAGTTTGAATGTGTATCCTCTGTATTATACCCTTAAAAGAGTACACCACTTTCCCTAACAGGTATTCCCAATCTGAGGTTTGACTAGTTGCAGTTTTAGACAGAGCTTTTCCCATGCACCACCACTCAATCTCGCCACTTCTTCAACACCCCTGAGAAACCCCCAGCCCATGACAGGTTTGACATATTGTCGGAAGTGGTGGAGGGCAGCTCATGCTCTTGTGGTGTGATGAGCAGAGCTATGACCACCTGAACTGTAGCTTCTTCCTGAATCAGTTTCAGAGGACCTGCCCTCAAGTTCACTCAACCAGACCGAATGCCTCAGGAAATGGGATGGTATGAGAATTAATGTGTATCCATGATTACCTTGTTTGTGTGATACCTGCCATTGCACCATGTGTCCTGTGGAAGACGCTACTAGTTTGAAAGTACAAAGTTGTCAGCTCTATCACATGTATAGTGATGGGTTCCCCATGTTGTGTGGGTGACTGCAACTCACTTTCCCACTTATCAAAATTTCGTGTATAATGTGGGTTGGGAAGCAGTAAATGCACAGTACCTCATCATCAGGCAACCCCAATAATGTGCCTTTCTGCTAGTAAATGTAAGCGCGCCATGCGGAAGGAACCCGACAGCTATTCGGTAAGGCAAGGCCATGCTCTTCTTACCCTTACTTTCACAGTTTTACATCTCCACTGAGGAGTTTAGCTTGTTACTATCTGCGGCTGCCATTCACACTGAACTCATAAGTCCCAGATTGAGTTTGCACTTCTCCACTGAGGAGTTTAGCTTGTTACTATCTGCGGCTGCCATTCACACTGAACTCATAAGTCCCAGAATGAGTTTGCACTTCTCTTTTTATGGGTGGAGCACATGGGTTTCTGTGTTGTATATTGGAACACCCACTTTAATGGTGTTTACAAGTCTTTAGTAGTTATGTTGACTCATGTGTACTCTCCGTTTCCCCACCCACCATCATTTAGAGTTAATTGTGTTATTGTGGAAAATGTAACTCTTCGTGTGTCTAACCTGTGTAGCTCACACTGTCCGTACACTGGATGTTCCACGTCTTGTATGCCTCGTGACGTATGCTGCCGTACGCCAACATTGTGCTTTTGAGATTGCATGTAGCTCACGTTTGGCACTTGCACGTGCATCACCCATTGCCCCCTCTGCCGCGGACCAAACCCCCCCCCCCGCACATACTAGAATTGGGCCATTTGCTCTCTCTGTTCTCATGCAAAATACACAATTTGGATATTTTGATGTTGCCTCCCCAGCAGCTAATGATGACATCATGAAAGGCATATTTAAAGGGCATTTCTATATGACAGAACTGGGCTTTTGTGCTACTTGTGTTAGAAACTTTACAGGAGGTTTGTGGCGGAAGTAGGAATTCATGTTAGTGCCAGAAGTGCAGTGGAAAGGATTGCAGAGGCAATGTGAGCAAAGGGTGAGCAGGGGAGGATGAGATGAAGTAGACGGTGCAAAGACGAAAGGAAGAGCATGCGATGGAAAATAATCACTTCTAATACAGTGCAGTAGGTGAAAAAATATGCATGTGATTTGAACATTTAATGAAACAGTGCATTCCGCTGCACTTTTGCGAGTTGCTATCATACTGAAGAAGTACGGATAACAATTCCCCACGGCTTCTCAACAGAGGACTTTGCTCCCACCAATTGAAAGACCAAAACTAGATAAACCTTAATGCAAGTGAAAATACCAACATTTCAGCAAAATATGTTCCTGCTTTCCTTGGTCTTAATTCAATCTCACAGGATCAGTAGTTTCACATAGGACATTTTAATTAAAAACAACACAGTTGGGCTAATGGAGATGTATGATGAAGTGGATCGTTCACATTAACTACTTCTGGCTCTAGGCCATTATGCAGAAATAACTTTACATAACTTTTGATATTGAAAATTACCCCTTAGCTGGAAAGAATCCACATTTCCGACGGATTATCTGGTTAAGATCAACAGTGTTGTGAGGTCTATGTTAATGAAAGCACTTATACATAGAGGTTAAGGTCACTCATGTTTCAGTATTGATGAAGGCGTGGGACAGCGATGAAATGGGTGTGTACTGCTGGGGAGACAAAGCCCAAAAACACTTTGAAGCATAATGCAAAGTGGTGGGAAAATGGAGAGACTGGGTGGGTCTGTCAGTCATTGATCTATAGAGGCCGACTACTTAATCTTTTGGGGCAATATCTGAATAATGCAAACACAGAGTCCCATACTGCAAAGTAATGTCTAATTGTTCCTGCATTGCTTTGTATAAACACAAAGGTCGACCACCAGTGCATCATGTGTACTAGTACGAAGATTGCTGGACCGAGAGACTAAAAACGAAATGTGCATCAAACATGCAGTTATCTAAATCTCATCTTTGCACATGCTCTCCTTGAAGAGACAAGCAGAGGAGTCTGGACTTGCTGTGGCGTGGGATAAAACGGTGGGGTTGTGAGGCTGCACCTCTATTGCAGAAGGTTTTCACAGACGTCTACAAATAGAAGCAAGACCATGCATATGAGTGCTCAGGAAATTGGCATCCTGTGACAGAACTACAACTGAAGTGGCCTGGGGGATGTGTGTGTGGTTGGGTATGAGTTGACTGGATGCAGTGTGCAAATCTACATTAGGAGAACTCTATGAAGAATGAAACCTGTATGGCGAATTTCGGCAGTGAAAAGAGTTAGTGACACCGTCTCTTACCTTATTGTAGCTGCGGTTGGTGAGCATGGCCTCCTACAGGGCTGGGGGGCACAGGGAGAACAGGGATGATAAGCGCCCAAAGGAAGCCTTTGCCGGCTGCCCGGGCAAGGCAGCCCTGTGGGAAGTACCTAAGAAGTTATGCAACTGGGTCCCCTGACCCAATGGTACCACCAATACAATGTCCGGGGGTGGGCAGAGGGTGGGAACAAGCTGGGCAGGAGAGGAAGGGAGGCCCAGCTGATCACGGTAGTGTTGCAAGCAATGTCAGAGCATGGGGAGGCAAAGCAAGGGAAGCGTGGTACAAAACCCAAAGAAAAACTCAACCAAGATTGGCTGGACCAGAAGGAGTCCTTGCACTCGCCAGGGATCAGAGGAATGGGATTTCTATATCCCAAATGGTGAGTGTGCACAGCTGGATCCCCTGACCCGATGGAACCAGCGAACCTGTGTCAGGAGGGTGGGCAGAGGGTGGGACAAAGCAGGCGGGAAGGGAAGCTGAGCCGAGTGCAGAAGAACAGCAAGTGACATGGTAGCATGGGGAGCCAAACCATTGGAAGCATGGCCCAAAGAAAACTCACAGAAGATGGCAGGACCATGACGAGTCCTTGCACTCATCAGCGGGGGACGAATGGAATTTCTATATCCTGAATGGCAAGTGTGTACAGCTTGGTCCCCTGACCTAATGGAACGACCAATCCGGTGTTAGGGGGATGGGCAGAGGTTGGGCATAAGGCGGGCTGGAGGGAAAGGGTGGCCGTGCCGAGCACAGAAGTGCAACAAGCAAAGTCAGAGCACAGGGAGCCAAAGCAATGCAAGCGTGGTCCAAAGCCCAAAGAAAAAAGCTCACCTGAGATTTGCAGAACCACAAGGAGTCCCTGGGCACAAGGTGTGATGAATTTCCATCTGGAAAGTGTGTGAAAGGCCTTTCACAAGCTCCATGACAAAGCATAGTGTTTATCTGTGTCCTGCTGTATCAATATCCTGATTTGCAGTGCCTGCTCTACCAGTGGTACAGAGCAGGTTCAGGTCACATGTGCTCTCTTGACAGTTGCAGTGACAGCCATGACTCTGCAGTGCAGGGGCTACATTTAAGATATGTCCCTGTTCCAAAAACTGCATAACTCTGAGGATTCCCTCCTGGTGGCGGTTAAACTGTATATATAATCGAGACCTGAGTTAGGGTATGGTTGCCATCATCTCTCATCGTTATCCCAGCCACATATTATTATATCACACATGTGTCATCCCTGTGTGCCCAGTTGAGAGGTGGAAGGGTTATGTGTGTTTGATCTAAACAAGAATCCTCCTGCCCTCTAGCAGGACTGTATCCTTAAGATATTGCCTCTTTTTGTTCTTTTGTAAGGGCCAGTAACACCCTTTCGCCAGAGACAGCACATCCCGAGGAAGCTGGCCTTGGAACAGGAACTAAAGGGCACAACCATTCACAAAGGACTAGGCCTCACACCAGGGTGCACACCATTTTAATGGAAATAAGGGCCCTAAAGCGCTTTATGGAAGCTACCAGTACCAAAGTGCAAAAATTGGTGACAAATGGTCAGCGTTTGAATTACTAATTAATGAAGTTGAACTATGAATAAGTGATGGAGAGTATGTTACTAATAGAGTTAAGATGCTAGAAACCATAGTCAAAGCCCTGCAGAAGCAATCTGAACATCTAGAAAATAGAAATAGAAGGAACAATCTACGTATTGTAAGTCTTCCGGAGGGAGTTTAAAAGGATAATCCCATCTCATTTCTTAAAACCATGCTTGCTAAATTCTGAGATAGTGTCTGTACAATTCAATATTCAACGAGCACACCATGTGGGACCTGTTAACTCAATACGCAATACCAACATCTCCTCCAGAACTCTAATCTTTGCTCTTTTGGACTACACACATGTTCATTTTATCATAAATAGAGTGAAACAAGCTAAGCAACTCGTATGGGATGGCAGAAACATTTCCACTCCCAGTATGTGTCTAACGCAACTACTGCAAGGAGAAGAGAACTTCTTACGTTTAGACCTGCGTTATGGCAGCTTAATGCAAGATTTGGTAATATTCATCCTGTCATGTTGAAAGTTACCCTCGAGGGTCATACAACTACATTTGAAAACTCCAGCAACCTCAGACACTTGATTCAGTCCGACAAGATGGAGGAAACGGATACAACGATTCCCCCTCCCAATAACACATCATAGGAATGCATAGAGAATGATATCACTGAATATAAAGGATAACGGTTGTAGGAGAGGAGCCATGGTTAGCTCCATCTGAATGGGCTCCATACCCCCACTATAATTTTCGTCAACATGATAGAGTGTGGCTGTTTCCTGTTAGCAGCAATTAGATTTCATGTGTAGTTACTACCTTTTATGTATTACTTACATGTTGTCATTTGTCTCCCTTTATACCCTTTGTTTCTTTTATTTATTTATGTATATATTGTTTGCTTGGTAGGCACTTATACAGCAAGTAAAATACTGTTTCAAAGTGCCCACGGGGGGGGGGAGAAGGGAGTGAAATACATTACATAACACAATAATGAATCGGAACAGTGGAGGTAATAGGAGGAAAGGACAAACCCACTATGCCTTGTGAGTATTCAGAATGTACAGGTGGAGCAAGGAAAAGGGCAGGTGGAGTAAGTGCTGGGGGGTCTGGGCTCATGGGAGAGCCACAGATGAAGTGCCTGGCTGTTTAGTGCTACATGCCCATGGGCCACGTTAGGAGAAAAGTGCGTTCCTCCAGGGAGGATGGTGTGCTAGGGCAAGTGCTGAGGGAAGACAGGAGCTGGACCGATTGGGTGTGGGAGGTCAAGGACCCCGAGGATGCATAAGGACCCGGACACCAATCACAACAACTGTGGGATTAGCATAGAAAAGAGGAAGGGAAGGAGGAGGTGAAGAGGAATGGTATTAAGGAGCTTCTAGAATTTAAGAAAGTCCTGCTCAAGGCACAGTGGCAGGGGGAGGCTGTTCCATAGTAAGGAGCCAGCTGAGGAAAGTGATCGACTGCCTACCCTCTTTTTAGCAAAACACTTTACACACAAAGAGTTGGTGCCAGAGGAACAAAGTGGTCTAGAGGGAGAGTATTTAGTAAGATAAAGTTGAAGATAGTGTGGTCCCCGGGCCCAGAGAGCATTGTGGATGATGCAGACGGATTTTATTTGAATCCGTGCAGCAACGGGGAGCCAATTAAGACTTTTTAGGGCAGGGGAGATGCAGTCCCTGGGTTTAAGGCCAAGGATAATCCTTGCTGCCCTATTCTGGATTGGCTGGAGGGGTCGCAGGGTGGAAGAAGGTAGATTCGGGAGGAGGCTATTGCAATAGTCAAGCCTAGAGAAAAGCAGGGCTCAGGTAACATTGAGCCTCTGGCGTAAAGTGAGAAAAGGGAGAATTCTTTTGAGAAGGAAAATCTGAAAGTGGGACTTCTTAGCAATGTCCTGAGAGTGATGAGGGAGGAAGGAGAGAGACGAGTCGAAGATGACTCCAAGGTTTCAGGCTTCAGAAGATGGAGCAGGAGGAGAGACCAAGGAGAAAGGCCAGAGTGAAGGGAGGGAGCAGGGGTCCTGATGGGAAGGGTCTCAATATTACAGGTGAGGAGGCAGAGATCATTGGAGATGCAGCAGGACTGGATGGCTGATAGGCAGTCTGGGATGATGGAGGGTGCAGGAGGGTCAGCAGGAAGTTTGAAAAACAACCAGTGTGTCTTCTGTGAAACAGTGGAAGTTGGAGAAGAAGGAGGCGATGAGGCGTGCAAGAAGAGCAAGGAAGATGTTAAAGCACCAAGGGAGAGGATAGCACCCTGGGAGTCAGCACAGGTGGAGAAGGAAGTAGGAGAGTGTGAAAGAAAGACCGGTGGGGGTGTCTGTACTTCTGCTCTCTATATGGTAGAAGAGAGGCACAGAAGACCCCAGCCAAGATTCTCTATTACGGTAGCAATGGACGAGCAATCAAGGCCTAGCTTCTCAGGAGGTGATGCAGGCTGGTTCTTAGGTACAGTGTAGTCCCCAAGCCCCCACAAAGGAATGTCCACACACTGTATTGGTTAGAACACAGTCTTTATATAATCAATATTCAAGGTTATGTACACTTATCATAATAACTCACTTTGTACTTAGGAAAATCAACAATGGCAAATATATACAATTCTAAAGTGGTACCACCCTTTGTATTAGATCTCATTAAAGTGCATCAACAATACTGTAACAATGTCACACAGATCAATAGAGTGAAACCAACAATAGAGAGAGGAGAGAAAATAAGATGGTTGAGCAATAGGCAGAATACTGGCCCCTACCACTAGACACAGTTCTGTGTGGAGATCCCCCCACCTGGGCAACCTGTAAAATAAGATATAGCACACGCCCAGTCCATATATTGTTCTGCAAGTCTTATTTCCTCCTATAATGTTTTTACCCCCCCAATGTACCTGGTGGAGTCGAGTTCTTCGAAGAGGCGTCGACAGATCCTTCTTGAGCGACCCCCTTTCAAGCGGGAGTCACGGATCGTCGAGAGGCGTCGAGAAGCGTCGAGGAACTCGGTGTTCGGCGACGGGGAATCGACGGCCCTTCTTGAATGCCTTCCCTTTCAAGCGGGAGACACGGGGCGTCGAACGTCCGTCGACAAACAGGGTAGAACGGAGTCGATGAGGCGGCAGCTTCGTCCGAGCGGTGCTCGTCGGTGTCAGAGCATCAGCGTCTTGCAAGGCAGAGGCGTGCGGGGCACCTCGGTGACAATAGTTCTGGACCGCAAAGATTGTGGAGACGGAGGCCCAGCAAGGGCGTCGAGTCGTTCGAGTCTTTGTGGTCTTCGGGTGGCGGGAAACCCACCGGCACGTTTCTCCTCGGTGCGTTGGTCGTCCTCGACTTTCTCCGGCAGGATAAAGCGGTCGACGGTGCGGACGAGGGAGTCCTTCGATTCGAATGTTCTTAGACAAAGGAGCAGACGGCTCCGGTCGTCGGCGGCACGGCGTCAAGTGGTTCCCACGGCTGGGCAACACAATCGACGGGCCTCCAGCGGTTACACAAACCTGCGAACCCTGGTCGATGGCAATGGACTTCGATGGCGGCGATGTCCGGGTGCTTCACTTCGATCTCCTCGGCGGTCCCGTCTCGGGTCGGCAGCCTTTCGAGGGTCCGTCTTCCAGGGCGCTTCGGCGAAGATGGAGCGGTGCTCGATGGTCCCTCGGAGCACGGGAAGAGGGCGCCTTACCAGGTCCTCTCTCGGGTCAGTCTTCGACGATTTCGGCAGCCTTCGGATCGGTCGAAGCAAATGCAACAGCAAGTCTTCTTCTTCCAGCTGGACGTCGAGGATCAGCAGTTCCAGTTACTCTTAGAGTGGAGACTCAGCTCCAGAATGCTTCTGAGCGCTTCTGAACGTTCCCTGAACCCTTCTACCAGTGGTGAGAGGTCCCCAGATATACTATTCTGTCTCTCATCCACACTGCTGGCACACACTCAGCAGCCAATCATACAGAAGGGCATTCATGCAGTTAGTCAGCCAATCAGGCACACAGTGCATTCAGGCCACACTCCTCCCTTTCAGACACTCACAACAAGGAATGTGGATTGGGACAAGTACCCAGCCATTCAACACTACACACTGCATTCAGGCCAGTTTCGGGCAGGGCTGTCTCAGTCTTTGTCTCTCATGCCAGAAACCAGACAACCACAACAAGGAGTGTATATTGGTCGCACACTCCATTCACCCAGGTCCCACCCACAGGAGGTACCCACAACATACAGTCACTGGGAAGGCTCCAGTCAGTCTAGCTGGGCCTTCACAACAACACCATATATGGAACTTCCACCCAACATCCAGTCAGGGGGAAGGGACAGAGTCAGGGCTTCCCAGGACTTTGGGAAAACAAGGTAACAGGCAATAGAAAGCAAGAGGCCACAGGGGCCATCTTGTTTCCTATCAGGAATCAACTGATCCCAATGGCAGGGTCTGGGTATCCCAAAATGGAGGACACCCAGAGCACCTGTCAAATTCAGCATGGAGCTGCCACCAGCCCATACCCTGCTCTGTGGGCCACCCACAGGTGCCCAAAAACATACACTAGGGGCACAGGGTTGTGCCCCTACCCATGGGTGCCATAAGGGTATCCCATGGGTCTGTTCACCAAACCAAAAGAGAGAGCTGCACTGCCAAGAGTCCCACATGGACTCCTGGGCAGAAAACATGACAGAACACACAATAAAAAGCAGTAAAGGACAAGGATTCAGAGGCCCTGTCCCTCTGATGCATTTCCAGCATCACAGAGAGAAGAAGGTCCCCAAGGTGACCTGGAAAGAGCGGTCAGTAAGGAAGGATGTCAGCCAGTCCAGTGCCTGTTATGAGATACCAAGTGTATCGTGGAGCCTTTGAATGAGGATAGAATGGTTGACTGTGTTAAAGGCAGATGAGAGGTCGAGAAGGATGAGGACAGTAGGGGAGTTGGAGTCCAGAGATGCAAGCAGTTCTTCATGGGTGTCCAGAAGAGCAGTTCCGTGCCTCTGAATGCTCGGAATCCTGATAGATGGTAATGGAGACCATCAAAAAGTTCAGTGTTTGAGTTGAGTTGGGTCAATGCCAACTTCTCTATCCGCTTCCCCAGGAAGGGGGTGATGGAAATAGGGTGGTAGTTGGCAGGGCAGGTAGGGTCTTTCTCATGACTGTGCACACGAGGGAGTGCTTAAGGGAGGAGGGGAAGGATCTAGTGTTAAAAGTGCGGGGGCAAGGGAGGCAATAGTATCCTTGATGGTTCTGGATGAGTAAGTGGAAACCTGTTTAGAAGAGACCTTCAGGGAGTGGAAAACTCTGGTAACTTCTTCAGGTGTGACAGGGGGGAAGGAGGAGAAAGAGGAAGGAGGAGGGAGAGGGGCCAAGGAAGGCAAGGGGGTGAGGGACGGGTTGGGAGGGTGGCTAGCAAGGGTGTTCAGGATGTCCTGAGCTTTGGTGGCGAAGTGTGTGGCCAGTGTGTTGCAGAGGGCCTGGGAAAGAGAAGGGGAGGAAGAGACTATGGAAGGGTTGGCTAGTTCCTTGCAGATCTTGAAATGTTCAGCCATTTTTTTAGATGCACCTGAAACCCGTGCCTGTATGTGGGCTCTTTTCTTGGCATGGATGGAGAGTCTGTATTGTCTTTGGAGCAGGCGGCAGGCCAGATTGTCAGAGAGTGAGCCTGAAGTGTGCCACTTCCATTCCGCCACCCTGCACTTTCGTTTCAGGGCCACAAGTTCAGAGTCGTACCAGGTGTTACACTTAGAGGCAGGTTTCAGGCAGATCCTCATGACAGGGGCAAGAATGTCAAGAGTATTGGTGATGGAAAGGTGGAGGTTGCTGAGAGCAGAGTCAGAGGTAGTATCAAAGGTAGGGGTTCGAGGGGGAATGAAAGTGGAAGGGAAGGCAGCATCTGACACTCGTTATATTGGGTGGATGTTAGTGAACAAGGTTGACTGGGCATTTTGGGGGGTGGTCAGAGAGCCAAAGGGACCCAGCTGGGAGGAGAGGAGTGAATGGTCTGACCAGGAGAGGGGGTTGACTAGTGGAGGGGAGATAGAGAGGTCTGAGTGTATGAAGGCATCCAGATTGTGTCCAGCTGAGTGTGTTGGCCCAGGAGGGAGAATGGAGAAGGAAAGAGAGGTGCATAGGTCAGTGAAGAGAGTGAATGCAGAGCAAGGGGAGTCCAATTGGATGTTGAAATCACCAAGGAGGGGGAGGTTGGAGGTGAATGAATTTAAGAAAGAGCAGAAATCAGCCCATTCAGAGAGGAATAGGGTGGTGGCACCTGGAGGCCGGTAAATTATAGCAATGGTTAGGGTGGAGATGGAAGAGATAACCAACTTGCAAACCAAGCTTTCAAAGGAAGGGTAGCACTGGGTCGGTAAGATGGAAGCAGGAATCCACTCAGCGAAGATTAAGACAACCCCCCCGCTGATGAAGTGATATCAAGGCTTGGAGATGATTTTGAAGCCATCAGGGAGGAGGGTGCCAAAAGCAGTGACTGAGCTGACATTGAACCATGTCTCAGTAAGAGCGAGCATGTTGAGGTCAATGTCTTCAAGAAGGAAGGTAGTTGTCAACAGAGTGCTTGTTGGTTGAGTGGACACTAAGAGTCACCAGATGGAGGAGGTCTCTGCATTTGAAGTTTTTCTGAGGTGGTGTACAGGGGCGTGGTACACCAGTCAGAGGAGGGAGAGGGAGAGTGGTAGGGGAGATTCAGGAGAATGACGGAAGTTAATGAGAGAAGTCAGAATCCGGTCAAAGAGGATGAGGTTGGGTTGTGTACCCTGAACCAGGATAGTGCCTGTGTGATAGACAGTAACGAAGTGATGTGAGGATGAGAAGCCAGCCAAGAGAACTTCCCACTTTGTGTCACCATAAATGGGAGGGAATGTGGAAGGAGAGAGATTGGAGATTAGATGGGGATCCATATATCTGGAGAGGGGACAGAGAAGAGGATATCAGTAAAAACCTCTCCGGAGGAAGCGCTGACATAGGTGTCTGCGATGGGAAGTCCAGGGTTTGCACTCAAGATGTATTTTTTTTGCATTTTTCTACTGAACATCATGAGGGAGGGGAGACAGGTGATAGTGTAGCAGTTAAAGAAAATAGGAGAGATGGAGAGAGCTATAGGGGTGGTAGAGGATAGTTGAGGAATGCAAGAACAGTGGCCGCACTTCACTCCTCCTCTTATTCGTCCCTCAGGATAATCTATATGGTCATCATCAATTGACTTTCTTCCATTTCTTCATGAGAAATTGTAATATCATGCCCTTATTACTTCCATTCATTTTAACTTTGTATCAATATGATTTTTATTTGGACTGCCTGTTGCTCTTAAGTTGCTAAATATATCTTCCTGGAATGTTAAAGGTTTGCATAACACCATTAAAAGATAAAAGGTGCTCTCTTGTTTGCATAGAACTAAATCGTCAATTGCATGCATTCAAGAAACTCACCTGTCTGAGACAGAAGTTGCTAAACTTAAAAGATTATGGGTAGGTCAACTTTTCACCAGTGCATCTCAGGGGAAGACGAATGGTGTTATTACCCTAATTAACAAGACTTTAGATAACAAAATAATAAAATCTGACTGATTTAGGCAGATGGTTATTTCTCAAAATCCTCATTAACTCCATTGAGTGTTCAATTCTGAATGTCTATGGTCCTATCTCACCCAACCCTACCTTGTGGTTGCACCTAAAAGATTATTTATTCCGCTCCATTGTTAATAACCTTATTGTATGTGGAGATTGTAATGAAATAATTGAAACATTCCTTGACAGAAAGTCAAAGGTGTGCTTTTAAAACTCCAAATTACACAAGAAATGTCTAAATGTTATTACTGAATTAGGCATCATTGATGCTTGGTGTTTAATGCACCTTTCAGATATAGACCTCACCTTCTTACTCCAGCCTGCATGATTCTTTTTCTAGTATCAATTACATGACCCTTTCTAATTCTATATTCTCTAACATAATTGACACCAGTATCTATTGTATGTTCATGTCTGATCATGCCCCTGTTCATATTAAACTCAAAACCACAGATCACACCCAAAAATCAAATAGGTGGAGATTTAACTCTGCACTCATGAAAGATGAACTGTAAACACCTTTCTTCATAAATGCACATCACAACTGTTTCATACACAATAACACTGAAGATTCATCTGTCACAAATAATTGGGATGGCTATAAAGCAGTGTGTAGAGGCCAACTCATCTCATATGTGGCCAGGAAAAAAGAAGTAACTGAAACACGAATCAGAATCTATTCTGAAACAGCTGAAATACCTTGGGAAGTAATATATGCATACCCAGCTCAGAATATACTTAACAACATCATACAATTAAGAATTAAGTATAACAAACTAACTTCAGAATACTCGTGTGCCACGTTATTAAAATGCAAAGCTAAGGTTTATCAGTTTTCAAAGAATACAAGCATATCACTTGCCTCTTATCTTAAAATTAAGAATGAAAGAGCCAGAGTTGCTATGATTAAAGACACACCATGTAATAGAAAATTCCTTGACATTGATATTTTTTCCAAATTCTACCGCAAACTGTATTCTTCTGAATCCATCCCAAACAACCCTCATAGTAAGGACTTTCTTAGGAACCTATTCCACTCCAATGATCCTACGCTTGATTTGTCCTTTATGAACGTCCCCATTACTTAAAATAAAATTCTTATAGCTATTTGTGACCTTAAAAAATGTAAAGCTTCAGGTCCGGGTGGATTATCTATTGATTTCTTTAATGATTCCACACATTTATACTAGTTCCTAAATTACATGAGCTATTCTCTCCTTTTATTTCACACTCTAAATCTGATGGAACTTTTACAAAAGCCACTGTAACCACTTTCTCCAAAACCCAATAAAGATCCTGTATCCCTTATGCTGACTGTAAAACTTTTGCCAAGATCTTAGTAACCGACTCCTTCAATTCTTACCTAATTTAATGAAGTGGGTTATGTAAAGGGAAGATTATCTTCCTCTAACATGAGATTGTTTTTGGATGTTCTTGAGAGTATTGGTAATTCAAAAGACGCCTACACAGCTATTTTTCTCGATGCAGAAAAAGCATTTGATACGGTTGAATGGGATTTCATGTTTCATGTGGTCAGATGGTATTGTCTTGGTGATTCATTTACATCTATGATTAATGTGCTTTATTCAAATGCCAAAACAGCACTTTTTATTAATAGTCATATGTCTTCTTACTTTGCACTGCAAAGAGGTACAAGACAAGGGTGCCCCTCTCAACTCTTCTTTTCATACTAGCCATTGAACCTTTTCTTGAAACCATTAGACTAGATGCAACGATACACAGTATCAACATTGGAAATGTACAAGTTATATTAGCCGGTTATGCAGATTATGTCCTTTAACTCCTCAAATATCCCAACTCAAGCTTACGCAGTTTGCTAGACATTATCTCACGCTTCTTATTAGCATCTGGCTACAAGCCTAAAATGGACAAGTCAGAAGTCCTACCTCTCAATATTTACTGCTTCAAACATCACATCCAACCTTATAGTATGAAATGGTGCCCTACGGGAATTAAATATTTAGGCATACACATATCCTATTCAGCAAATTATATTATTCAGGAAAATATGAACACTTCTAGAATTAGGATTTATACAGACTCATGTTCTCCCCCTTTATGTGTCCTGGTGGGGACATCTCCAATCCATCTATTCCCTCCAAATTCTATAAAGCATTTGATTCATGTCTGGCCAGATTTCTATGGGGTAAGAAAGAAAAAACACAGAATTTAAATAGGTAAACTCAAGAAATCGACTCAAAATGGAGGTGTTGGATTCACAGATTTAGTAAAGGCATTCTGTCTTTGTGTTAAGACAAGCTCAATTGTGGTTTTCACCTATTGACCTTAGTACTGCACCCACTTGGGTTGTTTTGGAAAATAATATGGTTTTGCCTTTATCAATGAAGGATTGTCATATGTTTATGAGGAGGAACAGATTTGTCAACTGTACTAATGTTGTGTTCACTGCCAAACCCATTGGAATGTACTTATACCCTACTATCTCAGCCCAGTTTGTTTAGCATTATTTATGGTCCAAAGATCTTATTCGTATTAATGGCCAAGGGCTCTTTTGGAAATTGTGGCTCTCTAAAGGCATTAAATATGTACATCAATTATTTGATCAGGGGAATCCAATATCTTCATTGAATTCAGAGTAAAACGTTCTACTCAAATCTCTTTCTGGCATCAACACTCTATTTTAATCAATGATTGGATGGACAACCTGGACACTTTATTGTCAATTTTACCTTCTCTTGAAGATGAAAGACTACAACATATGCATGACCCTCTTTTTACTGCTTCAATGTTTTATAAAACTTTTTCTGAGAGATCTGTTTCAGATCCTCAGTAGGGGTCACAGTTGGCGTGGCAGCAGGACTGTACCTTAACTACTAAGGACAATCACTGGCCACATGTCTGGAAGAAATTGTCCTTGACCACTGCATCTGCAAGCTTGACTCAAACATTATTCTTATTTCATCACAGACTTATTGCTACTCCTGCCATGCTCCTTAAATGCAAGTTAGCTCAAAATGCTGCAGCTGCACCACTGCAGAAAGCACTTTCAAACACATGTTGATGGAGTGTAAGTTTGTCAAAAGGTTTTGGGAAAATGTATGGGGCACTATGAAAAGTATAAATACAGGAAGACTTTAATGTTATGTTTCTTTTATTTGAACATGCACTCACTCTTCTAACATATACTAGAGACCAATACTTGTTATTTGTTTTATCCTTTTATTTTGGTGCCTATTCAAACCACCAAAGCCAACTGGATATATTTTGAGCATATTAATCATAAGATCTGGTGGAATTCCATATGTAACACTGCGATTAGAAAGATGTCTTGCCTCGTCCCCATGATTCTAACGTAACCATGACCTGAAGTGGGATGCCTTTTTAGACTTTTTGTCTACTGATACCTCTTCCCGCTAAAATATGAATTGTCACCGTATTATGTAATAGATTATCACATTTTCACCAGCTCCCTCCCCCCTCCCATGTCTGTCCTGTTTTGTCTGTTTGCCTTCACCCCCTACTCAAAAATGTGTCATGTTCAATATGGAACACTAATTTGCCTTGGTTCTGCTGTAATTCTTTTGTTCTCGTATCAAGTCAGATGGGCTCAGTCTTTTTTTACCTTGGATAATTGTTACTATTTACTAATGTTCTGTGGCTATGCTTCTTTAACTTTAATAAAATCCTTTAAAACAACAAAAAAGGAAGCTACTGGTATTTGCTGCATTTTAAAGCACATTGGGCAAGTCCCATTTTAAAGGCATGAATGGCTGTGGACAGCAATTCACAGAGAGGTTTGGCAGCGCGCCTACATGGAATGAAAGTGAAAAAGAGAAACCAGGCCAGATCATGAATTGTAAAACTCCTTGGTCCAATAACACTGACCAAATGCTACGAAAGAAATCACTGAAGTTGGAGAACTTCACAAAGACATTTTAACTATGTTTTAAATAACAAGCATTTCAAAGGAAATTGTGCCAGTATGAGATAAGAGTCTTTTTCCACCATTGGGTGGCATTACTAAGGCATTTGTGAGAAACATCCCAGTTCCGAGTCTTTAAAAGGAAACTGAATGCAAATCTCTTTGCATCTTATTGCAATGCTTAAACCCTTTTCTCTTACTGGATAGATAGGTGCCAAGAGGTCACTGGTGTGGGCCTCATTCCGACCCTGGCGTTAACCAAGGCACTATTAGCGCCTTGGTTGACGCCGTTATCTCTCCGACTCCGCCATGGTGAATGGCGGAATTACCGCCGATTCCAAGGTTGGCGGGGTCGGTAATTCCCCATTCACCATGGGCCCTTCCCCATTCCCATTTTTGCCCCATAGGGCTCAATGGGAATGGGGAAGGTGCTAATTACGGCACCGTAAATTACGGTGCTGTAATTAGCTCCAAGGTCCCTTTGCGGGTTGGTTTTTTAACGCCTGCAAAAAGCAGGTGTTAAGTTCCAACCCGCAAAGGGAACTCGGAATAGGGCGGTCAGGGTTTAACGGCACCGGTCTTGTTACCGGTGACCGTTAACCCTTACCGCCCGACTCGGAATGAGGCCCAAAGTGCTTCAGAAATCCAAGCACATAACAAAACACTTGAGCCTGTTGGGGGTGGGGGGAGTTACCTGGCATTGGAAGCCGTTATTCACTTGAAAGGATGCATATTTTCAACACAACAAAGCCAAATCCTATTGCTTTATCATAGTTTTTTTCAATATTCGTCATCCTCTCTCCTGCGCTCTTTTTTTTTTAAATAGTTTTAGCTACTCACACTTATCATCTGGTGGCTATGGCAAAAAAGGTTATTTATGACCTCCTGACTTAAACCTGAAGTTGGAATTGAAGGTAAAATAAATACACTACAAAGGGTCAGGCAAACTCTAAACTCAAGAGGCAGTGCCCTTATCATCTCCATCGCTGTTGTGCCTGGCATGACAGCAGAGCAGGAGCAGAGGTGGGGTCAGGGGTGGCCAGGCAGAGCAGGGGCAGAGGTGGGGTCAGGGGTGGCCAGGCAGAGCAGGGGCAGAGGTGGGGTCAGGGGTGGCCAGGCAGAGCAGGAGCAGAGGTGGGGTCAGGGGTGCCCAGGCAGAGCAGGAGCAGAGGTGGGGTCAGGGGTGGCCAGGCAGAGCAGGAGCAGAGGTGGGGTCAGGGGTGGCCAGGCAGAGCCGGAGCAGAGGTGGGGTCAGGGGTGCCCAGGCAGAGCAGGAGCAGAGGTGGGGTCAGGGGTGGCCAGGCAGAGCAGGAGCAGAGGTGGGGTCAGGGTTTCCCAGGCAGAGCAGGAGCAGAGGTGGGGTCAGGGGTGGCCAGGCAGAGCAGGAGCAGAGGTGGGGTCAGGGGTGGCCAGGCAGAGCAGGAGCAGAGGTGGGGTCAGGGGTGCCCAGGCAGAGCAGGAGCAGAGGTGGGGTCAGGGGTGTCCAGGCAGAGCAGGAGCAGAGGTGGGGTCAGGGGTGGCCAGGCAGAGCAGGAGCAGAGGTGGGGTCAGGGGTGTCCAGGCAGAGCAGGAGCAGAGGTGGGGTCAGGGGTGGCCAGTGGGGTCAGGGGTGGCCAGGCAGAGCAGGGGCAGAGGTGGGGTCAGGGGTGGCCAGGCAGAGCAGGAGCAGAGGTGGGGTCAGGGGTGCCCAGGCAGAGCAGGAGCAGAGGTGGGGTCAGGGGTGGCCAGGCAGAGCAGGAGCAGAGGTGGGGTCAGGGGTGGCCAGGCAGAGCCGGAGCAGAGGTGGGGTCAGGGGTGCCCAGGCAGAGCAGGAGCAGAGGTGGGGTCAGGGGTGGCCAGGCAGAGCAGGAGCAGAGGTGGGGTCAGGGTTTCCCAGGCAGAGCAGGAGCAGAGGTGGGGTCAGGGGTGGCCAGGCAGAGCAGGAGCAGAGGTGGGGTCAGGGGTGGCCAGGCAGAGCAGGAGCAGAGGTGGGGTCAGGGGTGCCCAGGCAGAGCAGGAGCAGAGGTGGGGTCAGGGGTGTCCAGGCAGAGCAGGAGCAGAGGTGGGGTCAGGGGTGGCCAGGCAGAGCAGGAGCAGAGGTGGGGTCAGGGGTGTCCAGGCAGAGCAGGAGCAGAGGTGGGGTCAGGGGTGGCCAGTGGGGTCAGGGGTGGCCAGGCAGAGCAGGAGCAGAGGTGGGGTCAGGGGTGGCCAGGCAGAGCAGGAGCAGAGGTGGGGTCAGGGGTGGCCAGGCAGAGCAGGAGCAGAGGTGGGGTCACGGGTGGCCAGGCAGAGCAGGAGCAGAGGTGGGGTCAGGGGTGGCCAGGCAGAGCAGGAGCAGAGGTGGGGTCACGGGTGCCCAGGCAGAGCAGGAGCAGAGGTGGGGTCACGGGGTGCTGCAGAAAATGGTTTGAATGGCCGCAAGAAGCCTTTGGTTGTATAATGAGTATCCCATCTTTACATTATGAACAACCAATGCCCTATCTTCCATAATAACTTACAGCCATAAAAGCTTGTAGCTCAATATTATGTAAGGTTGCTGAAATGAAAGCATTCTAATTATATTCCGTGCTGACAGACAGCTGTATTTGTACAAGAGCAACTCATGTTTAATGATGTTTTGAAGGTATTGCAAACACACCGAACCAATGCTAACTGCTTGGCACGGAAAATCAGAGGCGTACTTTAATATTTCTTCAGATGGTATATATTTCTGCACCAGATGAAGGGCAAGACATTTCCCAACTTAAGTCAATAGACTTGGGGGTCACCCTACATTATCAAGCAATTTTCTCTTAAGTCATTATCATTAATAGAGCTGATATTTCCGCTATCCACTGGAAATGATACAGCCAAAACATGTTTAAACTCAATTAATAAACATTTCCAAACTGTTTCATCATTAAATATAACTAAACATAACATGCAGGCCATAGTACTCTCAGTAAGAGATTACTATATTTTCACATAAAAACACTATTCTCCTAAATGCATCCATCGGCACGGCACGTTCATGAAAGGAATCCTGAAAGGATTTTAGTTCGCATGGTATTCTGATGTTGATTATTTCTAGTAATTTCATGAGTTAGAAGGCTAGTAATATGCACTCATCATTTCTATTAATTCTGGCAGCATTAAAAAAACAACAGAAAAAATACAGCTTCCATGTTCCCACACATTTCGTACTTATTCTGAGACAATCATCTCCTT
This sequence comes from Ambystoma mexicanum, assembly GCF_040938575.1. NCBI lineage: Eukaryota > Metazoa > Chordata > Amphibia > Caudata > Ambystomatidae > Ambystoma > Ambystoma mexicanum. The sequence goes on along the minus strand of NC_090928.1, from coordinate 505,725,921 downwards.
ATAAGTCCTATAGAAATGTCCTTACTTCTCCACGTGTGCTCTTTTTCAATGAGACTGCCCAGATTATCCCAAAACTAACATTGAAAGGAACATCATTAATGAGAAAATAGTAGAAATCCAATGTATTGACAAGGGAAATCTTCACTGCCCTCAGAATAGCACCTGCGAAGAATGAATGCCCTTTACAGCTGAAAGAAACGGATCTGAAGGAGGATGCAAGGCAATACTCACCTCTTGTCATGATTATAATAACGACTCTGGGTCATAGAATTACTAGGAATAATCAACCTACTGTCGATAATTCATGGAGACTTGTCATGAAGACTTCCTATTATTCGTGTTCAAAGATGATTCAATACCGACATTCACAACTGGTTTACAGTAAAATATGGGAAACATCGTTCATTCAACCTGTCTACTGACCTAAGAAATTCCTCCAGTAAGGCCCAGATCAAAAGAACTGGCACACCATGGAACCTCTAGCAGAGATGCCCCCAAAAATGGAAATATCAATTCCACCTAGTCCACATAGCCATAGTATGGGAGCTATCTGGGTGACAAAGCCCGTGGAAAGAAATGATTAACTGGTTGGTGGACATTCTTAGGACAACTGCATGAGACACATACTCCATAAAGCCTCTGAGCATACACAGTTTTGTGAAATCCTATACGTAAGGATATTTAATAATCTTAGATGCGTTATATGTCCCGCAATATATGTGAAATGCTACACCCACTGGAGCCTACAAACACTTGTGTACAGGTGGGTTATAAATACCATATCATTTCATATCCCTCCAGAGAGTAAGATCAACCTGGCAGCTCCAAGGCAGTGATATCAGCTACCTTGCTGAATAAAACCAGGTGCATAGGCATGACCACAACCAACTTAGCAAGCAGAGCTTGAAGTGACAAGTCATCATTGTCCGGCCAATCACTGAACAGTGAGAGTATCTTGGTGAAAGAAGAAGTCACATGCTCCTACAAAGTCTGCTAATCAGTCAAAGTTTTCCTAGTCGAATCCCATTAAGCAAATGCAAGATGGTTGAAGGGGATTGCTGATCTATATGTATTTTACCTGCTCAGTATGAAAACCTTGCTGAAATATCAGGAGCTCATTCCATAAAGACAAGTGTACCTACTCCATATAATAGGCCTGGCGTGTGCAAGGGGCCCAACACTGTTAAATGAAGCCAGAAGCCTCTGCTGACATTCATTTGGGCTACTATTTGCCCCAAAAACACCCATTCCACCCCAAAACTAAGAGGTGAGGATGAAGGACTATGAACAACAGAATGGGCCTCAAACTCGGGTCCAGGTTCCCTGAATGGGGAAATACCAGGCCATTCCGACCTTGGAGGGCCCGGTATTTCCCCATTCAGGGAACCCGGACCTGGCCATCCCCATTCCCATTCGAGCCCACATAGGGCTCAATGGGAATGGGGAGGGAGCTAACAACGGGCCCCTTAATAATGGGCCCGTTGTTAGCTCCTTGGTCCCCTTGCGGCATCCACAAAGGACGTCTGGTCTGACCAGACATCCAGAGCAGGTCCCGCGAGGGAACCTCGTAATAGGGCGGTATGGGTTTAATGCCGCCAGCACCTTTAAGAGCACCGTTAAATCCATACAGCCAGGGTCCTAATGAGGCCCATTGTCTCTGAATACAGGAAAAAAAGAGGAGATAGCCACTCCTGCTGCAGTTTCCTCCTCTCCTGTTCCCTCCCAGGGACTCTGAATGGCACTGGCTTCTCATTTCACCACTAAAACTCAAAACAACCTGGTCTCCCTCTCCTCCTCCATTCTCCTCTTTCCTTGTGTTCACATCTGGAGATGTTTCTAGACAAGTTTGATCTATGAAAGCATTGTCCAAGGAGGTGCTCCCCTGCTCCTCCAGAACCATCAAGGACTACATCGACATGCTCGCTCCAGCCATGGCCGATTTTTGCAATTGCTCTTTTGCCACTGGAACTTTCCCCTCCCCCTAAAGCACTCCCTTGTGCACCATCTCCTGAAGAAGCCTTCTGCCGATCCCTCCTATCCGGCAAACTACCGCCCGATCTCTAGCACCCCTTTACAGGGCAAACTCCTGGAAATTCTGGCCATCTCCCAGCGTACTCTACATACCAAATCTGTTGGTTGTCTCCATGACGATCAGTCTGGCTTTAGAACTCACTCTGACTTTAGAGCAACCGGAAGCACAGAAACTGCTCTCCTGAACACCTGTGAAGACCTGATCTCAAATCTCGACTATAGCCTTCCTTCTGTCCTCATCCTCCTTGATCTTTCCTCTTTTTCAACACAGTCAGCCACGCCATCCTGATCAAACATCTCTGTGATAACCTGGGCATCACAGACCAGGCCCTTGCCTAGTTGACCTTCTCCTCTCTGATTGACCCTCCTGGGTCCAACATGGGTCCTTTCTTTCCACCACACATGTGGTGTTCCCTAGGGTTCTAACCTCTCACCCCGGCTATTCAACCGGTACTTGAGACCTCTGGCCCATCTCGTCTCTACCTTCTTTCCTAACTTTCAGTTTTACTTGGATGACAGTCATCTCTCCTTCAGGCTCCCCGCAGCCTTCTCTCCTCTCTCGCTTATTCCTGATTGTCTATCCGCGATTCAGGAATGGTGTACCTCTAATGATCTCTGCCTGAATGCCAGTAAGACTGAGATCCTTCTCATTGGGACCCCTAACCCCACTTTCCCTCTTTCACTCTGGCTGCCATCCTTGGGCCCTCTACCTGCGCCATCATACGAGGCAAAAGACCTTGTCATCTTCAACTCCTTCCTCTCCTTCTTGCCTCCCATTATGGACATCTCAAAAAGGTTGCACTATCAGCGCCACCTCCTCAGAGGTATTCTTCCTTTTCCCTACTTTCGCCACTTTCCAGCAGAAGCTCACTGTCTCCAGAGCCCTGGATCTCTCTTGGCTGGACTACTGCAACAACCTCTTTCTAAATCTTCCTGCCTCCACTCTGTGTCCTCTGAAACTAATCCAGAACAGTACTATAAGACTTGTCCTTGGCCTCAAGTCCAGGGATCATATCTCTCTGCAATCTCTCCATTGGCTCCTGGTGGCTGCAGGGATCAGGTTCAAAACCCTCTTATTGTCCACAAGGCCTTCTGGGACCAGGGACCACAATACATCCAACTCTCTCTTCCTAAGCACTTTCCTAAGCCCTCCGCTCATTGACTTCCAGCTCTGAGGGTCAGATGCTTCTCCAGGCATAGTGGGGGATAGATCTCTCTCCTTGGCTGGTGCCTCCCTCTGGAACAGCCTCCCTGCCTCTCTCAAACTTGAGCAGGACCACCTCCCTCAGTTTCTGGTAAACATTTAAGACCTTCCTTTTCGCTTCTGCAATTCTTGGTATGACTCTGACCTAGCTACACTCAAACGTAAGTGTAGGGTGGCTGAGAGGAAATGGAGGGCTTCTTGTTCATCCTCTGACAACCTGGCCTGTCTCCTGCACCAAAGGCAATGTTGACTCTCTGACCACACTAAGAAGAGAGCCCGCATCAAAGCCCATGTCTCTACAGCATCTAACAACTCGGCCGAACTCTTTAAAATCTGCAATGAGCTGGCCAACCCTGCTGCAGTCTCTAACTCCCCTGTCGCCTCCCAAGCCCTTTGCATGGCCCTTGCCTGTCACAAAAACCCAGGATATCCTGTCCACCCTCTCGTCCCCTCCCCATCTTCTCCCCTCTACTTCTGTGAACTCTGCACCTCCTACAGCCACCACCTCCCTTTTTCTTGTCCTTTTCTCCCCTGACGCGGTGTCTAGACAAGTCCGATCTATGAAAGTCTCATCAAAACAGGTTCCTCCTTGTTCTTTCAAAACCATGAAGGACCACATTGACACCCTCGCTCCTGTCCTGGCTGATTTCTGCAACCTCTCCTTCGCCTCAGGAACGTTCCCCTCCCTTCTGAAGCACTCTCTTGTGCACCCTCTTCTCAAGAAACCCACAGCTGACCCTTCTTGCCCAGCTAACTATCGCCCAATCTCCTTTTCCGGGCAAACTCCTATAAAAGCTGGCCATCTCACAGCTTAACCTTCACTCTGATTCTGTTGGTTGTCCCCACGACCATCAGTCTGGCGTTGAGCTGCCAGAAGCATCGAAACTGCTCTTCTGAACATCCATGAAGATCTACTCTCCAACCTTGACTCTAACATCCCGTCTGTCCTCATCCTACTCGATCTCTCTTCTGCCTTCGACACAGGCAACCATACCATCCCCCTCAACCGTCTCTGTGACAACCTGGTTATCACCAATCAGGCTCTGGCCTGGCTGGCTTCTTTCCTCTCTGATCGACCCTCCCAGGTCCAACTTGGGTCCTTCCTTTAATCTATCACCCTTTCTACCTGCGTTTTTCCCCAGGGGTCTAACCTCTCACCCTGGCTTTTCAACCAATGCCTGGCAACTCTTGCCCACTGCATTGCCATTTTCTGCTCCAATTTTCAGTGCAATGCTGATGACACTCAACTCATTTTCAGGCTTCCCTCGGCCACCTCTCCACCTTCTCTCATCTTTGATTTCCTATCTGCCATACAGGATTGGTGTGCCACCAACAATCTCTGACTGAACACCAGCAAGACGGAGATCCTCCTCATTGGCACACCTTCGCCCTCCTTTCCTGTCACTCTCTGGCTGGCCTCCCTTGGCCCTCCTCCTACCCCCACCTGCATGACTAAGAACCTCAGGGTCATCTTTGACTCCAGGTTTTCCATCTCTGCCCATATCTCTGATAAAAAGTCAAACTTCCCACTGTACCGCATCAGAGGTATTCTGCCCTTCTTCTTCTTCCTCCAAAAGCTCACTGTCTCTCGAGCCCTGTTTCTCTCTAGGTTGGATTACTGCAACAGCCTCTTTCTAAATCTAACTGCTTCTACTCTCCGCTCTTTGCAATTTATCCAGAACAGGACTGCAAGACTTGTCCTTGGCCTCAAGCCCTGGGATCATATCTCTCCAGCCCTGAAATCTCTCAACTGGCTCCCAGTGGCTGCAAGTATTACATTCAAGACCCTTTGCATTGTCTACAAGGCTTTCTGATGCCTGGGTCCAAAATACCTTCAGCTGTCCCTCCATAACTACCTTCCCTCCGAAGCTCTTCGCTACTCCACTTTTAACTCCCCCGGGGTCAGTCGTTTTTCAAAGAAACAAGTTTGGGGTAGATCTCTGTCTTCGGCTGGGGCCTCCCTCTGGAACAGCCTCCATGCCACTCTGAAACCTGAGGAGAACCATCTCCACTTCCGGAAGCACCTCAAGACCTTCCTCTTTGTTTCTTGCCTTTGCTCCTCCTCTCCCCTGCTGATCTGTTCTGTCTCGGCATCGTGCACCTGATCACCTCTGACTTTCGGGCCCAGCTACCTGCTCACCCTGCTACCCACCCGCACTGCCTCCTGGCAATCCCTTGCACTGAGGTCTGTATCTGTAACCCTACAGCCCCACTTTTTTCTGCACTGATCAGGCACACCCTGTCTGTTGGCTTAAACCTAGCACTTGCCACTTGTTGGCTGCACTACGACTGTTTGTTGCTTTTTATTATGTATTTATTTATTTATTTATTATTTATTTGTATTCCTTTGCTGAGTACTTTCCACTTCTACTAGTCAGATCGTTGTTTTGTTCTCCCTTGTTCCCTTCCCTTGCCTCGTCATGCTCTGAAACACTTGTGTATGAACGTGATATAAATAAAATATCACTATCAATGTCAATATCAATATCATACCTTGGCCTGGAAAGTCTGGACCAGAATGTTCACACACTGTAAGCTGACCTCACAAACCGTTTGCCTTTATCAAAGTTTTAGAGAAAGAAGATAGGCATTTCTTATAAAATAATACAAGCATCACCCAATATGCTTCTCTTGAGGGACTTGAACCTCGGCACTCACACTAATTGAATCCAAATCTGCCACCACTTCCTCTGGAATCTCTTTCTCTGGGATTTTGTAATTTCCACGGGAGGAAAGATGACTTGGATTACTGAGAGTCTTCCTTGCCCTCTCTTTGTCCTGCAGTGCCTGTTGTGCTCTTGAAGCAGCCAGCCATATGAGCCCAGCAGAGTCAAAAATATTTAGCAGAGGGATTATTGAGCTAGATCAAGAGAGACAAAGGTATTGAGATATTTGCCTAACTTCTTCATGAATTCATCACTGAAAGGTGATTTTCCACATCCCCTGTGTTATGGGCCTGAGGCAGACCCCCAGCTTGGTACTTATCTTAGACATCAAATGGGTGACAAACCCATTCAAAGACGTGCAAAAACACACCCCTGAATAGGATCAGCATAATCAATATATGTTGTATGAATGTCTATGAGCCTCATTACGAGCATGCCGGTCCGGTAACAACGGTGATGGTAAGCCTACCGGCACTGTTGTTAGCAGACCGGCACACTTCGAGTCTGCGGGCGGCTGCTGTCCCGCCCGCCACATCTGACCTGGCCGGTGGGACCGCTCCCACTTGCAGACTTTCTGGGAAGCACCGCCACTGTTAATAACAGTGCTGGTGCTTCTGTCACCCATTCCCATTGAGTCTTATCGGACTCAATCGGAATGGGGATTAACATTTTTCCGGCGCCTGACATCCAGGAACACCAGGGTCGTAAACCCCCGGTGTTTCCGTGAAGCCAGGCGCCAAAGTTGGTTTTACCGGCACGGCCACTGCCGGAGTTGTAATGAGGCCCTATGTTTCTAGTCTGAGACAACCCTCAGTTTAATAATGTACTGTGTAAGAAAATGACCCTCACAATTTGAAACACAGAATCATCTGGTTTGCAATAAGAATGTCTTTTATTACATAGAATGCAGCAAGATTATATGAAACGTGATTCCACACGAATTAGAATGGGACTGCATTCCAATCTAAGACCAATTGGAGGTTTGTGGTCACTCTATTCGTAGACACCCAACTTGACATTGATAGTTTCATGAATAGCAACTCAAATAATCTACATCAGAGAACTATGTTTACTCTAAACTAGGGGTCTGCAACCTTTCGCTCTCTAGATGTTTTGGACTACACTTCCCACAATCCCTCACCATTGACTATGCTGGCTATGGCTGATGGGAGTTGTAGTCCAAAACATCTGGAGAGCCTAATGTAGCAGATCCCTGTCTAAACCCACATTCTTGTTTATTTATTTATGTAACATTTGTAGAGCGCTCCAAACCCGTAGGCATCTAGGCGGTGATCACATAGAAGACAAGCAGCTTCATTATGGGTCTGCAGTGACCGTGCCAGTGTTACCGGCAGGTTGCTGCCGGACCCGTCATCATTTACCGGTGTCTGACTTCCCGGTAACACCAGGGGGTTACAACCCTGGCAGTCCAGGAAGTCAGGCATCAACAAATTGTAAGTGACCGGAAATGGGGACCACAGAAGTACTGGCACAGTTGTTAACGGTGCCAGTGCTTCCGTGATGGCCTTGCCTACCGGGACCACTGTGCCAGCCAGGGTCAGACCTGTCGGGCACAGCGGCTCCGGCAGGCAAACCCATAGTTTGCCGGTCTGGAAACAACAGTGCCGTTAAGCTTACCAGCACCGTTGTTTCCAGAGAGGCAACCTTAGAAAGAGGCCCAAGATGTAGAAATCATAATGTTAAGAGGTACTCAGAGTGAGACTTACATTGAAGCAATTAACTGAATCTAAATATTTTACCACAATCTATGACCTATTGGTTCCTAACTTGGGCATTGACACTAGTGCATCTTCAAAGGTGTTGGATTTGTTGCAAACAAGTATAAAGACTTGGAATTCACAGGATTTTGGCTGCCTTTGGAATGCTCAGGTGGGGGTGCTAACTTACTGTTTTCAAAGATTCAGGATCATCATCACAGCAGCGTTGTTCAATGTCTTCAACAGAAACAGATTGCATTTACTTTATTGACTATGGCAGACACCAATCATAGGACTTGTTGTTCCACATTCAGATCTGTCAAAGCTTCCATAGATGCCAAATTGAAGAAAAAATCATAATACAATGAGACTACCCACAGTTTCATTTTAAGCATTGTAGTAAAAATGCAGGTTCAGCGCAGTAAAGAGGCATGGACCTATCAGCTGCAGGATTAGTCCACTAAATGGAGGGGAGCTTTTGCTGATAACCACACAGTCCTACCTATGCACTAAGCTGACCTCAACAAATTGTGTTCTAGATAAATAACCTTTAAGTGGTATAGTTGAATTACATGTAAGTATGAAATGCTTAACATTAGAGCCGGGCACTGTAAACAGGCCTTGGAGCTTGCTTTCATTAGAAATCAACTCACATTTTATGAATCTGCCTAACAGCCATAAAAGCACATTGCCAACTACTCTTTCCCAGGATCATGTTGTAAGAAATGAGCAACCCTTGATACTTTTGAGGTCAGCAAGCAAAGCTCATGGGTGCCGGGTAAGTCAGTGAATGCGCAAACATTTTATAATTTGCTATGCTAGTCAATAAAACTGGTCTACTGAAGGTTTCATAGAGTCCCATGGAGGTTTCAAATAGCCCCTTAGCAGATCTCAGCCTGGGAAGTAGTCCGAAGAGTTCCTAAGATGCAACATTGCACTGGTAACTTGTCACCAGTTCAAGGCTCTTGTAGTGACATGATCGGTTGTGTTCCTATGAGAAACAGATTGAAATGATCGGCGAGAGATGAACAAAGATCTGCTGGTCATCTCAAATTTCTCAATGTTTTGGCACTATGATGTGGGAATTGTTGGCTGGACTGTGATGCCACAGAGGGGGTCGATGGTGGTGTGGTAAGGTTTGCAGGACCCAATAATTTCAAGATAATGTATTTCCTTCTATAGGGGAATTATATGACTTCGCCAGTCAGCTTCACATAGAGCTAGGGATGTCATTTCACCAAAATGCCAGGCGTAGCAGAAGTGACAACAAATGACCCTTGACCTCTGATGCCCCCCCCCAGTGACATCATGGGAAGCAATTGAATATGACCTTTCACCCCTTTAATGAGTCTGGCATTTATTTTATAGAATTCCAGAAAGGCAAATGATTTGGCATTCCTATTCTTGCTTATTTAGGGTCACTGCTCAAAGTGTTACACTTGTGGAAAACCTTGTTTTTTTTAAGAGGCCTCAACACAAATTCCAGCTACCACAGAAACAAAGAGCCTTGTCACAGCCCAGGAGTGTCAATGTACAAAAGGAAAAAAACATAATAATAATAATAATAATGTTTTCTTTCTTTTTTTTAGGGTAGCAAGGGAGACCACAGGTGTAGCAAGGGAAACCTCAGGGGCTACAGTTTCGACCCCTGGCGACCCTCAAATGACATCCCTGCATAGAGCACTAGCCTAATGTTGCAATATCTAGCCTACTGCTGTTCTGTGAAATGGTGCTGGCGTGCTATTTGCTGTAGTGACAAAAGGGTTTGAGTGTGTGTTCCCTATTATATTTTGGTGTGTCATTCACAGCTGTCCCCCTTGTTGTGGTGTTTGGGGTCCTTGCTATGGTGGTTGGGGCCCTTGTTGGTAACCCGCTGTCCGTACCCTCCCATTGAGGTGGGGGTGACCAAATGTTGCTCGCCCCTGAAACATTGTGCATTCTGATAGTGTCCCATGTGGCGAGTGCAACATTCCCTTGAAAAATTGCCCCATCTTCCACATGTCTAACATGTTCCTTGTCCTCCTCCTTGCCCTCCCCCTCAAGGCCCTGGCACTCCATATCCCCCTCTCAGTCCTCTGTACCCACGTCTTCCTCTTCCAGGCCTTCCCTGCCATTCTGTTCGCTTGTACTGCTCCTGTCCAGCCCATTGCTCCTGCCCATTTGTCCATGCTGCTGCCATCCTTGCCTGTATAGCTACTGACCCTTCCTCCCCCTCCCCCTGCCTTTCAGAGGGTAGGGCAGCTGTTACCACTGCAACCTTCACCAGTTTATTTTGCACAAGTTTCGTTTCATCTGCCAACCTTCTTTGTGCAATTTCTTTTTCTCTTTCTTTGATCCTCCGACAGTGGTGTACTATGATACTCTGTATTTCAGGCCAGCCTTTGGCATCTATCCCAGCAATTTTATCAAGGCCTTCTGTACCTCCTTCGGGAGCCTCTCTTCATAATGAAGTAAAAAAGGGAGGTTGACTGGTCTCAAGCCGTGCCCGTCTCCGCTCTCCACATGTCCTGCACCCAAAGAAAGTATTGCACAGCATCTTCCTCATCCCCCATTGTGTATTGCATTACAGGAGTGTAAATCAGGGGTGTCTGGGAAGGTTCTTCACAGTGCATCCCACACCTTACGTTAATAAAGGATGACCCATCATGGCGGTCACAATTAATTGTTACCCCAGGAACCCTGCCTTCACCCACACCCCGTCTGATTGATCACCCACACCGGACACTAACAAGCTTTTTACGTCTCCTATAGGCAGTGGGCCCCCAGCAGTATTTTTCTCAAAAGCGTATATCTATTTGCTCGCCCCCCCCAACAGCGGAGGCAATGCTTTTAACAGATTAGTCTTATCCATTAACGCCCAAGGAACATAATGAAGCCTTCCTGCTCCTTTGTGGATAAGGGGCATCTGTAACTTTATCTTTCCATTTGTCTTACTTACCTTTATCCCTTTCTTTTTCATCACTACCATGTTCCCTACCCTGCTCCTTAGTCTCGCTTGGCATCTCTCCCTCTCCGGTTCCGCTTGCTCTGGGTCTTATCGCAGCGGCAGCTGTTGGCCTGCTGCGGCCACTCCTTCCTCGAACTTGTCTAAGTCACTCCAACATTCATCTATTTCTGCTTCCCTGTTAGATGCTACATTACCTTGTTCATCACTTGCTTTATCGCTTCCTTGATCTACACGTAGCACTTTTATTGGGGTGTTATTGAGGTGGAAGAAGAACTCCCCTGACTTCCACTCATCCTCTGTTAAACTGGAGGTCTTTTCAGACAGGGCCAGCAAAGGTGTCTCCCCGCCTTCTGGCAGCATTTGGCTTCTATCACACAGTGTTCTTTGCCGGGTTAATTCTGCTTGTGGGGTGGTCAGTTGTCTTTCTAAATCCCTACTTAAAGTTGCAATGTTTACTGCTGGGGTGTATGTCAGACCATACAGCCCGCTGAGATCATAAGAGGGTAGGGGTGCTGCTGCGTGGGTAGTGGGCACGCTTGGCTGAGGCAGTTAGGACGGGTCACTATAATGTTCAGAAGGTCTGGTTAGGAGTGGGTACAATTTTGTTGGTTCCCCTTCCGTACTTTCTCCCCCTCCTCCTGTCGGCACAGATACCACCTCAGGTGGCACTTCCTTCCCCTTATCACTTACAGGAGGGGGTCTCTTCAAACATCCTCCAGAGATCTAGGACCTCCCTTCGTTTATGGAGCTGTTTCCCCGTGTACTTGGCTAGCAAATATGTTGTTACAAGATCTAATACCCTTTTTTCAAAAGATCCACCTTCCGAGCATACTGGGGACGACCCCTCCCCCTTAATCTCAGTGAGCCACTGGTCATGATATTTTTTTATTTTATCACTGTACAGAGGGAGTTGTTGACAAATGTGCATTAAGCGGGTGTCTGCCTCCGTTGCTTTTCTTTTGCTATTATCCTGCGTGTATGCACTTGTATGTGTATGCTAGTACCACAAAATATGTTAGTTAACAGTATATTTGTTGAGAACAAACTTCAGAACATTACAATACAAAAAACACTTTCACTCACACTTTGTTTGACCCAAAGTACTCCATGAACACAGAGACAGTGGAACATAAAAACCATTTTTCTCACTCTTCACATTTACCTCTTCCTGGGAACCTTCTGGGCCTATCTCTAAAAATACTTATTGCACACAGAAAAAGAGTTTGCTAATATCTCCCGAGTCTCCTCAATATGCAAGACTCCTATGATTTTTTTTTATTTTACTTCCACTTATATCCTGCACTGGTCGATAAAATGCTACACGGCGCCGCCTTCCATCCCCTTTCAGAGCTAGGTTCCTGTATTCTCCTTTTATACCATTACTTCTTCACAAAAAACCTAATGTCCATATAAGAAAAGAGAAAGAAAAGCACACTAGTCAATACATACCATACCTCATGCACACTTAATCTGACTCCCAGGAGAAGTGAACTTTGTGAAACAGTGTGACAGTGTGAAGAAGTATACCTCTTTTTTGAATCAGTGAGAATGGAGTAAATACCCTGGCAGGAAAGTACACCATGGACATAAAGAGGAGCAATCAGTGGAGAAGGATAGAGTGATAACCACAGAAAACAAGTGGAAGATGTAGAGTGTGAAGAACTGGAACAATTGAGATGAATTGTGTGAAGATTAAAGGGACATTGTGAAGTAAAACCTTCAGAAAAACACTTGAAGCTTGATAAAGTGACTTGTTAAATCTACCAGAAGGAAGGCGATCCCTTTTCCCGGTAGACCCTTATTTCTTTCTTTGCTACACCTTAAAACTTTATATTTTGGAACTCTGAAGAAGGCTATGAATGCATAGAAATCCCCTTGTGCAGATTATATTAAGTTTAGAATCTGGAATGTCCACCAAGGCAACAGAAACTTGAGTAAGCAGCTCCTGCCCACCACCCAGGCTGACCCATTTGAACCCTCAATGAGAACATACAGCAATGTCTACCAATATGAATATTGAGATGCCAGATAATCCCTCCTCCCAATGGGGGTACTCCTAGTATCACAGGTATTTACACCCCCCTGAAGCTGATCACTAGCGACGTAGGAGATGTCAAAACTACCATGTATGTCCTGTCGGGTAGAGTAAACACTCTGGAAAGGAAAATGACTGTGGTTGAGGCAAGGTCTACTGGTTTAGAGGGAGAAGTCTCTGGAAGTTATAGATGATTATATAATGAACAGCCAATTAGATGAACAGGCTACAATTGACAAATGTTCAATTGGAAATACAGTCTAGGAATATAACTTGCCTCCTAGGAGTGACTGAGAAGTCAGACATCAACTTGGCTGATCTTGCTGTTTGAGTGTTGACTGAATGCTTGCCAGACTGAGGCCTACACCGAGGGGACATGGATTTGGTATTCAGAGCTGGTAGTATGGACACTGTCAAACCAAGACAAATTATTGTTAGTTTTTTAAAACATCAATCAAAGAAGCCATCCTCCAGCAGTAGAGACACTTGGGACCCCTGACCTGGAGTGGAAGCACAGTTCAACTCTATCCTGACTTCCCCAATGATGTATCAGATAAAAGGAGGGCTTTTGGAGAGGCTAAGCAGATGACAAAGGAACGTGCCATCAAGGTCTCCCTCCTGAAACCTGCATCTCTAAAACTACTTTTGGTGTTAGGATTACCCAGGACCCTCATCAAGGGTGCAACTGGCTTAAAAACTACCTCATCACGATAATGGACTAGCTGGAAACGATAGACTGCTCAACCCTTGGAGCACGTGGCAACATTGTTTTTTTATGTGTTTAATCTTGATCTGTAATCGTGTGTAATTCTTTTTTGTGCACACCTTTGGTAGTTCATGATGGCGGGGATCCAACCATTTCCAACAGTCTTTTTATGTCCCCATTCTCCCTCTCCCCCTTGGGGTTCCAGAGCACGTCACAGAACCTTCATTAGCGGGCTGCCCCATAGAATAGGGCCCACTTACATAGCGAACACTGTAGCTCAGTGTTCCTACCGGGTTTCTGCGATCCCTCCTGCAAGGTCTGGCTAAGGTCAAAGCCGTTTGATCGATGTTCTGCTGTTCCATAAACCCGATCATTGTAGAGAATGCGGAAATGCACACATACACATGTATCATATGTAGGCATGTGGGTATGCCTTGCTGGGGGCCTCTCGCGTGTCGGTAGAGCATAAGACTGTGCATGGAGACCTAGGTAGAGAGGTATGCCTTGATTTTATTTTGTCTTCAGACTAACTTAGGCACCATTTACTGATTTAAAGGGATATACATATATTTTTTTTTAATCAGAGGTGTCTCTAATACATAGTGTGCATGCTACGTCGCATCAAACCAATGCAGAAATGAAAAGCGCGGGTTTGGGTATGATGCAGATTAACTACCAAAGGTTTTGCAGTTTATGATCAGCATCTCTGGAGCTGAACTAAATTAGTGTATGATGCAGTGTATCCCGCTTCCAGAGTTACATTGCCTGCAGCAGTTAAACTATGATGTGATCTTGGGCAAACTTAATGGCTTCCATCTGTGTATGTCAACATTGATAAAATGCAAAATGGGGTGGAATACATTTTTCTGCACCTGATTACGTAATTGGAATGTCACTGAAAATGAAGGATGAATCTGTGATAAAGCGGAGCATGTTGATCTGTGCATGCTGTGTTGAAATGTAGCTTCCTTCATTAGAGTTGTCTGCAATGCGCAATTTACATGCTACATCACAGAAAACCAATACAGCAATTAGAAGCGCGGGTCTGGGTATATTGCAGATTAACTATCAATGGTCTGCTTGCTTAGTGGCATGTGGTAAGCTTCCTTACTCGCACTGAATGATATTTACGGTTTGCAGTTAACCAGCCGAACCAATGCATGACTGGATGAGTCTTGGAGCCTGATATTATGCATTTATTCATGCACTTGAGCGCACACAACTATCTGTGAATTACTCGGGACAATAAACATAGTCTACCCTGGTATACTTGACCAAGTTAGGGTGACTTCCCTTTCTCACTTTTGATATGTATTTGCCATGTGTATTTGTGATGATTTCATGGAGACTTTCAAAAGTGGCGCCATTTTTGTCACTGAGTTCTTTCATCCCTTTATTTCAATTCCTCTTTACTCAATTACCTTTCACAGTATGTTGCAGCTGTTGGGTGGCGTGTACGTCTTTCCAATGTTCATCAAACTTCATATTTGTCTTATTCCTTGAACTACGGTATTGTCTTTTGGTGGTTCATCCACTTGTGATTGTAAACTTGTCTTTCCTGTTCACCTTTGCCTTATTGTGGCTGTGATTTCTTTTTTTTTTTTTTTGCGTTTCTCAACACATCTAACTAAGATACTACTTTTGAAAAACATGTCAGTAGGATAGCGCTTTGAAACACATTGTGTATAGCGCTATATAAATAAACTATCATAGGATACCTGAAATTGGTATCATGGAATGCTAATGGTGTGAATACTCCAGTTAAACTTGGCAACATATTGTCTAGCCTTAAGTCTATGTCCTGTTGCTTCAAGAAGCCCATCTTACTGGTGTTGAGGCTGACAAGCTCAAATGTACTGGGGTGGGAACAACATATTATTCAACATTCATAGCAAGTAAGAGGGGGTTGTCTATATGGTTAAGGAAGAACTTGCCATTAAAAGCAATCTCCAGTAACTCAGATGCTAATGGTAGGATGGTTTCTGTAAAAATCAAGGTCCAGGGCATTGAAATGTTATTGTGCTGCGTGTCTGCCCCCCAACGCTGATGATCCCTTTTTTTCACGACTGGCTCAACGTATCCAAAATTGCAATGCGATTTCTATCATCTTGAGAGGGGACAGTAACCTAGTTATGGACCCAATGCTTGATCGCTCCAATGGAGCCAGGTCTAGAATGCTATCACGGAGTAAGTAGCCATTTGATAACTGACAACTTGATAGCGGAACTACACCTATCAGACATATGGCGCCTTGAACATCCATCACAAAGAGATTACAGCTTCCATTCAGCTCACCATTATGTCTACTCGCATTTTTACCTCTGAGCGAGTAACACCTAGTTGCTATGATTCAAATATTGGAATAATTGGGATTACTGGTCATGCGCCAGTGGCAATGCGCCTCTCCCTCTCTCACTGCGATACACGCTGACTAAAACATTCTTGTGGAGAATTAATATTTCCACCTTGCAGAATGAGAATTTGAGAGAGGAAATAGTAAAGGAACTTGAAGACATTGTGACAGCTAGAACTGAGGATGTTCCCATTTCTGCAGTATGGGAGTCATTAAAATGCAACATGAGGGGTGTTCTAATGTCCAAAACTGGACGATATAGAAAGGAGAAAGAAAAAGAACTGAGGAAAGTGTCTAGAGAAGCCAAGGTCCTTGAACGATGCTATGTTGATTCTCAGGATCAAGAGGTACAATCAGAACTCAGGAGGAAGAACTATGAACTAAATAAAATCATGTCTGTTAGGGCAAAATACAAACTATTCAGAAGTCAAATCAATTATTTTGAACCAGGAGAAAAAGCGGGGAGACTGCTTGCACACAGGCTAAAGTTGGCAGAGAGCGAGCAAACCATTGCAGTGGTGGGGGACACCTCGGACAGAATGATGCTGACCCCTAAAGACATCAATCATGTGTTACAGGGATTCTATGAACAGTTATATCGTTCTGAGTTCATATGTGGACATGGATGTATCACTTCTGTCTTAGATCGGATTGAAATCCCACGGTTGTCAGATGACCTTGCCACTCTCCTGGAAGCACCATTCATGCTTGAAGACATTTGCTCTGCAATTTCCACTTTGAATGGAAAGAAGACACCTGGGGCTGATAGGCTCCTGACAGAATGATAATGATAACGATAATGATAATGATGTGTTATTTATATAGCGCCTTAATCCAAAGCGCTTTACAGAGCACATATTTCCATACAATATTTGGTATAATATTATATAATTATATATATATAATAATATTATTATGATATTATATATAATATAGTGGTACCAAATCCTGCCTGACTGCAATTAAGTTGCTCCGAGATGTATAAGTCGCATCATTTGAGAGTGGAGTGTAACCATGAGGCATGCCCTATTTAAGGTCTTGCTGGAGAAGGATAAATCACTGACATGGTGTGCAAGCTACAGACCAATAAGCGTGGTTAACACAGATTGTAAACTACTGGCGAAAATACTGCAATGAGAGTGGAGAAGGCTATAACTTCACTGGTACATATAAATCAGGTTGGTTTTGTTATGGGGAGATTTGTGGCGGACAATATGAGGAGATTCCTTCTGAATATTGACCAAGGAAGCAAGCAGGAGGATCTTGTGGCAGTGATCTCCCTTGATGCAGAGAAGGCCTTTGATAGAATAGAATGGCCTTATCTATTTGAAACCCTGAAGGCAATGGGGAGTGAACCGACATTCTTGTGGTGGACTGGGTTGCTGTATGCAAACCCCATGCCAGTGTCCTTGCTAGCGGCCTGGTCTCAGAAACCTTTTAATTGAATCGAAGAACCAGAAATGGATGTCCCCTCTCCCCTTTGTTATTTATTGTTGCTATGGAACCATTGGCCCTTCTCTTATAGGCAAATGAAAATATTCATGGAGTTGGAAATGGAAGGTGCTCTGGCAAGATCTGGCCCTATGCAGAGGACTTATTTGTGGTTGTTTGTCTACCTGATGGCTGAAATCAGGGTCTTTTCTAAAGTTTCCGGATATAAGATGAACTGGAGTAAATCTCAAGTACTTCCAGTCACTGGATCTTACGTGAGGCACATGTTTAACCTCTGGACTTTACGTTGTGCGGTGAATAAATAAAATATTTAGGAATTTTTATTGGCCCAGAGGTGGAACTATTGCCAAGGCTCAACATTCAGTGCATGTTGGTTAAACTCAGAACTGACATTATGGGGCAAACAGGCAACTGCATCAAGATGAATATGGCACCTAGGATCAATGATGTCCTTTCCATGCTTCTGCTCAAGATGTAAAAAAGCATCTTCAAGGAGATGGAAGGTCTTAAACAAAAATGATTTTGGGATAGCAAACCCCCAGACTCGCCATATGGAAGTTGCAGCTCCCATTGAAACTGGGTGGTATGAATCTGCTGATTATTTTTGATTGTCACCTCGCATTTACTACAAGGCATTAATGTCATGTGATAGGTACTGATGCAGAGTTATGGGTCATACTTGAGTTGAGCCATGTATCACAACTGGAGCACAGAGCATTATTTTCCACAACCACAAGGGGCCTTTGGGCGAAGAATCCTCTTACTGATTTCTTGTGCCGGTGTAACATATCACGATGTCTAAAAAATGACCCATTTATGTTCCCTGCTGCATCCATTTGACTGAACCCAAAATTGACCATGCAGGGAAAGGTCCTTTTTTGGCCATCCTGGTATCTGGAAGCGATGCGATATATCAGGGACCTTTTTCACGATAGAGATTTTGGGCTACAAGACTCCACTTACACGGAATACAGACAACTGATAGGGCCTATCACTGCAAGGCTCAATTACGTACTGCAAGGACCCACGCAGAGTGCGGCCTCATCACTGCTGGAACTCTGTGCACGTGCTGTCCATCCAGCAGCCACCCAGTATAATGTCATGTGTCCACTCGCAAAAGGGATGCAGAGCTTACAAATATTTGAGCTGAGGAACTGGGCGAGGTAGTTGACCCTGACTGTTGGCTCAGGTGAGGAAGCAATGTTTGCCTGACAAGCATGGATTGGGGCCTGAGCGCCCCTCAAACTAAAATACTCTTCAGGACATATTGGACCCGAGAGCAAATGTTTAAAAGACACCTCCTACAGAATGACCAATGTTGGAAATGTAGACAGGCGAGGGGGATACTAAGCCACCTCCTATGGTTTTGTAGCAAGATTAGGTAATTATTGGAAGGGGTCTTTGAGAGGCTGGGCCTGGTGTTGGGGTGTACCATTCCCAGAAGGGCTTCCCTTTTGATCCTTGGATACGTCCATCCGATGAAGGATTTGTCATTTGCAAACAAGGTTTGCCTGATGCGTGGCTGCACGCTTGTGAGAAGAATTATCTTGCATGTGTGGATATCCTCCACCTCTTTCTGCATTAATGATTGGGTGGAGGAATTGCTTTGTCTGCCTATGAGAAAGCTATTTTCTGAATCAGAGGTGAAATTGACAAGTTCAATGAGATCTGGAGACTAGTCCTGGATATGCATGGCTGATGGACTTATAGGATGAATACTTTGTAACTGTTTCCAAAAAATAATATTCTTTCCCTGATACTGTTGCTACAGTGTCATGCTGTAAGATGATTTGATCTGTCTGTTTTCATAATGCATGATGTTTTTTTTCACTTCCTTGCTTCTCTCTTCCTCCATGCTCTTATTTTATCTGTTGTGTACCGGATGGGGCACGGTTGTTGTTATACCTCTTGACTAAACAGGTTGCTTTAGTTATATGTATATTGCATTGTTTGTATGCTACATCTTGCCTTTATGTTATTGGTGTATTTAAAATGAAAATGTATCCTGATGCAGACATTCCTTAGTTTTGTTGTGGCAGGGAAACCCCTCTAAGTTTAGGGATAGATAGGACTCCCTCCAATCCTCTAATTGTTTTGAGAAATAAAAGTCCATAGCTAACAACAAACATATCATTGTGTCTGAGTCTTACTTTTGACCCCTTACACTTGCCAGATTCAGGATCAGTTTACATCTGCTCTTTCCCTTCGATGTTCAATTAATGCACTCTCCATATTTGTTAATATATAGTGTCTGGTTTTACTTTTCACAGTTCTATCTCACTCCGCTTTAATGGATGCATTGTAGGCAAGGTCCATACATTCTGCTGTGTCACTTACAACGAATTTGCAGATTACTATATTTGAGGTGTTACATTGTGTGGGGATAGCTCTGTGTCTTCCGTGATGTTTTGCACATTAAGCTCTTAGACAATTTTTCAGCATTCCTTCATTCCCCAATTTCTCTCTCCTATGTTCTTCCTTTCATGTGGCTGCAGTTACCTTCAGTCTCAAGCAGCTTTCAGAAAGGCCGGAGTTTGTTTCTGGAGGCAGATGTCGGATATTTAGGGAAGTGCAGATATATTTGCAGTTGTTTTAGGAAGAAGGGTAGTGACAGGCAGTGAGCAGAACAGAAGAAAAGATGCAAAGCACCGTAAATAACAAAATCCTACAAAAAAGATGTGGTCTTTTGGCCCTGTATTCTACCTGGCAGATCTCAGCCACTTTATCCAGCTCAGTGTTGCAGTAAATGTCTCCACAACCCACCGGATGAGACAATTACTTTACATTATATTATTCATATCACTTCAGAGGCAGCTCTGTGGGAATAGGGGCACATAAAGGATAATACATGTAAGGAATATCACGGGAGAAAAACAGGACCACAAAAGAAGAACCTTATTAAAAAAGATGGGTTTTCAAGGACCGTTTAAAAAGATCCAACAAGATAATGCCTCTTAAATAAGGGGGAAAAGTGTTGCAGAGTTTTGGAGCAGCAGACAACAACGCACAATTAGTAACTAAAGACAACCTTGTTCTAGGAATCATTAGGAGATTACTGTTGTTAGAGCACAAGGTACTGCAGTTCGGGAGCCAGTTCAAACATTCCTAAAGGTATGCCGGGCTGCAACCAAACAGGCAGTTTTGAGTTAATGTTAAAAGCTGAAAGGAAATTCCTTTTGCTACTGGAAGCCAATATAGTTCTTTTCTGGACTGAGAAACATGGTATCTCCTCATTTCATGTCACTATTACAGATACCATAAAGAAGGCTGCGACAGTAGTCTATCTTAGTGCCAATAATGGCCCAGGCAACCATGGCACAGTCATGCTTAGAAATAATCAGTTGAATTTGGGTTAGGAGCTTGATGTAATCTACCAAGGAGGAAATGAGAGAATTGACATGAGATATCAGGTCCAGATGTTGGTAAAAAATGACCCCCAAGGCCTTAACTTGGGTAGAGTGTTAAGCTTACAACCCGCAATGACAAATGACTGCTAAGCAGCCCCCAACTTCTTAAGCTTATCTGCCATGCCTAAGGCCATGAACTCAGTTTTGGCGTCATTCAGGGCCAGGTCATTGAACATCATCCACTGTTGGATCCGAGAGTATACCGGGTTTATAATGTCAAGATCTTTTTCGTATACACCAGACAGAGGGATGAAGCATTGTGTGTCAATTCATGTGTCCGCCACATTATGATTTGTCAGAGCGATATGATTTGATTGTCAAGCAACTGTGAACAATTAATATGGATCCTGATTTACCACTATACAATTAAAGAGAAACAATATATATCAATAATATATGGAAGAAATGTTTGAGCTAACAATTCTAAACGATTAGGATATCTATATATATATATATATATATATATACAAACAGCGGTATCCAAAATCAGTTTTGGAGAGAGCCTATTTGAAAGCTCGTAATTTTAACAGAAATACCTTGCTCTCTTCCAATCATACTCCTGAGAAAGACAAACAGGATGACGAAACAAGGCTAATTTTGACGTTTGGAACTCATGCCAATATGATTCGTCAAATCTTTCATCGACATTGGCATATTTTTCAATCTGATGAAGTACTTTCTACCATCCTTAAAGATCGTATTAATATCACTTTCAGAAAATCTCCATCAATCAAAGACTCATTAGTCAGCCGTTTCCTGCCCCCCGTGGAGAAAATATCGAACAGTTCTTGGCTAAATGCAAATCCAACAGGATTTTACAAATGCACTAAATGCAAAGCCTGCAGGTATGCCCTAAACAGAACAAACTACACGCATCTAGTTATGAGACAACTAATTGAATTGCAAAATTACATTACATGTAATACGGAGTTTGTGGTCTATGGACTCTTATGCCCATGTAACCTTTGGTACATTGGAAGCACTATCGGCAAATTGAAGCTGAGAATTTTACAACACATGCGAGCCATAAAAAACTCAGACCCCTCCTATCCTATGGCTGTCCACTTCAAAGATGTTCATCAGGGCAAACTGGACTGTCTAAGTTTCCTTGGCCTACATCATATAAAAGCCAACCCACGGGAAACCAA
Source organism: Ambystoma mexicanum (assembly GCF_040938575.1). NCBI lineage: Eukaryota > Metazoa > Chordata > Amphibia > Caudata > Ambystomatidae > Ambystoma > Ambystoma mexicanum. The sequence continues at coordinate 505,704,254 of NC_090928.1, read as the reverse complement.
ATATATTCTAGACTTTGAATCCAAAAAACCCAAAGGACACAATTTAGATGAAGAGTTATATACCTACTTGGGAACCTAGAGACACAGGACTGATATAGCTTATTATTTTTTGGTGTATTGACAAGTGCTAAGCTCTCCATATGAAGTCTGTTCGTCAACAAAAACATCTTTTTAAATTTGTGTTTTGTTATATTGTTAAATTTTATTCACCTAGATGGTTCTTATTGCCAGTTCTCCAATTTATGGTTGTCCAGTCAAAAGGTTGAATTGAGAGGTTAACTTTTAAACATAGTTATTTCCCCTACATTGCATAATTGTTCTAAATCCTATTGTACTATAATGGTGCACATATTTTTATTGGTTTTATCGCTTTTGTACTGAGTGGTTTATTTTAAATATTTATGTTTGCAGACTTAATAGCAGAAATTGGTTTTAGCCAAATTAGGCACTTTATGCATTAGCACTTTATCCTTGTTGCTTTATATAGCAATAGATGCACTTTAGCACATGACACTTTTGAGCACTTAGCACTTTACTATTCTGCTTATATTGAATCAGCTGCAAACATTTATATCGAATCATAGCCTGTCAATCGAATTTTTCAGGCATGTGCACTGTGCAAGTAAAAGCAAAAATGAAAAATGAAGAATTTTAGGATTATATGTTTTCTATTTAGAATTAATAATTTCTTAACTAATGTGCATTTTTGAAAGGGATATTGGTTGTAACCCTTGCAGATTTACAAAAGAGTTGACCCACTCTGGTTATACTTGCCAGAAATAAACATCTTGTTTACATGGTTTAGGCTATAACAAATCCATTATACAAGGCAAATTTGCCACTTACAAAATGGCCGCCGTGTTTTTCTCTCCATTCACTGAAGCTATACATATAGCCGGTACTAGAAAGCGACAAAGGACAAATGGCACAAAGAACCATAGAGACTGGTTAATTGTTTGTAAACCTATATTAACACAGTTGGTTGTGGGTTTCACTTGTACGTGAACAAGCTGCGAGTAGGCGGCGAAACGCGTTGTACCGTGCACTTTTAAATCTGGCAGATGCCTAATAAAACTGGATAATGAACTTAACCCTACATTGCATTGGTTTTTGATTCGAGGAAGTAACTGACACCAGCGTTTTGTGTGTTGCCGCGAGTGCCATCCCTCCCTGGGAGAACTGGAAATTCTTTTTCCCGGCTTTGCAAATATATATATATATATATATATATATATTACACGGTCACAGTAGTGGCCGTGTAGTTATGGTTAAGTTGCTGTTTCCATAGGAAGAGAACTTTTTTGGTGGCTTATAACTTCGCTCTCCCTGGACGAATCCTCACCAAACTTTTCAAAAAAAGTATATGGTGCACTTTGAATTATTTTGCAAACTTTGGAGATGTTTGGTCTAGGAAGGGCAAAGTTATAAGGGGGTCCCAAAATGACTTTTTTTCCCATAGACTGAATAGGGAAAAAACTTTGCTCACGCCTACAGCTCAAACCGCTGGACAGATTTTCACCAAATTTGCAGCAGGAGCAGCGGCTTGGTCCCATAAGCGTGCTTTTGTACATTTGGTGAAAATCCGTCCAGTAGTTCTTTTTTAAAATGACCAAAAATTAGGTTAAAAAAAATTGTGATATCTATGTTCAGTCCGTGGACACACTTCCCTGTTTGCTCCGCGGGCAGTGTCCTGATTGGCTAATCGGCTTGCATCATGTCCGCGGACATGCGACGTGTCCGCTGGTTGGATGGTGGAGAGCGTGGCGTGTGTCAGATATTTGGAAACGCCCGCCATCTTGTATCAGCGGACGTCCGCGGACAGCGCAGTGACAAATGGTGGGGAAATACAATTTTGGCAAGTGTGTTGGTCTGTAAGACTGTTTGGGGATGGTGGGGGGGCAAGAGATGGTTCAAATATTGTATCTATTTAGGTGGTAGGCACCACTGTTGTGTTCGTTGTGTCCGCGGACAGCCGCGCTGTCCTCCATGTCCGTAATCGACGCATATGGAGATGTCGTAAGGACACTAAACCTGTCAGTACTGTTCGCAGGCAAGGTTATACTGTTCTACGAACATACACGGTGTCCGGGATGTCCATAATTAAATGAAAATGGATATGTCCTAAGGACACTATACCTGTACGTATTGTTCGCAGGCAGTTGAAACTGTTCTAAGAACACACATGGTGTCCGGGTTGTCCGTAAAAAAAAACAAATATGGAGGTGTCCTAAGGACATTGCACCTGTCCATACTGTTCGTAGGCAAGTTGAAACTGTACTAAGAACACACATGGTGTCTGGGTTGTCTGTAAAAAAAACAAAAATGGAGGTGTTCTAAGGACACTCTACCTTTCCATACTGTTCGTAGACAAGTTGAAACTGTTCTAAGAACACAGATGGTGTCAGCGGACATTAAAAATGCTATATGGCATGGTGAAAATGTTTGATTCTATGGGTGTGATCTATGGGTGTGATATGCTGCGGTGGTTGTGGCCAGGGCCTAGAGTCTTGGGTGCATGGCCGAAGTTACTGTGTTTGTTTTTCTAATCATTGGGTCTGTGTGGAAAAAAAAATCCATGTCGGATTAAAAAAATGTTTTTTTGTTATGCTACAGTCTGTTTGTTTTCAGAGTGTGCTTGTTGTTACTTGTTGTTTTTGGGTAATGTTCTATCTGTTGGTTTGTTACATATTTTTGGAGCAGTTAGATACCTGTTGGCGTATTCTAACTGTTTGTTTCTTGTTATAATTTAGTGGTATTTATGTATCTGTCCGGTTGTTATAGAATCTTGGGGCAGTTAGATATCTGTTGACGTATTCTAACAGTTTATAGTTTTTTAATTGAAGTTTTGTTTATGTTTTAAGATTTAGAATAATGGTACTATTATTACATTCAAACCATCCACATTTCTTTTTAATATATGCAGTGTAGTCACCTGCATCGGTTGTGCCTCCTGTGTGGTATTTAAAAAACCCTTTTTTGTAATGCTACAGTGTATTTGTTTGTTTGTTTTTACTGTTCACTTGTTGTTTTTGACTAATGTTCTATCTGTTGGCTTGGTGCACATTTTTGGAGCAGTTATATACCTGTTGGCATATTCTAACAGTCTATTTCTTGTTATAATTTAGTGGTATTGATTTATTTGTTTGGTTGTTGCAAAACATTGGGGCAGTTAGATACCTGTTGGCATATTCTAACTGTTTATAGTGTTTTAATTGAAGTGTTGTTAATGTTTATGTACAGATTAGTTATTAAAGTTTGGTTTTAAGAATATTAAATAAGCGTTTGTAAGATTTGCTGGTAATCTTTGCTTTAGAGTAATGGTACTGTCATTACATTCGAACCAACCACATTTCTTTTTAATATATGCAGTATAGTGACCTGCATTGGTTGTGGCTCCTGCGTGGTAGATTATACCTATTGTTGTGAAGGTGTTCTTACCAAGTGATAATTGACCATGTGTGAATCCAGTCAATGTGCAGTTGTTTTTGGTACCATCTGCATTGTAACATCGAAGCATTAGTATTATGTATTTACTATGTGTTTGTATTAGTATGGTGGAGCGATTATCTGAATTGCAGGTAGTACATAATCTACCATGGTTTGTATTTTGTACAAGTTGCTGAAATGGAACAAATTCACAATTATGTATGGATACATACACAAGCGTTCATTAGGGATTTGTTCCTGTGTCACATTGATGCAGAGAGTGCATGTATGTTTCCACATGTATGAAATCTGAAAGATTTCATTTATAGGTATGTTTTTGTTTTCCAGTACTTGTAGTAAGTACATTAGAAATTCTTGTGGATATTCTTGTGAGTTTATAGTGAATTTCACCATTCCAGCACAGTAGTCTAATTCTTGTCTTATTCCATGAACACTATACGTGTTGTGAGGATTGTTTGATGCGTTTATATGAAGTACTAACATTTGCAAACACAATTGGTCTGTACTGTGTAAGTAAATGTTCTCAACAATTGGTGGTAATTGAAATAGAATATTCATTGCTACATTTGTGCAGCAACTTAGACCAGTTATATTTGAACATTTGAATGGACCAGATAGGTCTGTGTCCAAGTAATTTGTTTTTGGAGTGTTCTTTGCTTCTTTGAAGAAGTACCTGAGTTTCTTTGAGTGATAGGTTATTCTTTGGTTGTGGTAATTGATGATGCATTCATTTCTTTTTGTCTCTTTGGAGGATTTGCAGTGAGATCCTGTTGCATTTCTGTTTGAATTATTTTTCTTTTACAACGTTTTCTTTTTTGTGGAACAGGATATGTTTTTAGATGGGGGAGTATAGAGTATGTAGGCTATTGTATTCTAAAATGCAAGGAATATCAGCGTTTACTTTATTTTCATCAAAGTTGATTAGAAATAGACTGTCAAGTGTACGTAAGCGCGATAGTGCTACGTAGCTCATGCCTTCTTTAAAGACTGTGTTACCAATATCTATCAATTCTTTATCTAGGGTAAGACGTTGTGATTTATGAATGGTGACTGCATATGCTAGAGTTAGAGAAAATTGTTCTCCACGTACTCACATGTCTTTGAGGAGAAGGAATCGAGCTGTTGAGCGGCCTATCCTTTTTATTTCTGTAAGTTTGTCAAAGAGAATAATGACAAACTGAATGTTATTGTCACGTGGGTATGTTTGAAAGCCAACAACTGTACCCTGTGCTCTATTAACTAGTCCTTGCTCCATGTCAAGGTTATGTTTAAGCATTACTCTACAGTTTAAGGATAATTTTAATATTTTTTCCAAACCAGTTTTGTTGGAGATATAATTTTCTAAGGTATTTAGTCTTGTTGTGGCTTGATCACACATGGCTAGTGTCATACCATGTATGTCCAGTTTGTCTGTTGCGGAAATTTCAATTATTGGTTGCATTTCTTTTTTCAACATAGTTTAATTGGATTTGGAACAGCTTGCAAGAGTTGGCATTAAGGCCATACAATTGATATTATCGTGTGCTAATTATTCCATAACATCAGTAGCACATGAGTTATGCCCATAAAGTGCATGGATGTGCCGGGTTTTTAATATTGCTTGTGCTTCTTGAGATAGTACACCAACTCTAATACTTTTAAAAATGTTGGCGTAGGTGAGGTCCGTAGATTGTCACATGTTTTCTGTTAATTCTCTGTATTGGAAATATTGCCAATGGTTGACATTTCCTATGCTACGAATAGTTTTCCGGCAGAGTTTGTGTCCTAAGGTTTTAAAAATTGTTTCACCTTTCACTGGTGTCAATTGAAGAAGATCTCCGAAAACAATAATGTGTTTTCCTGCAAAGAGCTCTTCATAGTTTGTTTTAAGTACTTCTTGTAATCTGAGGTGAATCAAAGCCAACATTAGGTTGGAGACCATGCTCACTTCATCTATTAGAAGCATTTTCATTTGTTTTAACACTATGCGTAGTTCCATTGCAGCTTCTGTAGAAAGATTGTAATATTCTAATTTGTTCTACTGGTAGGAGTAGTAATTGATGTAAAGTTACACCCCCTATGTTGTAGGCAGCTAAACCTGTGGGGGCAGTTACAACAACTGATAGTTTGTTGTTTGTCAATTGTTGAAGGAACTTGCTGATGATTTTGATTAAGAATGTTTTGCCTGAACCAGCTTCACCACTAATGTATAATAGTATAGGTTTGTAATTTTGACAGGTACATTCTTTATTTTCATGTTGTAACCCATGTGCAATTTCTTATGTTACTTCTTGAAAAATGCTACGCTGCTCATTGTTTAGGTTTGATTGTAGTGTACTTAAGTCTTCTGTATCTTTATACTGACACATGGCGTTTTCTACTTCTGTCATAGCTAATTCTGCTACATTTGCTATTAGTGGCTGTTCCAGTGATTCATGGCTTCCTGTTACAGAAGGTTGACTTCTGTCAGGAGTGTTCTGATCTAGTTGAAGCTGGAGTTCTTCTTCGAGTTGCTGTTCATTGTGAAAAATTGTTTTGTACTGTGTAAAGTTTACATCGGTGATAGTGCTTTAATTTGCTTTGAAAGCGTCTTCCTAGGAGTCATAGTTATCTAGTAACTCTTCTTCTTTTCTCCATGGTTTAAAGAGTTGTAGCAGGGACATGTAGTATAGTTCTTTCTGTTGAGGAGTTTTTAATGATAATTTGTTATGATTAATTACACTTGGTTTGGTAAGTTTTACTAAGCTGCCTTCACAATTTGTCACTCTTATCTACCTTTTTTTTCATCTGGTTTTATATTATTTTTGTATGTGAAGTTTTGAGCTATGTGGTATAGACACATGGTTTCCAAAGTGGTAATTCTGTTTGGGTAGTATGTGTCTATTAAATTGTTGTTTAAAATGTCGTGGCTGTTTGGAACATTTTTGGCAATTGTTTCCATGTTGTTGTATGATTTGAGAACTCTTTTTCTAGATTTAGCAGGACCAAGATTTAGCCATACTATATTTTCTGATTTTCAATACAAAGCAGTACCGGTTAAAAAATCTGCAGCTTCATAGCAGCCACATTCTCTATGGGAGAGCATTTTTATGCCCAAGCTGTACAATTTCTGAGACAGTGTTTTGTCTGATGACAGGTCATTCCAGAGGTCTTGCAGCTCTGTTTTTTCTGCTTTTGTTAAGTAGGCTGTAACATATCGTGCTACTGCAGTCGAATTGTCTGCAATGTACTGCACATATATGTTTGCATTCTACAATAGGGCAATGATTGCATTGTAATCATTGATATATTTTGCTTCTTCTGTTCTTTTTATGTAATATGTATTTTTAGGTGATTTACCTTTAACACTATGTCTAACTGAAGACATGAAGTTGTTCACTTCACCTGTTTCTGTAACCGGTCTAGGGAAACGAAAACGGCATTTGGTATAGTATGTCCCTTTGTTTTTGTAGTTGCGACAACAATATTTGCCACATTTGTGCATTTGAAATTGTACGATTTGTGCATGAAGTGGAATTTCACAAGTGGCATATTTTTCGATAAACTGTAACACAGTGGCATCACTGTCTTGACCAAATTTAGGAGCATCTTTAATCCATAAAAGCATGTGGATATGTGGTGCTCCTCTGGCTTGATATTCTTTTCTCCAAAAGAAGTGTTGCACTTCTCCGAGGGGAGGAACAGTTTTATTACAAATAAAATGTAGCATAGAAGTGAAGCGGTGATGGCAATATCATGAAACATTAACAGGATCTAGAGAGCAAAGTTCGCCAGGTGTTAGTATACCTATGTTTGTTTTGTTTTTGTTTGATATGCGTAGGAAATCATGTAGATCTTCCCATGCATATTCTGCACAACTTAATGTAACAAACCAAGTTGGTGCGCCAAGGTTTCTTATCATGCAACGTACATCTCGGTGACGTCGGAACCAGTACTCTTTCGTACCACGCATGTTTGCCAACATATTTATAATGCTTGATTGTAAAACTTAATCTTTTTCTTGCACTTTTTGTAGTTATTGCGTAGCTGACATATTTTGAAAGTGGGCTGATTTTGATGTGTATGCATCTCCGTAACATAGAGTTGCTAGTTCACTTTCAAGAGTAGGTGGAATATGTATTCCACATTTTGTCGAAATCTGGGAGCTTCAGAATACATTCGCAATGAGCGGTATTCTGATGCTGTTATCTGAGTGGGTCTATCATCGTACCTTCCTCCTTTGCCAGTAGGAAAGAGTAAAGGAAAAGCATGTGCTTCTATACTTTTTTCCCATATGCTGATTGGTGATCCTTTTGTTTGTCGCATTTGGTACGTTTCTAGTGCATCATCTATGGTTTCTTTAGAGTGTAATGGATGAATTGAATAATGGTCTAAAATATTGGATATTGTAGCAAGATCTAGAAGTTCAAATTGACCAGTTTCTGATGACTCTTGTATTATTTCAGTTGTTTCTCTTAAGTTTTCCTTAATATTTATTTATTTGTATTATTCATTATTGTCTTTTAGATATTGCAAGGCTTGTTAACATTATGTACATCTACCAGTTGTTGCCAAATTATTTTGTCTTTTGTAGGTACACCATTTACTGTGACAATTAAAGATTGTTCTATTAGACTTTTCACTCCCAGACTGTGCACATTTTCTTTTAGATCTAATGGTAAATATACTACTTTGCCGCGAATGCCTTTCACCAATTCAGAGGGTGGTAATTTTGCTGTTTTTGGTTGAAGGCGTATTATTGCTTGGAATGGGTGTACTGTTTGAATTATGATGCTCTCATATAAATTGAGTTGTTGCAGGGGTTTTGGTAGAGGGAATAATTCCAAATTATTTGTGATAGAATGTGAAGGAGTTTGATTGTTGCCAAGTTTTGTAGTGCAGTAACTGCAAACTGTTAAGGGGTCAGGTATTTTGTATTTGTTTTCTGCTATAAGGTAGAGAGCTAATTCAAACCATTTCAAATCTTCATTGTCTTCTATTTTGTTTGTTATGTCTGTAGTTTTTGTGTCATTTTTATAAAAGGTTCTGCGGCAACACACACGCATGGTTTGGTATTTCAGCAGATGTACTTTTGAATTTTAATATTTCTTTTTTGTATGTGTGTAGTAGAAGTTTGCCTTGTGCAGAATTGTTGCTAATCTTTTGTAAAGCTATTGCATTTTGTAAGTGGTTTTCACTTCCAAAATATTTACTCTGGATATTGTTGATTTCTTCGAGTAGGTCTTTGGCTGTACCATGTAGAAGATTGTTATTTAAATTGGCTAGTGCTAAAGCAGGACTTTTAGCATAGTACAGTTTATAGACTATATTTCTTATAGTTGATTGATATGTTGATATCATTTTGATATGATGGAAGCTGCTTTTGCAAATAGTTCCTGAAATGCAGGCCAATGAATGTCCTTGCAGTCCTGTGTATGTGCGCACTGGACAAGTATCCATATTTTGCAGCAGTTTTATTTTGATTTTGTCTTTGCCTTTCACATATTGATTGAGGAACTGGCGTAAAGATTTGAAAGATTTTTTGGCAATGTTACACATTGACGTGTATGGCCATTTGTATACTGGATGTTCTGGTTCAGTCAAATGGAGAATTGATTCTGAGTTCTTTGGAGATATTTTTGTAACCAATATTTCTTGTTCCATTATGGTATTATTAAGTTTTTCATAACCTTATCCACTGCTATGGATGGCAATTGTTTTTGTTTGATTTTGTTTATATGCTTCTTCATTGAAATATGGTTCTGTGCTTGTGGTGTGACTCCATTCACCTCCACAGATATTTAAGAAGTTATTTTTGTTGACATTCTGTTTATTGAGAAGCTTTTTTTGTAATTTAGTAGTTAGTTTTGTTAGTGGTTTCATTCTGTTTAACACTAAAATAAATAATTTTCTTTTGAGAAGGATTGCACTGTCTATAAAAGCTTCTAAGATTAATTTTCTATGGTAGTTTTTAAGGGTTGTGCATGATTTGTCTCCTGATTTTATAAGATTCTGAAGGATTCTGTGGTGGAACATTTTTGTTAATATACTTTTTTTGGTATGGTTACTTCCTGCTATATCAAGATTTATAGGAGCAATTTTAGCAGTAGTGGTACCTGTATTTCTGTTAATCATTTTCTGTTTTCTTTTACATTTTGGTAGAGGAGGCAAGGTTTATGCACTGGAAGATTGTTTAGTTTTGTTAAATGACTGGATTAGCTGTTTTGTTTGAACTTTTTGTACAAACTCTGCTAGAGATGGATGCTTATTTTGGACATTTTTATTTTTATTTGCTCTATTTCTGCGTTGTTTTCTACGGACTTGCTTTCTGGTAGGCATTCCTTGGGGTCTGTTGAAACAAAAAAATAGAAGGCATGGGTTGGGCTGTTGTGCAATGTATGTGTGCTGTATGCATGAGTGTTTGAGTATGATTGTAAAGATGTATCTGGTGGTGTGTGATTGTGCTTTGGGCAGCTACAATTATTTGGTAAGGTTACTCTTCTATTTGTGTGTTACTATACTGCGGTTCAGATGATAGTAAAACGTGAGCTAGTGGTGAGGATAAGTACTAATAGTAAATCAAATGGTATAACATTAAAACTATTCTTTGTTTTGTAATACTAATAATCTAGCGGCTGAGTTATGTTATTTGTGCTCTGAAAAACAGAGATTTGTGTGCCATTCTACGTGCTAATCCCTGTTTATTAAATGGTGATTTGTGGGTAGAATGGTACACAAATGTTTGTTTTTTTGGTGCACAAATTACATGAATCACTCGCACAGTGTGTTTGAGTAATATATTTTAATAACAAGATGATAAACAAAACAAATTAAATTATAACAGTAACTGTGGAAACAATTTAAAATTGCCGGTTAAAAGAGCCGGTCAAGTGGCACAGCGAGTAGAGCGCCCGCTTTGACACCCGTGCAGAGCCTGTTAACGCAGGTTCGAATCCCGGCGGGGCCAAACTCAGCCTTTCATCCTTCCGAGGTCGATAAATGAGCACCACACACCGTGGGTAATAATAAGCAGCGCTCAGATACCTGAGGGTTTGTAGCGCTATATAAAAGCCTAATTATTATTATTATTATTATTATTATTAAAATTGAGAATCAGACCAAGAAAACAGTAAGTATACCAATTAAAGTGAAGGGAAGAAGGTGAGTAGTGTAGTAGAAGTGATGGGGAAGGGTGGGGAAGAGGAGGAGGAGGGAAACTGATGGGGTTAAAGGTGAGAATGGGGGAGAGGGAAGGGGAGGGAGATGATTAAGGAGATAAGGGAAGGGGGAGGGTGAAGAAGGTGGGAGGGGTGTCATGTTGGGGAATGGAGAAGGAGAGATTTGAGTAGCGTTTAGAATTAGGAAAAGGTAGAAATAGAGTGGAGTGAGAGAGGTAAGGAGTTCCAGTGCAAGGAGAAAGAGAGGAGAGAGGAGAGATAAGGGAGAGTAAGATTGTGGAGAGATTTAAAGGCTAGGCAGAGAAAGTATGGTAGTATTGTACTTACTCTTTTTTTGTGGAATGAGCAGGTTTCTTTGTAGTTGGTGTTTGTAGTTCAGATGTTGTTGTTTTCCAGGAGAGTGGTCTTCACTGCAATTATAAAAGAAAGAAGTTAGTCATTTTGTGTGTTTATAGCAGTGATGTTAATCGAGAGATTCATATTTATGTTTTGTAGTAGTATTCTTGTTTGATATCTGAGCATAGTGTATGCGTGCAGTTTCATTTGACTATGTTCAGCTTTCATATTTCATTTACAATATGTTAGTTCAACATGCTTTGCAAATGAGTAGAATATTATGTGTATGAAACTCACTTGTTTTTTTAAAGCTGTGTTACAGGATGTTAGGAGAAAGAAGAAATAATGATATATTTATTTTGCAACTTTTATAAGGTAAATGGCAGAAACGGAATATAAAAGCATGGAATGTGTGCATTTGTGAAGGTGTGGGTAATAAAGCAGAAGGGTGTGATTTACAGGTATTGGAGTTACTGCAGCTGGGAGCTTTTCAATTATAGTGTGTATGTGTGTGAGTGTATGAAGATGCATGACCTTTTACTGGCTGTGTATAATTTTATAATACACTACTAAGTGTTTTTCCACTATTATATTGTTATTTCTCCCATATTCGAATACTATAATTTTTTAGATAGGTGTGTGTGTAAAAATAAATAGATAGTAGACAGGTTTGGAAGTGACAGTTGATTATATCAGATGGGAAAAATGACAGTAAGTTCATTTTATAGGTTATACAGTTTAAGTGGCAGTTACTCTGTTTATATGCATTTATAAGAGTTGTACATGTATTGTGCAGAATATATGCATGCCTGTAGTTTGTATTCATGCATGTGGATCTGCATGCAGCTGCAAGTAGAAATCTTGGAGACTTGTAGAGCAGTTTTTGTTGTAGGTGCTGTCCAATGATATGAGACTTGTACTCAGAGTGATAACAGTACATTTGAAGTGCTGAACTCTGATGATGCAGTTAGATGTAGAGTTTGTGGATGTGATTGGTGGATGGCTGTGTGACTGGTTAGCTGTATCCAATGAGGGAATACACAGAGAGTGAAGTGGAAATGGTAGAAGGACTGTCCAATTACGATATGTCCAGGGACATGGCGGTAGTCCGCGGACATTGCATATTACATACAGGGATTTTGGGGTGGAGAGGCATTTCAATGAGAGTGAGCAGAGTAATTGATTGGTTAATAAAGTTTATTGGGTGTGTTCTTTAAGGAGAGAGTTTGTCAGAAAGTCTTTCTGAGAGAAGAACAGTTAGCTATGGCTGTGTGTTTCAGAAAGCAGATTGTGTGGATTTTGGGAGACTCATGGATACATTGGTTGGAAGTGCATGCACAACACTGTGGAATAGCTGCAGATATATGATTCCCTCATGTGTAAGTGCACTGGCATGGAGTGCGCAGAATGAAGTGGCTAGACTTGCTACCTCTCTGTGTTAGCTTGCAGACAGAGCATCATCCAGACATAATTATAATTCATTGTGGAGGGAACAGTTTGGGACATGTGTCAGGAATTTCTTTGCAATTTGCGATGAAAGAAGGACTTGGGAAGGTCATGGACATGTTTCCAAATTCCCAAGTAATATTTTCTTGTATTGTGCAGAGACAAATGTGGCTGCGTTCTTCTTCATTTGGTCCACAAATGGAGAAAGTGAGGCACAATGTCAATAAGGCTGTTTATGCCTTTCTAAGAGATGTTGGCATGTCCTCTTTTCACAATGAAAATATTATGTTTCGTAGCACATACATTTTTTCGTAGAGATGGAGTCCATCTTACTTAAGCTGGTAATCAGATTTTTCTGATAAATGTACAAAATGCATTGTGTCCTTTTGTGCAATTACAGCCATCTTTTTTGCACTAGGTGTTGATTATTTCAAGGTTTTTCAAATACAAAAAAACACCACCTAAAGGCTCTTTTCATAGCCACCACTTCCTCGCAGAGAAAAGTTCAATAATTTTGATAGGGCAGCACCCCAAAATTTTTGATGTTCGCGAACTGTCCGCGGACTTCTAAAAAAAATGCACAGGAGCCTGCTCAATTTATTTGCCACTTTGACTGTGAAAGGCGGCTCTGGAAAGAGCCTCTTTTTTTGTTGATTTTGGTTGTTTTAATTTTTTTTGTTTTTTTTATGCATGACACACTAGGAGAGGAGGGGAAAGGAGGGAAAGGGGGGACACGAACCACGGGGATAAGAAAGGGCAGGTGGAGAGAGGAAGATGTAGGGTGGGCCTTACTTAGGTAGTAGGCAGGTCTTCTTGTGCTCCGAGACCATAGTCTCGAAAGCACTTCAAAGTCTCTCCCCCCTGCAGAGTACTGCGTCGCAGTACATACACAAAACTGTGACCCTCGAAAGGTAATGGTCATCAGCATTGTAAATGGCCTGTGAGGCAGCTGGAGCGATGCGCTATCCCACAGGAGTGTCTCTCGTGGTGAGAGGAGCGGAAACGGAGGATGAAGTAGAGGAACTCAACCTACTACGCAAGGTACAACGGCTCCACCGTGGAACGACCTTAGGTGTCGCTTCATAGTAGTCGTACCAAAGCTGTACGAACCAAGCCTCCCGCGACTCAGTACCATTTTACACTCGTTGCAGGTGACTTTGTTCGCACGCGCCTTGGGTATGTTACCATGAATGGTAAATAGCTGCCACACGCCAGACTCATGGCGAGTGCTGATAGTAGGGACATCCACTACCTCATCCTCGTCATCCTCTTCATCCTCCTCTGCATCCTCACGCATGTTCCTCTCTTCAGGCCCTTGGGGAGGTGGTGGTGGTGGAGGGGGTAGGGGTGGTGCTGAGGCAGATGTAGAACCGGGTGGCAGTAGAGGAGCCATGGATGCCATCAGGTTTCAGAAAAATTTGAAGATTGGCAGCAAAATACTAGCCAAAGTAGTCAACTCTTTGTCAAATATCCAAAAGCACAATGAGGATGAGCTCTGGGGTGTGGCCTTTTATAGGGGTGTGTGTGTGCGCGCTCCGCGGTCATGCGTGCCATCCGTGGACAGATCGAACATCCCAAAAAGCCTCAAAAAGTACCAAAAAGTATGTAGCGAATCAGGGTGATTGTCTGGGACATGCGCTATGGTGAATGTTTACTAGAAAATACTGTGGATAGCCCGAAAATGCACTTTAAATATGTTCGGGACCCAGACAGTGTCCGAAATTCAGAACACGTGATCAGCGTGGGTGCGGTCACATGATGGCTTCGCGAACATGTCCGCGATGGGAATTGGTGTCCGCAGGACATCAAATGCACGGGAATGGTTGTGCGCACATGCGCGTGTGTTTTACAGACAGTGTTCGGGTCCTGAAATTAATTAAAAGTGCAACACAATTGACGCGAACAGTTACGACAGGCGCGATGTTCGGAAAAGTTACGGATGTGGTGCGCATGTGCGTAGATGTTCTTTAGGCAGTACAGACAGGTAAAGTGTCCTTGGAACACCCCCATTTTACATATATGCGGACAACCCAGACACCAATTGTGCTCTTAATACAGTTCCCATTTGCCTACGAACAATACAGACAGGTATAGTGTCCTTAGGACACCCCATTTTGGTTAATTACGGACATCCCAGACACCGAATGTGTTCTAAGAATGGTTCCATTTTGCCTACGAACAATACGGACAGGTATAGTGTCCTTAGGACAGCTCCATTTTGGGTTTTTACGGACATCCCAGACAACGATTGTGTTCTTAGAACAGTTTCAACTTGCCTGCGAATCGTACGGACAGGTATAGTGTCCTTAGGACACCTCCATTTTGGTTTTTGCGGACATCCCAGACACAAAACGAAAAAGAACTGAATTAAGACAAATAATATTTTTGTTGTATTATATATAGATGTACAATTTATGAAAGAGAAGGGGAAGAAGAAACTGATACAAACACAGGGGAATTGGGGGTTTCAAGAGGATGGAAAGGAGGAGATGAAGGGATGGAAGTCTCATCAAAACGTTTTTTTTCGTGGAGAGGGTTTGGGGATAATTGACTGGGATATGGAGAGGGGGGACAGGAACATGTGGGACAATGATATAAAATGTTTCCTTTTATGTGGTCCTCTATAAAGTTCTTCAAATGGTTGAAATTTGCCATGAGCAAGTCCATTTTTTCTTCCATGAGCTGGAGAGTCTTATCCAATGTATTTTTTGGTGTACTATTTTCAATGTTTGTATGGTCTGTTAAAAATATATATATCACATGGCCACGGTAGTGGCCATGTAGTTATGGTTAAGTTGGTGTTTCCATAGGAAGAGCACTATTTGGGCGGCTTATAACTTCGCTCTCCCTGGACAAATCCTCACCAAACTTTGCAAAAAAAGTATTTGGGTCACTCTGAATTGTTTTCCAAAGTTTGGTGAGGATTCCTCCAGGGGGGGGGCAAAGTCATAGGGGAGGTCCCAACACTTTTTTTCCCCATAGACTGAATGGGAATTTTTTTTTGCTCGCGTCTACAGCCCAAACCGCTGGACGGATTTTCACCAAATTTGGACCAGGATCAGTGGCTTGGTCTCGAAAGCGTGCTTTTGCAAATTTGGTGAAGATCCGTCCAGTAGTTTTTTTTAAAAATTACCAAAAAGTAGGTAAAAAAAATGTATGATATCTGTGTCAGCTTCGCAGACACACTTCCGTTTTCGGTCCGCGGACAGGACGGTGATTGGGCAAGCAGCTTGCGTGATGTCCGCGGACATCTGAAGTGCTCTCTCATTGGATGCGGTGAAAGCGTGCAGTGCGTCGTGGCTTCAGAGACGCCCGCCATCTTTGTTCCTCGCATGAGAGGCTTTGTCAGGTCAGCAGGAGCGGGATCTGCCGCCTGCACAGTAAGTCCCCCACCCCCGCTCATGCCGTGTCTGTCTCCTGTTCCTCCCACCCCCCGCTCATGCCCTGTGTGTCCTTCTTGTCCCCCCCGCCCCCACTCATGCTCCGTGTCCGCCCTGTTCCTCCAGCCCCCCGCTCACGCCATCGGCACACGGTGGCCAGCGGAGGGCCGAGGAGCGGGATCTGCCGCCTGCACACAAACTCATGTCCACTCATGCCCCGTGTGTCTCTCCCCTCCCCCCACCCCTGCTCATGCCCCGTGTGTCTCCCCCTCCCGCCCACCCCCGCTCATGCCCCGTGTGTCTCTCCCCTCCCGCCAACCCGCCGCTCATGCCCCGTGTGTCTCCCCCGCCCGCCCACCCCCGCTCATGCCCCGTGTGTCTCTCACCTCCCACCCAACCTCTGTTCATGCCCCGTGTGTCTCTCGCCTCCCGCCCACCCCCCGCTCATGCCCCGTGTGTCTCTCCCCTTCCACCCCACCCTCCGCTCATGCACCGTGTGTCTCTACCCACCCCCCAACCCCCGCTCATGCCCCGTGTCTCTCCTGTTGCCCCCCACCCCCCGTGTCTGTCTCCTGTTGCCCCCGCTCATGCCCTGTGTCTGTCTCCTGTTCTCCCCACCCCCCGCTCATGCCCCGTGTCTGTCTCCTGTTCCCCCCACCCCCGCTCAATCCCTGTGTCTCTCTCCTGTTGCCCCTCACCACCCCGCTCATGCCCCGTGTCTGTCTCCTGTTCCCCCACCCGCTCATGCCCCATGTCTGTCTCCTGTTTCCCCCGCTCATGCCCCGTGTCTGTCTCCTGTTCTCCCCACCCCCGCTCATGCCCCGTATCTGTCTCCTGTTCCCCCCACCCCCTGCTCATGCCCCGTGTGTCTCTCCCCTCCCGCCCACCCCCCGCTCATGCCCCGTGTGTCTCTCCCCTCCCACCCACCCTCCGCTCATGCTCCGTGTGTCTCTCCCCTCCCGCCCACCCCCCGCTCATGCCCCATGTGTCTCTCCCCTCCTGCCCACCCCCCGCTCATGCCCCGTGTGTCTCTCCCCTCCCGCCCACCCCCCGCTCATGCCCCGTGTGTCTCTCCCCTCCCGCCCACCCCCCGCTCATGCCCCGTGTGTCTCTCGCCTCCCGCCCACCCCCCCGCTCATGCCCTGTGTGACTCTCCCCTCCCGCCCACCCCCTGCTCATGCCACGTGTGTCTCTCCCCTCCCGCCCACTGCCCATTCGTGCCCCATGTGTCTCTCCCCTCCCGCTCACCCCCCCGCTCATGCCCCGTGTGTCTATCCCTCCCGCCCACCTCCCGCTCATGCCCCGTGTGTCTATGCCTCCCATCCACACCCCCCGCTCATGCCCCGTGTGTCTCTGCCTCCCACCCACCCCCCGCTCATGCCACGTGTGTCTCTCCTTCCCGCCCACCCCTCGCTCATGCCCCGTGTGTCCCTCCCTCCCGCCCACCCCCCGCTCATGCCCCGTGTGTCTCTCCCTCCCGCCCACCCCCGCTCATGCCCTGTGTGTCTCTCCCTCCTGCCCACCCCCCGCTCATGCCCCGTGTGTCTCTCCCTCCCGCCCACCCCGCTCATGCTCCCTGTGTCTCTCCCCCCCCCCACCCTCGCTCATGCGCCGTGTGTCTCTCTCCCTCCCGCCCACCCCCCACTCATGCCGCGTGTGTCTCTCTCCCTTCCGCTCACCCCCCGCTCATGCCTCGTGTGTCTCTCTTCCTCATGCCCACCCCCCGCTCATGCCCCATGTGTCTACCCTTCCCGCCCATCCCCGCTCATGCCCCGTGTGTCTACCCCTCCCGTCCACCCCCGCTCATGCACCGTGTGTCACTCCCCACCCCCCCAACCCCCGCTCATGCCCCGTGTCTCTCCTGTTGCCCCCCACTCCCCGTTCATGCCCCGTGTCTGTCTCCTGTTGCCCCCGCTCATGCCCCGTGTCTGTCTCCTGTTCTCCCCACCCCCCGCTCATGCCCCGTGTCTGTCTCCTGTTCCCCCCACCCCCGCTCAATCCCTGTGTCTCTCTCCTGTTGCCCCTCACCACCCCGCTCATGCCCCGTGTCTGTCTCCTGTTCCCCCACCCGCTCATGCCCCATGTCTGTCTCCTGTTTCCCCCGCTCATGCCCCGTGTCTGTCTCCTGTTCTCCCCACCCCCGCTCATGCCCCGTATCTGTCTCCTGTTCCCCCCACCCCCTGCTCATGCCCCGTGTGTCTCTCCCCTCCCGCCCACCCCCCGCTCATGCCCCGTGTGTCTCTGCCTCCCACCCACCCCCCGCTCATGCCACGTGTGTCTCTCCTTCCCGCCCACCCCTCGCTCGTGCCCCGTGTGTCCCTCCCTCCCGCCCACCCCCCGTTCATGCCCCGTGTGTCTCTCCCTCCCGCCCACCCCCCGCTCATGCCCCGTGTGTCTCTCCCTCCTGCCCACCCCCCGCTCATGCCCCGTGTGTCTCTCCCTCCCGCCCACCCCACTCATGCTCCCTGTGTCTCTCCCCTCCCCCCACCCTCGCTCATGCGCCGTGTGTCTCTCTCCCTCCCGCCCACCCCCCACTCATGCCGCGTGTGTCTCTCTCCCTTCCGCTCACCCCCCGCTCATGCCTCGTGTGTCCCTCTTCCTCACGCCCACCCCCCGCTCATGCCCCGTGTGTCTACCCCTCCCGCCCATCCCCGCTCATGCCCCGTGTGTCTACCCCTCCCGTCCACCCCCGCTCATGCCCCGTGTGTCTACCCTTCCCTCCCACCCCCCGCTCATGCCCCATGTGTCTACGTCTCCCACCCACCCCCCGCTCATGCCCCATACACCCACCCCCCCGCTCACGCCCCGTGTGTCTACCCCTCCCGCCCACCCCCCACTCATGCCCGTGTGTCTACCCCTCCGGCCCACCCCCCGCTCATGCCCCGTGTGTCTACCCCTCCCGCCCCCCGCTCATGCCCACACCTCCCGCCCACCCCCCGCTCATGCCCTGTGTGTCTATCTCTCCCGCACACCCCCCTCATGCCCATCCCCCGCTCATCCCTCCCGCCCACCCCCCGCGTCTCTCTCCCTCCCGCCCACCCCCCGCTCATGCCCCGTGTGTCTCTCCCTCCCGCCCACCCCCCGTTCATGCCCCGTGTGTCTCTCCCTCCTGCCCACCCCCTGCTCATGCCCCGTGTGTCTCTCCCTCCTGCCTACCCCCTGCTCATGCCCCGTGTGTCTCCCCCTCCCGCGCACCCCCCGCTCATGCCCCGTATGTCTACCACTCCCGCCCGCCCACGGCTCTTGCCCCGCTCATGCCCGGTGTGTCTACCCCTCCCGCCCACTCCCCGCTCATGTCCCGTCTGTCTCCCCCTCCCGCCCACCCCCCGCTCATGCCTCATGTGTCTCCCCCTCCTGCCCACCCCCCGCTCATGCCCCGTGTCTGTCTCCTGTACCCCCGCCACATCCCCCCCGCTCATGCCCCATGTCTGTCTCCTGTACCCCCCACCCCCCGCTCATGCCCCGTGTCTCTCTCCTGTTGCCCCCCACCCCCCCTCGCTCATGCCCAGTGTCTGTCTCCTGTTCCCCCCACCCCCCGCTCATGCCCCTTGTCTGTCTCCTGTTCTCCCCACCCCCCGCTCATGCCCCGTGTCTGTCTCCTGTTCTCCCCACCCCCGCTCATGCCCCGTGTCTCTCTCCTGTTGCCCCCCACCCCCTGGTCATTCCCCGTGTCTGTTTCCTGTACCCCGCCACCCCCCGCTCATGCCCCGTGTCTTCCTCCTGTTCCCTCCCACCCCCTGCGCATGCCCCGTGTCTTCCTCTTGTCACCCCCTCCTATGATGCCCCTTGTTGACCTCTTGTTCCCCCCACCCCCTGCTCATGCCCTGTGTCTTCCTTCCCCCCCACTCCACGCTCATGCCCTGTGTCTCCCTTCTTTCCCCCCACACCCCCAGCTCATGCCCCGTGTCTCCCTTCTTTCCCCCCACACCCCCAGCTCATGCCCCGTGTCTGCTCTGTTGGAACAGGGCAGACATGGGGAATTTGCCGGGGTGAGGGCCCCACCTTGCCCTACCCCCTCTTATGGCTCGTGTCTCTCCTGTTCACCCCCACCCCCGCTCATGCTCTGTGTCTATCTCCCTCCTTTTCCCCCCTCTTATGGCTCCTGTCTCCCCTGTTCACCCCCACCCCCTGCTCATGCCCCGTGTCTCCCTTCTTTCCTGCTCATGCCCCGTGTCTCCCTCGTGTTACCCCCCACTCATGCCCCGTGTCTCTCTCCTGGTCTTCCCTACCCCCTGCCGATGCCCTGTTTTGTTCTCTTTATAAACCCTGCCTTCCCTTTCCCTGATGTCCATCTCGGTAGAAGATTTTCCTTCCTACACTTGGACGCCTGCCTGCGGTGTCCTGGTTTGGGAAGAAAAATCTTTTTTTACCACCCCTGGTTCCCACTTTGAGAACCTAGGATGCTAGTGGTCTTCCTCCATTGAAAAGGACGTTATGGTTACGTTGCACTAATAAAAAACTATGAAATTCAGTAAAAAAGAATGTGTTAAAGTGACTTTATGGTTAAGTTGCACTAATAAAAACCTATGAAATTCAGTAAAAAAACTTTGTTAAAGGGACGTTATGGTTCAAAGTAAAACCGAAAAACCCCTGAAATTCGCCAGTTATGGTAAGCTAGGCAACCATAACTCGCGCCACCCTGTGCACTGCTAAGACTAACACCCAGGACATCAAAGATGACATCGCAAATGCCATTGATGACATCACTGATGACATCACATGTCTGGCTCCCCCTTTTTTCCTTTACTAACATATCTAGGCCACATGGTTTTCTTCAGTAACAGTCAGGACCTAAAAATTGAAAACTTACTATATTTGTACACTTATCCTTCAAGTATGTTCTTACAGTAATTCCCTTAGGGTCCAGTCATATCATATGAAACATATACATAGGGGAAGACACAAGCTTGAAAGACAGCAATCCTTCCTGTGCATGAAGATAATCAGTAGAGTTATCAGCACTTTCTGATAGATCTGTTGTTATTTTATTACTGTACTTTCCCTGTATATGCTCATATTTGTACACATTGTACTCACACTACTTTCCTTAGGGTCCTGTCACATCATGTGATACATATACATAGGGTAAATAACAGCTTTGAAACAGAGAAATCATTTCTCTGCATGAAGATAATCAGTTAGGTTATGAATTGTTTCCGCTACTACTTCTGCTTTTTTTACTTACTTCACTTTCCCTGTATATAAACATATTTGTATGTGTTCTTTTCTCTTTGTGTTTTGTCTATAATATTGCAAGTATGTAGTAAGTGGGTTTTATTACCTACTTATCACATGTTTCACAGTACGCAAAACTCTAATAAAATAACAGTTATCATTTCACTATTCAAAATGGCAAGCTTATGAATATTGCACCTCCATCATGTATGCTGCACACAATGCCTATGTTTCTACATGAGTACCTTAGTATACTGGATGGAACTTCATAATAGAATGCTATTTATATCAATGCATTGCTTAATGCACTAATTAGCACTTGATATTTATTCCAATGATCCTTGACACTTTTTTTTATTAATATTACAATAAGAATCCCTTGTACAGACTTTTCATGAAAGGTAAAAGCACATGTGATGTCATCAGTGATGTCATCAATGACATTTGTGATGTCATCTTTGATGTCCTGGGTGTTAGTCTTAGCAGTGCACGGTGGTGGCGCAAGTTATGGTTGCTTAGCTTACCATAACTGGCGAATTTCAGGGGTTTTTCGGTTTTACTTTGAACCATAACGTCCCTTTAACAAAGTTTTTTCACTGAATTTCATAGGTTTTTAGTAGCGCAACTTAACCATAACGTCCCTTTAACAATGTTTTTTTACTGAATTTCATAGGTTTTTAGTAGCGAAACTTAACCATAACGTCCCTTTAACAAAGTTTTTTTTACTGAATACATATATATATATATATATATATATATATATATATATATATATATATATATATATATATATGTTAAGTGTACATAAAGTAATACTTATTAATTTGGTTATATAGAGAAGCGTCTACCATCAGTATCACTATCTTCAGACATTTCCTCACGTGGGAAATTCTCCTCAAGCCACTCCAAAGTACTGGACATTTCTGTGAAAAAAAATAATATATATATATATATATATCAGTAAAAAAAACTTTGTTAAAGGGACGTTATGGTTAAGTTGCGCTACTAAAAACCTATGAAATTCAGTGAAAAAACTTTGTTAAAGGGACGTTATGGTTCAAAGTAAAACCGAAAAACCCCTGAAATTCGGCAGTTATGGTAAGATAAGCAACCATAACTCGCGCCGCCACCGTGCACTGCTAACACTAACACCCAGGACATCAAAGATGACATCACAAATGTCATTGATGACATCACTGATGACATCATGTGGCTGGCTCTCCCTTTTTTTCCTTTCCTGACATATCTAGGCCACATGATTTTCTTCAGTAACAGTCAGGAACTAAAAATTGTAAATTACTATATTCGTAGACTTATCCTTTAAGTATGTTCTTAGAATAATTCCCTTATGGTCCAGTCATATCATATGAAACATATACATAGGAGAAGTCACAACCTTGAAAGACAGCAATCCTTTTTGTGCATTAAAATTAACAGTAGATTTATCAGCACTTTATGATACTTTTGATGTTTTTTTATTACTGTGCTTTCCCTGTATATGCTCATATTTTTATATGTTGTACTCACACTATTTTCCTTAGGGTCCACACACATCTTGTGATATATATAGATAGGGTAAGTAACAGCTTTGAAACAGAGCAATCATTTCTCTCCATAAAGGTAATCAGTTAGGTTATGAACACTTTCTGCTACTATTGCTGTTTCTTTTTCCTACTTCAATTCCCTTGTATATATTCATATTTGTATGTGGTGTTGTCTCTTTGTGATTTGTGTATAATAATGCAATTATGTAGTAAGTGGGTTGTATTACCTACTTATCACAAGTTTCACTGTACGCAAAATTCTAATATGAAAACAGTTATCATTTCAATATTCAACATGGCAAGCTTATGACTATTGCACCTCCATCATGTATGCTGCACACAATGCCTATGTTTCTACATGAGTACCTTAGTATACTGAATTGAAGTTAATAATAGAATGCTATTTATATCAATGCATAGCTTAATGCACTAATTAGCACTTGATATTTATTTCAATAATCTTTGACACTTTTTTTATTAACATTACACTAAGAATCCCTTGTACAGACTTTTCATGAAAGGTAAATGCACATGTGATGTCATCAGTGATGTCATCAATGACATTTGTGATGTC
The DNA here is from genome assembly GCF_040938575.1 of Ambystoma mexicanum. NCBI lineage: Eukaryota > Metazoa > Chordata > Amphibia > Caudata > Ambystomatidae > Ambystoma > Ambystoma mexicanum. Next base: position 505,681,216 of record NC_090928.1, on the reverse strand, counting down.
ATCTTTGATGTCCTGGGTGTTAGTGTTAGCAGTGCACGGTGGCGGCGCGAGTTATGGTTGCTTATTTCACCATAACTGCCGAATTTCAGGGGTTTTTCGGTTTTACTTTGAACCATAACGTCCCTTTAACAAAGTTTTTTCACTGAATTTCATAGGTTTTTAGTAGCGCAACTTAACCATAACGTCCCTTTAACAAAGTTTTTTTTACTGAATTTCATAGCTTTTTAGTAGCGCAACTTAACCATAACGTCTCTTTAACAAAGTGTTTTCACTGAATTTCATAGGTTTTTAGTAGCACAACTTAACCATAATATCCCTGACTTCATATACATGTAACATAGAACATATTAACACCCTCGTAGTGATTTTCATGTCCGGGGACTACCGCCATGTCCGCGGACATATCGAAAATCTGAGCGTGGTGAATGTAAATTTAAATATTGTGCCCCATTTCTCCTTTGAAGTTGGCTCTGAAAAGAGGCGTTTTTTTTTTTTTTTTACAGATGCTTGACAGACACCTGTTATTTTGTATTTTTTTTCTTGTTTTTTTTTTACTTTACTCCTAAAATCTTTACATAACCTTCTCCAAAGCAACCCCTACATTTCAAAATAGAAAGTCATTTCCTGTAAAAGATAAAGAAATGCCATCTTCTTTAAAATTAACAGCATTACTGGCATCAATATTCTCATTGTTACAGAAGAACATACCAGCTCTAAGCATGAAGGCACACATGCCTCGGTTGATGACACACCTAGCAATGTTTTGCTGAGGACAAAGAACTGAACTATTGTCCCATATTGCCCTAGGTAGTAATCCAGAAAAAATTACATTCGCATTAGGAAGGATCTTCATTACGGCTTGCACCAAGCGTTCCAAATCAGCCAACAAAGTAGGGGCACTGACGTTGCCCAAATGGAAAGCACCATAGTGCAAAACTACCACATGCGGACTGTTCATCGTGGCCATATCCTCACAAACTTGTACAATTCCCTGTACATTGCAATCAGACACAGTGCTCCACACCACCTCCACTCCTTTCACATCAAAGTTCTTTGCAACATGCCTGCATTCAGCGTACTGCTGCGTACTGCTGTAAACCATGCACAAACATATCTCCGAGCACCAACACCCTGACTTTCTCCACTTCTGCCATCTTCACCACACTCAGTCTCTTTCAACACAAATCCACAACCTCGACATCTGATTGGCTGATCCGTACAGTCTTCTTTCCATGTTGGATTTCCTGGAAAAACCCGGATGTAGCACGCCCTGTCCACGAACAGCCGCGGTGTCTGCGGACGGCGTCCACTTTACTCTCTGTGCCATTCCCTCATTGCATACAGCTAAGCAATCACACAATACGAATAACATCCTCAGAACACCCCCATTTTGTGAATTTTCGAACATTTCAGGACAATTATCATTTCATTATTCAACATATTAACATTACAAATATTATACTTTCATCTTGTACTCTGCACACAATGCTATGTTTCTCCATTAGTAGCTCAGTATACTAGATAGAATCCCATAATACAATGCTATTTATATCAATGCATCGTTCAAAGCACTAATAACGGTATGATATTTATTGCAATATCCTTGACACTTTTTTCGCAACATTATAATAAAAATCCCTAGTACACAAATTCCATGAAAAGTACATACACATGTGATGTCATCAGTGATTTCATCAATGACATTTGCAATGTCATCTTTGATGTCCTGGGTGTTAGTCTTAGCAGTGCACGGTGGTGGCGCGAGTTATTTTTCATAGCTTACCATAACTTGCGATTTTCAGGGGTCTTTCGGCTGTACTTAAAACCATAACGTCCTTTAAACAAACTTTTTTTAATATCACGCAAAAAATATACAAACATGGCGTGCAAAAACCAACTTCTCACAGATGGCTTTACACAGAATGTTGCAAAGTAAGAATTTATGCTCGTTCACAGTGAAGGTCAGCTGCTTCCATTTTTTTCTCGGGCCCCCGGGGAGGCTCACGAAGCGCACTATAAGGTTGTATTGTGTTTTGACCTTGACAGACAGAGATTGTGATGAAAGACTTCTCTTGAAGGAGTGTTGCTAAAACTTAAGAGAAGATAAGGATGAAATTTATGAAACAAAACCACTTTTATATATTATATCACTATGCGAAAGATCGTTGGCACACGCGGAGTCGTATTTTGGGACTGCACCACTCGTAGACAATGGAAATTGCAATTGTACTGTAAGTAACCCTTTAGATTATTTTATTCCAAATATAATTACAATAGCGTAGCATTAAAGACCGCTCAAGTTGAACTTGTTAGTTGAAAGTGGAATAAAGTTTTCTACCGTGCACTATCACGGCCAAATTGATCCCCTGTTGTTTAGACGGCTCTGAAAAAGGCAGACGACACAGGGTGGGTTAATAGAAATAATTTAACCGGTCTATAGTTGGTCAAGCACTCTACTCGCTGTGCCACTTCACTGTAGCCTGTCAAATGGCACAGCGAGTACAACGCTCGCTTTGACATCCGTGCACAGCTTGCTAATGCAAGTTCGAATCCCGGCAAGGCCAAACTCAGCCTTTCATCCTTCCGTGGTCGATAAATGAGCACCACACACCGTGGTTAATAATAAGCACCGCTTAGATAACTCACGGTTCTTAGTGCTAGATGAATGGGAAAATATTATTATTTTATTAACATACTCCGTTGCACTATCTTCGATAGCAAATAGTTTCACGCCCTAATAAATAAAATGATGATTTTTAATGAAGATCGGCTGGTGAGACTAATTTATGTTTTTTAAAACAGGTATGTGGCCCCATTTTGCCTATGTCACGATTTACAGACTCCAGCGGAGGGGGTCTTCAACTGCCAGGTGCAGGTCCAAATATGCAACTTCATGACCCTCACCATTTTATGGGACAATCGCCAAGGACCAATATGCCCTTACGCAGTAATAGCGGCTACAAACAACATACCAACCAATAGGGTGGTCTAATGGCTCGTTTTTGGAGCAACCTTCGATTATCAGAGCGACCATTTACTGCTTTTATTATAAACCAACAGCCTATCTACCGCAAAGGAACAACGTGTTGCTCCAAATAAACTATCGCTGATCGACAGCAGAGACAATAGCAAATCGCTGAATATTCACTAAACATTTCATGTGAAATAAATGTACTTTACCAAATGTACAATCCTGCTGTTTACTTTTAAACCACAGTTTCATATTCCGAATTGTGGCGCACTGAGTTGTAAGCTGATCTAACACCCTCTGTACTGCAAAGGAACATCGCGTGCCTCAGCATGAACTTTTGCGGATCGACAACAAAGACAAATGTAAATTGCTGAATATTCGCTAAACATTTGATGTCAAATAAATGTACTTTACAAAATGTACAATCTTCCTGTTTGCTTTTAAATCACTGTTTCATATTCCGAATTGTGGCGCGCTGTGTTGTGACATAATATGTGTTGTCTTCCGGGTTCTGTGTAAAGTCACTTAGGACTGGAGAGGACTGGGTGCATTTGATGACGCACCCTGTAACGTCACGGAGAGAGGCGGGGAATATGAATGCTTTGATAATATCAGGCTTAGGGGCGAGAGATATGATTTAGTGTCGCAAAAGCAAGTGAGCCAGGTCAATAGCGCCAGTCATAGGATTATCACATAATGTCGGCGCACACCATCCGGCTTTATCATTTCTTTACTGGACAAAAAGTCGGTTGACGCCATAGGAAATTGTACTATTAGCGGACAAAAGGAGTGGTCTTAAAACACTTTCACCCTGACAACGAACAATACAAACAACGTTCTCAGAACACCGCCATTTTGTGTAATTGCAACCATTTCGGGACACCGCAAGTGTTCTTAGAACACATTCAACTAGACAGATTACAATACGGACAGCGTCCTGAGGACACCCCCAGTTTGTGTATTTACGAACAATTAAGTACACCGCGAGTTTTCATAGCTCATTTTTACCTTCCTTGCGAACAAAAATGACACATACTCCGTCCTCTAAACACCCCACCATTTAGTTTATTTACAAAATGTCAGAACAGCCGTGTTCTCCGCGGACAAATCGAACGCAACAAAAACGTCTAGCACATAAAAAAACAAAACATTGAACCTATCTCATACTCCCCCACCATCCCCAAACACTCTTACACACCAACACAGGGCACTAAGTACAATTTTCTATCCACGTTTCACCGCGCTGTAAGCGGTCGACTGCGAATACAAGATGGCGGGCACCACAGAAAATCTGACGCGCTCCACGCCCCTCGCCGTCCAATCAGCGAACACGTCACATGTCTGCGGACATGACGCAAGGCCATGGGCCAATCGGGGTGCTGTCCGCGGAGCGAACAGGGAAGTCTGTCCGCGAAGCGAACACAGATATCACTAATTTTTTTTGCCTTACATTTTGGTCATTTTTTAAAAAACTACTGGACGGATTTACACCAAATTTGCAAAAGCATGCTTTCGGGACCAGGCCACCGCTACTGCCGAAAATTTGGTGTAAATCCGCCCAGCGGTTCGGGCTGTAGCCGTGCGCAAAGTTTTTTCCCATTCAGTCTATGGGGAAAAAAAAGTTTTGGGACCCCCCTATAAGTTTTCCCCCCCTGGACGAATCCTCACCAAACTTTGCAAAAAAATTCAGAGTGGGCCATATACTTTTTTTTGCAAAGTTTGGTGAGGATTCGTCCAGGGGGAGCGAAGTTATAAGCCACCCAAAAAGTGCTCTTCCTATGGAAACACAAACTTAACCATAACTACATGGCCACTACCGTGGCCATGTAATTACTTTTATGGTATCTAATACAGACATTTTAGAAATATGGAAGAAAAATAAAGTACACTTACTAGCTTCTGGTAAATTGTGTTCTTACTGGTCTGTAGATCTGCTGTTGCTCCTAGTTGTGCAGTTCATGTGAGGTAATTATGTTGAAGGCTATCTTTTTTTAATTTTGGTATATTCCATTTAGTAAATATGGTATTTAAATGGATGGTTGATGTGTTAGATATATAGGTTCTATTTCTTATTTATTACTACATATAATGTGTTTGTGTGCTGGTTTTTGAACTTGTGCACTGTTCATATGGCACAATATAATAATACCCCCTGAGTTTTTGGGTAGTGTTGCTGTTGTACGCGTCCGTCCGCAGACATACGCACAGTTCGCGGACATCAAAATCACTAGCTGGGGGTTCAATATGTTCTATGTTACATGTATATAAAGTCAGGGATATTATGGTTAAGTTGTGCTACCAAAAACCTATGAAATTCAGTAAAAAAAACTTTGTTAAAGGGGCGTTATGGTTAAATTGTGCTACTAAAAACCTATGAAATTCAGTAAAAAAACTTTGTGTTAGTCTTAGCAGTGCACGGTGGTGGCGCGAGTTATGGTTGGTTAGCTTACCATAACACGCATTTCAGGGGGTTTTCGGTTTTACTTGGAACCATAACGCCCCTTTAACACAGTTTTTTTACTGAATTTCATAGGTTTCTAGAAGCGCAACTTAACCATAACGTCCCTTTAACAAAGTTTTTTACTATATATATATATATATATATATATATATATATATATATATATATATATATATATATATATATATATATTATATATATATATATATATATATATATATTACACAGTCATGGTAGTGGCTGTGTAGTTATGGTTAAGTTGCTGTTTCCATAGAAAGAGCACTTTTTGGGTGGCTTATTGCTCCGCTCCCCCTGGACGAATCCTCACCAAACATTGCAAAAGAAGTATATGGGCCACTCTGAATTTTTTTGCAAAGTTTGGTGATGTTTGGTCCAAGGGGGGAAAAGTTATGGGGGGTCCCAAAACGTCTTTTTTTCCCATAGACTGAATGGGGGAAAAACTTTGTGCACGCCTACAGGCCAAACCCTTGGACGGATTTTAACCAAATTTGCGGCAGAGGCAGGGGCTTGGTCCTGCAAGTGTGCTTTTGTAAATTTGTTGATAATCCATCCAGTGGTTTCCTTTAAAACAACCAAAAAGTATGTCTCAAAATATTAGTGATATCTATGTCCGCTCTGCGGTCACACTTCCCTGTTCGCTCTGCGGACAAGATACCGATTGGCTAAGGGGCTGGCGTCATGACCGTGGACATTTGACGTCTCTGCCAATTGGCTGCAGTGAGCCGTGATGTGCATCAGATTGTTTGGATGCGCCTGACATCTTGGATCCGCTGACAGCGCGGCGGCGACCAGAGGCAAACTGCTGTTTCGGAAGCTGTTTCGGTGTGTCAGAGTGCTTGGGGAGGTTCAGAGATTAAGAGATGGGTGAAATACTGTATTTGTTTAGGCGGCAGGTGTTAATGATGTATTCCCTATGCCCGCCTTGTCCGGGATGTTTGTAAGTACTGAAAATAAGCGGTCTCATAAGGATAGTACTTCAGTCTGTGATGTGCGCAGGCAACTTGAAACTGTTCTGAGGACACGCGTGGTATTAGTGAATATTAAAATTGAGTACATGCCGTAGTTCAAATTTTTGTTTCTATGGGTGTGCTCCTGATTTATACCCCGCCATGGGTGTGATATGCTGTGGTGGTTGTGGCCAGGGCCTAGAGTCTTGGGTGCATGGCCGTAGGCCATACTCCCAAGACGCTGGGCCCTGGCCACAACCACCGCAGCATATGACAGCCATAGATACACCCGTAGTATCGCATATTGATCAGGTGGTTGTGGGGAGGGCCTAGAGTCTTGGGTGCATGGCCACCCAAGACCAAATTTATACGTAGTGAAGTTACAAGCCACAATGGGTGTAATATGCTGTGGTGGTTCTGGCCAGGACCTAGAGTCTTGGGTGCATGGCCAGAGGCCATGCACCCAAGAACAAAGTTATAAGCACTGAAGTTATAAGGCACCATGGGTTTTATATAGTGCGGTGGTTGTGGGCAGGACGTAGAGTTTTGGGTGCATGGCTGCAGGCTGTAGGCCATACACCCGACAGTGTAAACCCTGCCCACAACCACTGCAGCATATCACATTCATACATCACACCCATACAATCGATTATGTATCTGGTAGGTGTGGGCAGGGCCTACAGTCCAGGGTGCAAATTGAGTACATGCTACAGTTAAAATGTTTCATTCTATGGGTGTGCTAATGATTTATAAGCGACCATGGTTATAATATGCTGAGGTGGTTGTGGCCAGGGCCTAGAGTCTTGGTTGCATGGGCGTAGGCCGTAGGCCATACTCCCAAGACTCTAGGCCCTGGCCACAACCACCACAGCATATCACAGCAATGGATACACCCGTAGTATCGCTTATCGCTCAGATGGTTGTGGGGAGGGTGTACAGTCTTGGGCCATGCACCCAAGCACAAACTTATAAGTACTGGAGTTATAAGGCACTGCACACCCATACATTCAAATATCTATGGCCTTACACCCAAGACTCTAGCCTCTGGCCACACCCACTGCAGCATATCACAGCTATAGATACACCCGTAGTATCAAACATCAATCAGGTGGTTGTGGAGAGGGCCTAGAGTCTTGGGTGCATGGCAGAAGGCCATGCACCCAAGAACAAAGTTATAAGCAATGAATTTATAAGCCAACATGGGTTTCATATACTGGATGCCTACAGATTCAATTATCTATGCCTACACACCCAAGACTCTAGGCCCTGACTACAACCACCGCAGCACATCATAGCTGTAGATGCACCCGTAGTATCGAGCATCAATCAGGTAGTTGTGGGAGGCACTAGAGTCTTGGGAGCACATGCCGTAGGCCACACACCTAAGACTCTAGGCACTGCCCACAACCACCGTAGCATATCAAATTCACACATCACACCCATACAATCGAATATCTATCTGGTAGGTGTGGGCAGTGCCTAAAGTCCTGGGTGCAAATTGAGTGTATGCTGCAGTTAAAATGTGTCATTCTATGGGTGTGCTATTGATTTATAAGCCACTATACCTATGGCCTACGGCCTACGGCCAAGCACCCAAGACTCTAGGCCCTGGCCACAACCACCGCAGCATATCACAGCAATAGATACACCCGTAGTATCGTATATCGATCAGGTGCTTGTGGGGAGGGCCTAGAGTGTTGGGTGCATGGCCGAAGACCAAATTTATACGTAGTGAAGTTTTAAGCCACAATGGGTGTGATATTCTGTGGTGGTTGTGGGCTGGACCTAGAGTCTTGGGTGCATGGCCAAAGGCTATGCCCCCAAGAACAAACTTATAAGCACTGCAGTTATAAGACACAATGGTTGTGATATGCTGCAGTGGTTGTGGCCAGGAGCTAGAGTCTTGGGTGCATGGCCAAAGGCCATGCACCCAAGACCTAAGTTATAAGTACTGAGGTTATAAGTCAGCATGGGTTTGATGTGGTGCGGTGGTTGTGTGCACAACCTAGAGTCTTAGGTGCATGGCCGCAGGCCATGCACCCAAACCAAAGTTATAAGCAGTGAAGTTATAAGCCACCATGGTTTTGATATGCTGCGATGGTTGTGGGTAAGACCTACAGTCTTGGTTGCTTGGCCACAGGGTGTAGGTCATAGATTATACATCCAAGACTCTAGGACCTGCCTACAGCCACTGCACCATATTACTGCCATAGATCAGACGTATAGATTTGATATGTGTGAAATTATACTTACTGTTTACTTTGTTGAGATTCGATATATTTCTTACATGACTTTAGTACTTGGCGGAAATATCCTTTTTTAATTTCTGTGATAAAAAAAGAGCATGTTAGTGTTTGTATTTTATAAAGACTTATTACATTGTACAATAGACATTTTAGCTTTTTTGTGACCCTCATATTTAGTTTACAAACCAGTGTACTGTGCATTTTGCTCAGTTTCTGTGTTTGTTTTTCAAACCCTTGGGTCTGGGGGGAAAAAAAATCTTGTCGGATTAAAAAGAAACTTTCTTTGCTATGCTACAAACTATTTCTTTGTTTCCTTTGAGTGTTCACTTGTTGTTTGTTGTTTCTGATTAATGTTATGTATGTTGGCTTGTTGCAGATTTTTTAAACAGTTAGATACCTGTTGGTGCATTCTAACTGTGCATTTTTTGTTACGGATCTGTGGTATTCATTTATCTGTGTGGTTGTTATACACTCTTGTGCAGTTATATACCTATTGGCGTATTCAAACTGTTTATAGTGTTTTACTTGAATTTTTGGTAATGTTGAAGTACACATTAGTTATTAGATATTGGTTTTAAGAAGATTAAATACGTGTGTGTAAGATTTGCTGGCAATCTCTGCTTTGGTGTAATGGTACTATCATTACATTTGAACCATCCACATATCTTTTTAATATATGCAGTGTAGTGACCTGCATTGGTTGTGGCTCCTGCGTGGTAGATTATACCTATTTTTTGTAAAGGTTTTCTTACCAAAAGACACTTGACCGTGTGTGAATCCAGTCAGCTTGCAGTTGTTTTTGGTACCATCTGCATTGTAACGTAGAAGCATTAGTATTATGTAGTTACTATGTGTTTGTATCAGTAAGGGGGAGCGATTATCTGAATTGCAGATAGTACATAATCTGCCATGGTTTGCATTCTGTAGAAGTTGCTGAAATGGAATGGATTCACAATTAGGTATGGATACATACACAAATTGCTCGCATGTATGTTTCCACATGTATGAAATCTGGAAGATTTGATTTATAGATATGTTTTTATTTTTCCAGTACTTGTAGTAAGTACATTACAAATTCTTGTGGATCTTCTTGTGAGTTTATAGTGAATTTCCCCATTCCAGCACAGTAGTCCAATTCTTATCTCATTCTGTGAACATTATACGTGTTGTCAGGATTGTTTGTTGCGTTTCTATGAAGGACTAACATTTGCAAATACAATTGGTCTGTACTGTGTAAGTAAATGTTGTTAACAATTGGTGGCAATTGAATTGATGAAGTTTTAGCTTCTTTTGTTTTCTTTGAAGGATTTGCCGTCAGATTCTGTTGCATTTCTGTTTGAATTAGTTTTCTTTTACCACGTTTTCCTTTTTCTGGAACAGGATATGATTTCAGATGGGGGGTGTACAGTGAACGCAGTCTATTGTATTCTAAAATGCAAGGAATATCAGCGTTCACTTTACTTGCATCAAAGTTGATTAGAAATAGACCGTCAAGTGAACGTGAGCGTGATAGTGCTACGTAGCTCTTGCCTTCTTTAAAGGCTGTGTTTCCTATTTCTATCAATGCTTTGTCTAAGGTAAGGCCTTGGGATTATGAATGGTGAATGCATATGCAAGAGTTAGAGAAAATTGTTCTCTACGTACATACATGTCTTTGAAGAGAAGGAATAGAGCTGTTGAGCACCATATACTTTTCACTTCTGAAAGTTTGTCAAAGCGAATATTGACAAACTGAATGTTGCTGTCACGTGGGTATGTTTGAAAGCCAACAACTGTACCCAGTGCCCCATTAACTAGCCCTTGCTCCACGTCAAGGTTATGTTTAAGCATTACTCTACAATGTAATGCTAATTTTAATATTTTTTCCAACCCAGCTGTGTTGGAGATTGAATTTACTAAGGTATTTAGTCTTGTTGTGGCTTGCTGACACATACCATGTCATACCATGTATGTCCAGTTTGTCTGTGGAGCAAATTTCCATTATTGGTTGCATTTCTTTTTTTAACATTGTTTCATTGAATTTAAAACAGCTTGCAAGAGTTGGCATTAAGACCATACAATTGACATTTTTGTGAGCCAATTGTTCCATAACATCAGTAGCACATGCGCTATCGCCATAAAGTGCATGAATGTGCCGGTTTTTCAATATTGCTTGTGCTTCTTGAGATAGTACAACAACTCTAATACTTTTTAAAATGTTGGCATAAGTTAGATCTGCAGATTGACGCATGTTTTCTGTAAATTCTGTGTATTGGAAATGTTGCAAAAGGTTGACATGTCCTATGCTGACAACAGATTTACGGCGGAGTTTGTGTCCTAAGGTTTTAAAAATAGGTTCACCTTTCACTGGTGTCAATTGTAAAAGATCTCTGAAAATGATAATTGTTTCCCTGCAAAGAGTTCTTCGTATTTTGTTTTAAGTACTTCTTGCAATCTGAGGTAAATTAAAGCCAATGTTAGGGTGGAGACCATGCTCACTTCATCTATTAGTAGCATTTTCATTTGTTTTAATACTCTGCGTAGTTCCATTGCAGCTTCTGCAGAAAGTTTGTAATAGTCTAATTTGTTTCGGTGTTCTACTGGAAGGAGTAGTAATCAGTGTAAAGTGACACCGCCCATGTTGTAGGCAGCTAAACCTGTGGGGCAGTCACAACAGCTGACAGTTTGTTGTTTGTCAATTGTTGAAGGAACTTGCTGATGATTTTGATTAAGAATGTTTTTCCTGACCCAGCTTCACCACTGACGTACAGCAGTATAGGTTTGTAATTTTGGCAGGTACATTCTTTATTTTCGTGTTGTACACCATGTGTAATTTCTTTTGTTATTTCTACGAAAATGGTGCACTGATCTTTGTTATGTTTTGATTGTAGTACAGTTAAGTCTTCTATATCTTCTTCATAGTGACACATGGTGTTTTCCACTTCTGTCGTAGCTAATCCTGCCTCATTTGCTATTAGAGGCTGTCCTAGTGGTTCTTGACTTCCTGTTACAGAAGGTTGACTACTGTCGGAAGTGTCCTTATCTAGTTGGGATTGAAGTTCTTCTTCGTGTTGCTGTTCATTGTGCAACATTATTTTGTACTGTGTAAAGTTCACATTGGTGATAGTGCTTTCATTTGCTTTGAAAGCATCTTCATAGCATCATAGTTATCTAGTATCTGTTCCGTTTTCTCCATGGTTTAAAAAGTTGTAGCAGGGACATGTAATGTATTTCTTTCTGTTGAGGAGGTTTTAATGACAATTTGATATGATTAATTAATCTCCGTTTGGTAAGTTTCACTAAGCTGCCGTCACAATCTGTCACTCTATATATACCTTTGCTTTCATTGGGTTTTATATTATTTTTGTATGCAAAGTTATGAGCTATGTGGTATAGACACATGGTTTACAAAGTGGTACTCCTGTTCGGGTAGTATGTGTCCAATAAATTGTTTTTTAAAATGTCTTGGCTGTTGAGATCATTTTTGGCAATTGTTTCTATGTCCTCATATGATTTCAGAATTCTTTTTTCTAGATTTAGCAGGACCAAGAATTAGCCATACTCTGTTTTCTAATTTTCCATACAAAGCAGTGCCAGTTAAACGATCTGCAGCTTCATAGGCACCACATTCTCTATGAGAGAGCATTTTTATGCCTAGGCTGTACAATTTCTGAGACAGTGTTTTGTCTGATGATAGGTCATTCCAGAGGTCTTGAAGCTCTGTTTTTTCTGTTTTTGTTAAGTAGGCTGTAACATATCGTGCAACTGCAGTGGAATTGTCTGCAATGTACTGCACATCTATGTTTGCATGCCATAAGAGGGCAATGATTGCATTGCAATCATTGATATATTTTGATTCTTCTGTTCTTTTTATGTAATACGTGTTCTTAGGTGATTTACCTTTAACACTATGTCGAACTGCAGACATGAAGTTGTTCACTTCACCTGTTTCTGTAACTGGTCTAGGGAAACCAAAGCAGCATTTAATGTAGTATTTCCCTTTGTTTTTGTATTTGCGATGACAATATTTGCCACATTTGTGTCTTTGGAATTGTAAAATCTGTCTATGAAGGTCACTATGTGTCCGTTGTGAAGGGATTTCACAAGTGACATATTTTTGGATGAACTGCAAAACAGTGGCATCACTGTCCTGACCAAATTTAGGTGCACCTTTGATCCATAAAAGCATGTGAATATGTCGGCTTGGTATTCTTTTCTCCAAAAGAAGTGTTGAACTTCTCCGAGGGGAGGAACAGTTTTATTACAAATAAAGTGTAGCATAGCAATGAAACGATGATGGAAATATCTTGACACATTAACAGGATCTAGAGAGCAAAGTTCTCCAGGTGTTAGTATATCTATGTGGGTTTTGTTGTTGTTTATATGCGTAGGAAATCATGTAAATCTTCCCATGTAAACTCTGCACAACCTAATGTAACAAACCAAGTGGGTGGTCCAAGGTTTCTGATCATACAACATGCATCTCCGTGCCGTCGGAACCAGTATTCTTTCGTACCACACATGTTTGCAAACAGATTAGTTATACTTGATTGTAAAACCTCATCTTTTTCTTGCACTTTTTGTATCAATTGCGTAGCTGACATATTTTGAAAGTGGGTTCCAGATTTCAATATGTGTGCAACTCTGTAACATAGGGTTGCTAGTTCACTTTCAAAGAGTAGGTGGAATATGTATTCCACATTTTGTCTAAATCTGGGATCTTGAGAATACATTCGTAATGAGCGGTATTCTGATGCCGTAATCTGAGTGGGTCTATCATCGTATCTTCTGCCTTTGCCAGTAGGAAATAGCAGTGGAAAAGCACGTGCTTCTATACTTTTTTCCCATATGTTCACTGGTGACCCTTTGGTTTGTCACATTTGGTAAGTTTCTAGTGCATCATCTATGCTCTCATTAGAGTGCAATGGATAAATTGTGTAATGGTCCAAAAGTGTGGATACTGCAGCAGGATCCAGAAGTTCAAATTGACCAGTTTCTGATGACTCTTGAATTATTTCAGTTGTTTCCCTTAAGCTTTCTTCAATATTTATTTCTTTGTAGTATTCGTTATTGTCTTTCAGATATTGCAAGGTTTGTTTAACTTTATGTAAGTCCACCAGTTGTTGCCAAATTATTTTGTCTCTTGTTGGTACACCATTTACTAAGACAATGAAAGAATGCCCTATTGGATATTGCACTCCTAGACTGTGCACATTTTCTGTCAGATCTAATGGCAAATAAACTACTTGGCCACAAATGCCTTTCACCAATTCAGAGGGAGGTAATTTTGCTGTTTTGGGTTGAAGGCGTATTATTGCTTGAAATGGGTGAATTGTTTGAATTATGATGCTCTCATAGAAATTGAGTTGTTGCAGGGGTTTTGATAGTAGGAATAATTCCAAATTATTTGTGATAGTACGTGAAGGAGCTTGGTTGTTGTCCAGTTTTGTAGTGCAGTAACTGCAACATATTAGGGGTTCACTTATTTGGTATTTGTTTTCTGCTAAAATGTAGAAAGCTAATTCACACCATTTGGAATCTTCATTGTCTTCTATTTTGTATGTTACGTCTATAGTTTTTGTGTTCCTTTTGTAAACCCTTCTGCGGCAACACACACACACACACATAGTTTGATACTTCAGCCGATGTACTTTTAAATGTTAGTATTTCTTTTTTGTATGTGTGTAATAGAAGGTTGCTATGTGCAGAATTGTTTCCAGTCTGTTCTAAAACTATTGCATTTTCTAAGTGGCTTTCATTTCCATTCCTTCTTCTTGTAGGTATTTGGGTGTACCATGCAGAAGAGTGTTATTTAAATTGGCTAATTCTAAAGCTGGACTTTTAGCATAGTACAGTTTATACACTAGATTTCTTATATTTGAATGATGTATTGATATCCTTTTGATATCATGGAAGGTGCTTTTGCAAATAGGTCCTGAAATGCAGGCAAATGAATGTCTTTGTAGTCCTGTGTATTTGCGCACTGGACAGATATCCATATTTTGCAGCACTTTCATTTTGATTTTGTCTTTACCTTTCACATACTGATTGAGGAACTGACGTAAAGATTTGAAAGATTTGTTAGGAATGTTACACATTGACGCGCACAGCCATTTGTATACTGGAGGGTCTGCTTCTGTCGAATGCAGAGGTAATTCTGAGTTTTCAGGGGATACTTTTGTAAGCAGTTTTTCTTGTTCCATGATGTTATTATTGATTGTTTCATACCCTCGTCCACTGCTATGGATTGCAATTGTGTTTGTTTGATTTTTTTTTGTGTGCTTCGTCATTAAAATATGGTTCTGTGGTTGTTTTGTTGACATTCAGTTTATTGAGAAGTTTCTTTTTTGTTGTTTAGTACTTAGTTTTGTTAGTGGTTTCATCCTATTTAACACTAAAATAAATACCTTCCTTTTCAGAAGGATTGCAGTGTCTACGAGAGCTTGTAGGATTACATTTCTACGGTAGGTTTTAAGGGTTGAGGATGATTTCACACCTCTTCTTATTAAATTCTGAAGGACTCTGTGGCGAAACATTTTTGCTAAAATACTTTTTTTTACTATGGGTTCTTGCTAGTATATCAGGATACATAGGAGCATTGTTAGCAGTACTGGTAGCCGAATTTTTGTAAAGCGTTTTCTGTTTCTTGCCACATTTTGATAGAGGAGCCAAAGTTTCGGTAGTTGAAGCTTCCTTTGTTTCGCTAAATGACTGTATTAGCTGTTTTGTTTCAATGTTCTGTACAAACTCTGCTAGAGATGGATGCTCACTTTGTACACTTTTATTTTTATTTGCTCTATTTCTGCTTCCTTTCTACGGACTTGCTTTTTGGTAGGCATTCTTTGGGGTCTGTTGAAAAAAAAGAAGGCATGGTTTGGTCTGTTTTACAATGTATGTGTGCTGTGTGCATGTGTGCATGAGTTTGATGGGGAAGCTGTTTGTGGTGGTGTGTGAATGTGCATTGGGCAGTTACAATGAGTTGGGAAGGCTACTTTTCTGTTTGTATATTAATACACTGTGCTTCAGATGAGAGTAGAAAGTGAGCTAGTTGTGAGGAGAAGCATTAATAGTAAACGTAATGGTATAAAATTAAAACAGCTATTTGTTTTGTAGTACTATCATTGTAAGGCTTCTGTATGTTATTTGTGTTACAAAAACACAGGGATTTGTGTGCCATTCTGCCTGTTATTCCTTGTTTAATAAATGGAGATTTGTGGGTAGAATGGTTCAGAAATCAATGTTAACTAACCCACACAGTCTCTTTGAGGAACAGTAAGAATATAAAGGTAGTACAGTACTTCCTTTTTTTTTGCAGAATGACCAGGTTTCTTCGGATATGTTGTTTGCAGAGTAGATGCTGTTGATTTTCAGGAGAGTAGTCTTCACTGCAATTGTAAAAGGAAGAAGTTAGTAACTTTGTGTGTTTAAAGCAGTAATGTTAATGTACACGTTCATTTTGCATCTTTCGTTGGAGTATTCTCCTTTGATATCTGAACACAGTACATGTGTGAATTTCATTTCACTATGTGCAGCCTTTATATGTTATTTGCAGTATGTTAGTTGAACCTGCTTCGCAAATGAGTACAATTTTCAGTTCATGAAATTCCCTTGTTTTTTTTAAGCTGTGTTGTCCATAGCAGAGAGTACATGCATGTGAAATGAAGTGACCCTCAGTGTTCTGTACACAGCACATGTGAACATTGCCCTCGTGGACCATCGAGTGTGTTACACCACACCAATCCCCTGAGACCTCAAAAGCAAACCCAACACAGGATCATCCATTGACCAGCAGAACACATCACATACAGATTACCCCACATCAACAATGTCAGACAGTGACCAATCACTGTAGCCCAAGTGTCCCAATGTGACATTGTCACCACTCGGACCCATCCCATCATCAGTGTGTGTTTCACAGGCAAAGGGTGCATGGTACCGCCTACAGCAGGAAGTGCATCAGCAACATAGACAGGCAAGTCATACAAAATCATCACACGCAACATGATGAAATGCACAGTCAACAAAATACTTACCAAAATGAAGTGCACACATGCATTGGAGAAACCATCCGGAATCCCCACTAGGGGTGTATACACAAGTAGGACTGCAGACTGGCCACAGATATGATGGAAGCCCAATGCCCCTGTGTAAGATGCTGTCACATCAAGCCATCCTTGCAAGCCCATGGAAAGGGGAAGCAGGAGTGGCATATGTGTCAGGACCCCAAGCCACAAACACCTACATGAGACAAGCCTGTATGGGCCCAGTTGGAACACAAAGTGGATGCTTTCAAATGCCACAAAGCACCACACTGTCACATGAATGCACAATAGACAAACAATGATCGAAAACAAAAATAAAAATGGCCACATATGACTCGGGGGGGACCCAGGACGTGGGGAGGTACAGGGTGGACCTCAACGCCCACATGTGTTGATGTTGAGATTAAAAATAAATTTCTCCATGGGCTCAACGCCTGACGGCCCGACCTGTGTGAGAGATAAGTCGTCGTCGTCATCACCCTCTGGATGTAAATCAGAGGGTGGACTTGGAACAGTTACCTGACCACACCTATCTGCAGCAAGCCTGCGGTCTGGTAAGCCCGGTCCTGCATGGCTATGGCACGTAGGTCTGCATGCAGCACATCATGTTATACACGTGCTTTCTCCTTCAAGGTCTCACGTGTATGACAGAGTTTCTGCCTGAATGGCCTCACATGACATACGGAGCACCTCCCGGCTTGCATGGAGTTCAGTCGTGATGGCGTTTTCAAGCTGCTCCATCCTCTCTTCTGACAGTGTCCTCTGGGTCATCATGAGCACACCCAGAGTAGATCTGAGGGATTGGTGTTCTTCCCTCAGGGCCTCCCTGTGTGCCTCTGCCTGAGCATCTAGTGCTTCATGCAGAGCCACAATTTCAGCCTGGCGTGCCCTGTCGGAGGCCGCCATGCCCAGGCTGAGTGAACAGCATGTGGACTGCGTTGCCTGCTTCTGAAGCTCCACCTGCCTCTCAGGGGGGAGGACGGAACGTGCCACACTGTTGCTGTGCTATGGCATACATGGCATGCTCCCACTCAATGCCAGATGCTACACCTGCTGGGCCAAAGGAGCCGTGGTCCTTGCTGGGTTGGCACTGCCCGCGGCTGCAGGTCTGCATCCCTCCATTGACCTGATGCCCCAGGAACATGAGCAACTGATGTGGAGTGTTACCCTGCACCCGTAACCACCACGGGCGGACATTCCAATACTGCCTGGCCCCTTGAGGGCACTACCCTCACTGCAGGCATTGCGGACAGAAGATCATCCACTGCAGGATCAATCACCAGCGATGACACGTCATGATGCACATCCAATTCAACATTGTGGTCAGAGAGTCCATCAGAGCTTGACTCATAGTCAGCCCTGGACACGATGGTCTGGAGCAAAAATGGGTTTTCGTGGTCTACCATCCCATGACCACCACTGGTGCTGGAATCACATCCTCATCCTCTGCCTCCAGTGCCTCAGCACCTGTAACGTAAACAAGAGAAAGATGAGCACACATGTCAGCAGCACATACCACACACGGTGTCCAGTCATTAGTTCGAAAACAAAAGAATCAAATGCAATACATTCGAGTCAAAAGGACCACAAAAAAAAGACTGAATGCCTTTATTTTAATGTATTTTTTGGTGGGTTTTGGTATAGGTAAAAATAATGTTTTTTGGCCAAAAAACAGGGCCCCATAAACATTTCTTTTTTAAAAAGTGCATTCGATTTTTTTTTCCGGTCCTTTTGTTTCAAAAGTATTGTTATTCAAACCTTTGTATTCGAATCTTTGACCCTAAACCCCACACACATAGACATCACAACATCGACAGCCAACACATGAAGCAGACATGTCTCACACAACTCAAACTCTGACATGCATCCAGTGGCATTGCAATGCAAGGGTATCCCGAAAGCAGAAATGGATGTGTGTAAAATGTGAAGCCTACACATGTACTGCATGTTGCATATCACCTGCATCACACACAACCTCTGGCAGGCACAGATCCAAGCCAGAAATGAGAGATGGCAACAAAGAGATGACACATAGCATAAGCATGGTGGAACACCCAAAAAGCCACAGCTGCAAGTGAAACCAAACACACCATGACACATGTAGTATGCATGTTGACATGCAGCACTCAACAACCATCACCAATACAGAGTACATGTGACACAGCAGCACCTACGCTATTGCGTTTCAATACAGTGAACATACATGCCAGGTCACTTTGACATAGCAGCATTGTGTAGGCATGATGAAGGCCGGAACATCGTACAGAAGTGGGTGGGTGTAGTGCAGTGCATGTGTACTGCCACAATTTCCAACATCAACACGTACGTAGTGATGTCAATCTCTAAACATGACGGCAGTGTAAGGGCAAGTGCAGCCATCATGTGCAAAGTGCATGCACTGGCTTGCATGGATACAGTGAACCCCCCACACTTTGGGGAATTGCAGGGAGGCAGTGCTTGCCAATGAAAGGTTGACCAGAGAACTGTGCATTGGCAGACACTGTTGCCATGTGTCAATTGCATCTCGTCAGTCAAATGACACTACAGCAGATGAGAAGTGGACATGAAACAGGACACATGAGGAACCATCAGTAGTACACCCATGCATGCAGAAGCCACAACACCAGTTGAAAAGAGGCAGGGGGCCTGTAACAGGGTGAGGCATGTGCACAACACAGATGAGGAGACCCTAAACTTGTGCGTGATGAGAGACAGAACCATAGTGATTATCAAATGGATGGCCAAATAACATGACACTTATATTATCCTGGAGACATACTATGATGATCAGCCTGTTAAGGACCCATAGGGGCCTACATGGAATGCACATGGATCATGAATGGTCACTCATGTCCACGGGGAGCCACTGCCATCTGCACAGTCGGAGTGAGACACACTGCACCAGACAAAGGATGTACACCACAGTATGTGTTTTGCAGGTTTGCAGAGGGAAGTGTCCATGTACACAGAAATGGGGAACAGGCAATTGCAGTAGTCCAACATGTGACTCACCAGTGCCCTGTTGAAATTGAACTGCCAGGGGTTTGAGAGTCAAGGAAGAGTGCCCGTGAGGAGGACCCCCTTGCAGGCTGTCCACACATACACGGCAGTCATGTGATGAGTGCAATAACACCACAGGCAACATGCAGACATTTAAGTGAGCAGGAACATGTACTGGTGGGGCAGCTGAGTGACTTGCATGTGAGTAGGGTGCAATTGTGGTGATGAGGACAGTCGCTGTGTGCATCACATATCCTGCATGTATCACAACAGGCACACATCAGTGAAGCATTGCATGACTCACACATGACAACCATGTATACATAGCATGTAGTGGCAGTCAAGCACAACACATCACACAAGCCAAACACACATGTCCTGCATAAACACGCATCAACACTCACCAGACGATGCATCATAATCCATCATCTCTCCCACTCCATGGACTAGTTCTGCCTCGATGAACTCTGCAGCGATCTCCTCGTGCCGAGTGAGTGCATCCTCCTATGGTGCTGGCCCACTGGCAGTCACCTGAGTCATGGCATAATTGGAGGCACACTTTTTTTTTTAGCAGCGTCAGAGATCATTCCAATGCTTGTAGCAGTCTTGAGCTGTCCGCACCTGAAATCCCATGGCATTCACACCATCCACAATGTGCTGCCAGTGGACCCAACGCTGGACAGGCATAGTATGGCACTGTGGGCCCACCAGTATATCGCGTTCGCGTGCCGACACATAGCCCACAAGGAAGTCGTTCCTGCTTGTTGAAAGGCTTCTTCCTCGACGTGCCGGAGGCCAGAACTGTGTCTGGGATCTCAGCCTCTTGCGCAGATGCAAGCTCCCTCCTCTTGGGCGGTGGTACGGACCCTGAGTGGCCAATGTGGCCCTGATTAGTAGGGGCAGTGGTGCTGGTGGACTGGACCAAGGGAGTGGTTGGCAGAAGCAGGACGGAAGGCCTGACTTGAGTCAGTGGCTGCTGGGTGCTGTTGCCAGGACCCAGTGCCACATCTGTCGCAGTGCCAAGGTCTGTGACCGACACAGTCCTGGCTGGCAGACTCACAGCCGGGGTGGTTGGCTTGCATCTGCCCACGCAGTTACCACCACCTGGCTGCTTGGGGCAGCAGATGTCACCACTGCCCCACATACGTGTGCCTCGGTCACAGCAACCCTGGACACACATGGCCTGTGCTTTCTGACCACCTGGAATTCTGCCTGGGAGTCCTCAGGTTCAAACGCATCATGCGCTGGCTGAGCCCGAGCCTGGGTGGTGCTCGCCACAGCTCCACCTGCACCTACCATTACCGGTGGGCCTGTGACAGCAGATCTAACTGACTGTCGGGTCATATGGGCGCCTGCGTCGGATGCAACAGCTGCATCTCCTGGGGCCACAGGCATGGCTGCACCAACACGTGGCTGGACATCCTGCCCCAGTGGTGCACCCCTGCCTCTTCCCCCTCTGTGGCAACCTGGCCACCCTGGACTCCCTGTACCCCCTGGTCACCCCGGCCATGTCCCCGACCACGCACAACACTGGGAGGACGCCTAACTTTGCCGCCCTTTAACTTTGGTGGCCTCCAAACCATGGCACAGATGGTATATTGCCAATGGGAGGTGCACTCAACAATTGTCCTGGGCAATTGGGGTGAAGGGGGCAGGGTACGTGATGTTAGACGCACCCCTGTGCTCCTGCAAGGCTGTCTATGACCCCTGGTGATAAATGACAGGTCACGCAATGCTCAGGCACTCCATAAAATGATCAAAAACATGCATGCAACCCCGGTAGCCCAAGTGCATGGAAAAAACCTCCTGCAGTACGCTGTGGCACCCAGGGACACAAAAAATGCATACGCATGGAACACGCAGGCTACTATGACCTCGAAAACGGGTATGCGATGCTCCCTGGCTGTTCAACCAGTATCTGGCACTCCTTGCCCACCGCATCGCCGCCCTCTGCCCCAACTTTCAGTGCTATGCGGACGATACCCAGCTCATTTTCAGGCTACCCTCGGCCTCCTCCTCTCCCTCCCTCATCTCTGACTGCCTGTCGGCTATCCAGGAATGGTGTGCTGCCAATGACCTCTGCCTTAATGCTAGTAAGACTGAGATCCTACTCATCGGCACACCCACTCCCTCCTTCCCTGCAGCTCTCTGGCCGGCCTCTCTTGGCCCTCTTCCTGCTCCTACCTGCAAGGCAAAAAACCTCGGGGTCATCTTCGACTCCACACTCTCCTTCTCTCCTAATATATCTGACGTCTCTAAGAAGTCACATTACCAGCTGCACCTCCTCAGAGGTATTCTTCCCTTCCTCTCCTTCCCCCAGAAGCTCACTCTCTCCCGAGCCCTGGTTCTCTCGAAGCTGGACTACTGTAACAGCCTCTATCTTAATCTGCCTGCCTCCACTCTCCGCCCTCTGCAACTCATCCAGAACAGAACTGCGAGACTTGTCCTTGGCCTCAAGCCCAGGGACCGTATCTCTCCAGGACTGAAATCTCTACACTGGCTCCCAGTGGCTGCGAGGATTAAGTTCAAAACCCTCTGCATTGTCCACAAGGCCTTCTGGGGCCTGGGGCCTAAATACCTTCAACTCTCTCTTCCTAAATATCTTCCTTCCCTAGCCCTACGCTCATCCGTCTCCAATTCCCTCAGGGTCAGCCGCTTCTCGAAGCAACGAGCTGGGGGTAGATCTCTCTCAGTGGCAGGGGCCTCACTCTGGAACAGCCTTCCTGCCTCCCTGAAACTTGAGGAGAACCATCTCCGGTTCCGGAAGCACCTCAAAACCTTCCTCTTCACTTCTGCTTTCTTTCTCCCTCTCCCCTGCTAAATTCTTCACCATAACTGCACTGATTCTGCAACTGGGCCACTCTCACCGACCTCGGTCCTGGGCCCAGTCACTCTTCACTTGCACTGCCTCCCTGGCAACCCCTGCACTGCGGGACTGTCTCTGTATCACTACAGCCCCCTACCCCCCCAGCACTTGTCTGCACTTACCTTGCACTTGCCACCAGCTGGCCCTATTTATTTATTATTTTATTTCTATTCTACTATTTGTACTGCACTCCCACCCCCCTCCCCCTTCCCCTTGCACTTTTTCCCTTCCCCCTACCCCTGCACTTGCGCAGTCTGAATGACACCTGGCCTAGTAGGATCGCTGTCTGTCTTCCCCTTGTTCCCCCCTCCCTGCCTCGTCGCGCCTTGAAACACTTGTGTATAGGCGCGTTACAAATGCCTTATCATATCATATCATATCATAACAGGAGGAACCACATTGGGAAAAATAGCATGCGCGACTCACCCTCTGCCTTGCGTGGAAAATAAAAACACATGCACTTGTGCGCTTAGGCAACACCCCCACCAAAAGAAGAAGTACATACTCTATCCTCTGTGAAGTAATCGCGTGTGAAACCACAAGAGGAGTAAACACATGCGTCGGTCTCCACGAAAAGCACGTACAGCAAACTGCTGGCCCGCGCTCACCTTTAACCCGTGCCGAGGGAAATGCCCACGTGCGTCATGTCACTTACGTGCTTACACGCTAAGGGCCTTTTCTCGAATTATAAGCTTGCATGCTTTTTTTTCACATGCTGATTTACTCTTCATCGAGCTGGCCACTCGACTACACACGGAAGACCACGCTCCTGCCCAGAAGGCCACTTACCTGCCCCCCAGACCTCACAGCAGCCTCCTATGAGCCATCTGCTGCTGTCTGCCCACCTGCTGCCAACGTGCCCTGCTATTTGGTACCTGCACATCAGCCATTGCCAGGGGTCCAGTTGCTGTGGCCACCCCTGCTGGAACAGAAGACTCCCAAATGGTGTTCCATCGCTCCACAGCCCAGCCCAAGGGCCCAGTTGCCCATCCACACCTGCCTCAGGGGTTGCCATGTCGGGCCATACTCCATCTGGGACCAGTGGCGACCCCCTGGCAGAGAGGCAGAGGGATGCCAGCTTCACTGCAAAAGAAGTTGGCATCCTGGTGGAGCAAGTCCTGGGGCATGATGATGCCCTCTTCGGACGACCACGCTCCAACAAGGATGGACAGGAGAGCATCTGGTTGGACATCGTGGGTGCCATCAACGCGGAGGGGGGCACCCCATGACCTCAAACATGTTCATAAGTGCTGGGAGGACTTCAAGTCCAGGACCCTCAGACCCTCAAGAAGGCCCAGCGCCTCTTGGACTCAGTGGATGCAGTGGGGCGCCGGTTTCTGCTTACCACTGACCAGATGAGGGTCCTGGAGTGCATTCACCCAGTGCTTCACCACCAGGTCCTCGAGAGGCAGACCCATGCAGAGTCGAGTGGTAAGTGTCCATGCGTTCTCATTCAACACAGTGCATGTTGAGGTGTGGCAGGAGTGTGCAGCTTGGACATATGTCTGACATGGCCCATGTATGGATGTGTTTGTGCAGGGACATGACTGTGCTGCATGTGAGTCCAGTCATGTGTGCTGCACATCAATGGTGTATGTGTTCCGATGCATGATGCACAACTGCATGTGAAGATGCACACATTTTTGCATGCCTGTGTATGTACTCAGCCATGTTTGGGGTGTGACACATGGTTGCTCGCCCCACCTTCATGTACGTCCAAGGTGTACATGTTTGTGTGTCTGTTTGGTATGTGTGTGACTGTGAGATGACATGGATGCATGTGACACGGACATCTAGGTACCCGATTGCCAGATGTGACATTGTTGACAAAGATTGTACTGTGACAGGAGGTAGAGATGGACAGATGCATGTCTGTCTGGTGGCGTGTGTGCATGTGAATGGCATGCTCCATGATGCTTGTGACATCATGCCACCCTTAGGATGTTCATGCAGTTCCATGTGAATGGATGCAGATGCCTGTTGCACGTTCCCTGCTTGTTTGTGCATGTGTGTGGGTTCAATTGACCTGAGTGATGGGGAGTGTGATGCCATCTGTGATGTTTGACACTGCCACTCATGTGCAATAGTTATGTGTGCAGCAGACCATTGTACGGTGTACTGATACCTGTGTTCTGTCTCTCCCTGTCTGCATAGTCAACTGATGAAGAGGGCGGAGACTACGCTGTGGAGCCCAGTGGCAGGGATGCGACCACCAGCCGGAGACGCAAGGCCCTGCCCCCTCCCAGGTAATAATATCTTCCAGGAGTGAGGGGCCTGGTGCTGCACCCTTGGCCGCAGCTGCCGTGGGGAGGTCCAAGAGGCCAAGGTTGGATGTGGACTCCTCAGCAGCAGAAGGGGCAGGTGAACCCACATATTGGCATACTAAGGAAGATGGCACAGAGTCATCCAGGTTGGTGGGGGTGTGGTTGAGGAGGAGGCCGTATCAGACCCACGGATGCCGCTGTCCAGGCCTGTTCGCAGGAAGGGGAAGCGTCTATGTCAACTGACCTTCCTCTACCTGTGGACGTGGCAATCCGTGACAGGGTTGAGCCTGTCTTAGTCGGTGTTGCGTTGCGCACATGGGGGATTTGAGATGATGTGCGCTGTTCCAGGCAGGACAACAGACATCCTTTCGAACAACTGTGTGCCCATGTCGACTTGCTAGGACAGGTCCATGGCACAGGGTTCCTCCGTGTGCTGGACGCTCTTGTGACGCCCTCCTCATCTGCACACACCTATGCGCCAGTCTTCCTCCGTGCGGTCTTCCTGCCCATGTCTCACCTGGGCAGCCTGTGGACCTGTCCCATCCACCGCGGCCAGGCTGGTGGAGATCACATCCCTGCCATAGTCGGGAGACGGAGGACCAGCACAGGTGGTCACAACAACTGGACCCCTGCCAATGAAGGATGTGCAGGCACCTCCGAGCAGGGCACGTGCACAACGGCACCGGGGGATTCCATCATCCTGGAGGCCGTTGTGGTGGCACAAGCAGATGGCATTGGGGCAGCAGCAGGCTCGACGTGGGAGGCGCCAGCACCGAGGGCCAACAACATCCCTGGGGCATGCATCGGCCAACGGGCAGGAGGACCTGGACTGAGTGTGTCTTCCGTGTGGCAGCAGTTGGGCCAGCGTATAGATGCAGAGCGATGGCGGGCAGAGAGGGCACGGCTCACGATGGTCAGGGCAGAGAACTCCATGTGCCGGGCATTGAGGCGGGCATCGTTCCTTGAGGAGACTCGCAGGGAGTTGGTGGAGACCATGGCGACATCCCTGCGAGCCCTTGAGGACAGAGCCCAGGGCCGTCTCCGGGACATCAACATGGAGTTTGATGATGCCCTGGCCAGAGACATTAACAACAGAAGTGAGCCATAGGACTAGCCCGCTACTGTTGTAAATAGTTCTTTAGGTATAAGTTTCTTTTTCTTTTTTTATTTATTTAGGAGTTATTGGACATTGCCCCACTTTTTGCAAATAGTAAGATTTTGATGGACCTTGTTCCTGGATTGTTCATTTTTTTGGGGATCATGGACCCTTGTGGACATTACCTGTACATAGTTGGATGTTCTGTGGATTTCATTTTTATTTTTGCCATGAGGTAATGGTTTTTGTATTTATTTTTTTTCTCGTGGATAAGCGGAAGTGATGAAGGACAATGGACCATATTTTTCTTTGTCATGTTTTTCATGGATTTCTTTTCAGTTTCTGATTTTGTTTTCATTTACATTTACATTTTCATTATTTGTTTATTCACAGTCATGATTCTTTTTCATTTTGTCATATATTTTTTATTATTAATACATTTCATTCATGTCCAGTGTTGGTGTGGTCTGCTATTATTTGCTTAATGCATGTGTCAGTTGTCATTGACTCAGTCATGTGTCACTGCTGTGTGCTTATGTTGCACATGTCTAGGGGTGCATGCACGTGTGCTTCTGTGATTGACGTGGGATGGGGAATGTGCTGGGGAGTGGCAACAATGGATAGTCATGGATTTGCATTGTGGGCGGTTGATATGGGGTTACATTTGGATGTGCATACGATGCTGGGGTCTGTGTTGCCTTCACTGGGGTGGGGGGACATGAGTCAGGGCCTGCTGTCAGGTTGCCCTCACTGGTGGGGGGACATGAGTCGGGGCATGCTGGCAGGTTGCCATCACTGGTGGGGGTTGGGGGACATGAGTCGGGGCCTGCTGGCAGGTTGCTGTCACTTTTGGGTGTGGGGGGACATGAGTCGGGGCCAGCTGGTAGGTTACCATCACTAGTGGGGGGACATGAGTTGGGGCCTGCTGGCAGGTTGCCATCACTGGTGGGGGTGGGGGGACCTGAGTCGGGGCCTGCTGGCAGGTTGCCATCACCGGTGGGGGGACATGAGTCAGGGCTTGCTGGCAGGTTGCCATCACTGGTGGAGGGACATGAGTCAGGGCCTGCTGGCAGGTTGCTGTCATTGGGGGCTCTGTTGTGGTGTGGGCTGCCTGCTGGCATGCTCATGGGGTGATGGGGGCTCTGATGTGGTGTGGGCTGCCTGCTGGTATGCTCACGGGTGATGGGGGCTCCATTGTGGTGTGGGCTGCCTGCTAGAATGCTCACGGGTGAAGGGGGGCTCCATTGTGGTGTGGGCTGCCTGCTGGCATGCTCACAGGCGATGGGGGGCTCTGTTGTGGTGTGGGCTGCCTGCTGGCATGCTCATGGGTGATGGGGGGCTCAGTTATGGTGTGGGCTGCCTGCTTGTATGCTCACGGGTGATGGGGGCTCAGTTGTGGTGTGGGCTGCATGCTGGCATGCTCACAGGTCATGGGGGCTCCGTGTTGGTGTGTGCTGCCTGCTGGCATGCTCACGGGTGATGGGGGCTCCATTGTGGTGTGGGCCCCCTGCTGGCATGCTCACGGGTGATGGGGGGCTCAGTTGTGGTATGGGCTGCCTGCTGGCATGCTCACAGGTGTTGGGGGGCTCCTTTGTGGTGTGGGCTGCCTGCTGGCATGCTCACAAGTGATGGGGGTCTGTTGTGGGGTGGGCTGCTTGCGAGATGCGTTCACGGGTGATCCGAGCATGCGCAGCCTTTTTCACGGGATTTGGCTGGTGCGAGCGGGGTATGCATCTTCTGAGGGGTATGCGAGGAGTTTTACATGTGATTTGGCTGGCACGAGCGGGGTGCGCATATTCTGTGGGGTGTGCGATGACTTTTATCTATGATTTGGCTGGCGCAAGCGGGGTACGCGTATTCCGAGGTGTGCGCGAGGAGTTTTACATGTGATTTGGCTGGCGCGAGCAGGGTATGCGTATTCCCAGGGGTGCGCAAGGAGTTTTACACGCAATTTGGCTGGCCCGAGTGGGATACGTGTATTCCGAGGGGTGTGCGAGGAGTTTTACACGTGATATGGCGGCGCGAGCAGGGTACGCGTATTCCGAGGGGTGCACAAGCAGTTTTACACGAGATTTGGCTGGCGCGAATGGGGTTCGCATATTCCGAGGGGTGTGCAAGGAGTTTTACAAGCGTTTTACAAGTTTTACAATTCCACACAATTTGACAGGTGCGAGCGGAATATGCATATTCCGAGGGGTGCGCAAGGAGTTTTACACGTGTTTTGGCTGGCGCAAGTGGAGTACGCGAGCATTTTTAGCGCAATTTCATTGTTGGGGGGCTGTATGCTGGTCCACTGGCCTTTGAGCCATATTGTGGATTTGTGCTGCTGTTTTTGCCGCAAGGGGCGGTGTTAGGGGCGTAACTGGTGCTGCTGAATGGTCGCTGCGCCACGGCTGGGTATGGATGGGGAAATCCATGAATAAGCGGTGCGTGGAAATGGGATTTAGGGAAAGCGGCTGGCGCACGCTGGTGCACGCTCCCTCGCTGTGCCAGCCGCGTGCGCTACTTCTGCGTGGGAATCTATGAATTACCCCCATAATCTGACAAAACACTGCCACAAAAATTGTACCACTTCGGTATAAAAATGCTCTACCATAGAAAATGCAGGTGCTACGAAGCTGCAACCCGTTTAACAGGAACAGTCCTATATGGCAAATCTGAACACATTGTCTGGCTAAACCTTGGTCCAGCTTCATCCCAAAAAAGAGTGCTGAAATCCTTCCAGGAGAAAGAAACAATAGCCACAAATGATCCCAACTGCCAGGACATTTAAAAGAAATGATACAATTGACACATACTACCCAAACAGAAGTACTGCTTTGGAAAACATGTGCCTGTAGGACATAGCCCAAAACTACTCCTACAAAAATAATGTCACACCAGATCAGACAACTGCCAAATATTCAGTCTCAACTTGTGAACGGAGCATAGTAAAACCTACCAAACCCAGCCTAATTAATCATATAAAGTTATCATTTCAATCTCTGCACAATAGAGATATTGATTACATGGCCCTATTACTACATTTTAAACCATGGAGAAAAGAAGAAGAATTATTAGGTGACCATGACTTATTTGAAGCTGCATTCAAGGCAAATGAAAGCTGTATAACAAATGTCAATTTCAAACAATACAAACCAATATTACACAATGAACACCAACAAGAGGAAGACATTGAAGCTCTACTAGATAAAGACACTCCTGTGGGCAGTCAACCTCCCATTACAGGAAGCCAAGAACCACTTGGAGAACCACTCATTCTAAATGAAGCATAAATAGCCAATGGTTTAGGTAGAAAATACCATGTATCAATCTAAAAAACACTTGCCAGTGCTGAAATCACAGCTAAATGACGAACACTTCACCATTTATCTATCAGTCACTGAAGAAATTGAACATGGTTGTAAACATGAAACTAAAACATTTAGCTATAAAAATTATAAACCTCTGCTCTTGTATGTAAGTGGTGAAGCTGGTTCTAGAGAAATGTTCTCAATTAAAATAATCAGCACATTTCTACAAGACCTAACAAACAACAACCTTTCAGCTGTTGTAACAGTCTCCACAGGTTTAGCTGCCTCCAACATACGAGGTGTAACTTTACACCGACTACTGCTCCTCTGAGCAGAACACCAAAACAAATCAGAATACTACACATTGGGGGTCATTCCGAGGTTGGAGGTAAGGAATTACTGGCACCGGTAAGGGTGCCAATGCCGGTAATCCCTTATCTCCGTATTCCGAGGTCCCTTTGCGGGTCCTTCCTTACCTCCTGCTTTTAGCAGGAGTAAAGTACGGGACCCGCAAAGGTACTTCGGAGGTAATTACGGTACGGTAATTTACGGTGTCGTAATTACCTCCTTCCCCATTCCCATTGAGCCCTATGGGGCAGAAATGGGAATGGGGAAGGGCAAAAGGTGAATGGGGAATTACCGGTCCCTCCAACCCTGGAATGGACCGGTAATTACTCCATTCACCATGCCGGATTTGGGACGGTTTCGGAGGCAACCATGGAGCTAATTACTCCATGGTTAGCTCCAAACCCGGAATGAGGCCCATTATCAGCAGAAGCTGCTACTGAAACACGCAGGATTCTAAAACAAATGAAAATACTAATAGATGAAGTAAGCATGGGTTCCAAACTCATGTTGTCTTTAATTCATCTCAGAATGCAAGAATTCCTAAGAACCAACTAGGAAGAAATGTTTTGAGGAAAACACATTATTTTTTTTGGAGACCTCCTGCAGTTAACACCAGTAAAAGGTCAACCTATTTTCAAAACATTAGGACACAAACTATGCCATAACACACTCGGCAGCATTGGAAATGTAAATATCTGGCAAGATTTTCGCCACAGAGAAGTAACTCAAAACATGTGTCATTCGCAGATCTAACCTATGCTAACATTTTAAAAATCATCAGAACTGTTCTGCTTACTAAAGATGCAAAATCCATCTTAAAAACTAGACTAATCTATGAGCACATCTGCCCCTGATGTCATGGAACAATTAACTCAACAAAATATAAAATGCATGTCCTTAATGCTAACCCATGCAAGCTGTAGTCAATTCAATAATACAATGTTTTAGATGTGTACCCTGTACCTCGAAAAACAACACCTTTAAAAAGAAAACAAATACAAAAAGAAACAATAGCACATCTCCCAACAATACAGCTAAAGAAACAAAGAACAAACGCTACTCCATCAAACAATACAACCACAAAACTGTCTAGTGCAAACACAACTACACATACATCAGAAGAGAAAAAGACAAATGGCTCTCCTAAAAAAAAAAAAAAACATCCATCAAATGACACAGAGACACAACTCTCTGGTCCATTTGAATTCAGAAACACAACTTGAGTAAATTGGATATTTTTTTCCAATGATCATTTCATGTCAATGCAGCAACAGTGCACCACACACTAATGTTGTACCAAACATAGTACATAGCATGTACGGTTTATGAGGGTCATGTCCACTGTACATGTCCCCACAATATGTTTCTTTGGACCCACTAGAGTGCCACGGCCTTTGGCCACAGCCACTTTACATCTCTTTTGGGCCCACTTACCAGCACTCGGCTGTGCCCACTGTATACTTTAAAATACCACCGGGCCACTTGCCATGGCCTTTGGCCGTGTGCACTGTACATGTTTTCCCAATATGTTTGTTTGTACCCACTAGATGGCCACAGTCTTTGGCCACAGCCACTATACATGTCTTTAGGGCCCACCAGCGAGGGCCTTCGGCCATGCCCTCTCTATATTTTAAAATACTGCCTGGCCACTAGCCATGGCCTTTGACTGTGGCCACTATACATGTCTTTCGGGCCCACTAGCCAGGGCCTTCACCCATGGCCATATTGCACCCCCTGACTTTTTGCCCCAATAGTTTGCCCCAGACTTCACTGTAGCTGTAAAATGCTTAAACTCCTTTTCTTAACTCTCTCTGTATAAATAAAATAACCCCTCAAAATAAATGTCTCCTTTTTTTATATTGCATGCTCTTTGTTACTAAAGTCATATGAATCGAGAAGTCAAGCAAAATAGTACAAATATACCTGTGTGCCCGCTGCCCCTTTCCCAAAACTAACAACACTACTCAACCTCATGTATACCCCTCACATCCACCCTTCAAACAAATCAAACATTAAACAATCCCAAGAGCAACTTTTCAAACTTCTGTACAAATCCTGACTTCGAGAACCACACTGTAGCCCTTCAAACAAATCAAACATTAAACAATCCAAAAATAAACTTCTCAAACTTCTGTACACAATCTGGCTTTGAGAACCACTCCATAGAGAAGACAGGATTGAGAAGCACCTTTTTTACATTTTATAATCTTCATTAGTTACAACTAAATAATTGAGAAATCATGCAAAATCGTGTTGATTTTTCTCCAAACTAAGGGCCTATATCCCAAAAAACGGACAACACTAGTCTGCCTCCTTTATACCCCTGGTATCATACCTTCAAACAAATCAAATGTTAAACAAACCTAAAATCTACTTTTACACCTTCTAAACAAATATAGACTACGAGAACTGCTCCAAAAAGAAGACTGAGTTGAGAAACTTTTGTTCACATAACATGAAAACCCAATAAAAACAAAACACAATGGGCCTCATTACACGGAAGGCGGTAAGGGTTAACGGTCACCGGTAATGCTCCCGGTGACCGTTAACCCTTACCGCCTTATTACGAGGTCCCTTTGCGGGTTGGTACTTTAACGCCTGCTTTAAGCAGGTGTTAAAAAACGAACCCGCAAAGGGACCTTGGTGCTAATTACGGTACCGCAACTTGCGGTACCGTAATTAGCGCCTTCCTCATTCCCATTATGCCCTATGGGGGCAAAAATGGGAATGGGGAAGGGCCTTGGTGAATGGGGAATTACCGCCCCCTGCTCACCTTGGAGTAGGGCGGTAATTCCGCCATCCACCAAGGCGGACACGGTAAAATACCAGCTGCAACCATGGCAGTAATAGTGCCATGGTTACCGCCTACCATGTAATGAGGCCCAATGTAACCACGGCTGGTCCATCAATGTGCCTCAATGGCACACTTTATATTCACAAACCAAAGTTAAATAACATAGTTCACAATCTCAATACCCAATCATGAGATGCTAAATCACTTTCAAACAACCCCCTACCCATTTTAATTTAATTTGGAAAGCATATATTTTATTTTTTTAATATTTTTTTAAGAAATCCTACCTTTATTTAAAACAGTCAACTTTCCTTAACTAGCAACCATACTGGGTCTATGAGTATTCACTCTTTTTCTGTTTGCGCCATTTTTCAAAGAAAAAAAAACATATCCCCAAGCTCCAAACATCCACCAATTATCCTTCCTCAGGCTGCCCACATGCTCTCTGCCCTCAAAACTCTCTAATTAACACACTTTATATAATATTAGCACCTTTTTCAATGACCATTTGAAACTAGAATCATTGTTCGCGTAATGGCCGCCTTTCAGAACTGAAAAAACTTGGCAACTGCAATGCATCACGGCACATCAAACTGGTTCCATGTCATTTCATCGGGTGATGTTTTTTCGCTGGGCTTTTTACCGTGGATTTTTTTATGAAAAATCGTATCGAATTTTGTATCTTTTTATTTTGAGGGGTTACACCCCATCCCCTTTATTGTTTTATATATTCCCCAACACCCACACCCAATTTATATATTTTTCTAATCTCCCCCAAAAAAACAGTGAAAAAACATCCCGCGATGAAAGGACGTCGTACCATCTAACTAACTTGTTGGCTACTGGGGCAACCCGTCTGTGCCAAATTAAAAAAACAATGGACAGATCTGCACCAAAACAAGAAAGAATTTCCTCTGAAAGCTTCATGACCAACTTGTTTCTTATTTGTCGCAAATCCATCCAGCGGTTTGGGCTGTGCACATGAGCAAACATTTTACATTTTCCCTATGGGATAAATGAATGCAAAAGTGAAAAACACACCCTTTTTTTGACCCTTTGTATCTTTTGTACCGTAATATGGATTTACACAAACCTTCCCAGTCATAGGGGGCCCAGGTCGTAATATGGGGCTTTCAAACAGCATGCCAATCTGTCCCTTGGCTCAAAAGTTATTAACCATAGAATCTTGGATGATAAGTTTCACCTTAACTATAGGGTGGCTATTGCCACCCTATAATATGTGTGTATATTTATCTCATGTTGGTTATGCTATATTGATGACTTCTTCATTGTATGGAAAGGCTGTGTGATGGAATGGCTTGACTTCCTGAAGATCTTCAATGTCAATGATCTCAATTTACGCTTCACCAAAAACCACAGTGACACTGGCCCTCATTACGACCCTGGCGGAAATCGAAAAACGATGGCGGAAATGCAATACCGCCATCGAATAGCGCTCGGTGCGATTATGACCCGTCACCGTAAAGTACGATGCCATTAGCGACACCGTAGTGAACGCCAACGCTAACTGCACCAAGTACGCGCACGCGCGCCATGCGAAACCGTAATTACCACCATGGCGCAACGGTACGCGAATTCTGACCCTAGCGGACATATACCTAACGCCATCAAGCATGGCGGAAAGTACCATTCCGCCATGGTGAGAAGTACGGCATCGCGAACCAACCGTAAAAGGCCCTACTGAGTGCCTGTACACCACTCCCTGGCCACATTGCACAACTCCTCGTAGGTGCAATGAAGTCACAATGCAACCAGTGAAATGTACAAGTCACCTATGCATGCCAACGAACAAATGAATCTAGGGGCTCCAAGTGCCTTGTGAGTGGCCATCCATATTTGCCATGGCACCATTGCCGTACTGATGCAGCACAGGCATGTGAAGGTTCAAGTCCAGCAACATGAACTGAAATATGAGACAAACAAAAACAGGCCCCCCATCGCTTGACACCAGTGTAAGGCAACATTCAAAGCAGTATCCTGAGTGAGACTGCACCAGCCCTGTACTCCTGCCAGTAAACAAACCAACCATCAGCATAAGCATGTACCACACAAGTTGGCAGAGTGACTGAGCAGCCAGGCTCATCTCAAGAGGGGCCAATGGGAGCTGCAGGGCACAGATGGCACGAATACAGAAGCTATTCCAATGGACATGACCTCAGTCTCCCTCCAAGAAACGCACGCAAACACAGGCACCTGTGACCAGCCATATTCTGATAATCACATCATTCCACCAATCCACCTGGCTGACCGGCATCTGTTACACAAAAGCTAATCCCCCGCCCCTGAGCATGACATCATTAAAACAGTCATAATGGCAGCCCCTATCCCTGACCTCACTGGGCTTCGTAGGCAAACGCGCCCAGTACAGTACCACACAACTATACTCAGAAGCCGGAACCCAATGCAGATCTTCTCACAAAACATCGCTCCACAAATAGGAATATGCTACATTACTTGCAAAGAATAACGCTACACGGTCAATATCATAATCAAAATTAAATGCACAACAAAATCACCAAGCCCATACAGCTATTAGGTCATGAACTCCAAAATATATTTCATTATTGTGGGCTGCATCCGCAATAAATGACCAGCTTCTTCTTGTGTGACGCCCTGTTCCTTCATGGTACACAGGGGCTCCATTCACTTCCAAAAAGGCAACATGGAAGCGCCTAGAACCGCAGGGTCGTCCCATTAGGTAGGCACTAGTCCAGCTGAAAGGTTGATATGTTGCTCCTAGCCACTAGTACTGCATAGGGCATGTGGCCCATTGGCGATCGTCCCATAAGATCGTAATGGTGGTCCACTGATTAACACGAAGCAGCAGGTGTCGGGAGTAAAAGCCATCTGCAGGAGTGGCATACAGATGGCAGCGGCAAAAGGGGAGGAGATACCTGTCACCCAAATGAAATGAAAAAGAATAGTATGGGCATCAGAACTTCATTTGAATTACTCACTTCAATGATCACACTAAATCCACAGCCATATGCATGCTAGCCCACTCAAAAGGATTATTCCCACCCAAAAATCACTTGAGAATCATAACTATATAAATCGAGGTGAAAACACTATTACAAACGAGTGTTTGTGTGCATGCGTCTGTTAAAACAGAATCCATTAGATGGGATTAGTAACGTGCATAGACACAAGTGTTTGAAGGCGCGTCGAGACAGGGAGGGTTCAACAAGGGCAGATAGACGATGGTCCCACTATGGCAGCCCTGCATCACATAGCGCAGGGGAAGTGGATAGATTCCAAAAAGCCCTGTACATGGCAAACTCTCCATTAAATCATTTGTCCATGCATCCATACATCATTCCCTTATCCCGGTATGAAAACGCCTGATTATTTACTCACATAACATGTGAAATTTCCATTGAGTCTGTGCGTAATGCAGTCTGCAAAATCCACTGTGCTCCCACCCGGAATTCCAGTGTTGTGAAGTGACATGTATTTGGGAACGTCCTGCCTTATCGTCCACTACGCTATTGCGCATCCCATACTATTCATATCAATCATTGCATTCTCGCCATGGCCCCTGTCCGAAGGACATTAAACAATAGAACATTATATCTGCAGTCAGACCTGTGGGCGTCTCCTCGCCGCTAGCTGAAAACCGAAAGCGCTGTCCTTCGAATTCCTCATTTGCAACATCACGTCGAAAAGGCATCTGTGACCGCTTGAAATCACAAATCCATCCATGTAGTGCGGCAGTGTGTGAAAATGGCAACTGGCTTCACTCACAAATGGGACGCCCCGCCCGTCGGTGAACCTCGGTACAGTGCTGCATGAGGGTCCACCGTCAATCGAGTACTACATTCCACTGACCCTTCACAAGTTTGTTCGCGACTGCAAAGATAGTATGTGAAACAATGGGACCATAGCAGAATGAACATATGAACCAATATTTCACTGCCATCGGGATTAAATACATGATTGTAATAGCAAGATGCCATGCGTCGAATTGCAGCGTTGTGTGCGGGACGTGCTCGCCCAAAGGGGATTGCAGCTTGCACAGGTGGAATGAATCACCACAGGTGGAGGCTATACAGCCTGAAAACACATAAATTGCACACCCAACCCCCTCCCACAACCACACCCACTCCAAAATGCTACCGGCAGGACTAGCGATGTTGGCCCTGGGGGACCTGATAGCACTGCAAGTACTCCAACTTCAAGAAGAAGACGAACACCAACTACTACAACAACCGGCCGCACAGAGGAGACGCAGGAGGAGGAGGAGGGCAAGGCAGGGCCAGCAAGGCCCACCAGCACAGCCACTACCACCACGCAGGCAGCCCGCAATCCCACGCCTCCGAGCACATCCGTTCAACCTCACTGATGAGCAGATCCACACCCTCTACCGTTTGGACCGGGACACCATAACCGCCATTGTGGACATGACACACGCTGACCTTGTCAGCATGATAGATAGCCCAACCGCCATCCCACCCCTACTGAAGGTGGTGTCTGTACTCCACTTCCTGGCCACAGGCACCTACCAGCACACAGTCGGACAGTTGCATGGCATTTCACAGCCACTGTTGTCACAGACACTATTGCAAGTGCTCGATGCCCTCCTGAAGCACGCAGACGACTACAACTCTCTACCACGCTCGGAGCAGGAAATTACGAACACAAAAGTGGGATTCCATGCACTTGCCGGCATACCGGGTTGCATTGGTGCCATCGACTGCACCCATGTGGAATTGGTTGTCCCACATGCCATGGAGGCCCAGTACCGCAACCGAAAACAATATAATTCTCTTAATGTACAAATGGTGTGTGACTCCAACAGGATCATTACACATTGTTGTGCCCGATTTCCTGGATCAACCCATGATTCTATGGTCTTGAGGAACTCTACAATACCACGCTACATGGAGCGACACGCAGGGAACAGATCCTGGCTACTCGGTGAGTCTCATTTCATGCATGATAATGTGGGGTATGTGATGCGGCAATGACCTGGCATGAAGGGGGGGGGGTGCGTACGTAGCAATGTCATTCCACAAACATCCTTTATTGTCCACATACAGGTGATGCCGGGTATCCACTGAAGATATGGCTCCTTACACCACTCCGGAACCCACAGAACCAGCATGAGGAGGACTACAACCATGCCCACTCACGTACCCGTGTAGTCATAGAACAGGCATTCGGCCTACTGAAGACTCGTTTCCGCTGCCTCAGCAGGTCTGGCGGGGCACTCCTGTACCGCCATGAGAAGGTTGCAAAGATGGTCATGGCATGTGTCATGCTACACAACATGTGCGTACGTAGAAATGTGCCCATGCCCCCTGACGCAGAACTGCAAGCACCTGAAGATGGTCATGATGAGGGTGGGGATGTGGCAGCACCTCAAGGAGTCCGCGAGCACAGGAGGGCCGTGAAATTCGTCAGATTCTCATAGATTCATGCTTCTAGCACTCACGCCTGGTGGCTGATACATGGACACGGACTTTTGGCACTGTGTGTGTCTGGAACATGCACAATATGGACTGTACGCCTATAAAGGCCTCGTACACAAAGATCAATGTCCACACATCTCATTGGATGATTGTGCAATGTTTATAGCATATGTGAAATTATGTTACACACCCCATCGACCCGCCACCCAAGTGAGCCCAACACACCCCCTCCACACTACTACCTCCCCCCCGAACACCAGTGTCCAAAGATGCTCATTGTCAGTGGGCAGACGCTATTGCAAGCCCCCTCTCCGGGTATCAGGGGCACCCCTGCCTGTGGAGCGCAGGTTCCTCCCAGATCTACGTTGGGGGCTGCCCTGGACGGAACTTGCAACGGATGATGTCTCTGCCTGCTCACGTCCATGCATGTCCCTAAGGGTTTGTGAGAGCTCAGTGAGCACACGGCGCACAGCGGCAAGTTCAGCACATACGTCTTTGGACGTCGCATGCAGTTCCCCCCTCAGGCTCTCGGTGCTTCTCTCCATTTGTACTCTCAGGCTCTCGGTGCTTCTCTCCATTTGTACTCTCAGGCTCTCGGTGCTTCTCTCCATTTGTGCCCTTAGTGTCTCTGTACTTCTCTCCATTTCTGCCCTAAGTGTCTCAGTTGATGTTTCTATGGCTGCCTTAGTACCCCCACATTCATCAGCATGGTCCTTGAGGAGCGTGGCCAGTTGCTGCTGTTGCACGATCACCTGGTCGAGGGACTGTTGCCTCTGCTGTGCCATGACCATTTGCGGTGGTGTCACAGAGGGGCTGATCACCTCATGTTGCCTTGCCACAGGGCTTGTGGGGGATGGCCAGTCGTCGTCTTGTGGGTGCCCCTGCGTGGTATCCTCATGGTGTACGGGATGAAACAAACAGGGAGATTGAGACAGGTCATGGATGGATCCTACATCGACATCACCGTTTTCTGTGTCGGAGCATGCTGCCATTAATGCAGTGTCACCTATGGTGCTGCTGCCACCAGAAGCAGTGCCTTCTGTGGCATCCATTGGGGGGACCTGTGGTGGTGCTGTTGTGGGCATGCTGGCTGCTGGGGTGCCTGTTGAAGTCCCCTCCTGTGTGCTGCCACTTGATTTGTGCTGCTGCCGTGTCTTGATCCGTGCAGCTGAGGTGGAGGGTCTTTGGCCGTTGGTCTTGGCCCTCTTTGCAGGTGTGCTGGTAGGAGTGTCCTGGAGCTCGTCGTTTGAATCGGACCCTGTGGTGGAGTAAAGGAGGGCGAGTGTTAATAATGGGTCTGTGGAAATTGGAATGGCAATGTATCACATGCATTGGGGTGGTACCTGAGGGTGATTTGGGTCAGGGCCTTGGAGGTGGTTTCATTTTTGTGTGGATTGAGGATGCAGTTGTTTTGCAGCCTGCAGTTAGGGTGTGCCTGCTGCACGTGTAGAGGGTGTTTTTAGGATTTTTAATTATTTATGTATTTAATGTGAGTTTTAAAGTGCGCTATCAGGCCAATGTATGTGGACGTTCTCCTGGCCATGTGTTTCTGTTGCACTATGTGGACACATGGTACTTCACATGATTGGACATTGTGGATTTAGCATTGTTTTATTTGGGCCACCTACCTGATTCTTCGGATGTCTGCACTCCTTTCTCCATCCCTCCGACTCCCTCTATACTCTCCATTCCAATGGTGGAGGCACAGATTTCTTCCCAGGGGGTCAACTTGATGGGTGATTCCGATTCTCCCCCAGTAGCTGTGGCAATGTTACGGTTGGTGGATAGTATGCTCCGTACGCGTATCCGTAAGTCGTCCCATCGCTTTCTGCATTGCTGTGGGTTGCGGGGTGCGGTCCCCACCGCACTTACCCGCTGTGCCACCAGGGCCCATATGGCCTTCTTGTTCGCAAGTGCCGTCCTGGTCATTTGCGTCGAGAAGACGACGGCAGCATTCTCCTGGAGGGTCTCTGTGAGCACGGTGAGTTCCTCACGGGAGAAGTGGACCTGCCGCTTGCGGTCGCACGCTTTTTTCGCTACTTTTCCTATTTTTTTTGTTTTCACTAGGGTGGATGACGGGTTGGGATGTGTCTCAGGGTAGTATTTTTAATGGTTGTGTGGGAATTCTGATTTTATAGGTGTACGGCATGCTGTTTCCCGTTCCGGGACCATGTTTTTACTTCCGTTTCCGTATATTTACGGTCACCGTATTTTCCGATTGCCGCTCATTACGGTGACCGCTATGATGGGTGGCGGAATTGCACCTAGGGCGCCGTACGACGGCGGTGAGGGGCGTTTTGGGGACATTTCCGCCATCGCGGACTTTGCACTTCCGCCATGGCGTAGTGCTCGTGCCCGATGGGTCGGAATTAGCCGCACTTTACTCCATCGTGCAATGGCGGAAACGCTATTTACGCTATGGCGGTCAGGTCAGTTACTTTCCGCCAGGGTCGTAATGAGGGCCACTGAGTTGTTTTTTCTCGATGGGAAGGTTGTTAAATCAATTTATGTACTGACCACCATGGTGTTTTGCAAACCCCCCAGCTCTAACTTTCCACTATTGGCTACCAGTAACCACCCAATGTCATGTGTCAATAGTACACCCTATGGTGAGTTTGTCAGATTTTTTCACAAATGTTCAAATAAGGCAGATTTTGATTCACAGTCGGTCCATGTTGCCAAATGCTTTGCTGCTCTGGGCCATTCAAAGAAATTGATTGAAAATGCCTATTTGAAAGTACGTGGCTTAGATTGTGATTCTCTTTTGACTTCTTCTGGATCGGCCTATGACAGCAATGACAATCAAATTCAACTTAAACTGACTTATGGCCCTGTCTCTAAAAAGATCCACAATATTATCACCAAGTATTTGCATGTTGTACAGGCAGATAAGGAGCTGGTAGCGGGTCTTTCAGCCCACCCATGTCTTACTTTTCAAAGACCTCCTTCATTAAAGGAAAAACTGGTTCATAGTTTTCTTGACCCTAACAAGTGATCCAATTGGCCGGTGAAAAATTCAGTCGGATTTGTCAAATGCAACAAATGCAAAGTTTGTGATTATGCGTTATCGCAGTCTTCCTTTCAACATCCTGTCACAGAGTGGAATCTTTCAATTTGTGGCCATATTAACTGTAATTTGTTGTGTACTTTTTGAGCTGTCCGTGTTTAAAATGGTATGTTGGAAGTACTACCAACAAACTCAAATTTAGGATCATACCGCATGTGCGGGCAATTAAGAAAAAAGATTTTGTGTATCCAATTGCCAAATACTTTCAAGAATTCCACAATGGGTAGTTACAGGGTTTCCAATTTTTTGGTGTGGCCCAAATTGCCAAACATCCACATGGTGGAGACAGGACATTAAAGTTAAGACAACTCGAGACCAGATTGATTATTGACTTTCAAACAAAAGTTCTGGTGGGTCATAATATTGACAAATAACTATATACATGTATTGGTGTTTGATCACATCACCCATGATGTTGTTGAAATATATCTGATACTTGGTTTGCATTCCTGCTTTTTGTTTGAATTGGTAAATTGATGTGTCATTATCCCTTCTGATGTTCTTTTATGTATCCAGAAGGTCGACGGGAGGGTTTTGTTCTATTATTTACATTATGCTGTAATCTAATGGGCATTAATCTTTCAATGGTTCTTATCAAATTAACTTTTTCATTTTTTTACTTACTTTCTGTAATTCTTTACATTTTTGTAGAAATTCTCCTTCCTTTGATTTCTTTCCTTATTTCTTTCATTCTTCCTTTTATTGATGTTCACCTATTCTGGTGGTGTTAAGGTGTTTTGGTTTATCAATTGATGGTCACAAATATTTCCATTCAGCCTTGTTCTATTATTTACTTTTGTGCTGTTATTTTTAGGGTCTGTGGTATTGCCTCATGATGCTTAATTGTACATCTTTATTTTGGAACTCAGTGTGTCTAGATGATGCGTGCATGACTACATGAGATATGCACTTGGCACTTTATGCAATGTGCACTTTGTTATGCATTACGCATTCGATTTTTAGATATTAGGCTGCCTTGTATTAGCAGGCTTTCGTCTCGTGTTTTCTTTAATTGGCGTTATTTTACATTCTGTTTTTAGTTGAGTGTATGCATTTGGCATTTTATATAAATGCTGCTACACTGATGCAGCATGTTCTCCCCCCTTGCCTCTTTCTAACACTTTATATGCCTTATTAACTGATGTTCAGTGTTTGGGTCTAGGCACTCAGCACTTTATTCATAGGCCATCCTTTGCATGTTGCATGCAATACCATCAACATACCAATTATTCATGGCTAGTTGCCTTCCATAAAAGGTTAATTGTTCCATGCACTAAGCACTTTATGATATGCTTTATGGTGAGAACCTCATATGTGACAGTCCATGCCCGCTGGCATCTAGAGGCCGGCTCCATGCTTGTTATTAAAGTGCTAATCCTTGTTGCTATTTTTAAATGAATTTGTCATTTTAAATGTATTACTGCTATTATTGTTATTTCCTGCAATATTGTATTTATTTATTTATCGACTTTGGCAGCGACATATTGGGCCTCATTACGGCTTTGGCGGGTACGGGTTCCCTGAATGGGGAATTACCGGGCCATTCCGAGTTTGGAGGGCCCGGTAATTCCTCCCTCAGGGAACCCGGGCCCGGACCTTCCCTATTCCCATTCGAGCCCCCATAGGGCTCAATGGGAATGGGTGCAGGGAGCTAACAACGGGCCGATTACGACAGACCCGTTGTTAGCTCCCTGGTCCCCTCGCAGGACCCGGTAACGATGCCTGGTTTTACCAGGTGTTCTTACTGGGTCCCGCGAGGGGACCTTGTAATCAGGCGGAATGGGAATAACGGTCCGCATCCATTAGTGGACCCCGTTAACACATTCCGCCTGACTCGTACTGAGGCCCATAGTGTTCCATACCTCTTTCCAACATGTCTGACTTGCTCACAATTACTATTGTACTGATATGTAAACCATAGAATGGTGGTTCATTTGTATTTACTCACTCTGCACTGTTTATTTTTTCAGTGTGAACAAGTGCCAGGTGGGGCACAAAATGCGTAGCTGGTTGCGCTCTTGCCCGAACATTGTACATTATTAAAAATGTTTCTTCAACAGATCACTCTGTGCTTCTGTTTCTCTTTGCTGCCTATTGCTTCAACTGAGACACTTTTGTGTCATTTTTGTTTTTCAATATATATATATATAGATTCACTGAAAAAACTTTGTTAAAGGGACTTTATGGTTAAGTTGCAGTAACAAAAAACCATGAAATTCAGTGAAAAAACTTTGTTAAAGGGACGTTATGGTTAAGTTGCACTAATAGAAACCTGTGAAATTCAATGGAAAACTTTGTTAAAAGGATATTATGGTTACAAGTAAAACCAAAAACCTCAGCAGTTTGACAGTTATGGTAATCTAAGCAACCATAACTTGTGCTACCACCGTGCTCTGCTAAGAGTAACACCCAGGACATTAAAGATGACAT
This sequence comes from Ambystoma mexicanum, assembly GCF_040938575.1. NCBI lineage: Eukaryota > Metazoa > Chordata > Amphibia > Caudata > Ambystomatidae > Ambystoma > Ambystoma mexicanum. The sequence goes on along the minus strand of NC_090928.1, from coordinate 505,637,959 downwards.
CACAAATGTCATTGATGACATCACTGATGACATATATATATATATATATATTTTATATTTATAAAGCGCACAAAGCGGCCCATGGGCATCGTGGCGCTGTTACAACAAGGCTTACTTAGTTACATGAAAGACAGTGAGGCTTATTTGGTTACATGAGACAGCAAGACCTACTGTCTGTGGTTCCTAGTTACAGTGAACCCGATACCAGACAGTTGGTGGTTGGAACATGACATTGTTAACACGAAAAAAGGAGTTTGTAGTGATTCCATGGTTACAGGGAGCCAGCTAAAGATACCAACCTTCCTAGATTCGATGTCTGCCTGGGCAAATATTAGGTAGAGAGGGTTAGTTGAAGAGCATGGTTTTGAGTGCCTTGCGGAAGGATAGGTGTGAGGACTCATTCCTAAGGGTAGACAGCAGTGGTCGAAGTGAGCGGGAGCGGTCGGGAGTGGTGCTCCTCTACTTTTTTTAATGACCTTTTACAGCTCCTATACTTTTATTTTAAAAAGAAACCGTTCCAGAATGCTTTTGTTTTAAAATAAAAGTGTAGGAAGAAGTTGAAACTTGCACTTTCAGTGCACTTCACTGAACGTTCCCTTAGACAGCAGGTGCAAGTGTTTGGGGGGTGTATTGTGTGTGGGGGGGACGTAGTGATGTGGTGTGTTGGGAGTGGGTGCACTTTTTGTACACTTCGACCACTGGTAGAAGGGAGGGCATTCCAAAGTTTAGAAGCTAGGACTGGGAAGCTGGAGCCTCCAGCTTTAGCACTTTTGAAGGTGGGGACGTTTAACTGAAATAACACGATTGCTTGGGTCTGGAAGTTGTTGCTCAGACTCATTTTTAAGAGATAAGAGGGGGCTGTGAGAGATAAGAGGGGGCTGTGAGTGAGAGGCACTTGTGTGTTATGGCTATATTCTTGAATAGGATGCGATCTTTGACTGGGAGCCAGTGAACGTCACGCCTGGCCTGGTAGATGTGCTCCTTTTTGGGAATATTAAGAGCAGCTCTGATGCATTATTTTGAATGATTTGTAGTTTTTTTAGGTTTTTTGCCGAGGTGCCAGCCAGAACGACATTACAGTACTTGAGGTTTGCACTGATGGTGGCTCTGGCAATTGATATTCAGTTCTAAGTGGAGAGGTAAGGTTTAACTGCATTGATCAATTTGGTTGTGAATTCAGCTGAGGAGGCAGTAGCACTACCTTGGCGCGTCATGGAGAGAGTGGAGTCAAGGTATACTGTCAGGGATTTCACAGATGCTGAGACAGTGAGTCGGGTGTTGTCTATGTTACAAGTGCAGTATTGTTTGTCAAGCTTGTTGAGCGTCTCCTTAGGGCCAACCAAGAGGATTTATGTTTTGTCCCCTTTGAGGCAGAGTCCATTGGTGGCCATCCATGCTTGGATGATGGCATAGGTTTTGTCCAGTGTCTCTGCGTCTTTTTCGTAGGAGCCCGACAGGGGAATGAGAACCTGGGTGTCATCGGCATAGTTTGTGTAAGCTATACCGAGAGCGTCCAGTTTGTTAAAGAGGGGAATGGTAAAAATATTGTCCATGGTGGGTGATGTGCAGGAACCATGTGGGACTCCGCAGTGAAGGGTGGTTGGTGCCACGCAGGCCTGATATGAGAACACCTTCATGGCTCTCTCTTCAAGGAAGGAGGTGATCCTGGTGGTGGCTTCCAGGGTGAAATGGGCTGAATTTGTGAGATGTCTGCAATATATTGTGAAAGGTCTGTGAATGGACTTGAGTTACAGGTTTACATTGGTGAGGGTTGAGTAGAGTGGAGGCTGCAGTGGTTTTCTGTTCCGCTGTGTCATATCTCATGGCAATCTCTTTCTCTCTTTCTCTCTGTTCAGTGGGGTGTTGGTTTCTTTAGCACAGTACAGCAGGTAATGGTATTTTTTCTACAGGAAAGAGAGAAGAATCCGCCAATATCATGCAAGACTGGTGTAGGATGACCATCAACAGTGGCACTGCCCACACACATATAGGCACTTACAAACGGGGGGAATTGGGGCCTTCCTAATTGCCACTTTCCTTTTGGGTTAGGGCTGGCTCTGGCTTCCATCCTGTTAGGCTACTCACCCAAGACTGAATCCTTCGAGGCTCTCCAATTCTTTGCTTTGGCAACCACAGTTACTGGACATGTGTTTCTCTCTGCCATCAGTGGTTGTTGTGATGAATCAACTTTGTCGGGCACCAGTGGTCATGAGATGAATATTGGTTTCTAAACCATCAATCAGACCCACACCTCGAGTACACCAGAAGGGATCTGAATAGATTGGAAACTGCAGCAAATTATTAACCTCCTTGTCCAATTTTGGTAACGTGGACAGAATGGCAGGCTTATCTCTACAAGGTCGTGGTTCATTGGTTAGTTGCAACCCAGAAAAAAGTCAATTATTACCCAATGATAAAAGGGACTGGCCATTAAAGGTTGTATAACAATATCTACTTTATTATTATTCAACAGACAGTTCTAGTGCACTACAAAATGCAACCCACCCTGTAAAGAAATTCAGAGGACAGACAGTTTCAAGAAGGAAAAGGGATGCACTCCGGATATAGACAGGAGGGTAGTTGGTAAAGTAATTAATCACAATAGGGAGCAATGGGTTGTAAAATGTCAAAAGGGGCCTTCAGAGAAGGACCAGGGGGACAGGACCACAATATACCTTCAGCTTGTAGAGGTTCTTGGTGCTCGACAGTGTTGAGTCAGTTTCAGGGCACTTTGCAGCTCCTGCAACAGAGTTCAAGATTGGAGACAGCTGCAGGTATCAGGCGGCTGGCCGTTTGGCGAGTGAGGCTGGATCGATGGTTGCAGGCTGGCCTGCAATGCTGCTCGGGGTAATGAATCATTGTCTCAGTGCTGGTTGCTGGGTCTGAAGCACTGGTCGAGGTGTCTCAGACTGTGTTAGCAACTGCAGCATGGCAACAGTCAGTTGTGCAGTCGGTTGCAGCTGCAGGGGCTGGACTGGATCGAAAATGTCCTTTGTGGATGCTGGTTGATGCTTGCCGATGCACTCCCCCTAGCTTCTTCATTGGGTTTGTGTCGTCCTTTAAGGTGGACTGCCCAGAGCTGAGGAGAATGTTGCCGGCAACGGCCTTGTCCTGGGTTTGGTTCAGAGGCTCTCTGCCACTTCCCACCTAGGAAGCTTGCTTGCAGAGCCTAGCAGGGTATGCTGTGTGCTGGCTGGGTACCGGTTCTGGAAATGCTGGAGGGTCCTCTGGATTTAATATCTCCCTTTGTTTCGTAGAAGATATTTAGGGGAGTGATATTGCTTCCATCTTTGGAAATCCTGGCCTTCCTACACTGGCAGAAGCTGTGAGGCAGACTGCATCGTCAGCCAGGGTCCAAATGAGTTATTCTTGTTACTCCTTGCGAAGTCTTCAGATGATCTGTCAAAAGAATGGCTCAGCCCTCTTTTAAAGCCAAATGGGCGACAGTGATTTAGTCTAAGCCTACCTTAATGAACCAATCGTGGGTCCACATCAACAAGCTCCTGTATGCATGAGGTCATAACCAGAGTGCTTTGCAACAGAAAAGGTCAAGGGGTGAAACCATGTAATACTAAATCCCACCCAACTTCCTGTCTGTTGTGGATCAAAGGATCTCTGGTTAATTGAGCTCTCTGTGGTTCCTGATTAAAATGGAAACTCTTCCTTGAAGCTGCGGCGAGAACAGTCTTTCTGTCTCCTGCAAACCACATTCATGTACCTTCTGAATGGGTCCCCTGTGGGGATGACTGCTATAAACAGCTTTCCCAGACATGACAGGCCAATGCCCTTGATACTGAGAGGCAGGAGCTGGCTTCAGGTTCACAGAGAGCATATCAAAGGATGTTGGGGTTTTCATGTCCTTTGTTAGTTCTGTGACTAGGCCCCTCGTGGACCTGTTTGAATTAACCCTGATTAGTATGCAAGGCTGCCACCAGCAGCTACCAAAGGAAATAGTAGATCGATGAAGCCTTTGTTAGTTAATTAGGCTGGCCATGGCCGGACAAAGGTTTTGCCTCTCCCCCTCTGAGTTGCCTTGGTGTATTCTTGGCTGTCATAGGCCAACTAAATATGACAGGGGCAATGGCACCTCTAGGCTGTTCCACCCAGAGTACACAGGTCTATGTGTATGTCGTTTGGTGAGGATGGGAAAATGTTTGCAGATTAGCCCCGCACGTTTTCCGGATGTTGATCTAGCATCATTCGTTTTCATTTAAAATTCCAAAAGAAAAATCCAGGCGAGCGCACACCTGCCATGCGGCTGGTCAAATTCCTCAAAGTTGTCACCGGGTTTCTGTGATGATTTGGAGATGGTCTGGGTTTGTCCTTCACTTCTTCGGTGCAATGGTTTTCCTGTTTTTCTGCTTCGAATGTTGTATTCCTGAAGGCAACAAAAAGACACTGGTGAGCATGTGGCTTCTGAGGTATGGGTCTGCATAGCTACATCTTGGCAGGTGCTAGGATTTGGGTGCCCCTCTTAATGCATAATCAGCCTTTATTGCCTGGGTAACAGGAAGGAACTCCCACGCCGCTTGACAAGGCCAGAGATCTGGCCATGTCACATAGATCTCTTTGTTCGTCTCAGTTTCTTCATGCTTTTCCCCATCGTCCTTGTGTTTCCTCTTTCTTTTAATCTTTTCAACTCTTGATTCCTAAACTTTGTAATGCTTTCCATTTGGTAATTCATATTTGTTCTGCTCTATGTGTATTTAAAGCCCTTAAGTAAAATCTACTGAATACTGCCTTTTCAAGATTTTTCCTCTTGATTAGCATGTTTTCAAGAATTTGGTTTGCACTTTAGTGTTTGGTTTTGGATTAGTTTACTTAATTTACACAGGATTGCACTGTGTTTTTTTTGTTGTTAATTCAGTGCTTTGGATAAAGGCAGTGCATAAATGACTATTAATAAATAAATAAACGGAAGCTTGCAGCGGGACTTTGAGTGATGGTTGGAACACCCCTATATGATAGTGGGAACACCCCTATGTGATGGTGGGAACACCCCTATGTGTTCCGAGGAGTACCCTGATGCTCAACACAGTCAACAGGGGTCCTGTGTGGAACAAGCCATGGCATGCTGCACCATCCAGCTGTTAGGACAGATAGAGAAGATAAAGGTAAGCCGGCTTTGCCGTATTCTTAGTGATCCTGGTAGGATGGGGTTAGGCTTCAGTGTGAACGCCTTGTTGGGGGAGTTGCCAGTCTACAGCCCAAGGAAAGCAGCAGGTTTCACTGAACTGGCAGATCCACTAACTACTTCACCCACCAGTTAAAATGAACTTGAGTTTGAGGTGTTCTTTGGTAAGTTTGCACAGGTAGTAAAGCTCAGTGGCAACGCGCTTGTCTTGGAAGCAAGACGACGTAGAGTAACACAAGTTTGAATCCTCTTCAGTATTAAGTGCATTGTAAATAACCAATTATAATAATAAGTTGGTCACTATGTATAGGATCTGTCGCTTTAGTGTCATGCTGACATAGGACCATACATCTATGGGATGGTATCGATTGAGATCATATACTCAGAAATGCCAATATGTGATATTTACAGAGCCGAAGTTAGTTGCGGTTTGGAGATGAATTGAAGCGGGGAAATAATGACTCATTCCTAGTCTTTGATTGATATATAATAGGGCAACACGCAGAAAATAACAATGTAAACAGAATGTTTCCAGTCAACCAACAGTATGATGGATATTAATAAGATTAGTAAGGCAAGCTGATTCTGTGGAATGTAGACAGGGAGATCGTCCAATGGAAAATATGAAAATATGAGGTAATTGATTTAAGAAGCATGTAAGTTATAACAGACAGATGACTGATTTAAAGCAACCTCCACTTTCTTTTTTTAAAAAAAATGTATGTAACTTGCACAATTACCGTATTACATTGTTTGCATTTGCATTATTTGATGTTACAGTTGTTTAGTCGTGTAGAGAATTGGATTTGCACACAATCACATACACAAATCTTCCTGGTCTTCCTCTCTTATATTTTTGTCAGATAAGTATTGCCTGAACCCACCGCGGATGTCTTTCAGTCGGCAGGTCGATGGTTGTAGGCTCGAATATACTTCCTCATTATTATTTGGCACAGGTCATGTCTTTTCCAACCATTCAGCCACCACAGCAGCTTCCTTGCTTTTCCAGCACATTAATATTACACGTTTTGCTAATAATAAGCCCAAAACTAAACAGCTTGCGCAACCTCCACTTTCTGAGTGTACATCCTCAATGAGTTTGAAGACAGCAAAGACGATGCCAGAGGTCAAAATATAATGTTCCTTTTGATTAAACTGTGAACATGCATGTGTAGTGGTGCAGTGGTAGCAGGCCTAGACAAACTTTCAAGCACAAATTCAAATCACCCGAATTTAATAATAATAATAATAATAATAATAATAATAATAATAATAATAATAATAATAATGATATTGTGTTGAGGCTGTTTGTTCATTTGCTCTGAATGGTGGTCACCCAATTAAATCATTCTTACAAGCTTCAGTGAATGTTTGACCTGATTCCCACTATTTACAGGAATGTCACCCATATGGCAATCCTGGAGGCTGATTAACTTACATACATCTGGCAGAATTTCAATAAATCTGCATGTGTTAATGGTGGAAATGGATAATGCACTGTAGTGGATCAGCTCACTCTTGTATAATTTTCTATAATGCTGAGAAAGGTCGTTATTGACCCATCTGTGTACCACATTACAAAGAGGGTGAGTTAAAGATCTTCGGAAATTCCCATGTTGTCACCCTTTTTGAGGGGAACATGCAGGCATTTCCCTCCCACAGTGCAGGGAACGTTTGTGATTCCCCTCACCATTCTGACACACTCCTCGAAGCTGTTCCAGTGATCTTGTACATTTTTCCCCACTTCTTATGCTTTCACCTTGATTCCCTCGTTCTGCATCCGGGAACAGTTGATTGACACCTGGTGCCTTCTGAAATGTATCTTCAAGAGAACTGGTAGAGGGCTAATATTCTCTATAAGCAGACCCAAGAAAGATGCCATAATGGTATCGTTGGAACTGCTGTCACCTGCAGATATCGATGCTAACATGCACACAGTTTACATTCTTTCTGAAAAATTCAAATGAAGGAATGGTGACCAAAATTGATCAGCAATATTCTAGCCTGCTCAAAGGTCAAGCTGTTTGGGAGCTGTTCAGTGGCCATCTCCTAAGGAGGGAAAGGAGGTCATTTTAATGCTAAGGAGTATAATTCCTGGCTCTCTGTATGGTCTGTGCACAAAATGGAATTTCAGTTGCAAAATGGTACTTACTGTAAGAAGAGATAGCACTGGAACAAGCAAGAATGCATTTTTCTCCCAATTGTGTGTGTGTGTGTGTGCACGTGCGTGTGTGTGTGTAAAGTATGATTCTGTAACACAAGAAAACGAAAGTAATGAGAGAATAAGAGAAGTTCTGGCACCTCACCAGTTCTGAAGCTTCAAATACAAGCAGCCAATTTGCAACAGGGTTGCTCTTCATTGTCTGTGAAACACGAGTTGAGCCGAGGCCAGGCAGGCGAGGGGGCTCTTTGATGATTTGCGGAAAGATGCCCTGTAGGATTTGGCAGGTACTCTGCTCGAAATCCAACGGACACATGACTTGCGAGAAGAAACTAAATTACAACTCTGAAAAATACACGCTGAATAAATGTTCTCCTGTTTTTAGAGAGTAAGAGCTGAGCTGAGACTGAGCATGATGCAAAGAACGCGCGGCTGTAAAATGACGAGCAGTAGCTGCTGGCCCCAGCTTTCTGGACACAGTATAAATGACACTGGAGGGGCTCCGCGAGGAGGCACGTGGTTCCATGAGCAGCATGGAAAGAGAAGAGCTGGGTGTTATCATGTGAAGTCTCTCTTCCAAAGCGTATCTTTATCTGTGTTCGATCCACTGTACGTATAATGTGTTATCCACTATAGGTTGTGCGTGGATTGCTGAAACACGAAATGCACTGTACAGTATGGGGACAATGCGTCATCATCATCACGTCAATATATTTGGCCTGGTTTTCTCAAAATATAAGAATCTAGCATGCTATCAGAAAAGTATATTAGAGGCACTGTTAATTTCAGCTATAACCAATTATTACATGATTCTAGTGAATCATATCTTCCTTTTGTACAGGTCATATCCGGTAGGAAAGTTCATGTGTCAAGCTTTCACCTCAGGGGCATGCCTGCCCTTTTGCCAGGTTGATAAAGTTCGGGCGATCGCATTGGGTACAAATGGCATGCATTATTAGAGTGCTAAGAAGCAGAAATAATCCCTCATGAAAACAATTTTAAAAATCTGACATTAAACTTTATATAGACAACGTATGTTTTCCAACCATTCCCATGAAGACCAGCCAACACCTATTGCTGATAACGCAGCACTCTGATCCTCCCTGTGATTAAAACAGGGGCGGCCGTGACGTCACTTGCAATCCCCGGCCACCCAGAGAGAGTGCACATGTCCGGAATTGCAGCGTCAAACCATTGCCTGACCCAGACAATTGGAGCATTGCTTAAAAGTCTGCCGCGTGAATATGACTGGAGGCACCGCGGCCTTCTTACCATTCTCCGTCATGGTCACGCAAAGAAGAGGAGGCTTGTCGAGTATTAAGTGATAGAGTAAATTACATTAAAAAACTAAAAAAAAAAAAAACTTTTAATTCTCTATTTTGGACAAAAATAACTCTAAAAAATGCAAAACTTTTTTTTTTAATGGCCTTCATTTCATTTTTGTAAGTGTCTGTAACGATGCATCATTTGTCCAGGTAAATAGGGGGGGGGGGGTAGGGTCGCTTGGGGTTCTGCACTATTTACCTTTTTCTTGGTGAATAAAGTCTGCCCGCCTCTTCTTTGTAAACAAATAAACTCTAATTGTGTTCCTTATAGGAGTGCTTAATGATAATACAACTGTTTTCCTTTTAAAACCTGTACTTATGGAGTGCTGAGTGGGCCCAGTAACCTCTGCAGAAGAGTACAGCTCATTCATCTAGACCTGTTTGCTGCTTTGTAGACTTGAAATTAATTTTATATGTGCAATCTTGGAAGAAAATTGAGACTCACTTGTCATAAAAATAAAATCCGGGTTGGTTTAATTAAAACGATATTGCATTCAGATGCTTTAAAAACCTATGTTGCTGCTTGGGCCTTCCGAGAAAGCTTTTGAGAGCATTCTTTTGTCAAATATGATTGTGTCTGATGCTAAGCAGAGTGCAAGATTTGCAGTAACACGCTGTTATGTTTGCACCCGCATGAGCAGCCCGCTGGAGTGTACTTTAGAGGCGTATTATATGATATAGTTCTGTTCTGCGCGGTTAATAATCAGTTTCCCTATAACATGGAGGAACCTGATAGCCGAATTAGTCCTGCAGGGTGTCTAATGGGAGAAATCAGCGCCAAATGCCAGCTTCCATTCACTACTGCTCCAGAGAGTTATGTATCTGATTCCAGAGCGGCTATTTTATGGTGAGCTATCTGCATTGTTTTACCTCCAGCATTGTAACCATGTTGAGGTTTAGTTCACATTAAAAAAGGTATCAGCGTTGTCCAGCTTGTTTCAAGTTCAACTGCTGATTGTCCATCATGGCAAGGCGGGGTGCCTGATGCCACCACCGTGGGAGGTTAGTAGACACAATATAGGCTGCAGGCAGGTTGTTAAATAGAGTGAGCTGTAGATTGGGCTTCATTACACCCATACAAAGCTGTATTTGAAGTGCACATGTACAGTGATTCACAGAGAATGTCAGCCTGCAAATACAGGTTCTGGTTGCTCATCTGTAACGTGCCTATTCTGCAACGTCTTCATCCGTAACTGAAAGTGGCACTTCTCTGCAGGTTCTTTGACTGAGACTACCAGCAGGTGTGCTATTTTGGCGCTTGCTTCGAGTGCTACCTAGCAGTTGTCAAAAGTTAGGCCAGGCACAACTGGGCTCACCCAAGGCAAGCAGCATGGCGCACCCGCCTCATTATAGGTACCTGCATTTTTTAACCAAATCACTGAGCACTGCACTAGCTCCCCTGGCTCCCTCTCCCACCAGCATTCTATTTAAAACGACATGTATTGCCTAGAAATCAGTCTAGAATGGAACAGCAGCATCCTTGGCGCCTGATCTCCACCTTTCTGTGGGCTCTTGAACATCGTGTAGCAAATCTATTAAATGGTCGGAGTCTAAGATAGCCCTTGCATGATGCAGTCCTTCTCCTGCCATGTCCTGACCGTTCGGAACTCAATCCTTGCAGAGGTTTGAAATGGCCCATCCATCCCCCAGTTTCACAAAACACTAAAAATGTGGCTCTTTCAACAATGCCTGCCAGATGAATAAGAATCCCCCCAAACCCCATCCACCAACAGTACGGTGCTACTGTAGGCAAGGCCAAGCCCAATGCTGACACCCTCCTGTTGTAAAGTGAATCGGCTGCTGTTGAGCCAAGTTTACGCTATAAGTATTACAAAACAAGTTTGGCTTAGTGCCATACTCAACCTAGAGACTCTTCAAAGTGCTACCAGGTTAAAGTGGAACGAAAAGAGAGTGAGGAGGGGGGTGTGGCAACAGGGTAAGTAGGTAGGTTGATCAACATTCTCCACAGGGCATCTGGGCACATTCATGGTGGACAAACAGGCACACGTAGTGATGAGTATATCACATTGGGAGCATGCAACAATAGATTTTGTGGGCCCGAGGCTGGATCCCTTTGGGAACTAGTGCAGAGTTTGGGGACAGTGGAAAAGCCAGCTGCAGTTAAGTAGACCCAGAAAAGGTAGAGCCTCCTATGGTAGACCTCATGCAAAATAGTCCAGGGTAAAGTATAAGGTAAATTTGCGGACGTCGGTAGTCCAGCGGTCAGTTTAGGAAGGCACTCGGGAACAGGTGGGTATTTAGTGCCTGACATCCCATATCATTTGCTACCTTTTGAATTTGTTGAGTGTTGTTATACTGATGAGTCCACTGTTTGTTGGCCTGAAGTTCTAGGAGGGGAAATAACATTTAATTTTATTGGCCAGATATTTTGGGCCCATGTTTCAGGAGACTTAAGAGCAAGACATAAGACTTTGAGTTGCTCTCTGGCTCCGGACGAAAGCCAGTGGAGGATTTTCAGGCCTTTCAAAATGCAGTGTTCCCTATTTAGCCTTAGAATCAGTATTGCAGCTGTGCTTTTTTTTGATAATTTCAAGGCTTTTAAAGATTCTTTTGTGTTCCTATGGGCACATCTTTTAAACAGCCAAAGCTGGCCAGGACTATTGCTTAGGTGGCTTTAACTTTGTGTTGGAGTTCTAGGAGGGATAGGATTTTTCTTAACATGTTTACTGCAAGGTAGGCCTTGTTTGAGATAGTTTGAATATGGGGTGAAAACTTAATTTCTGTATCAAAAGCCTCCCATAAACGTAAGACTGCATTTAGGGGAGCCGGGAAGAACCTGTTAACTGAAGGCAAGCATACACTATGTGTTGGGTTTGTGGTTTTTAACATAAGATAATCTCTAGTCTGCTTCCAATAAGGCAGAGTTTAGGTGACTGGGGTCAATGGCCATGTTGGTCTGGATTTGTTGAAGGAAACCTGTGATGTTGTGGTGGTTATCCATGCTTTTTGCAATCTAGTCATGAAGCAGGTAGTCATGGATATATCGTTGGATAGGGGTCCTGAATGATTTCATGACTTTTTTTTCCCAGGATCTTAACTGGGCATGTACATGCCACTGTGATAGTGATGGTCCTTGGGGAACTTCGCAATCTACGGCATGATTCACATAGTGTGAACATGGGTTTTAGCCATTGACGGGGAGTGTTGTGATTAACAATGTCATATGCCACAGCAAGGTCTGTAAGAATACTGCAGGTTGATTGCAGTCAAGGGATTGTTGACGATTTCATCTTTGCTATTATGATGAATCATTTTAGTTCAATTACATGGTCCAAAGCCTGACTACTGGTGATGTAGAAGGGTATTGGCCATTGGCAGAGGCATGTTTTGGTACTAATGGGGGTGAGGGAATAATTATGGGACCCCTTTGAGATGGTCCTAATTCCCAACTTTGTGACATTGCATCTACAAGAAATCATGTTAGTGTGCAGTGACATGCTTTCTGTAGGTCATTACCTATTTATTGTCAAGAATAAGTAGTCTAATTTGTTGAAGAAGAATTGATAGAATGTACAAGTCATTTTCATTATTTCGTCATTTGCCTGCACTGTTTTGATTCTGTACTCCCTGTACACTTTCATCACCCATCTTGCTTCTCCTGAACCTCTCTTTCTCTCCAGCAATGTTTTCTTCTCTGCTTACTACCCCAGGCCCGGCATAATACTCTCCCCCTTTCAGTTTCCCTCTGGTGCCCCACCAGTGGTCTCATTTTTCCACTGCGCCCCTTTTTTTCTGGTGCTACCCTGTAACTGTTTGTGAGTTTTTTCTCTTCATACACAGTTTTCTTCCCTGCACCTTTCCTTGGTGCACTTTCTCCATTGTCTGTACCACTGTTTTCTGCCCACCAGTCAGAACCTACTCTGCAAGGTCTTTCCTGCACCCATTTCCCTGTCCTCCACACCCCTGCACCCTCCATCCTATCTGTGCATACACACACACACACACCACACCTTAATCCACCTCTGACATTACACACTTCTCTCCTCTGCACTTATACTGACGTACCGTCACCTGGTTGGATGGCTCAATGGCTGGATAGATGATGATGAAAAACAGGGCCAGATTTCAATGTCTTCTCCTGGTTCACAAATCTATCCACGGTAAGGCACCGTTGTATCTATCGTCCTCTATCCAACTCTACAATCCTTCTTGTAATCTCTGCTCTGCCTCTTCAACTACCACTGTGGCTCCTCGCCCTGTGCACCATCACACTCAATCACGATCTATAGAGAAAGTGGTTTTACTAAACAGAAATATATAAAAACATTTCATCAGAGCAGTAGAGCAGTACAAGACTTTTATAATATGTTGATGATAATCTCCAACATAGAAAGGAAGTTCAATTTTGTCACTTCCAGCAATTAAAACACAGAATCAAGTGTATAAGTCACAACGAAAGAAACATATGAGGCATTTTACATTAGATAATGCCAATGTACTTGGATTTTTCTAGTGCTATATCTGCACGTCAGTGTATGAATACTTTAATGGCCACTCAGGTGCCAGCGAATAGAAAAATCCAACAACTTGTACTGTGAACACACACTTAGATTATAAAGGCACCTCTGAACGAAGGGTCCTTTCTAAGGATCTAAAACTTAGTGTAGACATATGACATAATATAATGTCTAGAGTTTTTAACACAGTCTATGACAACCATTCTACACATAGATCTAAAAAACACATGAGTCCTGCTCATGCTATATCAGAGTCGACCAGTTTCATAACCATATCTCATTCTGGTTATCTTCATCAGGACTTTTGTTTGATAAGGTCTTGATTGCCTGTTCTGGGAACGCTGTCTTGCGCCCTTACGTGTGTATTCCTATTCCACACTTTACTGTGGACCATCACGGCTCAGGAAACATCTTGGAGGAGAGCGCACCAAATAGCACATTACCTATTTAAGTATTAGCTTATATACAATCTTAGTTACTTCAAAGCAGCATACATCAAAGCTTCACTGTGTCTGCGCAATGCATCTAAGTTTCAGCGAGCTGGTGTTACTGTTACAATGCTATCCTATGTGCCCTGTGCTTCATCTCGCTTACGCTCTTTCTCTCTTCATGCTCCACTTATATGGACTTCTCATCGCCCAGACATCTGAGAAACTGTCCCCCCTGAATTGTTAAGAACTAAACTAAAAGCATACCGCCACACCTCTGAGGCACCCTCTTAACCTGCCTCTCATCTGCATGCTAGCCAACCTTTTTCCCTCTCTTCTAACCTGTCTCGGGAGGATAGCTCAGGGGCAACGCTCTCACCTTAGAAGCAAGAAGACGCGGAGCAACACAGGTTCAGTCCACGCTTAGAAACCTCTAGGTATTAAGTGCATTATAAATAACCAATTACAATAATTATTTTTATAATTATAATAATTACCTGCCTCTGTTCCCCCTCCCTCTGCCTCCACTAACACGTCACCCATCATGGTGACATCCTGAGAACAGCTGGCCGTACCGCCTACATACACTAAAAATGTATAATGTTGGTTTTCCTTAATCTATGTATGTCCACTTCTGTATTGTCCCTGGTGATTGTTCCATTGACTCCCCTCCAGAACCTGGTCAGAATGTCCCTCAAACACACCCCATTATTAGACGCTCATTGCACCCTCTCAAATCTGATTTCTTATCTATTGTACATTCTTTTGGGATCAAAAGGGCATTGTTCCTTCTGCATATACACAAATAAATAATACACGTATTGCTTACGTTTATCTCTTCTGTTTATCCTACTACACCCTTCTCTGTCCTCCCCTACACCAAACCTGTCCTTGAATGCACATATGTCCTCTCTTGTGCATTTTCACTTTCTCCATGCGCCCCAGTCCTCTCTGTCTGTATCCAGTACTGTATGTGAAACCAAATGTTTAGGGGCAGGGGTCCCTGGATCATCAGCAAATGAGAATGTTACAGAAAGCTAAGGTGTGTGGCCACAATACTAATAAGTGGTCATCATTTGATTGTACTTCATGATATAAGTAGCACCAACCTCACATCATGTACAAACTTTGGAATCCTTGTCCATGAACATTCACTAGCCCCGGAGCTTTGATTATAGCTCCTGCTCTATATAAGTGACCTTCAATCAAGCAAGGCGCCTCGCTTATTGCCCATCACCCACTGCCAGTTGAACTGCCCCAAGAACCTCCAGAAAGACCCTTTATTGTTATATAGTGCTTAGTTCTTAAAATGGTCACCATTTTATAAAGCCCCAAAATAGCAAGATAAGTGGACGCAAGAACTGGTAAGTAAAGTCACAGCCCCGTTTTAAATAAGGTTGGTCATCTAGGATAGCAAGCACAAGATGCCAGGTTTCCTGCTTCCACATTTCTCATCTCCCCCCAATGACACTTTTACACAGAAAAGTGATAATAATACCCAAACTCAATATCATCCTTTCCATGTAACTATATCATAATTCATTGAGTACAAATAAGAGATATACATTTTGTATGCAAATTGTAATTTGTATTATTATATTATATATTAAAAACATTGTAGTCTTTTAATTCATATATCAAAAAGGGAATCTTGATCTTCCAGGAGCCATACAGCCAGCACACAATTGATCAGGAGCGATTTGGATAAACAATTAGTCTAATCACTTAACTCATCTAATAAAGTACATAACCAAATTATTTGTATTCATGAGCTATAAAACTTTTATTCATACTACATCCTGATCATTTGTATACACATTTACATAAAAAACATACTATTCAAAATATGGTGCTCGATAAAAACAGCAAACATACAATTTTAAATCTCTTTACATTCATACTAACATAATTCCTGAAACATCAAAGCTCCCACCATAGGAAACCAGGCACTGATAATCTCTCTCGACTGAACACGTAATCACAATTACGTGTAAAGGTGTGGTTGAATGAGTCCTACTTACATCACCATTCATAAGTAATGTGTCATTCACAATCTATAGTTCAGGCACATCGTCCCTAATCTGTAGCTGTACTGTAGATGGATATTGCTGACACAGTGTGTTTCTGCCTTTTCCCGAACACTCAATGGTGTGTTCCGGCTCTTATTGGCTTGGCCTTCATCAGCACATCACTTATTCACGTCTTCCGTTAGTGTGTTCCAATGCAATCACTCCTACAAATTAATATGAAAATGTCTTTGCCACACAGATTGAAATGTCTCTCTGAAATATTATTTTCTATGGCATTGCGGCATTACATAGCCCTTTGCAAATTATGCATTTTATTATGTATGTAAATATAGATTCACAACATATTTTTATGTGTGGGAACAATTCATACCTTTCCATATGTCTATAATCCGGTACTTTGGTCTTTGCACTCAATCACATAAAAAGGTTTTCTTTTATCACCTTCATTTCATGTCTGAGGACATTGAAGAAAGACTACTGTTAGAAGTTTCCTCCCTTTCAGTTGTCTATCAACTTGTGTCTACTTTGCCTATTTGGAAACTTACCTCAAAGATGTGAGCTTACTTCGCTCAGGTGTTCCTTTCATAGTGATTACTGTCTCTTCTCCATACCGAGTTTAATTTGAAAGCAAGGGTTTATGATTATCCCAGGAGAACAAGAAAATAATTGGTCATGCCTATGTGTTCATGTGACTATATCGTTTCAATACTCGTGCCTGGAGCAGAGTGTTCCTGGAGCTATTTCATTGCTCATATGGACAGCATCCACTTGTGCTTACATGTCCATGTACAAGCAGCAGGTTCACTCGAAAACTAACACCAAAAGTGGAGATAACTTTACCATGTTTGTGTGTCCATATTCACTTCTAGTCAGGCCTTTAAGTGGGCCGGGGATAGCCGAGGCCGAGCCCCAGCAGTCTCCCAAAAGGGCTCCTGAGCTGAGGCACTGCCAGGGCCCACCCCCGACTAGCCCCAGCCACGCCGACACCTCAGTCAGGCAGCCTGTGTAGCTGAAGCGCTGCAGTTACACAGGCTACCTGCAGCTGTCGGCACTTCGGAAGTACCGACACCTGCAAGCAGCTTGACATCTCTGTACCCAGAAACAGGAGGAGGGCTGAGCTGCCTGGCTCTCTTTTTGTTTCCGAGTAAATAATCATCAAGCAGCAAGGGCCTTCATGCAGCTTCATGACTTAGCTTGAAAACAAAAGGAGTGCTGGGCAGTCCAGCCCTCCTCCTGTGTCTGAGTGCAGAGACATCAGCAGCAGGGTGACCTTTCATTCAATGAGCCGATGGTTAAAGCATTGACTACCAACCGCTCCTTGGATGAAAGGACTGCCTGCTCTGTGTGAGCTGGGGTACACTGGTGTCACACCTTTGGTGCGGCCAGCCCCTTCTTTTGTTTAAAAGGAGGGGCTGGGTGCATCAAAGGCACTAATGCCAGTGTGCACCATCTCTACTTCTATTACTAGCACCCCCCAAACTTAGGCGAGAGGGACCCCCCTTGGGGGGCGTGCCCTAAGTAGGCCACAACTTCGAAGGAGAGCCTCCCTCGATTTCTAATGCCACTAAATGCACTGCTTCTACTGCTGTAGCAGGATATCTAAGAATGCTAAAGGTGCTGAAAGCTCCCGTGCAGCCCTGAAACCGGTTTCTGGCTTATCGGTCGTATGCTAGAAGCCGGCTCTGATGCTTAGCTTTCTGGGTGCCGTATCCTGGAGAAATAAGAGCATACGTGGTCTTGAGTGTCTACTTATTTCACGTACACTCTGAATGGACCACCAATGTGATGACCATATTTGAGCGGCGTCTCATGTGAAAAAAGCCAATTTTAGCTTAAGTGGATGCATTCTACTAAATAATAATATCCAGTATTCTAAAGGTTGTAGAATATAAGGGGCCTCTTATATTTCCCTTTAATTAATTAACTCACACAGGACTTGTATGAAAGAATCATGCAGTGATTTTACTGTGCTCTTATCAAAAGGTGGGGTCTGTTGCCCACTGTACAAAGTTTTAAACAGGACCCATCTAAAGACAGGAATTAATTATTTTTAAAGGACATCTCGCTCCCAAGATGTGGCAAAAACTATCAACCTTAATCGAAAGAAAACTGTTACCTGTTGTACATGACTACATGCTGCACTGCCTCTACAAAGTCAGACATGTGGGGGGGCTTTTTTAAAGCACTCTACCAGATCCACCTTAAGTGAGCGATTGCAATGTTTGAAATTGAGCACATTTAGAACATTACAATGCAGGACCAAATGCATGATGATTGTACCCATCACAATCTTGCATTTCTTTCTTACATTGAAGGGAGCAACAACATGCTTGCAGCCGAGGCAGAGAAGTCCCAGTGTGGCAGGTTTCCATCTGATAGGCGAAACTACCAGATGAGATGTTTTTGAAGGTTTAGGAACTCTAGTAAATGAATTCTGCCATGACATCCAGATCAGGTTAAAAAACTTACTTTCAGACAACAATCTGTGTTTAAAAACGGTCATGGTGGCTATGTACCATGATGGGACAGCCACCTATTGAGTGTAAAATTGCACTTAGCAAAAACTATATAAAGGGCTCCTAGTCGATTCACTCACTAAAATGTGCAAACCTGTTTTTGATTGGCAAACTGAAACAAAAGATTTAGAGGAACATTTCTGGATCTATCAGGAAGGCGGCCTCCAAATTATTTATTGCTGGCATGTCTAGAACCAAAGTTCTTCTACATTTCACATTAGCCTTTTTGGGAATAAAAAATAAAATGTTGTTGAATGTAAACTAACAGGTTTCAGGGTAAGGCCTGGTCAAGGTTCGGTTGAATATGATAATAAAGAAACATTTGATTTGATATAGTGGCCTAAGGGAGATAGAGTTATAATTGGAAACATCCATCTGATGTCATTTGTATTGTAAACTTTCCAGTATCTCCTATAACTTGCAGAGGTTTTGTGTACTTCTATCTGAGGCTGAGTTTTACCCACAACAATACGTTAGGGCCAATCCAGGAGGCCCCCTTTTTTTTCTGCCCGGGAAGTTTTGTCACCTTCCCAAAGTAACTGGGGACACCT
Organism: Ambystoma mexicanum; assembly: GCF_040938575.1. Lineage (NCBI taxonomy): Eukaryota > Metazoa > Chordata > Amphibia > Caudata > Ambystomatidae > Ambystoma > Ambystoma mexicanum. The sequence continues at coordinate 505,619,336 of NC_090928.1, read as the reverse complement.
TAATGGGACTGGGTCAGAACCAGTGCGTCAAGGGGAAGCTCTCCAAGCACAATGGAGAAATCACACCAACAAGATAGTTACTGAGTCACTTTGATCTCAGGAAACATGAGTGGGAAAATACTGTAGTTTAGAAGAGGAACTGTCCCCAGATGAATGTATCCAGTATCTTGAAATGTCAGTACGCCCTCGCACCCCTTAGTTGAATCATATTTGGGCACAAAAAGAAGAAGGATTTACCAGAAACATTTTGGGGTTATAATCGGCCCAAAGACCTCAGCCATTTGGATGAAGATAAAGCTTTTCAAGGAGGGCGAGAGACCTTCCCCTCAACCACTTCAGATGAAAATTTGGAGTGATCTGCAGCTGAAAAATGACTGCCCGCTGCATAGACAATGGTACCCAGGACACTGTCAGCTGAAGTGGCAAAACCTGCAAGTGTCCCAGGCACACTCCCTGGCTGGGAAGGACAGAAGAAGCAGTCACCTTTCCACACAACCGTGGATAGGACTTCACAGAACACAAAGGACCTGCTGTTGGATAGCCTACATGCTGCTTAGACTAATTATCCAGGAACCTGCCTAGTTAAGTTCCAAACCCTGAAGTGTTACTGGAAACCATCCTGGTTTTAAAGACTAGAAGAAGGACTCACCTTTCTATAAAACCCTAGACAATGCTAGACAGCACCCCAAGAACACAAGAAGCTGCCTTCACACTCTCTGCAATTTCAAACTGTTTTAAATGCTTGCAAGTTATGCTGGCAAGAGCATGGTCTGCCTTCTGTAAGCTACTACTAGCCAAGACCTTAGCTTGCCACTTGTTGAATTGCACTGCATTACTGAATCTTGTTGCACTAGCTTGCCCACATTGAAACTGATTTGATGCACTGAAAAGCATCTGAATCCCAGAATTAAGCTATGAGGGTACTTAAAGTGGATCTGTCCCACCTGGCCTTATTCGTTGGGCCCTGGTGATATTTAAGACACCACATTTTACCTTAAAAGACACATCCTTAAACATGAACATCGTGGCAAAGACAATTACCTGCGTGCCTATGTTTTAATTCCCAGAGAGTCAATTTAAACTAAAAGTCTGCCTATTTTGTGTAGTTCTGTATGTGTGGGAGTTAATGTTTTCGTTAGTTTGTCTGTCCTTTTAGATGAAGAAAGTATCATATTTTGAATAGAACCTTGATTGGATATTTCCTCGACTTTGGTAGCATAGTACTATTGCTGTTTTGGATGCTTCCTTGCTGGCTCACACTCCCATGGAAGTAATCCCATTGTTGAGCATTTGTCTGGTCACCTTCTTGTAAACATTGACCGTTATTGCTCTTTTTTTAAAACTCTTTCTGGTAGGCGTGCTCTGCACTCTGCAGCTATTTGATATCTGTGGGGACATGGCACGTCTACGATAACTTGGTTTGGGTCCTGTTTTGAACAGTCTCAGAGCACATGTCTCTGCATTGTGTACATAACCTTCTTCTCAGCAGAATAACATGTTCCTAGGGTCAAAGTGAAGTTACCTTCTTCTGCCTTTTTATAATTTATTATGCAGGTAGTACAGAACACTACTGAAATACACTACCTCTTTGTGAATCACCCCATACCACTGTGGTATTATTAACTTGTGAATGAGGGCCGACAAGTGAATTTGTATAACGACTCCCCGTTCTGAAATTCAATTAGATGGTCAGTATGAGTTTTCCAATTGTGTGAAATACATTTGGAGAGTTTTACAACTTCATTTAGCTGAATGGCTATCCTTCCACAACATGGCGAACATCCATTTGTACTTAAGTTACTCTTAGTCATCCTTTTACAAAATATTTCGAGAAAGGTTGCTGATCCCTATTTGTGACTTTAGGACAGTTTCCTCAACCTTGCTTTAATAGTGGAAACTTTTTTGAATATATGTACATTGCACCAAGAGGATGGTAAAACACATCTCGATAGACCACAAACAAAATCGATGAGCACTGGCAAATGCCTAATGCCATTTTCTCGCATAAGCACGAGTACATTTCTCATGCTACATTCCTCGCATCATGATGGGCTCCATACGTGGCGGTGAGCTTGATCTATTACCCATATAGACCTAGGCAGTAATAGGCTGCAGAAACGCACGGGTCTTTCCCGGCCCTCTTTTACAAAATAATTGATATCAGCCATTACTATACAGGCTGGCTTGAGACATTTACCAAATAATATGTGTTGCAGATCAACTAAGATGACAGCAACTTGAGCCATAGAACAGCTCCACACCCTTGGCAGACGAGGCACGCCAGGACCCGAAAAATCAGTCACAGACCCGAAACATAAGCAATTCAAACAGGTATTTTCAGCAACACACACATCAAAATAGAGTCGTTATTTTTATGTAGATACACCTAATTCTTAATTTTCAACCTTGTTTGACCCATAAAGACAATTGTTCAACCGGGAAACACAACGTTCATGTTCTATGCTGGAAACACAAAATGTGTCGACTTGATAGGTGTATTGCTATAAGAAATGCACTCTCAGTCACTCAATACTAACCCTCACACTGTCTGTTGTTATACTACAGTGACATTATATGATTGTATAATATAATGCAAAAAATGTGGGCACTAAACCATTTGGTTGTTTTGTTTTGATACAATACGTAAATAATCATAACAAGGGTGTTTTAAACCTAAATTCTTTTCCTGCCTTGATTTGGAAAATAAAGTAAATGTTATGTACCATACAAAAGTGGTGATCTACTGAATGAAAATACAGATTAAGCCTTTCACAATCTGTTAGATGTATTGTGTAATACACCTGTAAGTGTTTAGAGGGAGAGGTAGCCTGAGTCCCCCCAGTCCTTTTCACTATAACATATACGTGACAAAGTGATAATTCGTTAAGCCTTCCAGGTGGCCATAATTTCCTAACCAGTCCCAATGTTCAACTTTTTAGATAGGGAAAACCTGTATGTTTGAGAAAATCCCTCAGTACGAGTGTTCCAACCAATCTCTTTGAAATGTTCTCAACCTTGCTTTTTTTAAGAGATTTTCCAGTTTGCTTCAGAGTTTCCTGCCTCATAGACGATAATAACTGATTGCCCGAATTGGTCATCATAGTCAAATACAATTATGCCCTTTTCTTAAGCACTAAGGATTTTAACGAGAACAGCCCTAGTTTCAGCCTAATTATCACCATAGGTATGCATGTAGGGAGGCCTAAGATCTTTTTCCAGAGTTTGCCTTCCACTATCTGCAGCCATTTCAGATCTATCGTCTGTAGTGCTTCAAGGCCATAGATGATCACTGGGGCTAAGATCTGTTGGTATAAAAGTCCAGCAGCCCAAATCGTGAAACCGCCATGCGTGATGATGAAGTAGTGGACCAAAGCTGTAATTTGGCCAGCTCTAATCATTCTAGTTTGTTTGCATTGAAGGTAGTCCCCCTTGGTTTCAACTTCAACTCCCAGGTATTTATAAATATGGGTGTAAAGAATTTCCGATTCCTGTACCATTAGCCTTACACGGGCAATCTTTCTACTTGTAAACAGCATCAGTTGCCTTTTCTGCAGATTGATTATTAGTCCATTTCTTTTCGCATATGCCCATAAGGCTTCTGAAGATCTACGTAGGCTGCTGAATGTATGGTCTAAAATGATCAAATTGTCCGCGTATGCAAGGACTGGGCAATGTTCTTCTCCAATTAGAGGTGGGCAATTGTGTGCATCACCAATCGCTGCTAGTAGATTGTAAGTAAAAAGAATGTATAGGGTTGGAACGGTAACACAGCCCTGTTTGACTCCTCCATTCTGTTTGATTTGAGCAGGCATATTCCCCTGGGAGTCGAGTTTAAGGGAAACTATGTTATTATGATGGAGAAGCCTCAAGTAATACAGCAGACCTTGTGGACACCCAAGTGACTCTAAATTTGTCCACAGTATTTCTCTGCAGACTATGTCAAAGGCAGCCTTGAAATCAACATAAAGCGCATATATAGGGGGGGTTACCCTTTTTCCTGGTGTTGGTTTGCAAGATGTACAATATAACCAGGTTATGTGTTGTTGAGTAGCCCCTCCTACAGCCACTTTGAAAACAAATAAATACTTCTTTCTTGTCAGACCATTGTTGAAGTTCATCTAGCAAAAAGCCAGCAAATAGTTTACCTGTGCATTGAAGCATAGATCAAAATCTATCATTGCCGGGGTCGGTCTTATCCCCCTTCTTATCCACTGGTATTAATGTGGCCATTTCCCATGAATGGGGTATTCTTCCCTCAAGCATAACTTTTTCGAAGAGGATCTTTAGTACATCGGCCCAGAATACCGGGTTGCATTTTAGTATAATGTTAGCAAGGCCATTAGGTCCCGGAGCTCTGGACGATTTCAGTTTTTTTATCTTAGCAAGAAGAATCTCGACTGTGACCCTGAATGGTGGATTGGAAGGCACTGTGTAATCTATCATGTTTTCCACTTTTCAGATGGGAATATTACGATCTGACAGAAACATTTCCCATCTATATGCTCCGATAGGATTAATCAGAGGGATTTTCCTATTCCCCATGGCTTCCCCAGTAGTGCCCAAATAATCCGGGAGTTCTTAGAGCACAGTAGTTGAATTGTCTCTTGCCATTGACTAAGTTTCTTTTGATATTTTTTTGTTTTACCCAAGCTCTAAACTTCTGCTTCAGTAGTTTACAGGCAGAGAGATAGGATCTAATCGTAGGGCATGTTTTCTTAGCCCTACGAATCTCTGCTTAGAGAAGTCTTTTGACATCTCTAACTTCTCTATTATATTTTCTCTTAAGGGGGCCACTTACAGCAATTCCGTTCTCAACTGTAGCATGAAAATTAGCAAATGTAGAAATCCAATTTTTAATGCTATCGATAGACACTGACTGAAATGAACTGGTATCCCTGTACTCTTCAGCTGACAGAGTAGAAGCCACTTTAGCAATATTTGTTTCTGACCAGCAAATACGTGTGGCAGCATGATTACACCTTAGATTGCCCAAAGTTTTCACGATAGGATTTACTTCATCGGAGCCTATTGTTAACGCAAGTGATGCAAGGTCACTCTATACATTCTTGGTTACCTCCATATCCTTTACACGATTCGCTATGTCAGAGGTAACACAGATATAGTCCAAAGTGCTTCTAGATACACCATTTTCCCAGGTTTCTTTACCTGGGTAGTCACTGATAGTTCTACCATTAATCATTTCCATGTCCTACAGATAAAAGAAACTTAACCAATACTGCCCTTCAGGGTCTAAAGTTGTATGTATCATTTTTCTCTTAGATCTTAGATAGGGGTTAATCGTTGTCCCAACCCCCCCCCTGTCATATGGCAATTAAAATCCCCCACAATCACTACAGATTTATTTTCCTGGTTCAGCGTCCGATCAATCAGAGTGTCATGTAGTGTTTCCTGAATATTTTCACTCTGTGTGGCTCTCGGCGGGCTATACAGGCAAAACAACAATATATTCTCAGCAGTACTTTCAATCGAAATCTCCAGTTCAATCGCAATCACAAAGTCATCCAATTTGGTCTCTATACGTCTTGATTTTACATTGTGTCTAATTCCAACTATTAGTCTCCCATGTGGTCTGCCCCGTTCACCCTTTTTTTGCAAGGGATTGGCACAGTGTTTACCCGTTCAGTACTATTGGGGTTGTAAGCCATATCTCCTGTAAACATATACAGGTATGCTTAGTTATGTAGGAGAATGTAAATGGCTGAAACCCCTACAGTTCCCTGACAGAAAACAACAGCCTTAGTCCTTTTGCAATAGGAAGAGATTCGGCCAACCATTTGAGGATATTCTGTATGTCAGCCATCTGAACCTCCTTACTTGTCGGCAATTGGGGGATGCTGGCCTTGATCTTGGGCTCTACCGTCAGTTTCTTTGGGCATTCAGGATCTTCTTTTCCTGGATCAGCGTCAATTTCCACGTTGACCTCCAGTAAATTCCCTTTATACATATGCAGCATTTGGCCAGTTGCCAGGTATTTAAAGTGGACAGCCGACAAATTAGTATTCAGAACATTGAGAGGTTCTATATATTCAAAGTCTTCAGATGTTCGGACTCTCATTTGTGGAATAGAGTGTAGTCTGATCAGGAATTCAGTTCTCGTAACCCAATCATAATCATTGTTTTGATAGAGATTCTTAATTATACAGATCCGATTATTACTTGTCGCTGGCTTCTGCCCTTTATAAATATTGGTTTTAGGCTTGCCCCGGAGAGAGGGGTTTGCCTTCCAGTATTAGGTGTAGGTGAAATATTGTCTGCTTCCTGCTCAAGTTGTGAGCAGTTCCTCATTGTCCAATAATTCCTGTTATTCCTCAAGAATAAGCCAACTAGTAAGGCGCCCAGCCCTTACCAAATGTATCTTTTTGCGTAAGCTGCTTTTTTCTTAATTTTTTCGTGGTCTTAGTCTGTGGAGCCACCTCTGGAAGTGGCAATGCCACACTGCAGGGCAGTTTCCTCATTGCCACCTTCTTTGCTAATCTCTGCTGCTTTCTGGAGAAGTATACCACTGAATTGTTTGCCACGCTGAGTTCTAATTCAGGAATCACAGTTGGCTCGTTAATCATCTGTATTGCTTCAGAGAGGTTGTTCTCAGTTTCTTCGATGGAATTTTTATTCGTGACATTTAACGTTGTTAAATTTATTGTATTTTCTAGGATTCGACTGCACATTTTTAACAAGATCTTAAGTGCAAACTGCAGTGATGTCACTGAAGATTGTATCCCGACCAAGGTATTAGAACATGAGGAGGAATCGATATTGAGCTCCGGCTCTTAGATTTGTGAGTGTATAGCTAGATTTGGTGACATAGATAATCTCTCTGTTGTTATCATGTACTGCAAGCAATCGTTCGTAATCACTCCCTGGTCGTGGTCCGCTGTAAGTATGGCCAATGCAAAGGTCATTCATCTTTGCACCGAGAGGCATGACTTCTGAAGGGAATTATTATTGATTTCTACCTCATTCGACCTGTCTTGAGGATTACTTCCATTAAGACTGTTCAGGGCCTCCTTCTCTGGTGTGGTCGGATTCTTCTACGCTTGCGTGTTAGGCAGAAAGAAAGACGTAATCAGACCTTTACTTATGGGTGTTTGCTTTTTCAGTTTACTTTTAGTGGCCACCTTCGCTGCTATTTCTGCAGGTTCTTTTGAGTTCTTCCTTCGCAGATTATAGTCAGTTTGCAGAACCCTTTTCTGGGGAGACATCTTTACTCTTTGAAAGATTTCTTTCACTAGACTTTTAATTTCCCCAGATCTCAGTGATATTGGTGCTTTGTGTTTTGATAGCCAATATTATGCCTTTTATTACCAGTGTTAATTTCAGCACTCTGCGCCTTAGAGCGCTCCTCGTAGGATTTTTGCCAGGAACAAAGGAAAGATTTCCTGCAGTCTCCCGGTCTTGTTTTATCTTAAGGTGCTACAGAGAAAGGCAATTACATAGACATGGCTGATATAACGTTGTTCTAAGTGCCTATTTGATTTACAGGAGCCTCAGACACAGAAGCCCATCCACTCTCGCACTCTCTTCCTCCACCCCCTCCTGAAGCCACAGGCAGCTTACAGGTAACCTGAGTCTGCCTATTAGCTGACAGTTGGATAGCAGACAAGTAGGGGCAGTGGGCAGGCAGGCAAGCTTGTGGACGAACAGACTGTAAGTGCAATAATTTGAGAAATAAATTCTAATAATCACTACTCCTCGTCTGTGTTACTCTCACTGCTTCCTGGTGGCCGGGTAAAGCATACAGCGGGCTGCCGTTTATTCACCACTCATATCCTGACTTATCACGGCCAGTCGGGTCAGAATTGTGTTTCAATCTCGAGTGCTGTGTTGGACTGTTCCCGAATTATGACACAATCTTCAGGCACAGCCACAATCATAGTCGTAGCTCACAGGACACTCACGAAACACAGAACAGAGCATGGTACAAGAGACACGAGACACGAAGGATGCCAGCACACCAGACGGCCAACAGATGATTCGAGGCAATTTGAGGAAAGGACCCACTGACTGCCTTGAGACGTCAAGCCTCACCAGCGCACCGATTCTTTTTCTGATTCTCTCAGAGCTGGCCGCTTCCGACAGTGAATCTCAGCTCAGTATTTGGTGATTATTATATATGAAGTCCACAAATCCAGCAAAATGTCTTTCTGGTCAAAGTAACATGTACAACAAACAAGAGAGTTCCCCTGATCTACACACTATCAATATTCAGACTTGAACGTTTCCATTCACTAGAAATGTGCAAATGTTTCAAGGTGGCTGTTAATTTAAATATACCTAGTGTGATGCTCTGAGGATGTGTTTTTGTTAGATTTCTTTGACAAAAAAAAACATTTAAAACGAAGTGGTGAGAAAGATGCATGTGTTGTTATTATTATTATTTTTATTATTATTGCTAGCAGAAGTACCCGTTCCCCGAATGAGTTCTGTAGACAGACATGATAACACTGAACCTGTAGGTCGCTGTTCCGATTTGTTTATCTCTTGATGTGTGTTATGTCTTACCTATCCTGGTTCATTAGCTGTTTCCTAAGTATATGTGAGCCTGTGCCTGGAATGCTTGTATTATAGTGTTCCATCTAGAATGTTTTGGTGTGAGTGCCAAGGTTCTCCCTGTTCAGTTGGAAAATGAGCTGAACAGAGGGGGGACCGATGGATGCTTCCCTCCCTTATGTACTTATCCTGCCTGTAACCTATTACCTGTGACTTATGTACCACGAACCCACTAAAGTCTCTTAACCCAACCTGGTCTCCTGGCTCATCATTGCAACCCCACAACCTGCGTTGTAACAATGTGCTTTGCACCCTGAAGTAAACCAACTCAGAATGGGCGCATGGGGCCTGCTGACATACCCTGACAGAACGTTGGGGGAAGCGTGCATAATGGGACCTTCTGTGCTCTCTCCCCACCTGTCGCCTCACCCTAGCATGGTGCAGTTTTTGCGGTGCTTTGCGGTGCAAATATCTTGGAAAATGTACATTCTATGGCCTGAACCTCGAGTTTTGTTCCTTGTCTCGGGACTGGTCCTTCTACGACCACACTGATGTTTCACCGATTTCAGGCACCCGTCTCATGTGTGAAGGTGCTGAAATCCAAGCAAAAGGGTGGGATGTCCAAATGTCATGTAGCTAGTAATGTCCGGAGGGTCCTAATTGTAACTATCCAAATTCTGGTGCAGATTGGTGAAACAGTGTGGAATTGCATAATGATCAACGCTTCGCCACAAATCCCATCACAAACATATTATTGCTTGTAGATATATATATATATATATATATATATATATTATTATTAACAATAATAATAGTGATAACAAAAATAACAATACATAATAGCAGTAATTATACAAAATCCCAATACAATAAACACAATAGTAATACCTTACTTGTTATATGGCACTTTTGTTTACTGAAGTGCTTTTGAACATTGTATGCATTTATCATTAGCCTGACTAAACTATGACCTATTTCATCAACACTATGCTGGCAATCGTCGGGAAAAAAACATGCTCACACTAGGATAGTGAAAGGTAGCCTCTGGCAATCATATTTACCAAAGCAATCTTGTGATAACCAGAACTCCATCTTTATACGGCATGCCCTTGTGACACAAACGGAACTATCCATGATTGTTCCAGAACGAAATGTATCTGTTAGGACTAGGGAGGAGGCCTCGCACCACAGTTCATTTAAGAAACGTGGGCAGATGAGTCTGTCATGGAAACAGATCTCTCTTATATGTTGATCACCTGACCTGGATCCTTCTAGACAGCTGCTGCTGAATGGTGACCAGAATCCCCATCTTCGTCTTTGCGTGTGGGCTAATGTTCCACCTCTTCCTACATTAGTTCTCAGCATCCGTAGGATTACATCATGTAATCCAGAAGCGTCTTTCAAACTGAAGTCTTACTCAACAGCTTCCCTGTTCTGATTACGCAAAACAAGCAGGTACATTAAGAAAATAAATGATAGCACAGAGATATGATATGCGATAATCAATCAGTCATATTTTAGACCATCCATATTAGCTAAAAATGGAAATGGTTATGAAATCAATTCTGCAATAAAAGGCGTGCACACATTATTTATTTAAAAAATCACACGATTAGATCTGGAATCACTACAGAAAACACATTTGCTACCACGCCTTGCAAGATTTAAACTGAGCTCTGAAGATCACAAGAATGAATGCAGAATCCAAACATATTTATTAAAAATGTACGGTAGGTTTCAGTGTTATAACGAACACATTTGCAGTTCTCTACACACACTAACTCCCTGATATGTTCGGTCTCCTTATTTTACAGTATGATTGTATTGATTCTTGCTAGTTTCATTTCACAGTTGCATACAAATCATGCTTTAAAGTGCCTCTTGTTGATAGACTGTCATAATAAATATGTATTCGTGGCAGTGTGATGTGGGGCTGTTTCTTTTCAAAGTTATGCTTCCTGCACGTGCAAAGCACCTGCAAAGTGGCAATACTACAAAGGTAATCTCGGGCCAAAAGCAGCCAAAATTCAACTACACAGATGGAGCACATCTCTTGCCCACAAAACACTCAACATTACAGTGATCATCCCTGCATGTAGTGCAGGACCAGTAATGACGGGGTAGCCTGAGCATAAGGTAAGCCCGATTGAAGCGACGGCCTGTGTGAGTGCTCCTGGCACCTACTGGTCCTGTACACTCCTGAAAAAGGGGGTGGTTGCTGTTCGCACCTCGGGGTTCCCCCCAGGGTCAACATAGTTTTGTCTTTTTTTTATTTGAGATGGGCTCTGGGCAGAGGCATTGTAAGGAGGGGCTGAGGGGGCTATGGCCCCTGGTCTTTTGGTTTTAGCCCTGAAAAGAAGCTCAGAGGCTACAACCAAAATGCTAACCAGCCCCGAGTACTGATAGTCCTGACTTTACCGTAGCCCCAGATCTTTTCCAGACCAAGCAACACCCCTGGCTCTGGGCATAGTGTGCATGCCCAATCTCGCGTACAAAAACAGATAATAATGGATGCCGCTATGAGGTATAGAAAGGGGACTATATCCTTTTTCTATCGCAGCAGCATGGACAGCGAGGGAGCATGGGCAGCCAGGAGGAAGAGGTCCCAGGTGGAGCAGGTAAATCAGGAGGGATTGGGAGTTTGGGAAGAATGTGGGGTACAGTAAGGGCCAGTCATTGTGTGTGGGGAGGCAGAAAGAAGGAGGTGGACAAATGACACAATTCTAACAGGGTGGCACAAGGTGGATAGTAGAATAGGGGCAGGCACTGGAAGATTACACTCACGTTCCCAGCCACCTGATTGACCGATCACTCTCTTCTGGGTGTAAATGCATGTTATTGGCTACCCATATCCCTTTGAAAATGTTTTTCATAATCCTATTGATTGCATACATGTTATGATATACCTTTTTTGCATTCAAGCTGTATGGTCCACTTAGAAGCTCTACATGCACCCAGGATATGTGGTGAAAAGAAATGAAATTCCTTTCACACAAACATTTCATGAAATTGTTTCTGGCATTAAAAAGCACACACTGATCCCTAAAACATGCATAGATTGAAAACCTCGAAATCAATTGCAATATATGGATATTCTTTAGATAGAACGAAATTTGAGGCTGGGACTTAACTCATATACACAAATCAGTCAACCTTTCTGATGTGTCCAACTTCGTGCTATATTCAGTATGCCGTGTGTGGCCAAGTTTATTGAGATGTTTTTGGTGCCATATTTGCTATCATAAGTCGTATTACATGTCATATGTCGAACCAAATAATATTGTTGGTGCTTTGCAGGTGGGGCTTTGACCACTGCATGTGCCAGAAACTGTTGCGACTTCCATCGTGAGCAAATTCGGATTCCAGGATAATCATAGATCCTGGTGTTCCTCTATATGACCGTCCCAAATGAGACAGTACTTCCCTTTTCTGAGATTGGTTAAGGTGATATAGTCCAGGAATGTATACATTCCTTTCTATTTGGCAGGCCGCAGATGGTCTTTTTAGCACAGAGCCCATGGCCCTGCAGTTGTCTTCCCGTTTTTTAAAATGTTTATATCAGTCCCTAACTTTGACTCGTTGATGCATTTGAAGTTGAAGCATTCTATTACACAGCTGACACTGAACTAAGCTGTACATTTGGTTCAGGTAATCTTAATGATTTCTCCCCTTTTGCAGAATGTCTTTTAATAATACACAGCTTAGTGTAAAGCAACAGCTTATAGGCCAGGGACCTCCAACCCTTGGCTTTCCAGATTTTCTGTGCTACAAATACCAACAACCCTAGCCAGCATAGTCAATGGTGAGGGATAGTCATAGTCCCAAATGATCACTAATTTTCTGTAAGGTGAGCGTTTCGGAAGCGGCGTCTGAGCGTGGCTAGAGTTGTGCTGGTGAGCTGTTAAGCCGCTGTGTCACATACATGCATTGACATGCATTGATACGGCCCAGGGTCCTTTCTTTGGCTTCCCAAACCCGGAATAGGGACATGGGTAGGAGCATCAGGCGTGCTGCGTGGGCCTCTGTTGTTAACCCTGTGGCTGATTGCTGGTGTACGGAGCCACGGTTTGTGAAAAGCAGAGGAACAGGTTTAGGGGCTCAGTGCTGTGCTGTCGGCCACTCAGCCATGCGCCCGGAGCTGCTACTGCACGTGCGGGCTCCTCACTCCCAGCTTGCAGGAGCCTCTTTACAGCTGCAGGAGCCGTTGGGTGAAACTGGTCTCTACTTGTTATCTGGTTGTTGCCCCGTGCCTGGTGTGGGACAGGGGGGTCCTATTGTGAAATGGACATTGGGCCTGTGGCTGCATGCATGCCAGTGCTTGTGGTGATATTGGTGATATTTGCAACATTTTATCCCTTACATGTGTGGTGGTCAGTGGAGGGGCTTTGTTGAATAAGGACCCACGTGTGGTAGGGTGTTGGTTGTACGGTATCACGAAAGGAAAATCAGGAAGTGCTTTATCTAGTTGGTGTCACCCACTTGAATCATTGATATAGTGATTGAGGGCTCTTGTTGCCTCAGGCATGCTCACCCTGCCTGTTCTCATACCACGTTCCCCCTTTTTTGAGTTACTGCCATGTCTGCATGCAAAAAACATTGCTACCGGCTACGCAGTGTTGCACCTACCAGAGGTAATCGTTCGTGCAGCTCCTTTTGTGGGAAAACGGAAGCATCCTATGCCCCAGACTGTGAGTCAGGGTTTGAAGGGCAAAAAGGGACGAAGTTGCGTAAGGCATTCTGAAAAAACTCGTTTTCTTGAGAAACCTGCTCCCACTGCATTTAATGGATTCCCCTCCCCACTTTGTGCCTCAGATAATACCTGTAGAAAATCACACTCAAGACGGTGGCCTTAATGAAGAAGCAGACTATCTTGGAATTTCAGGTACCATCAGCAAAAATGAGTCCTTTATGACTCTGTGCCTTTCATTAAAGAGAAATTCCTTGGGGCCTTCCGGAGACAGGCTTAGCGAGGATCTACCTACTAATCTCTCTGCTTCACCAGATTTGGTCAAATATATACCTTCTTCAGACTATACCAGCACGGATAGTGAAGAGGGAGAGCCACATTTACCCACTGCTGTTTGGGGACATATGTCTGCACCTGTCTCCCTCATTGGCTATATGCAGCATATAGAGGCTAAGGTTGAATCTCTACTTCGGCTATGTTCCAATTTGGCACTGGGCCGGACTGATAATAAGAACAGTGTGAGATTGTTAACGGCCCATGTGATTGGGTCTGTATCTATGGGTGATCAGACAAATCCTCCGCGGACCAATGAGGTTTATGATGATCAGAATACGATGGGAAACGAAACTCTTGACTCATCCCCTCAGGTATTTACCTTAAATCAATTTGATACTGTAAATATCATCGCCTGCTTAGAGGATCAAGTCTTGGACGCACTACGTGTGGAATCACCTATTCTGGACAGTCCCTTGTCTTTGTATGAGGAACCTACAAAAGATCTCAGTAAGTTATTGCCTACTCCTGGTAACCAGGCAAATACAAGGCCAAAACGCAAGTAACCCCCCAGTAAGGCAAAAGGGAAAAATCATACCCTCATACGCAATGAGTGGGTCTACCTTTTCCACCCTGCCCCTCCTGTGGGCCGTTATACCATTACCGAAAAGGAGGGGATGGTATGGTACGTCAGGTGCTCCTGCACAGTCCCATTGACAAATGGCTGGGGGAAGGGCGCCCCTTGGTGACAAAACTACCACCCAGTTTAGTCTCATCTGGCAAGGGCTGTTTGAGTTACCCCCGGACCATGGAATTGGTCAACATCAAATCTGTAGATTTGGGGGATGGCTTGCCAAAACCCACTCAGCAAAAGTGTCAAGCAAGGAAGGATACACACCCTCCAAGCCAACATTGGAACTTCCAGGGGTTGGTTTATCCTACTACACCTCCTCTTACTCTGAGAATGGAAAATGAAGCCCCAGATAAACTACTGGTTTCTGTGCCCAAGTTGGCGGAGGGCACTGTCCCTCTGGGACAACAATCGATCACACAAATTTACAACCATGACAATTGCCTTGCTTTCATGAAGGCCTATAGGTCTGAGTTTTTTATATCACTGCCTGACCCTGAGTGTTATGCGGGGCTGAAACACATAAGAATTGTAGAACGATCTCTCACAGGTTATAGCCCTTTTCTAAATCAGATCTGGCTGCTTACTGTACTGCATCAAATACAGGCCCTCACTACTGTCACTTCGAAGGATATCGAGGGGCTGGAATTACCCAGTTACAATAGCATCTCTAATTTGGTACTCACTGCTTTTGCTATACCTTTGGTGGTGGAATCTATTTGTAACTACTCTAAGGCCCTCTCAGTTACAGGTTTTGACATTTAGGTTTTCTGCCCGACTTTAAATGTAGCCTCTTGATCTCAAATCCGTGCTAAGACATCTTGGGCCGCGGACACAGTCGAAATCTGGTTCCCAGCAGTAGCGGTTCTTTTAAGGTCATGACTTGGAACTCGAGAGGTCATCTCTCATTTATGAACAACAGGGATGGACTTGAATTTATGATGTTAAATGATATATTCCTATTGCAAGAGACATGGCTCACTTCTGGATATGATTTGGATGGTTATGCATTGTTTTTTCTCTTATCTCACCCACCCTTTGCTGGATGACCGGTGGGAGGCCAATGTGTGGGGTTCAAAGTTGTATATTCTGCTAAAGAGATTGTAAACGTTGGTCTCAAAGACTATTTGCTCTGTGTTGAAATAACTGGGCTGCCCTTTGGGGTCAGGAACTTACTGGTAATTACTTTGTATGATCCCCCGGGGATATACTGACCTTAGAGAGTTGAAGGGGGCTCGTATTAACATCCTTCGCAGTTGGCAACAGCAGCATCCAAAGGGTGGGATATTCGTGGCCAGGGATTCTCATGTTTACTGTTATGAATATGGGCAGGTAAGGCCAAATGGTAAAGCTGTAAACAGATCAACCATACAACCTTGGGTCGTAAATGAAAGGATTTTCTAGCAGAATTTGAACTACAGGTTCAGTACCCGATGTCAAACGACATATACTACACATGGACTAATGGTAAACACTATAGTTGTTTGGATTTCATGTTTATAAATGGTACATTACGTAAATATTCTCCACTATTGAAAGTTATGCCAGTACCCATGAGTGATCATACCGTTATAAACATTGCCTCACAGGATTTCAAGCCAACTATTAATCATCAACAGCTAGCAAGTAATCCCACAATAAATGCCCAGGAAAATAGATTGCATTGGACGCTGGCCCACATTAGTGAACTAAATGACAGGTTGAGTAGGGCTGATGCTAGGGGAACCACGATTTTAAATTCTTGTGGCTGGCAGCTGGATACCCTGATTTTCAGGTACAGGACACATTCTGACAGGTCTAAAATTCTCAGGTGTGGAGCCAAAAGGCCGGGCATTCCCTCTGATGCCATCATAGCTAGCAGGAAAAAAGATTTAAGGGCAGCTATCCACTTGGTCAAGAGACATCATTCACTTGAATTCAAAGCGAGAAATCAAGAAATGTCTGCTTTAAAGGGCTTATATAAAGGCTGGCTTACAAACCACCATCACAGCAAGATAAGTGCCGCCTGGATGATTATGAACAGACTTTTCCCGGAAAGAGATTCTAGGAAATTTTGGCATTTAATCCGGTCTAATTTTGTGCAAATTGGGTCTCTTGAAATATGTGCCATTGAAGGGACATGTTGGGAAACATACATCAAGCACAATTACTGTGTGACACAGGACTTACCATTGCCCCAGACTGTAGGTCTATGGTTAACACGGAGGTAGGTCAGCTGGGAAGGGACACCGATTTGTCATTGGTAATTAGAAAACTCACTGCTTCTTGGTCAGCTAGCCCATATGGGCTTTGTAATGTCATCTTTAGGAGCGACCCTGAGTATTGGGCAGTGGTCCTGCAGCAAATGTTTATGTATATATGCAAGTCGGGTACTATTCCTAGGACATGGCAGCAGTCCATCCTAATCCCGATCCATAAAAAGGGCCCGGCATTCGCAAGAAAATTATAGTCATCTGGCAATGCTGGACAGTGCCTCTAAAATATTTGCAACGCTATTGTTGGAGACATTGACTAAATGGGCAAAATAATGTGCCCTTGTCAACCTTACCCAGACGGGATATTTAGGAAGAACTGCCCCACGAGCCATCCTTTGTGGGTCCTACTCACGTTCATTTCTGACACCTTACTGGTTCTGGATCAGGCACTGTACTTGGTATATGTAGACTATAGTTTCCTCATTTGACAGTGTATACTGGGGGTCTATGGTCTAAATTGGAGAGATGGGGTATAGACGAATCTGTACTTTACTTTCTAAAGTTGTTCTACTCAGTCACCAAGGTATAGATTCACTTCTCACAATCTGGTAACCTGGGTACCCCCATTTCCACCAACAGAGGATTAAAGAAGGCTGTGTTTTGGCCCCCATCCTCTAGAATATGTATGTCTCTGATTTTGGAAAATGCTTAAGAACGTTGAATAACCATCCTCCCAGATATGGCTTTGAGGCCAATCACTGTCTCACCTATGCTGACTACACTGTCATCTTTGATTGTACAGCTGTGGGGCTGCAACATTCTTTGGAGGAAATGGCTGTTTACGCACGGGAAAATGGTCTGAAGCTTAACATCTCCAAGACGAAAGTTATGATTGTTGGGAAGTGAGCGTATGGTGCTCCCAATTTCGTCTGGAAAGGAAGATGTCTAGCCATTGGAATAGGTTGCCAAATACAAATATCTTGGCATGGCGATCAAAGCCTCGAAAGATCTGTCACACATCGGTGTGATAGTCACCAGCAAGGCATGGACCAAATGGTTAGCTCTAAGGAGCATTGTCAATAGACTAGGTGGGGGGTCTATAGAGGCCAAATTGAAGGTCTATAAGCAGTTTATTATCTATGGGATCATGTATACCCTTGAGGTACCTTCTGAATGTTCTGTTGGCTGGCTGGTACGGCTTGAGGCAAACATTATGTGATCATTGCTGGGCCTGCCATTTTCAGTACCAGTGCAGGCAGCCAGGTTGGAGCTTGGTCTACAGTTGCTGATCTCATTGTGGAAACCTGCTGTTTGTTGGCTGAGGGCTGAGATCACCCTGGATTGTAACTGCGAATTAAATCATTAAATCTTCTGACACAATCAATGGATCCCTCACAGAGGGGGTCTCGGAGTATGTGGTTTTGGGGGCTTGAGAAAACTGTGCGTCCCATTTCTCGGCCATTGGACTGGGCGTCATCACCACGACAATGATCAATTTCCACCTAGCTAGAATTGAGAAGACGACGCAAGCCTCTGACCAGGCTTTGACTACTGACCAACTGGCATTACGCCCCAGATTTGCACAATATACTTATCAGGGCTCGCCTGACAACAGCCCGCGTAGCTATCTGACCACGTATCGCTCACCTGTTTTGGTACATTTAGTACTTTATCTAAGGTTTAACATATTGGGTCCTGTTCGGGAACTCCTCACGAATGTAGAATCTGTAGGCTTTGTGGTGCAGCATTGGAGACTGCCCGGCATGTACTGACCCAGTGTGCTATGTGTGGAGCACTATCATTTGTTCTTGCTGCTGTGGTGATCCACATCTGGGAAAGGTGATATCCAGACTAAGCGCTTGAGCTTCATTGTCATTGGCATCATCTCTTACCTACATGTAAATGTTCACATTGAATTTGCACAATTTATCTTGTTCTATTATGTTAAACGTATGTTTTAACTTGCTTGTACATTATTTGTATTGTTTTTATGTAGTGTGAAAGGTTAATTTACCATATGAACTTAAATAAAAAAATAAAAAATAAATGTCCCAAACATCTGGAGAGATGCAGATTGAAGACCTCTGATATAAATGAACCCTGCAAATACAAGGATTATGATGGTGGGCAAAGATGCTAAGCTAATGGCCTGTTGATCTCTGTCCATGTCAGCTTGGACCATACCCTTATCAGGCCTCACTGGTGAAGAATCTCGGAGTATTGCTTGATAGCAAACTCTCCTAAGTCCTTGTGGTCAGTAGTGTCCTGTGAAGGGGATTTTACACCCTGCACACAAATAGTTCCTATTCTGGGCTTCCATATTAGAGTTCTCTACTTTAGATCATTTTAATAACAAGTAGAATAACACGTGTTTAGGATTGCAAAACCTTCTTATACATTGGGCCTAATTATGATGTTGGAGGTAACCATGGCGCTATTAGCGCCATGGCTGCCTCCAAATCCTTACCGACTCCGCCCTGGTGAATGGAGCTATTACCGCCCCATTCCAAGGTTGGCGGGGGCGGTAATTCCCCATTCACCAGGGACCTTCCCCATTCCCATTTGAGCCCCCCTAGGGCTCAATGAGATTGGGGAAGGTGCTAATAACGGTACCGCAAATTGCGGTACCATTATTAGCACCAAAGTCCATTTGCGGGTTCCGTCCTTAACGCCTGGTAAAACCAGGCGTTAAGGGAGGACCCGCAAAGGGAACTCGTAATAGGGCGGTAAGGGATTACTGGTACCGGTGCCCTTACTGGTACCGGTAATCCCTTACTGCCCACCTCGTAATGAGGCCCATTGTCTGCAGGGACTGCAGAATGTTGCTGCCCCTCTTACCTTTTGATTTGACAGTGTTGCTCCTGGTTTTCAATGTCGGCATTGGATTTCCATTCAGAGCAAGATTCCATTTAAATACATATTTATGGCTTGCAGAGCTTGGCCTTCCTTCCTGATGTCGCGATTCCAAAGACATTCACCCCTACACGTTTCAGATTTGTTGGATCACTTCTTTTTCTCGTTTCCAAAGGCTAAACCAAGGTGATTTGGAGAACCTTCTTTTTTATGTATATTGAGAATGATGTGTTATTTGTATAGCACTTTCAGGAAAGCACTTTACAGGGAACATATTTGCATACAATACTACCCAACCAAAGTTGGTACTCTTTCATCTACTTCAGAAGGAAGAAAGGATGAGTTAGCCTTGCCGGAATTCGAAACTGCGACCTGCAGATCACACACGGATCACAGCAGTGAGTGCTCAATCAGCAGAGCTATCTCACACACTTACTGTGGATTTCTCCCCTGTCACACAGCGAGCCCTTAGTGATCATCTACAGATGAGAAGAGCATTGAAAACTTTTTCTGAGTTCATTCAGTCGAAATATGTTATTATGCCAGACGAGGAACGGCACACAGTGCAAGGAAACTACTTGTGGCGCTACAGTGTGCTTTGGAAGAACTTTAAAATTAACATTAATAAATAAAAATGCTAAGATTGTTTGTGAAACCCTATAGGACTGAAAGGCTTATTTATGTGTTTGCAAAGTCAGACTAATTGGCCGTGCAAATGTTTGGTAAAACAGTACCTTACATGCAGGAAATTAACATTATGTGCGAAACTGTACATTGCAATTGTTAGAAAATGACAATATCCTTAGCAGAGATGACTAGTACTGTAACACTATAGGTAGCAGGTGTTATGTTTTGGGTGCAGGGTGCTGTGTGTACTATGTCAGCAAATAATCGATTGCTAACATCAGACTCACATTTGGTGGTGGGATTCAACCAACTAATAAGGGGAAAGTGCAATAAACGTTTGAGCGAACAGTGTCTATACACACTGTCATCCCTGAAAAGACTGATTACAAGGTGGGCTCTGCAAATGACATATTAAACTTTACATTTCATTTCGTGCATATTCAGTAGACAGGGGTATGGTCAATTCAGTTTCAGAAAATATTGGTGAAATTGTAATGACATGGACTGTGCTTTACAATCAATACATACATGGTAAACAGTAGTCTGGTCATTACACTTGCAGCAACATGACAATTGCTTCAGCAGAGATGACCAGTACTTGTACTTCTAGTTGTAAAGTTGTACTGATCAGTTTCATGTGTTGGAGGCAGGGGGCTGTTTGTTTTGCTTTGGCAGTTAAAAATGATTGCTGGAATGAGACCCAGATATGGGCTTGGAAGTAGGCCATCCATTACGTACATGATGAACTGAAAAGTCAAGAAAGAGGCAATCTCTACAGCAACCAATTGCAGTTGTGGGCTTTACAAATATATTTTAAACTGTACATGTTATGGCATGCATATTCTGTAGGGTATACCTAGTTCATTACCGGGGAAAACAGTTAAATGCATTTCAGCAGAACATTATATGACACATGTATTTGAAATTAACCTGAAACTGAGGACCCCACCAGCATAAGTGACACGTGCTAATTAACATCATCAGCAGCGGTCCTTATCGTATAGGTTTGTGGCACTATGCTTTTCATAATGCTGGTGAGCATGTGAAAAAAAATAGTAGGTTAATGTGATGTATGTTGCATTACCATTGCAGGTCTAATTTGCTGTTACATTCTTAACAAAATCGGCTCCAGGAATTCACAGAGAGAGCCTTGGGAGGAAGCACTTCAATGACGTACTGCCAGATTTGCATTCCGAAGTGTCAGGGATGTATTACCATGAGTCTATTTTAGTTGCCAATCTACAAGTAAAATTGAAGAGAGATAAAGGATATTCAAAATTACTTAACAAGGTGGCATCAAGCAAATGGTTTGGAGGGATACATCTCATTGAATGAAATCATGGGGATTGAACGTGTCTAACTCGCCTGGAATTGCTTTGCATCTGTGGGATCTATTGGTAGCTGGCATGTGTGTGTTAGTCGAGCAGGGCGCCTGTATACTGCATTACATTAATACCTTCAAGAGAATACATTATCATATCATATCATTGGTGCGAGCGTGCAGTGCCATTGAAGGAAGAGGCTCGGGACACTAGAGGAAAGGACATCGGAGCATACTGAGTGTGCACCAGGAACTCTACAACATATGCTCTGAGTAAAGGACCCTACAACGTGATAATATATGCAGCCATGTTTACCACACGTGATGTTCACATCGATAATTATTTGGCATTGCTCATTCTCGTGTCAGTGCAAAATATAAAATAATTTTTTAAAAAAGAAAAATCACTGCTTCATCACCTCTTCTTTGTGTCAGTGCTACAGGAGAGGAATGCTGGTACTGTTTATGCTGATTTGGGCATACACATTTGATGGGGAATTTGCAACATGACAATGAGCAACTTACATGCTGCATTTCTTCTCGCTGCAGGAACGGCTGTTATAAAACAGGAGACATGGAAGTAGGACTTTCAGAACTTTGTCTTAGCATTACATGGGCATTCCTAGAGCACTCATGCACTGTTTGGGGTTTGAAGGAAGACAGACATGAAAAAGCATTCCAGTACCCATCCAAAGTAGGGCAAGTGGGAAAGGGGATACAGATGGTAATGGAGAGGTGCTGAATGCATATGAGCCCATTATGTGAAAACTTGACATTCACTTTGAGAAGAAATCAAGCATCATTCTGGAAAGATACCATTTTGGTATCGGGGAACAAGGAGCGAGAGAATCCAAAGAAGACTTCTTAATGGGATTACGAGAGCTCACCAACAAATGTAACTTTGGGAGATCACATGATAGCGGCTGAGAGACCAATTGATGCTGAAATTTTCATGAGCAAAGGGCTAGATGGGGTCTCTAGGAGGATTGTTAGATGGGTGACATCGTTACAGCAGAACCCATGTCAGGAAAGAACAATACAGTGGCAGTCTACCGTTTGGGTGCTCCTCAGGGTGACCAGGACCAGAACATGAGTTGGAGTGTGAGGGAGAGGATCAGGTGGTAGTGGTGTTGGAAGGCAACAATGGATGGATGCCACTTCTGAGGAATGTGAGCTCAGATCTGTCAAGGAACATGTGGAGTCCGGTTGGAGGGGTTGGACCAAAGCTGAGGGGCTATGAGCATTTCACATGGTGAGAGATGAAATAAGCATAGAAGGAGAGCTGTTGCGCAAGGCTGGTCGTATTATTCTACCTTTTAGACTGAGGAGGAGATTTGTAGATGCAGGCCACAAAGGCCATTTGGGAATGACTAGGGGTGCTTTGCTGGTGGCCTGGAATAGATTCACAGGTTGAGGAGTTGGTCAAAAGGTGTGCACTGTGTGGAGAGGCTAACAAAATGCTGAGAAGTTATATCCAACCACTTAGACATTTGAAGTTACCCACCATGCTGTGGGAATACATTGCCTTAGACATACTGGGGCCCATTGATGGTGATAGGGGAAGGAGAAATATGTCAAAGTAATGATGGACCTATATTGCAAGTAAAACATGTGGAGATAGTCTGTAAAGCAGACACACATGAGGTCATGAGGTTTCTTAATGGAGTGTTTCAAAGGGAGGGATATCCAAGGAAAATGTTGACTGATGATGGTGTGCAGTTCACTTCTAGGATGGTGGAAGCACTTTTTGAAGGTGTAGGAATAGTGCACCACAAGACATCATTGTATCATCCCAAGACAAATGGAGCAGTGAAAAGGTTTAACCGCACACTGATGCAAGGTATCAGAATGGCTGTGGGTGCAGGAGTACGGTGGGAGCATTTAGTAAAAAAGAGAGTAACTGCATGCCACCAAGGGTCAAATATTGTTCGAGGTATTGAGAAGAGGAAACCTCACACGACCGTCTGTATGCCTTAGTTAGGCAGATCAGGATGTGTTGAGTGGGATCAGCAGAGTTTGAGGAAAACAGTTGACAGGGAGACTGATATGATCAGTTGAGCAGAGTGAGGATGTGTGATGTGTACGAAGGGGAGCAAGTATGTGTGAGGAAGCCGAGAGTGGAGAGAAAGGCTCAGAAGATATTTTGCAGTCCAGAGAAAATTAGGAAAGTACTTAATGATGCAATGGAGATAGAATTGTGAGAGAAGTTGTGAAGTAGATTTCTCATATATGTGGAGTCGACATCATCTTTGTGCATGCAAAGGGGGAGGTGTGTTATGTAGTGTTAATTCAACCCATAACAATGTTAATCAATGAGGTAGGGTCACAGCAAACTTGTATATAGTTAACTGGAGTTCTATGTTCTGAGAATGATGGGAGTTGGAAAAGGAATGTTGGATGGGGCGTTGCTGAGGCAATGAGAGAGGACTGGTTGGGCGGTGAAGCTGGGGGATACTTCTACAATATTTCAGGAGTGGAATTACCATTTAATACATACCTTTCAAACTGATAAATGCATACCATTGTTACAAATCAGAACATGCAGGATAATACTTGAAAGATAATGCTGGTAATCTGCTTACCTGTGAAATTTGTGATTTTCAAGTAAATGGCAAATTAGAACAAAAACATCCTTTGTATCATGCAACTGTACAGGTTGAGGGGGTCCTTTTGTAATGGAGTACATCTGCTTTGCATTGCATTGCATTGCAGTAACACAGCAAATACCGGTATATGTTTTTTATTATCCATTTGTTTCTTTCCCAAACATTGAAATGTGCATACAATACATATCATGGGCTAGTGTCTTTTTTCCGAAGATAAACGGAGATGGTCAGTTCCGGTGGATGGAGTCAACACTATTGCTTAACACAAAGGAGCAGAACTGTAGACCTCTCTTCCCTTTATTCCCTAATAACACCATACTTGGACTACAACAACAAAATCAATAAATTGACAATGACAATCGTTATCCAATTATGTTATTTGTTTTACACTCTTATTTTGAGTTCTCCTTTGAAATCTCTGCTGTCAGTTTTTCTTGATTCCATTAACCATCCACAGCACACACTAGTACTGTGCTACAGTGAAAGTTACAACAACTGTTGTTACTGGTCCCTATCCAGAGGGCCCATTCTAATACAACAAACTCTGCACAGTAAAATACTAGCATATCCTTATTCCCCAATAAATCTTATTTAAGGAAAGTTAGTTACTTGCAGCCACTGTGTATCTTGTGCTTGTGTCATAAACAAAGAAAATCAAGAAATAAAATGAGGGAATATATCATGAGATGTTCCACATTTCAGCAGCACATATTGTTAATCAATTTATCAAAATAACAAGCGGATTGTAAAAGCAGCTGTTATCTTTCCAACATGTTCTTTATTATTCTCTCCTGGATATTTATGTTTGTCACCCTGTATGATTTTCTTGGTCATATACCTTTTTTGGCTTTACATAGTATCCATAGTTTCAACAGAGCATTCTGTGAGGATCCAGGAATGAGACAAGGACACAGAGAGACATATTTTTGCTTATACACTTTTATTTTAAAAAAAAGTGAGGTTGGAAAATGCCTCACTATCCCGATTCTAGGAAGAATTTCCATACCTCAAATCAAAACTACTGAGTCTGTCCAGTGTCAAGAAGTTCAAACAAAAGATCCATCCTGTGTCCGTAATACTATTCTGTCCCTCACATTCTAAATGAAATCTAAAGGCGTTAAGGGGGTTGTTTCTTGAATTTTCCAAGTGTTCAAATGTTCAAGTTCAATAGAAGAGTTCAAATCCAACAAAAAGGCTCTTCTCGTTCACAATGAAATGTACAAGTTCAACACACTAAGTTCAATTCAACAGAAAGGCTTTTCTCATGAACAATGATCTTCTTCCCAAGGATTAGCGTTCTTCCCTAGGTTCTTTAGAATAACTTTCACTGGTTCAATACTTGTGAGGAATTGGCTCGCTTCCCAAAGCTTTCTCTTCCTTTTATGCTTGATAGTTATTTTAGGGATATGTCTTTTCCTATGGACTTCCCACTTCTCTTTATAGTTTCAGAATTGTTCATTAAACCAAGGACCTTTCCTTGCAGGGCTTTACAATATTCTTAATATCAATCTCCACCTGGGTGTACTTCTCCCAGGTCAGGTTGCACAGTTGTTTCACTTTCACCTGGTGTACCTTCTTACAAGGACTTAATTGCTCAAAAATTAACATTCACCTGGTATACTCACCTGCCAGGATGTTGTTATTTAAACAATTTGTTGCACACATACCTAACTTCATCTGGTCTACTCTCCTGTCAGGACTTTATTATATGAACACTTTGTTGCACAGATTCTTAACTTCACCCTGTTACTTTGACATTTTGTTATACAGATACTCAAATTCACCTGGTATTCTCATTGTTCAGGACTTCATTATACAAACACTGCACACATCTTTAACTTCGCCTGCTGTGCTCTTGTGACAGGACTTTGTTACCTAAACAGTTCATTACTCAAATACATAATGGGCCACTTTTCTATCAGCAACTTCCTTTAGTATAAATGTTTGCTGCGTCTATGTCATTTGGGTTATTCTATCGTCCCCAGTTGGGTTTCAATAACCCATTAGCTATTGGCATTCAAAACATCATGGTTTCTTTAATTAATTTGCTGCTTCCTGCTTGTAGCATTCTCAAGAAAGTTTCCCTTTTATGCAACCACCCATTAACCCACTTGTTTCTCCTAGGTTCACCGGTTATTTCTGTTGATGCTACACAGCAACCTTTATCTGGAAACCCTACTTTCTTTGCAGGGCTTACTACTGTCTGTTGTGCCTCTTAGTTCCTCTCCACCATGCTCTACTGCCTTCACATGTGCTCTCTCCAGTGCTGCAGTCCTGTGGTTTTGGGTTTTGTAATGCATGGTTTACATGGCTTTTTCTCTCTAAGTGGTGAACTGCCTGCATCTTGGCTTCTCCGTTCATTTGTCAGGTCTGCCATCCAGCCTCTGCCACAGCACCCATGCATTCACTGAGGTGCTCAGCAAGGTTATGGTTTGCAAGGTGATTCAGCGTCTGCAGCTTTCCCCTCTCCTGCCTTCTGCCAGCCCATATTTAAACTTCCCGGTCTGCTTTCTCATTTCCCAACAATTTGTAAGGGATTTTAATCAGGCACTGACCCACATACATTTGTACCAAAACATAACTTTTGCACACATGTAAATTTCTACAATTATGTACCCTAATAAAATTGGACACATATATTTTATATTCGATTGTCTACATTCACATTCACTCCCCGTCCTTGTGCAAGCTGTCTTTCTCATTCTATTGATTTTTATCAATTTTACCCATAACAGTTAGGATTAATCATTTCTAATTCAAAACACCTCTGGGCGCTGTTCAGCGGATCATGTACATACAATTTTAAGCTTGCAAAAGTAATAGTTTTGCCACAATCAGTGTTTTAGTGTATCTTTGGTTCCTTATGTAGTAAGAACTCCTACCATATCTTCAACTGTCTACCATGAGTTCAGATGTATAAGTTTGTATTTTTCACTTGTCTGCTTATTTTGGTTGCCATGTTAAATGTCACAAAGTTCTGAGGCAAAAACAAGTAATTTCCATTCAAAAGATAGGCCAGGTTTTTTTTCTTGCTTCCTAAGTGAGCAAATGACCAGTCCTTTGAAGTTCACTGAGAAACCTCCTCCACATCCTGCCCCTCCTTCAGGAGGATGGGTGTCCAAGCCTTCCTTTGTCCTTGGCGCAGCCAAGAGACGAATGTCTGAAGCTTTCTTTGTTTCCATTATGCAGGAACCATTAAGCAGCCATTAGCCTTCCTGTAGCAACTGAGTGTTAAGCTGAAATGTGAATCTTCCCAGGCTGGGCTGTCAGATCAGAATTAAATAGTTGATTAGCTCCAGAATGGGTTCCTATACATTAAAGTCTTGTAATTTCACATATAAAATACAAGCACAGTTTATAAGGGATCTGGACACTTTAAAAGAATTAGCCCTTCACAAACATAGGCGATTTTTGCCATTTTAATCAGGAAACAGAAACACTTTTAAACTGGGTTTGAAAGCTAATTTTCTGAAGCAGCTGTCAGTCAGTGAGGCCTTGATTCCTCTGACTGCCTGGAGAGTCACAGATTTTAGCACACTTTCCTTTCAATAATTTACTGGGGAAAATGACTGAATTTAACACCAAAACAGCACTTTGAAGGTTGCCATTGATTAGGAAGCTGTATTTAAGGGCATTTTCAGATTTTAGCCCTTCTCTGGTCTTCTTTCAGGGGACAGGTGACAGATGACAGATGACAGGTGACAGCAGTTATTCCTGTTTTTACATCAACTTTGCCTCTGTGTGTGGCAGGGTGTGCAGCTCTTTTGTGGTTTGTGAACCATGCGCAGTTTTGCAGATTTGGCGTGCACAGGGGTTATCGCCTCAATTTTTGACAGTTTTCTTTCCCCATTGGCAAAGGGGTGCAGTATGGCGCATCGGTGTGGATAAAAATATTCCACATATATCCCCCCGACTCCAGCGTGATGTCCAGTCGTGGGGGAGTTGGGCAAGTTGGATTATTTTTCTTTCCGTCCTTGTGAAGAAATCCGGTTGTTTCTCCCATCAGCGATGGATGCGACATGTTCTCCTTGCTGCTTCTAGTTGGAAGTGTGGAGCGACACTCCGTGCTCTTGGTTCTTTTTTTTCCGGTCCCCGAGGAGTCCTCCTTGGTGAATAGGTGGTTCGTCGTTCCAGTGCTAGAAAACAGAACATAGCACGGTTATGGAAATTTGCCCACTACTGTTCCCCGAGG
The DNA here is from genome assembly GCF_040938575.1 of Ambystoma mexicanum. NCBI lineage: Eukaryota > Metazoa > Chordata > Amphibia > Caudata > Ambystomatidae > Ambystoma > Ambystoma mexicanum. Next base: position 505,591,443 of record NC_090928.1, on the reverse strand, counting down.
GGTATAGTGGGGCAGATGCATGCACTGAATACAATTTACAATATTCCCCGCCTATATTTAATAATGGTCTTAACCCTCTTTCCTTGTACATACTCAATGAACATTTAATAATTCTTTTTATGCCTCCGGATTTTCCCCTTCTGGGTTTCCGGTCGGCTCCTCTATTTGCTGCAAAGCATGCCTGGGATGGCAACTCTTTAGCTGGTTTATGTGGACCCATTTGTCTTCCCCCTCTCTCAAATTGCCCTTGGGGATACAGATTCTGTAGGCGACTGGTGAGATTCTGTCCACAATTTCAAAAGGACTTCGCCAGCTTGGGATGAATTTGCGCTCTTTGGCTTGGTTCCTTTGGAAATTGTACAAGTAAACCTGGTCTCCTACTTGATATTCCTTTTTAGTTGTCTTGAGGTCATAGTGGGTCTTCATACTGTCTGTAGATCTTTCTAGATTCCGCTGAGCATACACAAAAGCATGTTAAAGGTGTGTTCTCAGATACTCAACATACTCATTAGTTGTGGAGGCATTTATCAAGGTCTGCTCTTGGGTTCTATAGTGCAGATGCTGGGGTAGCACCATCCTTCGTCCAGTCATCAGCTCAAAGGGAGACATTTTTGTTGCAGAAGAAGGGGTAGATCTGATGGCCATCAGGACAAAGGGTAATCGAATGTCCCAACTTAGGCCAGAGTCTGCCACAAACTGTTTTAATATGCTCACAATAATTTTATTGTACCTCTCAACTCCACCACTAGAGGACTGGCGGTATGCAATGTGTAATTTCCCACATCTTTGTCATCACTTCACTGGTGAAGTGACTACTTCAGTCTGACTCAATCCTTTGGGGTAGTCCAAAACGCGAGAAGATGTGATTGATCATCAGGGCAGCTGCTGTTTCTGCCTTGCATTTTGGGGCCGGGAGACATTCCACCCATTTAGTAAACAAGCATGTTACGGTCAACATGTACTTGTTCCCCCTAGAGGAGCTAATCACAGGCCTGATAAAAACGACTTGCAAATCTGACTGAGGCAGTGTCATCCCCCTGTTTTGGAGGGGAGCACGGTGTGTGAGTGATGTTGGCTGAAATTGTGCACACACAAGACACCCCTTCAAGTATTGGTCAAGGTCCTGCCCCATGTGTGGCCAGTATGCAACCTCTCGTAAGATTTCTAATGTCGTATGAAACCCCCGATGACGGGCTGTGGCCGCATCATGGACGTGACTTAGCATCAGGCTTCAGAATGAGGTAGGGACCAACCAGTGTTCCTGGCCATATATAGATCTCCTCACCAACAAACCGTCTTGGATTCGGAACATATTTTGACATTTCATCAACACTCTGAGGTCCTCTTTCCCAATGCAAACTGTATCCGTCAAGGGAAAGTTCTCAGGGTCCTCAATTTGTTGATAAAACTTAATAATTATTGGATCCCCTTTTTGAGCTGTAATCAAATCAGCATCTGGGGTCTCCCTACTCCACTGGGCAGTTGAGAGTTCATTGTGAGCATTTGTCTGGGACCTAGTGATGGCAGTGACCTGGATTTCCCCAACAGGGACTCGATCTCAAGTAGATCCCCTTGGATGGCTCCGGTTTGGGCCAGCTGATCAGATAGGTAATTTCCAGTTTTGTCTGGTCCCTCTACTTTAGAATGACCCTTGATCTTTTTCCAGTAGATAGTCATCCCGCTAGAGGTGACCAGATCATCAATATTCTGTATTAGTTTTCCATGTTTTAGTGGCTATTTTTAGCAGATAGCATGCCTCTGGTTTTCCAATAAACCAGGTGCTCCACAAACCTGTTCCGTACATAATCTGAATCAGTGATTATGACCAGTTTGTGGAGGTGGTGTTGGACAGCAGTGAGGATGGCTTGATGCACAGCCATCGCTCTGCCACTTGACTACTGCGGGGACAGATTTTGTACCGAGCGGAGGGCTCTGGTGCATCATTCACCCATGCATTCCCCACGCTGGCCACAAGTAACTTTTCCCCATTGTTGTCAACATGGTAGGAGCACCCATGCACATAGAGAGTGGGCATTCCCTCACACTTGTCTTCTTCATAGACTTTGTGTGTGGAAATGAGGTACGCCTTGATGTCGTCCTTGATTTTAAGACTTTCGTCCTCGAGACAGTGTTCTCTGGCACAATCATGCAAGTCAGCCAGACCTTGCGTGAAGGGACTCTTCTTGTTTTGGCCATATCTGACGTCCACAGGAAAGCCTTGCATTGACAGAATCCAGGAAGTAATTCGGGAATTACTCACATTTCCGGCCCGGATTCTGTCACTTTGAAGATATTGCTATGATGTGTTCCCCCTGGATGAACGGATGGTAATTCTTCAATGCCCACACCGTTGCCAGGAGTGCCTTCTCACAATCGTTGAATTTTTCCTCCACAGAGGATAAAGTCTTACTTGCATAGGAGATTACTTTACTGACCTTGTCATGCTTTTGGTATAATACTGCAGTCAAGCATGTATTTGAGAACCCTGTCTCCAAGAAGAACTCCTTGTTTTGACAGGGTAAGCTAGGCAAGGCGCTTTTGAGAGGCTTCTTTTGAGTTTTCTTACTGCCTCGGCTTGTTCTGGACCCCACTCCTACTTGACCCCCCCTTCAACAGATGGATCAGGGGTCTTGTGATCTCTGCGTGATCCTCAATGAACTTTCTGCTGTAATTATTCAGTCCAAGGAGGCTCCTTAGCTGTCGCAGAGTTGTGGGGTCTTTTAGTTTCTGGAGTGCTTCTACTTTCTTTTCTTGAGGACAGAGGCCCTCAGGAGTTATCTCTTGCCCCAAGAAGTTGACACGGGTCCTGCACCACTGTGCCTTTTGGAAAGAGAGTTTTGCTCCGACAGCCCTCAACTCTGTCAGAACATAACAGATTTCAGCTATGTGCTCATCCACAGTTGAGCTTTTTTTTAAAAAAATTGGTTTTATTGGTTTTCAACAAGGATATTGCAGCATTCAATACAAAGAATTTAAAGTAACTTAGGTGCATTACAATGACTCATAATAACACATAACCCCAATTTATCCCCTACCCCCCACCTCCCACCCTGCATCCCCTGAGGCAACAGATGATCTCAATGTCCATGTTTCGATGGAGGAGATCGTAGGCATACTCGTGGTTTAAAACAGTGGTACTTGCATATGACATATTGGCGTTAACATAAAGGCAATAAGTGGCGCCAAGAAAAGGTGACTTGGCTGTGTTGTGTTGCACACTCTGGTGATGTACTTGTCTCGGAATTCAGCCCATTCATTGTAAACGGAAGTGCGATCGCCATGAATGGCTGCTGTTAGCTTGTCCATATTGTAAATATTACGGGAGACAGTGATCCACTCAGCTTTAGTTGGTAAACTCATTTTTTTCCACATAGTTGTGAGGCAGGCCCTTGCGGCAAGCAGGAGCCCATTGTCATCTTGGGTACCTTAACTGTTTGTTCTTCTCTTTCGACCAAACTAAATACGATCATGAGTGGTTGCTTCTCCCTCTCCTCCCCTTCTAGCTCTTTGATCCAACTGAGGACTTTGTCCCAATATGCTTGGATCGCTTTACATCCCCACCACATATGCCAGTAGTCTGCTTTCTGGCCACAGCCCAGCCAACAAGAAGGACTCACACCCTGATACATCCTGGCTAGTCTAAGTGGGTCGTACTGCCATCTATAAAGCAACTTAATTTCATGTAATTTGTACTGACATGAGATAGAGGTTTTTGAGGTCCTTCTACATATCTTGAGCCATGTTTTTGGGGAGAGATTTCTCCCGAGGTCCTTTTCCCATTTCTGTTTCAAAGTCATTGAGGGGGTTATATTGATCCCTATTAGTGCTGTATACATTGCACTTATGAGGCCCTTGGAACCTAGGTATGTGTCTAAGATACTTTCAAATGGGGTGAGGTCTCTCTGTAGGGCCTCCTTCCAGACTTCGCGGGTCATGACGCCTTTCAATCTCAAATATCGGAAAACTGATAGGGGACCTATGCCAAGGGCTTCTTCCAGTTCCTGGATAGTGATGAATGTGTTATTTTGCCGTAGTTACCCTGCCCTTTCAAGCCCTGCCTCATACAATGATTAAAAACTGCCTGGATGGGGACTATCATCCCAAACGCCCAGTGCCCATAAATGTGATAATGGGGAGGGCCAAGTCGTGACCCCTTTCATTCCCTTGTTTGGTTTCCATATGGCCCATAGTGTTCCGAGGATGGGATGGTTTCTAATGCTGTTTCGCAATTGGGGCCCCGGTACCCATAACCACTCTCCCACGATAAAAGGTTGCAGATAATAGTTGTCTAGACCTATCCATTGGGGGTCTTTTTGCTGTCTAACATGCGGGATTAGCACTCTCAATTGGGCTGCTCTATAATAGAGTTCTATGTCCGGGAGGCTTACCCCTCCATCATCTTTCCGGAGGTGAAGTAAAACAGTAGGGAACCTGGGTTTTTTGTTTTGCCATAGAAAGGTGTATAGGACTTTTTTGGTGGTTACAAAGAATTTTGTGGGTAGCTGAATGGGGAGCATCTGGAATAGGTAAAGCAGCTTCGGTAGGATTACCATTTTGATGGTGTTCAAGCGACCCATCCAAGAAATCGTGAGCTTTGTCCACCGGGCGATATCTTTTTGGAGAGTGTGTAGTATCGGGGGGAAGTTGGCTTCAAATAGGTCACCTAGGTTTCGGGTCACATTGATACCCAAATACCGCAATGTGGTGAGACTGACCTTCATACCTAAGGGTGCGAATCTGTCAACCTCTGAGTCTCTACTCTTGTCTATCGGAAGGAGGACCGATTCTGCTGTGTTCATTTTCAAGCCCACCAATTGGCCGTATTCCTCAATTATCTCCATAGCCGCTGGTATCGAGCTTAGGGAGTTGGTTGTGTGCAGGAGAATATTATCCACGTATAGGCCTAATTTATATTCTCGGTCTCCAACTGTAATTCCCTCCACCCGTTTGTCGAGTCTCAACTTCTGCGCCAGTGGTTCGAGGGACAGCACAAATAATATGGCGGATAAAGGGCAGTCCTGTGTGGTTCCCCTTTCCAGTGTGAACCATCTTGAGTAACCACCATTCACTGCCACAGAGGTCATGGGAGATGAGTATATTGCCTTAATGGCGCAACAGAGTTTGGGGCCAAGGCCTATCGAGACCAAGACCCTTTCTAAGAACTCCCAGTCCACTCTGTCAAAGGCCTTTTCAGCATCTAGCGACAGGAGGGTTGGGTCGTCACTTCTCCCCTGTGCCTCATGTATGAGCTGCAATGTTTTCCTCATTGTATCCGCTCCCTGTCTTCCCATTACAAAGCCGACTTGGTCTGAGTGTATCAATTTGGGTAGGTGTGTTTCTAGTCTTGCTGCTATTACTCTCGCGTATATTTTGGCGTCTATGTTGAGTAGTGATATGGGACGATACGACGCACAATATTTTGGGTCTCTACCTTCTTTTGGGATGACCGTTAGGAGGGTTTAAGCAAAGGATGGAGGTGCCCGTCCTGTTTCAAAGATATTGTTGAATAGGGTCACTAGAAAGGGGGTGAGGAACGCGGTAAATGTTTTATATAAGCCGGGGGTAAAGCCGTCATCCCCTGGTGCCTTCCCAGACTTAAGACGTTTGATGGCACCAGAAACTTCGTCCTCAGTGACGGGGGCATCAAGGGCTTCGGCCTCGAGATGGGTAAGTGTTGGGAGCGCTGTCTCTTTGAGGTAAGCGTCTACGCACCCCAAAGGGGGAGGAGGGTCGCTAGTATATAGGTCTTTGTAAAAGAAGGCGAATGCCTCCTATATGCCTTCGGGGGAAGATTCCACTGTGTCTATGAGGGTACCATACATCCTCTCTATCGTGTCCACCCACCTTTCTGCCCTTTGCGCGCAAAGCCTTGCCGCAAGGAGGGCATCAGCTTTATCTCCCTTCTCGTAATATTTTTGTTTTAAGTATTGTAGGGTCTGGGCCACCTTACCCATCTCAAGAGTTTTCAGCTCCTCCCTCAGGTTTTTGGCTTCGGCAAGATATATGGATCTACTTTGTGGGGATGTCTGCGCTAGATTCTGTGCTACGTTCACTTTCTTTTGATATTAGTCTCCAATAAGGCGCATTCTCTCTTTTTGCTCACGCCCTCTCTGATTAGGACCCCGCGCCATGTGGCCTTGGCTGCTTCCCATACGCTCACTTTCGTGACCTCACCTGTGTCAATGGTTATAAAGAATTGCTTGATTTCATTTTCTAGTTCTTCCCTAAAAACCGTTTCCGACCATAGTGTTTCGTTGCACCTCCACTTCGTATTGCGATGGGCCAGGCCATCCCAGTCCATGTCCACCACGACCATGTCATGGTCAGACCACGCAATGGTATGTATTCTCATTAGGTCCTCAGAGAGGAACACATAGTCTATTCCTGTGAGCGTATCGTGGGGGATGGACCGAAAGGTGAATTCCTTGTCAAATGGGTGTAGATGAAGCCAGCTATCTGAGAGGCCGTATAGGGTAAGGGTCATTTTGATTTCTGCGTGTTCTATTATCTGGGGGGATTGGGAGGCATTATGTGTGGTTTGCCTGTCCATGGAACCGTTCATCCATGTATTGAAGTCGCCCCCTAAAATCTTGTGACCTTGTGATTTGTTGAACAGCCATTCGGTTGTTTTATGAAGGAATCTCTTTTGACCTTGATTGGGCGTGTAAATTGTGGCAAGGGTTATCACTGTTTCCATAAAGGATCCCACTATTATCATGGCTCTGCCCTCTGTGTTGGACCAGGAATTTTGGATCTTCATGCAGAGGTTCTTGCGGATCAAGATTCCCACTCCTGCTTTTTTGGAGATGCCCGAGCTCCAGTTAGTGTGCCCCAACAGACTACTAGGGATCCCTTTCTCGCTGCCCCTCTGGAATTTTGTCTCTTGTAGGAACATGATATAAATATTGGACCTCTTGAATTCTCTCGCTACCAGTGAGTGTTTTGTGGGGGAATTTAGGCCTTTCATGTTGAGTGTGCATACACACAGCGTGTGGCTTCTAGGTGTCATCGCCATTGCTGTATGTAGATGTGGAATAACCGACTAAGCGCCTCTGCCTCAGTGTCTGTGCTCTAGGTACCTGCTGTATGTCTGACTCCTTGCGCAGTAGTTTCACAATTGCCTTTCTCTCCCTCTATCCCTTTCCCTCAACTGTTCCCTCAGTCCTATCAGGCTGCATTACCCCACCCTCCCCTCCCCCCCACCCATGCGGCATCCGATTTGACCGGGTTATATTCACCCGGTCGCTCTCGGACCACTAGCGGGAGCCGCACCTTGAGCGGTCCCAATCTCGTATACATGTCATTTTAACCGTGGGCACCCAACTCTCCCCCCTGCGTTATATCAACATATTAGCAAACTGAACTGTGTTTCAACCGTAACGTCTCGATCACGTGGGTCCAATATGAAGATAAGTAATTGTGTGGGTGGTTTTGTTTCATGCTGATTCTCAATGCCTCCTTCATCTCTCCTTTCCCCAGACTGCCCCCAATCCCTGATCTCCCCCACCCTTCTCAGAGCCCACAGAAATGTGTTGGTTCGCAACATGTGCATGTGTCCTTACCCTTGTCCATTTGTTGCGTACCTCATCTGGGTCGGGTGGGGCGATATGGGGAGGGCGACAACTTCACCCTCAGCTGATGGTGTTCGGTGAGTATCCATCCGGCGTCTTTAGAGGTTTTAAGGTAGCCAGCTGTCTCCATTCCCTTATCAGTACCTCCGTTCATGTGGGTCTGCTGACAGTCTTCAGTAGTAGGCTGTACTGTGGGGATCACCCATGTCGGAATGTTACCTTACTCCGACTTTGTGTTTTAGAGTCTCACCGTGAGAGAGGTGATCGGATTGGCGATAGTGTCAGTGTTCCATGTCCGGGGAGGCATTCATTCTCCTGAATTTTCTGGATCCTTGTATTCTCCTTCTTCGAGGGCCTTTAATTGGCCAATCTCTGTCCTCATTCCTCTGCGTACTTGCGGATGCTCCTTCTGCCTGAGGGCCCAATAGGTCTGCAATGCAATTGGAGATATCTCTCTCGGAAATTAGTTTTGTCTTCGTTCCGTCCCATTCGAATGTCAGTGAGAAAGGGTAGGCCCACCAGTATCTTATTCCCTTGTCTTTGAGTAGTTTAGTGATTGGAAGACATTTTCTTCTCAGCGCCAATGTAAGGGAGGATAAATCTTGGAAAATGGCAATGTTCGCTTCCCCCATTGCGATCTGTGGTGTGAGCCTGGCTTTCTCCAAAATTTGCGCCCTGTCTGCATAGTTATGAAGCTGCACTAGGAACGTTCTCGGGCCGCCTGGTTTACCTCCCACTCTATGGATACAGTCAATTTGTGGCTCATCCACCGTGTCATCCTTAAAGAGTAGCTACAGGATATCATGAAGAGTTTTCTTGAGGTGTGATTCTGATTCTCCCTCCGTTTCAGGAATACCAAATATCCGTATGTTGTTGCGACGTTCTCTGTTTTCTAAATCGTCAACCTTCAGCCAAATTTCTTTTTCTTTGTTCTCAATTTCTGCGAGGCGTTGATCTATCTGCATTTCCAGAGTGCTCGAGGAGGATTGATTGTGCTCAACCTCTTCAAGCCTCACCTCCATTTTATCGATTCTATTTGTAATCTTATCAATTTTGTTTCCAATGTCCGCTCTCATTCCCCTCATTTCGGTGAGGAGGTTGGCGATATCTGCTTTGGTTGAGGCCGCCTCCGATCCTTTGAATGCCATGTTCAAGCACTTTGGAGAGCGAAGCACATTCGGCTCTTGAATGAACTTATATTTTGCCAGTTTCTGCTTAGCGTCCATAAGTCTGGGGGTCACTGATGTCCAGGTATGTGCAGAGCCGACCTCCTTTGAAGGAGTTCCGGAGTGAGCTGTGGAGGGGAGTGGACGGTGATTTGTGCAGCTATGGGAACCTTTTGGGATGCCACCTTTTATGAATTCAATCTGTTGATGTCGTCCTGTTGATTTCTTTCCGCAATATGAGGGTTGCGTGGTGTGAGTACGGAGGTTGTGATCAGAGATCAGTACCAGGGTGTTTCCAGGATAAAACCAGGAGCTTTAATGGGGAGCATTGAAGACCCTTCCGGTATTCACCCCACGTTCTTATGTGTCTTCTTGGCGCGTTGAAGCAAAGTGGAAGCTGCGAGGAGGGTTGGTATTTGCAGTCGGCTGTATCAATTTCGCACTGTTTATGTACGAGGAGGGCACACGCCCCAGAGTCTGGGGGCCCAACCTTCGGGTCTCAAACTGTTCAGCAGGGTCTCAAGGCATCCGTCGGGGACAAATTCTGTGAGAGGCCTGGGTCTGAGAGTGCCCCTTTCAATTGCAGACCAGCTCACCACACCTTTTGTTGACTGGTAGCTAGTATGTGTAACGGGCTGGACACGTGGGATTCAGTGCCGTATCACGTAGACGAGTGAGTGCTCCCCGGTAGTGGACCGTAGTAGGATCAAGTCGCTGTTACAAGCACGGGTTGTCAGTGCAATAAGGGTTGGCAAGCAGGATGTGTCAGTGGGTCCTCAATCCTCCGGCTCATTGTGGTTTTCTTCGGGGGAATTAATTATGGTTACTCTTTCCCCACATGCGTTGGCCGGCATGAGCGTTGCCCAGTAAAGATCAGTATGGCTGCCCCTGTGCCAGTACCAGCCTCTTGTGCGAGGGGCCCTGTCTGGATACCAGGTTCTGTTCTTGTGTGGCTCTGCAGGAGGGCCTGGGGTTCCGGGAGGCCTCTGCGTCGATATGGGGGAAAGGTTGCGTCCCAGCAGGGCGGAGGCACCACACTGGGATCCGCAATGCGAGGCTAGGGTGGGTGGGAGGGGATCCCCAGGACGAATGAAGCCCTGTCTGCGAGTCCCGACCGACCAGGTGTCCCTTCGGGACGGGGGAGGGGGAGTGTTTTCGCGGGTGCAAGTGGCTGTGGGGAACCTCCTGGCAGCACGCACCCCTTGAATCCAGGTGCTGGCGTATCATGTCTCTCCCAGGGGTGCGGAGTGGGCCTGAAGCCCAAGTCGTGGCTGGCAGATCGGAGGATGGGTTCCGCACAGTCGATCAAAGAATGTACCGGGAGGCTGCAGTCTGGCCACACGTAGCTTCTCCGCAGGCCCGTTACGCTGCTTGCTTTTGCAGTTTTCTCTTTGAGTTCAAACTCAGCAGTGCAGGCAACGATTAGAATCGGGTTTTCTTTCGCAGGGGGCCCGGCACCTTCATACACTCAGATCAGTTGATTGTTCGGCGGGGGGGTCGCGTTGTGGGGGCTCAACCCACTTTATGGGACCCTGGCGTGGAGCTCACACAGAGAGGCTTGCCATCCCATGGGCAATGTAGGGAAGAGGCCATCGGGAAGTGTGGACCCATTTGTTGAGCTCCCTTAGGTCAGCACAGAGTCTCCACTGGCCGTTTGGTTTCAAAATCCCGAGCACCGGATTATTGAAGGTGCTGTGGACTGGACGAATTATCCCACAGGACTCAAAGTTATTAATTATTTTGGAAGGGACTCCATAGATGCGAGAGGCAAGCAATATTGCTCCACAAACACTGGAGTCATGCCAGGGTCCATGGGAATAATTGTTGTATGGATTTCAGTACGTTCGCAGTCAAATGAGGCCACCACAAAGAGATCTTCAAAATCTAAGAAAACTTGTTTCAATTTTTGCTTTTGCTTCAGAGTCTCACATGCATCATCTATGTTGACTCTCTCTTCAACCATCTGCCTGAAGCCTGGAAAGACTTCTGGTTTGGCTATCTCAGCGGCCTCCTCCAGCTGGGTGGAGAAGTCCCTGGTTAAAGTACTGACTTGGACTGATGGCTCCAGGTGGGGAAGGCAGTCCTGGTGGACTTGAAAGATCACCTCATCCCTCCCGAAGTCACAGGTCACTTCTTCCTTACCATAAGGGCAGGAAGAGTACACCAGGAAATTCCCCCCATGCGGGGTGAAGACCCTGTCTGGTGTTGTGTCATTGTCGCTATCGCTGTCAAAACAGTCATTGAGGTTTGGTTTTATCAGTTCATTACCTAAATCTATGGAAAAATGTTGGTCATATATCGCCATTCCAATAATGGTGCCTGCGGCCAGAGTGATACTCCTAAGGTCGCTGTTATCCACCACTATTGGAATGGTGTTGTGTTCTGTATTGACTAGTGGTGTTGGGTTTAACCCCAACCCTTGCTGTTGGAAATGCGCCTTGAGGTGAACATATGCGTCAGGATTTTGCAGTTTCTGTACTCTTTTAATTTTTACTTCAAGTGTGAATTGTCTGGTCCGTTTTGGGATGGTGACTTCCTCTCCAGTCTGAACTTCAACTGCACATGGCAGCAGTTGAGCGACCGAAATGCTTTCTCTGGGTCATCAAAGTCCATGGGATTATCTGCTAATCGGGACCAGGATTTGAAGTTAATTAGGTCTAAACTAATGGCAAAGCGATTGAGAATGTCACTGCCTAAATAAAATGCGGCAGGAACTTCTCGCGCGACCCAACAATTATGGACTATGCTCTTGTTGCCTATGGAAATTTTGAGTATAAACCTGCTAGGCAGGAGATGTTTGGAATTGGGTGTTTCCAGGTCCATTTACCATTTGTCTTTAAATTTAAATGTGGGAATGGCTGGATCCGTTGGGAGTTTTTGGAACATGGTCTCACTGATGAAGCTCTTACCGTTGTTCACGCACACTCAGGCGAGAACAGAGTCCTTCCCCCATTTAACTTAATAGGGATGTACAACTGTTCTCCAATTTTCTGAATGTCAGCCAAGCTTTGAGCTGGTTTCTCATAATTTTGGACTATAGAAGTGGGATCGTCTGATTGTGAATTGGTATAGAATTTCAGAGTATTTCCTGGAATGCCACTTGAGACTGGAAGGAAGGTTGATTTTCAGAAATAGAAAGGACTTCCCATCACCAGTTTGTTGTCCTACTGCAATTACTGTCACGTCACGGATTTGGTTGTTTTGAAAATGGAATTCAATTTGGTCCGGTTTTTGTTCAACCATGTGGCATGTGCCATTTAAACTAACATGGTTGACACAATGTTTTAATTTTATTGGTCAGTTAGTCTGGGTCCAGAGGACCTTGTTTACACAATCTATGAAGGGAGACAATCTACGCAGGATGTAATTCCCTAGTAAACATTGTGTGCCCTCTGGAGTCACAACTCTGACCGGGTGTTTCACCTTGTGTCACCCAATTTTAATGTCTAAATCCACAGTCCCCTCGACAGGAATTTCATTCCCATTGAAGTTCTGAATGTGTCTAGGAAGAGGAGTGAGAGGGATCTTGTATCTCTCCCCCCTTCCTGAAGTCAGCTGATGAAAGGCCCTTTTCGACAGAAGAGTGGCTTGGGATCCAGTATCCATCAGTGCCAAAATGTACATTGCCCTTGTATTTGGACCTTGGCATAAAATCTTCTCTCCTTCTCCTCAAGGGGGCAAAGATAATGCACATTTTGGGCCGATTGTTGGGTTAATTTCTTTACTCTTGAATGTGACAGAGGGGTAGTTTGGTCAGGATTCTGTTTGGGAACTTGGGTATCTGTAAGAGAAAGGACAGTTGGATATTGGGGAAGTTTTGAGCTCCCCTGGTTCTGGGCTGCCCCACCCTTTTTGGAGGCAGTCACCAGAATTGGTTTGGGCAAGGTGATTTTCTGGCTTGTCATTCTGGGGTTCAATGATGGGCGGTTTTAACTCAGTCCCCACATTTACCCAGTCTTGATTAGGATCTCTCGGGACCCATTTTTCTTTGGGAGGAGTTCCCCCATCCATCAAGGAGAAGATACTTTTCCCAGAGTACTCTATGGACCCCTCTCCTTCAAATTGGAAAACTCTGGCCTCCTCCCCAAAATAGGTCTTTTTAGGACCTTTATTTCTCCTACCTGCCCTCTGTTCCTTAGGTTGCAGACCTTTGGGGGCAGGAGATACTTGTTCCGGTTCCTGGGTCTCCAGGGGCTTTTCACAAGTGGGGAAGGAAGCTTCCTCTAAGGCTTTACACTCCCTTTCCCCCTGTGCCTCCTGCTTTTGAACCGGTGGGTTGTCGGGGTTCTCTCCCTGTCATTGCTCTGGAATACCAGACCCTTGGTTTGAGGGGTTCTGAGTCGCCATGCTCATCTGAGGGTTCTGCTGAGCCCTCAACATGTGACCCAGATCCTGTGACAAGTTCTGGACCTGGCCCTCCAGTTGGGACACCCGCTCTGGCTGATACGGCGGTCTTTGTTCCATCCTAGGTGGATCACAGGAAGGGTAACTGTTCCTTCTCCCATAATACCCTTGATTGGGATAGTTCTGGTAACCCTCCACCCTTGGCCTCCCCTCTCCCGGATTGGGATGTCTGGGCTCAGAAAAGTGGGGAAAGAAAGAAGGGTTGTTTTGGGGGTTGAAGTTTGGCGGGTACTGGGGGAAGAAGCTCAACCCGGCATTTGGGGGATTACTGCCCTCCTGGGGAAAGTTAGGAGGGAAGTTTCCTGAGTAGGCAGCTACCTGGTTGGATTCCCCCCTTGGGCTAGAGGAGTCCACACATAGCCCAGGATGGGTCTGTTGCCCTTGTAATGGGGGCTTATATAATCAGGGGAGTTAGGGGGTCCCATTTGTCGGATTACCTCCCTGGCTACCTGTTTGGGATTGGCCTGAGGGCCTTCTGGGTCTTTGGTAAGGAGGATTTTGCACAGGAATATTTTTAGCCCCCCCCATCTCCAGATCTAAAATGAGTGCAACCTTCACAACCTTCACCTCCGTGTTGGCTGGTTTTGGCGCTAAATTCAGTCATTTTCCCCTGATGACAGGGGTCCTGGTGTTATACTCGGGGGTTTCTCTGTCCCTTCCTACCTCATCTCTTTCAGCCTCTATTCCCTGGTGACATGCCAAGATCTGACTCTTTTGCTTCTCTATTAAGGCCTTACTGGTCTCAATGATTTGCTCTTGCATGGCTATCTGTTTTTGGAGCCTGTCATTTTTTTCACAGAGAGCCTCATTGTCTCTCTGTGCTTCATGCCTGGATTGGAAATACTGGGCCAATTGTTGCTGCAAGAGACTCACCTCCTGAGTTTTGTCATTATTGGTCTGAGTGTTCTTTGCCAGAGCATCCTCCACCTGCCTGGTGTGCTATAGTAGCTGCTCATATTCAATTTTAACTTCACAATACTCCTGAAGGACCAGCTTTCTTTCTTCCAACTTAGTTTTTAATTGGCTGACTTCCTGGCCTAAGGCGTCCCTCTCCTGCTTTAGAGTGCCCCTCTGTTCAGCCAGGTCGTCTCTCTGTTTTTTAAATACACTAGATTTCTGGCGCTCTTCATCAAATTCCTCTTGAGAGTGGATGTCTTTAATAATTAATTTATTATTTTCCTCTTTCAGGGATTCTATGTGGTTCTGTAATGTGACTATTTGTTCTGCGCATGCTCTGTTGTAATTTAACTCTTGTGCCAGCTTCTGCTAATTCTGTTTTAAAGAGTCAACCATTTCCTGATACTCATCTTGCAGTGTCTGTAATTTGGTATCTTGCTCTGCATTCTTTTGCTGTAAGAGAGCCAGTTCTTCCTTTCATTTGGTAATATACTTCCTAGCATCTATATCTGATTCTTGGCTCTCCTGGAGCCTTTGCTCTGCAGAGTCCAGATTAGTTTGGATTTTCTGTAGTGTTTCCCCTTGCGTCTTTGCCAGAACTATATTGTCTGCATGCTTTTCCTATATTATTCCTATGTGGAGGTACAGGTAGGCCGCTATTTTGGCAATTTTACACTGCTCCTCTTTTATTTTTGGGGCCATGTACAGTTCGCTAAGCGCTTGATGTAATGGACCCTTGTCCTGCCATTTATCTAGGACTATTGCAGTGACTTGGTGTTTTATTTCCTTTAACCATACCTGTTCATCCTGTTCGGACCACTCACCCCTGACAAACAGTTTGTGCAGGAAGTGTTCCCTAGCAATATTAATTTCCACTGGGGCCGCCATTTCAGAAATATCGATTTCCTTATGGCTTATTTCAGAGTTAATTTACTTTTGCAAACAGGTCTGATTTTTTGGAGTGTTTCTTTTGAGGGATGCTTGTACAGTGTAGCACAGTACGCCAACCCAGCAAAGAGGCCGATTCATGGAATAATTAGCGCGGCGGAAGTGGCCAAAAACGTGCGAATCGCAGTGGAATAGCGAAAATCGCAGTGCAAGTGCGAAAATCGCACGAAAAGCAGCGCACATCGATTCATGGAAGGCCGTGCGCGAGAAAACCATTGGATGTGCGATAAAAAAGTGCGCGGCGCACGTTGGCGCACAGGCCATCTAACTGCATGCGCCAGGTCACAGCGAAAATCGCACAGGCCACAGCGAAAATCGCACATAGCGCGGCGCACGCAACAAAAGTAGGCGTAACACGGGGCGTAACACTCGGAATGGGGAACAACTTGCCAAAATGTGGGCGTCACGGGGGAAGTACAGGGTACAAGTGCGCGGAACGCCCACACGCTCGCCTACAACACGTATTCATGGAATAGAATAGGGCAAAAAAGCGCACGCTCAAACCAGCGCACAGGCACAAACACGACCGCCACAAGAAAGCAGGCGGTAGCGTCTCTGCGCCTGTAAGAAATGTGCGCCAAAAGGTGCGCCAAAAAATAGCACCTATATACTGCCATGATGAATGTCCCATACTGTGGCCCTCCAGGACAAATGACGTGCAAAGGGGTACCCACAAACACGGACACCCGCTGACAAAAAATACGTGTGCGTGTATACCGGGGTGCGCGGGAAGTCTCACACGCGAATTGGCAGGGCATGTGAATTCCAGGGGTTTGCGGGAAGTTCCACACGCGATTTGTCAGGGTACGTGGATTACAGGGGTGCGCGGGAAGTTCAACACGCGATTTGGCCGTGTACGTGGATATCAGGGGTGCGCGGGAAGTTCCACACGCGAATTGGCCCGGGTACGTGGATTTCAGGGGTGCACGGGAAGTTCCACACGCGATTTGTCAGGGTATGTGGATTTCAGTGGTGCGCGGGAAGTTCCACACGCGATTTGGCCGTGTACGTGGATTTCAGGGGTGCGCGGGAAGTACCACACGCGATTTGGCCGTGTACGTGGATTTCAGGGGTGCGCGGGAAGTACCACACGCGATTTGGCCGGGTACGTGGATTTCAGGGGTGCGCGGGAAGTTCCACACGCGATTTGTCAGGGTACGTGGATTTCAGTGGTGCGCGGGAAATTCTACACGCGATTTGGCTGTGTGCTCCCAGGTATTCCCTGTACACCCTCCACGGCCCCTGCAGGCAGCACACACCACAGGGGACTACCCTGCACACCTGCTCATGTCACCCAGCACCCCCACCCCCCAGCAGTGCAGGGGCACCCTCCACCAGGCCCCCACTCATGTCTCCCACCACCCCCACCCCCCAGCAGTGCAGGGGCACCCTCCACCAGGCCCCCACTCATGTCCCCTATCACCCCCACCCCCCCGCCACCAGGGGCAGCCTCCACCAGGCCCCCACACATGTCCCCCTGCACCCAGGTCCTCACAATCACCAACCATGTGCGTAATGGTCAGCCTCCACAGCCAAAAGGCCCTACCAAGTAACCCATTCACCCACATGGAAATGAAAATTACATGTTACACCCCCAACGTACATAAAGCAAGTGAACCCATGTCTGTCAAACACAATGGTTGCAAATGAATTTGAAAACACCCAACATGACATGCATGAAACCAATGAGATGATACCACACAGTGAAGTATGAAAACAAAAATGTATTAAAAAAATATGAATGCAAATGAAATGAAACAAACTACAATGCCAATGAAAAAAAGAAAAGGTGCATGTCCGTCCCAAAAAATGAAAAACACCAAATCCAAAAAAAATGTACTCCAAAGTCACATTAAAAATGAAATCAATCCGACAGAAAAAAAATAAAATCCAAACACCATTGCTCCATGGAGAAGAAAACAAAATTAAAAAATAAAACAATCCAATGAAGAACTATGTACAAAATATCCAAGGGTCCATGAGCCCAACTGAACAAAGGAAACCTACAAAAAACCCTAACAAAAATGCAACTATATACAAAAAGTGGAGCTGTGTCCGTCGACTCCAAATCATAAGAATAAACAAATGAAACCTAAAACTAAAGAACTATATACAAAGGCGGCGGGCAAGTCCAGCGGCTCACTCCGTAGTGTTCCGGGCCAGGGCATCATCAAACTCCTCGTCTATGTCCCGGAGGAGGTCCTGTTCCATGGCCCCGAGGGTCCGCAGGGACGACGCCATCTGCTCCTCCAACCCCCTGCGGATTGCCTCGAGGCACTCGGCCCGCCTCAGGGCCCTCCGCATGGAGTTCTCCGCCCTGACCATCGTGAGCCGCTCCTCTTCCGCCCGCCGCCGTTCCGCACCTATCTGCTGGCCCAACCGCAGCCACACGGAAGACACTTCCTGTCCTGGGTCCTCCTGCCCTCCGGCCGATGCCTGCCCCTCCGATGTTGATGGGCCTGAGCCATGATGCCTCCCACGTTGACTCTGCTGCTGCCTCCGACGCAACTGCCTCTGCCAGCACGACGGCAACCAGGCTGATGGAATCCACCTACGCCGTCGTGCACGTGCCCTGCCTGATGATGCCGGCACATCCTCCATCTGCTGGGGTACAGTTGCTGGGGTGTCCACCCCAGCTTGACCTCCGACTCCCGACTGTGGCAGGGATGGGATCCCCACCGAGCTGGCTGCATAGGTCAGGGCAGGTCCACAGGGGGCCCTGGTGGCATCTGGGCCGGAAGACGGCAAGGAGAACGACTGGCGTATAGCCTCCACAGAGGAGGAGAGGGCCGCCAGATTGGCCGACACATGCAGGAAACCCCCGAACATGGAAGATCCCAATTGGGCCACGTCGGCACAGTGCTCTTCGTGATGATGTGCGTGCTCCTCCCGGGAAGCACGCACGTCATCACGAATAGCACCCGCGCGCATCGCAAGCCCAATCAGGACTTTCTCCATACGGACACGGGTCCCCTCGTCCGCAGGTGGAGGGGAGTCAGGTGACATGGACATCCCCTCTACCTGCGGACGGGCCTGGGACAGGGCAACCCTGCTGGTCCATGGTGGTGTACTCACAGGGTCAGGGACAGCGACATGCACAGGCCCCTCCACGGAGACCTGTGCTGCCTCCTGCCCCTGGCCCTGGACTGCACCACTTGCACCAGCAGGGATGCCCCCACCAGGCCCCATGTGTGCCCCTGTGGCGGCCTCCTCCTCCTCTGTGGAAACCACCAACCTGGATGGCTCCTCACCGTCTTCCACCGTAGCAGGCCCCTGTGGGGGCTCACCCACCCCTTCCGCTGCAGCCGTGGGGACATCCCCGCCGCCTTGCTCCACAGCGCCGTCTCCGCCCTCTTCTTCACTAGCCGCTGCGTAGAGGGAGACAAAGAACACAAGCATCAGGGTACTGTACAATGGTCCCCTAGACAGGAAGCAATAGCAGATGAGTACCACTGTCAAAGTACACTTCCATCATGTCCCTCCACAACACATGGGTCAGTCCAGGCAAAACACACACAGTAACAGGCATGGTGCATGCCATGGACATTTCCATACATGTCCAATGGACTCTTGAAACATACAATGATATGGAACTCACATGCATCATGGGTCATGCCTATCACATGCACACACTTCACCTCAGTCACATCCATCTGGCCCCATACACCCCAAACACAGCGGATACAAGGGTAACTAGGCTGCATCAGTGAATCTGTGCATTGTCACACACATGTGTCATGCATCCATGGCATGCACAAGTCACAGACACGCAGGTCAGGCACACAGACATGGCTACCATATATGTACCTGCCATCAGCACCCATCCCTCACCCCCACCCATGTCCAGGAACAGAGACTGGCATGCTCTCATGTCTAAAATCTGCATAGGGCTCCCCATGTGGCATTTAAACACATGCAACAACCATGTGGTTCACACATCACTGGTCGCACATGCATTACCATGATGTCCCTGCACACATACATGCATACATGGCCTATGTCACACATACAGGCAAGTATCAGAGAACCAGCACACCGCAACATGCCCTGTCTCACACAGCAATGCTTGGACACTTACCGCTCAACTCCAGACTGGTCTCCCTCTCAAGGATCTGGGCGTGGAGCGCTGGGTGTACGCGTTCCAGGACCCTCATCTGGATGGAACTCATGCGGCCCCGGCCCCCCTCCACGAGGCGCTGGGCCTTCACGAGGGTCCTGGACCTCAAGTCCTCCCAGCGCTTCTTGATCTTCTGGACGTCGCGGGTTGCCACCCCCTCCGCGTTGATGGCAACCACACAGTCGGCCCAGATCCTCTCCCGTCCTTCCTTGCTGGCGCGGGACGATCCAAAGAGGGCATCATACTGCCCCAGGACATGCTCCACCAGGACACCAACTTCGGTGTCAGTGAAGCTGGTGCCCCTCTGCCCCTCTGGCCTGGGGTTGCCACTGGTGCCAGATGTGGAAGTGCCCGACATGGCAACCCCAGAGGCAGGTGTGGGTGGGCAACTGGGTCCTGGGGCTGGGCTGTGGAGCGATGTAATCCCAGTCGGGAGTCTTCAGTTCCAGCAGGGGTGGACACAGCAACTGGACCCCTGCAGATGGCTGATGTGCAGGCACCAAATGGCAGGGCACGGTGGCAGCAGGCAGGCAGGCAGGCAGGCAGCAGCAGATGGCACGTGGGAGGCTGCTCGGGCACTGGGGGGCAGTAATTCGGCCTTCTGGGCAGGAGCGTGGTCTTCCGTGTGTTTTCGCGTGGCCAGCTTAATACGGAGTGATTTGGCACGTGACAATCCTGCACGTCAGCATGAAATTCGAGGAAAGGCCCTTAGCGCGTAAGTGCGTCAGCACGCATACGCGATTCTATTGGACCAAAGGCCCTCAGCGCGTAAGCGCGTCTGTGATGTGACCCGCACGGGTGTTTCCCACACAGCACGTGATGACAGAGCACACGTGGAAAGACTGCACGTCAGAGTGTCATCGCGTGTAATTGGACAGCACGTCAGAGTGTCATCGCGTGTAATTGGACAAATGTGCGCGCGTACACGCGATTGGCCTATGTACGTGTATATCAGGGGTGCACGGACACTTACACACGCAAGTACGTCAGCGCACCTGTATCCCGGGGTGCGCAGGAATTTCCACACGCTATTGGACTGGGTACTGGATTTCAGGGGTGCGCGGGTCACACGCTCGCCTACAACACGCGCAACGCATAAATTTGCGCGCTAACAAAATAACAAGCTCAGACCCAGGATGAACATACCGTTCCTAGCAGCAGTGGGCGTGGGCTACCAAAGGAGGAGGAGGAGGATAGTCAGGGCCAGAATATTCACACCCAGAACCAGCCTTTTCGGGATGCCTGATGACCAGGTGTATGGGAGGTACAGGTTTCCACCACACATAATACTGGACCTGGTGAGTGAGTGGGAGGATGACCTCACATCACCCGCCCTGTGCTCCCAAGCACTCAACCCCCTGGAGAAGGTCCTCAATGTACTGCACTTCTTAGCCACTGGATCATTTCAGCGGACAAGTGCCATAGTGGGTGGGGTATCACAGGCCACCCAGTCACGCTGCCTACACCAGGTCTTGAACATCATCACTGCACGCCCATCAGTCCGCAGGCACATATACCTGCCCAGAACACCTGCAGAAAGGCATGCTGTCGCCCTGGATTTTTACGGTGTGGCACAATTCCCCAAAGTGCTGGGTGCCATCGACTGCACCCATGTGGCTCTACGTCCCCCCCAGGGCATCAGAGCACATCTATAGGAACCGCAAGCACTGGCATTCCATCAACGTGCAGATAGTATGTAATGCCAAGGGAATCATCACCTCAGTATATGCCAACTATCCCGGGTCCACCCACGACAGCTTCATTTACCGAATGTCCACCCTAAGCCGGGACCTAGAAGCTGGGCGGCATGGCGATACATGGCTGCTTGGTGAGTATGAATGCCACAGCACATGCATGCATGTCAGATACTGAGCAAGGTCACAACCCCACCAATGATACCAATCACCACCTCCACAGGGGACAGTGCCTACCCTCTCAGCCCCCACATGATGACGCCAATTCGGAACCCCACCACGCCACCCCAGGTAAGATATAACACAGCCCACATTACAACCCGGGGCATAGTGGAGCGCACATTCGGAGTGCTAAAGTCACGCTTTCGCTCCCTTGACCGTTCTGGCGGGCAGCTGTTGT
Source organism: Ambystoma mexicanum (assembly GCF_040938575.1). Taxonomy (NCBI): domain Eukaryota; kingdom Metazoa; phylum Chordata; class Amphibia; order Caudata; family Ambystomatidae; genus Ambystoma; species Ambystoma mexicanum. The sequence goes on along the minus strand of NC_090928.1, from coordinate 505,570,246 downwards.
ATGCTCCCCCAGTAGTGTGCAGGATCATAGTGGCAGCATGTGTCCTGCACAACGTTGCAACACGCCGGGGCCTGGCCGTGGACATGGTGGTGGCCCCACATCCCCAACCACATGCACAGCCGCTGCGCATGGGAGGGGAAAGGGCACGGGGGAGGCAGCCCGTACACAGCTAGTGGCTAATTACTTCACATAGAAATTACACCCCTGTGGAGTGCACACTGCCCTGGCACATTCCATCTGACAATCAATGATGACTCAACCTGACACTGATCCTAAATGTCTGGAGAATCAACCGTGAAAACCATATCAGCCTGAGATTGTTCACCTGGAAGTGTTACAATGTGTGCATCCCTACCCACACAGACACCACCAATGCAGTTTTGTGAAGAAACACATTCAAGCAGCTAAAATGAATACCCACTTGCAAAATGCAACAAGAGGACAGTGCCATGTCAGCCAACCCATCCCCAGCACCGCCACACGACACACCGTGCCATGTCATGCTATTTGCAGGTAAACAAAGTAATCCCCACAACATGACACTAGTGTCACAATGTACAGTGTCCCTAATTGAAACTTGCAACACCTGAAATGCTCACAGTAATGCAGGACCAACAACAAACTTGAGCAGGTACTACCATTAACATGACATCACAAATGTAATAAATTAGTAGTCTCACCACCTGGAAATGCCTGCACTCCCACCACTACCAACTGTGCAGTGTTGGCTGCCTTTCTCCCACCCTGTACAACATCTTCACACGGCCCCTCTTCCTCATCCTCGACGCTATGGGTATCTCATACACTAACTATGCTGACGATACCCAGATCCTCCTTACCCTCACTGGCAACTACGACACTGACTCCTTGACCCTTAACAACCTCTACAACACCATTCAAGCCTGGATGGCAGACAATGGACTATGCCTCAATTCCGATAAGACTGAACTCCTCCTGGTAGGCTCCACCGACACACTAAGAAATCTAGACTCCCAATTCAGTCACTTCACCATCGACACCATCAAAATACCTGTCTCTGACTCAGTCAAAACCCTTGGAGTCTATTTGGATTCCAACCTATCCATGGAGAGACAAGTCAATGCAATAGCCTCCTCGGCTGCATATCACGCTAAACTAATCAACGCAGTCAGGCCCTTTCTCTCCAAAGAGAACTGCACAAACATAGCCAGAGCCATCACTGGCTCCAGGCTAGACTACTGCAACGTACTCTTCCTAGGAACCTCCAACAAAAATCTGGAAAGGTTACAAGTCATACAGAACAGTGCTCTCCGTGCAGCCCAAGGCATTGCTAAAAGAGAACACATCTCGGAGGCCAGAAAACTAGCCCACTGGCTCCCAATTAAGGAAAGAATCGTCTTCAAAGCTCTTACACTGACCCACAAGTGCATTCACCTCACTGCTCCCGCTTACCTCTCCGAAAGGATCCACCCTGTCTCCTCCACAAGGCCAACCAGATCACCCTATACCAACATGCTCTATGTGCCACTAGTAAAAAGAGCCAGAGCGGGGGGTTCCAGCTTCCCATATCTTGCACCCACACACTGGAATGCCCTACCTCCCACTATCCGAGGTGAGGCCTCCCTCATCGCCTTCCGTAAAGCTATGAAAACCATCCTCTTCACATAAGGTCCCTCACATCAGCATGAATACTATACATTTTGACCCACTGCATAAGCTGGAATGTAATGACCAATCGCAGAAGCTGTAAGTATTATATTATGTCTGTAATACTTATAATGTACCAACAACTGCTACCTTTCCTGTACCTCTGTAACTAAGCTCTCACAAGTAACAGCGCCTCAATGCCCGTGGGCTGCTTGCGCGCTATATAAATCTAAATAAATAAATAAATAAATGTAGAGTTGTAGGTGCACTGCTGCCAACATGGACCCCATCTCCAAACTAGAGGGCCTTGTGTAGACATGAGGAAGGGACCTGCAAATTGGGAGGTAGACACAGATGATGAGTTACACATCAATGCAACATGCAGTGTACAACACAACAGCAATATGCACTAGGAATGTATACACAGTATTGACTAGACTACCCACACATGTAGTGGGAGTCCAATGTCACCATGTACGTCAATGTCACTTGGGCACACCCTTTGCAAGCCCATGGAAACGGGAAGCAGGAGGGGTGTGTGTGACTCAAACCCAAGCATCTGAACCAAATACATGACAAGCCTGCATGTGCCCAGCCACAATGCAGCGTATGCCCACAGGAACCACGGAAGGCAACAAATTGTCCCAAAAAAATTGGGAAAAAAATAATTAAAAATAAAAATTAAAATTAAAATAAAAATTAAAATAAAAAAAAAATAAAAAATGGCCATTGATGGGCCCGGGGGGGTTGGGGAGGCCACCCAGGAGGTCCGAGGACAGGGTGCACACCAAAACCCACCTGTGTGGATCCTGGGAAAAAAAAAAAACACCTCCATGGGCTCATGGCCCACACGGCTACCCTATTGTGGGAGTATCACTGCTGTCGCTATTATCACCCTGTGCAGCTGCATCCGGAGGTGGTTGCAATATGGGAGGCAGCCCACGCAAGGCCCTAGTCTGCTCCTCCATGGCTGCAAGCATGCGGGTGTGGTAGGTCTGGTTCTGGAGGATGAGTGTGCGGAGGTCCCCATGCGCCAACTCACGGGATGCCCGGACCTCCGCCCTCATTGCCTGCATCTCAGCTGAGAGCGTACGGGTGAGACGCTCCAGCTGCTGTTCTGTCCTTTGGTGTGTTGAAGCCTCAAGCTCAACAAGAGTCGTCCTGAGGTGAAGGAGCTCCTGCCTCAGGGCTTCCCTGTGGCCCTGGGACTCTATGGAGATGGCCTCCTGCAGAGTCACCAGTGCCGCCCGCCTGTCCCTGTTGGACGCCAACATGTCCTCCCTGTGTGACTGGCAGATGGAGTCGGTTGCCTGCTGTAGTCGCTCCATCAGCCTTTCAGGGGGGACAATGGAAGTGGCCACCCTATCCATGGCCTGAGCCATCATCTCGGATGATGCTGCCTGTTGGGTTGCCATACCGTAAATGGATTGCTCCCATGCGGTATTGCCAGGTGGCGTACGGCCACCACGTCGGCGGGCACCACACCTGTCTGGGGCAAGGCGAACTGCGCCTTGCTGTGCCGGCACTGCCTGAGGCTGCAGGACTGCATTCCCCCTCTGATCTGCTGGCCCAGGAACAGGATCAGATGTCGCGGAGTGTGACCCTGCATCCGTAACCACCAAAGGCGTAGCTGCCAACACTGACATCCCCATTGAGGGTTCTGACCCTGGTGCAGGTGGGTGGGACAGAACAGAATCCCTCCCTGGAACACTCACCTGCGACGGCACGTAGGTCTCATCATCCGAATCAACACCTGAGTACAGCTCGGGGGAGGTGCAGCCAGAGACACCCCTTGAGAGCACGACCTGCAGCACTTGTGGGTTCTCACCCACCACCACACCACGTCCCTCACTGGTGGTTGGTCGGCCCTCGGACCCCTCCTGGGTCTGCACCATCTCCACAACCCCAGCAGTATCAGGTGAGTCTTCCCCTGCAAAGACATAAAAACAAAGAAATGGAAACAGGCATTAGCACCATGGCACACAATGAGGGCTGAGAAGCAAGAGAACCAGTACTTGATTGACACATGTCCCACATGACTAAAACCCTCCCATGCATGCACCCTCACTGCATATGAAGGGCAGGCAAATGGCACACACTGATGACACCAAGATGGAAGATGAACACATTTTCTGCATGCTGCCTGGCAGTGGCATCACACATTGGCCTGTGATTGCCAGGTGAAACACACATGCCATCACACAGATGGCATGTTCCATTGCGATTGAGAGAAGATGGAGAGGAGGGCAGCACCTATTCATTCAGTCCAGTTCCCGCATGTAATAGCTTTTCTAATTCAAACAGGTCAGATTTTTCACCTGGAGCTGCCAGTCCAAAATGGTCCAATTGCACAGGGACATGTGTGAACAAATGATATCCAGGTAACAAAGTCACTCCACTTTACCATAGCCATGTCAGACATGTGACTAGAACACTGCGAAATGCCTAGTAAAAGTGGTGGAATGCAAACAATCTGACTGAATGAACAGTGAAAAATAAGCAACAATGTTGTGGCAAGGTGACACTTCAAGGGCAACTGGCGTGCAGTTGGGCTAGATGTCTACTGTTGGCAGAAGGGATACTGCTATGGCCAAATGCAGCTGCGCAGGATGTATTGCATGAAGCACATGGCTGACCCATACGACTCAGGCGCACACACTCTCACCTGGCACACAAACAGAAGCCCTCACACACACACCATGCACATGGATGACACACACATGCATGTGCACTCACCGGACAATGCCTCGTAATCAGGCAGATCTCCCACGCCTTGGATCTGTTCCTCCATGACGTAGGTCCCAGCGACTGACTCATGTGGAGTGAGTTCCATGTCTACTACTGGAGACCCACCTCCATTCACTAGAGTTGCGGCATGACTTGAGGCCAGTTTACTCTTTGCCCTGCGCTTTAGGTCATTCCAGCGCTTATAGCAATCATTGGCTGTGCGCCTCACGATTCCAAGGGCACTTACGATGTCCGCAACGGTCTGCCAGTGTGTCTGGCGTTGTGCAGGTGTGGTCTTGGATCCTGCAACAATGACCATCTCGTTATCATGTGCGGACACATACTCGACAAGTGCATTCAGTTCGTCATCCGTGAAGCTGGGCTTCCTCAACGGGCCAGACTGTGTAGCCGTGTCTGGGGCATCAACCTGTGCCGAACGAGCACTCTTCCTCTTCCGCTTGGAAGGTGGTGGTGATCGTGAGTGTCCGGCGCCGCTCTGGACACTAGGGGCAGGAGCCCTGGTGGACTCTGTATCAGGAGTGTGGGATTGCACACTCAGCATGGGAGTTGGTGCAGGCATTGGCTCAAGTGTAATGGTGTCAGGGGGAATGTCAGCAGGATGGACTAGGACCGACACTGTCCTGGCTGGGTGTGTGAGAGCTGGGGTGGATGGAGCCGCAGCTGCCCCTGCAGCCTCTCCGCCCTGCCTACTTGGGGCAGCAGATGACCTTGCTGCCCCAGATGCACGTGGCATGATGACATCAACGTGCACCAGCGCACGTGTCATAGGCCAGCTGACCTGGAAGTCAGCCATGGAGTCAGCCAGGTCTGGTGCCACAATGGGCTGGTCCAACAAGGGCTGAGCATGGATGGTGTCAGCCACATCAGCCTCAACGGGAGGGGGGGGATTATGGGTGCCCTTGACTGGTCCTCCACACATGGGGGGACAGGCTCACCCTGCAAGTAACGACCACGTCCCCTACCGGATCCACCACGGCCACCACTTGTGGCTCTTCCACCTTTGCCACCCTTACGGAATCCTCGCCTCCCAGCCATGGCACTGATGTTAATGTGCGTATGGGAGTGGCTGTAAACTATTGTCCTGGGCAATTGGGGGGTCAAAGGAGTTGGGTACCAGATGGTAATTGTACCCTAGTGCTCTAGCAAGGCTGAATCTAACCCCTGGTGAAAGATGACGGGTCACGCTACGCACAGGAGCCCCAAAAAAGGGAGATGACGTGCACGCAACCCCTCCTAGACCACGTGTGCAGAAAGAAAAACCTGCACTACGCTGTGGCACCCAGTAACACAAGAATGAACGTATGCGTGTCACACGCAGCCTAGAATGACCTCTGAAGGGGTAGGCTACACACGGGGCAAGCACAGATGTTAGATAAGTGCGTGACTCACCATCTGCCAGGTAAAAGAGCGTGAAAAAGGAGTGCATTTGGTTGGCAACACCCCGGCCAAAAGAAGATTTGTACGCTGTCTGAGGAGACAGGACAACAGTAGAAGGGAACACTGTTTGAGGGAACAGGCCCAGGTAAACCAGTAAAAGAGAAAAAAGAGAAAAAGCTGTCAGAGGTAACAGGGAATACGAACTTGAAACGCCGTGAAGTAAATCGTGTGTGAAACGACAAGAAGTACAGAATTCACCCACTCGCTCTCCACGAAAAGCACGTACAAGGAAATGGTGTTCAACACGTACCTTTTATACAGGCCACACGTCCAGCGTCACTTACGCGGCGTGTACGCGCTAGGGCCATTTCCACCAATTACATGCTTTGTCACTTCTGCGTGTAGGGCCATTTCCACCAATTACACGCTTTGTCACTTCTGCGTGTAGGGCCATTTCCACCAATTACACGCTTTGTCACTGGCGCGTGTACGCGCTAGGCCCATTCCCACCAATTACACGCTTTGACACTCGGACGTGTCTTTCATTTTTTTCACACGCAACATTTTCAAACGTGTGCCCAATTCAACGTGCACGTGACTTCATAGATGCGCATACGCTGGCGACGCGTTTACGCGCTAAGGGCCTTTCCTCGAATTACATGCAGACGTGTTGGATTTTTCACGTGCCAAATCACTCCGTATCAAGTTGGCCACGCGTAAGCACAAGGAAGACCACGCTCCTGCCCAGAAGGCCGAACTACTGCCCCCCAGAGCCCCGAGCACGCTCCCACCTGCCATCTGCTGCTGCCTGACTGCCTGCTGCCCACGTGCACTGCCATTTGCTGCCTGCACATCAGCCAGGGGTGCTGTTGCTGTGACCAACCTGCTGGAACCGAAGACTCCCGACTGGGATTCCATCGCTCCACAGCCCAGCCCCAGGACCCAGTTGCCCACCCACTCCTGCCTCTGGGGGTGTCATGTCGGGGCAAACACCATCTGGGACCACTGACAACCCCCGGCCAGAGAGGCAGAGGGGCACCAGCTTCAGTGCCACCGAAGATGGTGTCCTGGTGGAGCAAGTCCTGGGGCAGTATGATGCCCTCTTCGGAAGTTCCCGCGCCGACAAGGAAGGACGGACTCGGATCTGGACTGACATCGTGACTGCCATCAACGCGGAGGGGGTGGCAGTCCGCGACTTACAACATGTCAGGAAGCGCTGGGAGGACTTCAGGTCCAGGACCCTGAACAAGGCCCGGCGCCTCTTGAAGGCAGCGGATGCCAAGGGGTGCCGGGGCCACTTGTCGGAAGAACAGATGAGGGTCCTGGAACGCATATCCCCAGCGCTCCACGTCCAGGTCCTAGAGAAGCAGACCCGTCTGGAGTCGAGCGGTGAGTGTACATGCATCCTGATTGTGAGCAGTGCGTGTGGTGATTATTCGGTAGTGTGCAGGTTGCACATCTGTTTGTATGGGGTCGAGTATGGGTGGGGGTGTACAGGGCCGTGGGGCTGACACATGCGAGGGCTGTAATGTGTGAGACATGGATGGTGCTTGTGTGTGTAGGCTTGCATGCCAAATGCAGTTGTGTGGGCACACATGTTTGGATGAATGTGTATGTAAGTAGACATGTCCGTGATGTCACGCATGTATGTTGTTTTCGGCTGCATGTATGAGCACTGTGTGCATGTGCATGTGTGTGTATTTGACAAGGGTGCAACAGTGATGCAACATGGATGCATGTGACAGCGGTATGTGGAAGCCTGATTGGCAGATGTGACATGGATGCCCGTCTGAACAGTGCGACACTTGGCAGAGGTGTACACATGCATGCAAGTGTGGTGGTGTGTGTACATTTGTGGTGCACTTCCTGTGTTGCATATGATGTCTGGCTCACCTTTGGCTGCTCATGCTGTTGTATGTGTAGGGATGGTGGTAGCAGTTGCGATATGGCTGTGGTATGGCTCATGTGTGCGAGTTGTAATGACATGTGTGTTGGGGATTGTGGTGACATGTCTGAGGTTTGCCAATGCCACTCATGTGTAACTGTCATGTGTGTATGTGTCCATTGTACAGTGCCCTGATGCCTGTGTTTTGTTTCTCCCTGTCTGCAGCGTCAACTGATGAAGAGGGCGGAGAAGGTGCTGTGGAGCACAGCGGCGGGGATCCCACCGCCAGCCGGAGACGCAAGGCCCGGCTCCCCTCCCGTGTTGTCATCTTGTCGGGGAGTGAGGAGTCCGGTGCCGCGTCCCAGGCCGCAGCTGCCGGGGGGAGGACCAAGAGGCGGAGGTTGGAGTTGGACTCCTTGGCAGCAGAAGGGGCAGCTGGGATCCCACAGGGCCCAACAGGGGAAGATGGCACGGAGTCATCCAGGTTGGTGGGGGGTTTGGTGGAGGAGGAGGCCGTGCAAGCACCAGAGATGGGGTCTGGAGGTGGGGATCCCACTGGTGCTAGTGGTGCAGTGCAGGACCAGAGTCAGGAGGCAGCACAGGCCGCCGCGGAGGTGCCTGTGTGCAATCCTGTCCCCGATCCTGTCCCTGCATCATCTTGCACCAGCAGGGATGCCTACGTCCAGACCCATTTTCAGGCAGGGGATGAGCTGACGTCAACTGGCCTTCCTCTGCCTGCGGACGTGGCTATCCAGGTCCGGGTTGAGCCTGTCCTGGCTGGTGTGGCGTTGCGTCAACGGGCCATGCGAGGTGACCTGCAGTCTTTTCATGGAGAGACTGCACGTCATCTCGAATGGCTCGTTGACCACGTCAGCCTGCTGGGACAGGTCACCCAGGCCGTATTCCTCCGTCTGATGGGGCTTGCTCCGACCCCCTCCTCAACTGGACCCCCTACGCGCCAGTCGTCCTCTGTGCCATCTTCCCACCCATCAGTCACCTGGGTGCCCTGTGGAGCTGCCTCTGACGGTGCGGCCAGGCTGGTGGAGGAGGCATCCCTGCCACAGTCGGGAGTCGGACGTCCAGCAGGGGTGGCCACATCAACAACTGCACCCCAGCCGGCGGAGGATGTGCAGGCAGCAGGAGGCAGTGCACGGGCAGAGGCACAGCAGCAGCAGCAACGTGGTGGGAGCCATGAAGGCTCGGGGCCTTCAACATCGGAGGGGCAGGCATCGGCCGGAGGGCAGGTTGACCCAGGACGGGGTGTGTCTTCTGTGTGGCAGCGGTTGGGCCAGCAGATAGGTGTGGAGCGGGTGCGGGCGGAAGAGGTGCGGCTCACAATGGTCAGGGCGGAGAACTCCATGCGGAGGGCCCTGAGGCGGGCCGAGTGCCTCGAGGCAATCCGCAGGGGGTTGGAGGAGGACACGGCGTCGTCCCTGCGGACCCTCGGGGCAATGGAACAGGACCGCCTCCGGGACATCGAACAGGAGTTCGATGATGCCCTGGCCCGGAACACCACGGAGTGAGCCGCTGGACTTGCCCGCCGCCTTTGTATATAGTTCTTTAGTTTTAGGTTTCCTTTGTTTGTTCTTATGATTTGGAGTCGACGGACACTGCTCCACTTTTTGTATATAGTTGCATTTTAGTTAGGGTTTTTTGTAGGTTTCCTTTGTTCAATTGGGCTCATGGACCCTTGGATGTTTTGTACATAGTTCTTCATTGGATTGATTTTATTTTTCAATTGACTTTGAACAACATTTTTTTGGATTAGGATTTGGTGTTTTTATTTATTTTAAACGGACATGCAGCTTATCTTTTTTTCATTGCCATTGTAGTTTGTTTCATTTCTTTTGCATTTTTTTTTTTAATACAATTTTGTTTTCATACTTCACAGTGTGGTATCATCTCATTGCAGGGGGACATGAGTGGGGGCCTGGTGGGGGCTGCCCATGGTGGCTGGGGGGTGGGGGTGGGTGGGAGACATGGGTGGGGTCCTGGTGGAGGGTGCCCCTGGTGGCTGGGGGGTGGGGGTGGTGGGAGACATGAGTGGGGGCCTGGTGGAGGGTGCCCCTGGTGGCTGGGTGGTGGCGGTGGTGGGAGACATGAGTGTGGGCCTGGTGGAGGGTGCCCCTGGATGCTGGGGGGTGGGGGTGGTGGGAGACATGAGTGGGGGCCTGGTGGAGGGTGCCCCTGCACTGCTGGGGGGTGGGGGTGAAAGGGGACATGGGTGGGGGCCTGGTGGAGGGTGCCCCTGGTGGCTGGGGGGTGGGTGTGGTGGGAGACATGAGTGGGGGCCTGGTGGAGGGTGCCCCTGCACTGCTGGGGGGTGGGGGTGGTGGGAGACATGAGTGGGGGCCTGGTGGAGGCTGCCCCTGGATGCTGGGGGGTGGGGGAGGAGGGGGACATGAGTGGGGGCCTGGTGGGGGCTGCCCATGGGGGTGGGGGCAGGTGGGAGACATGAGTGAGGGCCTGGTGGGGGCTGCCCATGGTGGCGGGGGGGTGGGGGTTGTGGGAGACATGGGCGGGGTCCTGGTGGAGGGTGCCCCTGGTGGCTGGGGGGTGGGGGTGGTGGGAGACATGAGTGGGGGCCTGGTGGAGGGTGCCCCTGGTGGCTGGGGGGTGGGGGTGGTGGGAGACATGGGTGGGGGCCTGGTGGAGGGTGCCCCTGCACTGCTGGGGGGTGGGGGTGGTGGGAGACATGAGTGGGGGCCTGGTGGAGGGTGCCCCTGCACTGCTGGGGGGGTGGGGGTGCAGGGGGACATGATTGGGGGCCTGGTGGAGGGTGCCCCTGCACTGCTGGGGGGTGGGGGTGGTGGGAGACATGAGTGTGGGCCTGGTGGAGGGTGCCCCTGATGGCTGGGGGGTGGGGGTGGTGGTTGACATGAGTGGGGGCCTGGTGGAGGCTGCCCCTGCACTGCTGGGGGGTGGGGGTGGTGGGAGACATGAGTGGGGGCCTGGTGGAGGCTGCCCCTGCACTGCTGGGGGGTGGGGGTGGTGGGAGACATGAGTGGGGGCCTGGTGGAGGCTGCCCCTGCACTGCTGGGGGGTGGGGGTGGTGGGAGACATGCATTGTTGATCAGTAGTGCAAGGTGACATGTGGGTTGGCTGGGGGGCATGCCCATGGTGGATGGGCTGCCTGCGGGACATGAGCAGGGGTGCAGGGTAGTCCCCCGTGGTGTGGGCTGCCTGCAGGGGCCGTGGAGGTTGTGGAGCGTACACCTGGGAGGACCCACATGGCCAATTCACGTGTAGTACTCCTCAGAACCCCTGAAATACACATACCCTGCTGAAATCACGTGTGGAACTTCCCGCGCACCCCTGAAATACACGTACCCTGCTGAAATCGCGTGTGGAACTTCCCGCGCACCCCTGGAATACACGTACCCTGCTGAAATCGCGTGTGGAACTTCCCACGCACCCATGGAATACACGTACCCTGCTCGCACTGGGCCAATCGCGTGTGGAACTTCCCGCGCACCCCTGAAATACACGTACCCTGCTTGCACGGGGCCAATCGCGTGTGGAACTTCCCGCGCACCCCTGAAATACACGTACCCTGCTCGCACTGGCCCAATCGCGTGTGGAACTTCCCGCGCACCCCTGAAATACACATACCCTGATGAAATCGCGTGTGGAACTTCCCGCGCACCCATGGAATACACGTACCCTGCTCGCACTGGGCCAATCGCGTGTGGAACTTCCCGCGCACCCCTGAAATACACGTACCCTGCTGAAATCGCGTGTGGAACTTCCCGCGCACCCATGGAATACACATACCCTGCTCGCACTGTGCCAATCGCGTGTGGAACTTCCCGCGCACCCCTGAAATACACGTACCCTGCTTGCACGGGGCCAATCGCGTGTGGAACTTCCCGCGCACCCCTGAAATACACGTACCCTGCTCGCACTGGCCCAATCGCGTGTGGAACTTCCCGCGCACCCCTGAAATACACGTACCCTGATGAAATCGCGTGTGGAACTTCCCGCGCACCCATGGATTACACGTACCCTGCTCGCACTGGGCCAATCGCGTGTGGAACTTCCCGCGCACCCCTGAAATACACGTACCCTGCTGAAATCGCGTGTGGAACTTCCCGCGCACCCCTGGAATACACGTACCCTGCTTGCACGGGGCCAATCGCGTGTGGAACTTCCCGCGCACCCCTGAAATACACGTACCCTGCTCGCACTGGGCCAATCGCGTGTGGAACTTCCCGCGCACCCCTGAAATACACGTACCCTGATGAAACCGCGTGTGGAACTTCCCGCGCACCCCTGAAATACACGTACCCTGCTTGCACGGGGCCAATCGCGTGTGGAACTTCCCGCGCACCCCTGAAATACACGTTCCCCGCTTGGCGTTTGCTGTTTGCCAGCCCGGTGAACTGGTCCAGGGTTAGCGCAGCCCTTTGCGTTGATTTAGCGATTTTGATGGCTTTTCCTTGCGCGAGGGCGTTCTTGGGGGCGTTACTGGCGCTGCTGCAGGGTCGCTGCGATTCTCTGCGCCACGGCTGGTTTGGGAGCATAAAATCCATGAATACGCTGTGCACGGAAATCGGTTTTAGCGCACGTGCCTGGCGCAGACAATCGCACGCGGACACTCTGCGCCAGCCACTTGCGACACTTTTCTGCGAAATTCTATGAATTACCCTGATAGTGTCTGTACCCTGAAGGCTAGTATGCTGTGTTAGACTGTCACAGGTGGTATTTCAGATTCAGAATTGCGGCACGAGCCCCCAAGCTGTAAGGGATTTTAATCCGGCACTCACCCACATTGATTTTTACCAAAACATAACTTTTGCACACATGTACATTTCTACAATTATGTAACCTAATAAAATTGGACACATATATTTTATATTCGATTGTCCACATTCACTCCCCATCCTTGTGTGAGCTGTCTTTCTCATTCTATGGATTTTTATCAATTTTACCGATAACAGTTAGGATTAATCATTTCTAATTTGGTACACCTCTGGGCGCTGATCAGTGGATCATGTACATACAAATTTAAGCTTGCAACATTAATAGTTTTGCCACAATCTGTGTTTTAGTGTATCTTTGGTTCTTTATGTAGTAAGAACTCCTACCACATTTTCAAATGTTTTGCATGAGTTCAGATTTATAAGTTTGTATTTTTCACTTGTCTACTTATTTTGGTTGCCAGGTTAAATGTCATAAAGTTCTGAGGCAAAAACAAGTAATTTCCATTCAAAATCCAGGCCAGGTTTTTTTTTCTTGCTTCCTAAGTGATCAAATGGCCAGTCCTTTGAAGTTCACTGAGAAACCTCCTCCACATCCTGCCCCTCCTTTAGGAGGATGGGTGTCCAAGCCTTCCTTTGTCCTTGGCGCAGCCAGGAGATGAATGTCTGAAGCTTTCTTTGTTTTCATTATGTGGGAACCATTAAGCAGCCATTAGTCTTCCTGAAGCAACTGAGTATTAAGCTGAAATGTCAATCTTCCCAAGCTGGGCTGTCAGATCAGAATTAAATAGTGGATTAGCTCCAGAATGGGTTCCTATACATTAAAGTCTTTTCAGTTCACATATAAAATACAAGCACAGTTTCTAAGGGATTTGGACATTTTTAAAAGAATTAGCCCTTCACAAACATAGGCGATTTTTGCCATTTTAATCAGGAAACAGAAACACTTTTAAAATGGGTTTGACAGCTAATTTTCTGAAGCAGCTGTCAGTCAATGAGGCCTCCATTCCTCTGACTGCCTGGAGAATCCATGATTTCAGCACACTTTCCCTTCAATAATTCACTGGGGAAAATGACTGAATTTAGCGCCAAAACAGCACTTTGAATGTAGCCATTGATTAGGAAACTGTATTTGAGGGCATTTTGGGATTTTAGCCCTCTGTGGCCTTGTTTCAGGTGACAGAAGACAGATGACAGGTGACAGCAGTGATTCCTGTTTTCACACCAACTTTGCCTGTGTGTGTGGCAGGGTCTGCAGCTCTTTTGTGGTTTGTGAACCATGCACAGTTTTGCAGATTTGGCGCGCTCGGGGCTTATCGCCTCAATTTTTGGCAGTTTTCTTCCCCATTGGCAAAGGGGTGCAGTGTGGTGCATCGTGTAGATACAAATATTCCACAAACTAGACCACAGCGTTCGCTGACCGGTCCTTGTAATCTGCATTACTCAGTCACTCTTCTTTGTGTGAGTTGTTTTGTGATTGGTTTCTGAATGATTTGGGGGAAGTGGATACTGAACTTCCCGGGGAGTGACCTTTGTTACTCCCTGCCTCTTCCTCAACCCAACCAGCAGTATGTTTTCCCTAATGTGAGTTTGGGGTTTAAACACCCTAGCTTTATACAGAGGTCGAGTATAAGTATGACAATACACCATTAAGTAATGAGGGAGTGAGGAGACCTCCCTGAAAAGGGAAAGGATGGCATGTGTTTTCCTCCAAGGTTATCATCGAGTCTCCCTGAGAGTCACCTTCCTCTTTGGCAGTCCTCCCTCATATAGCCACTCCTGTGGTCAGTATCAGGTAGCAGCTGCCATTTACTGCCCACATAGCGGGAGGCTATCCTAGGGAAAGAAGTGATGATATCCACAGATTCATCGCAATGCATTCTAATTTCTTTTCACTGTGATAATTGGATTGATCCTGTTAGCACCCAGGGTAGAGTACCTGGACAATCAGATGGCACAGAACTGTGACATAGGGCCTCATTACAACTCAGGCGTTAAGGGTTAACGCCACCGTTAACCCTTAACGCCTGATTCCCACCTTAACGCCTGCTTTTTGCAGGCGTTAAGTTCCATGGTGCTAAGGCACCTTGGTGCTAATTACGGCACCGTAATTTACGGTGCCGTAATTAGCGCCTTCCCCACTCCCATTATGCCCTATGGGGCAAAAATGGGAATGGGGAAGGGAAAATGGGAAATGGGGATTTACCGCCCCACTCACCTTGGAATGGGGCGGTAAATCCGCCATCCACCATGGTGTAAACGGAGTTTACACCATGGTGGTAAAGTTGGTGCACTTAGCACCAAGGTTGTAATGAGGCCCATAATCTTTAACTAAATGCACATATTCTCCACTGTCATCTATCTGGGACTTTCCCAAGGTGTCTGCCATCTTTATGGGTTTGTCCCTGTCCCCAAGCTGTACCAGTTCCCTTCCTTTGCTTGCCCCACCCCCAGCAAAGTCCTGCGTCCTGTCCACCCCCACTCCCGCACCTTTTCCCACTTGTCCCCAATGTGCCTGTTCATCACCTCTGGCTCCTTGCTCTTCTGCTCAGCCTCTTACAATGTCTCTGTGTAAAGAGTAAAGGGATAACTTCCCTTTAGTATTTACATGCTGGATATCTTTCTGTTTTGTAAGTGAAATCATACACGTTCGATTAGTGTGATGCTGACATTCCTTAAAGAACATCAAATAGCACCCATGGGGACGATAGCTATCACATCTGTGTTCATGGGTGGACAGGGCTGCTAACGGCCCTCAGCCCTTACGAGGTCCAAGTGTATACCTTAGGCGAAGGCTGGCAGGCCGTTATCGGCCCTGTCTACACTGGAGGATAAGGGTGATAGATATAGTACTGACAAAAAATACAACAGAGAATACAATATTAGCCATTTTAAAAGTTCATATGTTTGTAATAATTAAAAAAAAACATAAAAGCCCAGTGTGATCTTGCAGACATACTATTAAGACACTATTAATCAAATTCATAATATGGTTGATAGCTGTTGCAGACAGTTCTGAAACCCGTACCACTGACGATCTGTTTGGGTGAGGTAATATCAGAAGTTGCTTCAACAGAATAGTTGAATATGCAACAAGCTCCCACTTAGGAACTTTGTGAAACAATTGCAATATTTTGCAATCAAAACTAATCTGTAAGAGAAAGTTAATTTGTCACAGACCATTAAAACGTTAAGTACAAAGAAATATTAACATGTAGCTCATACACACACACAAACACACACATAACATTGACAGACATTGAGTGCCTATCATTGCAGCAGATAGATTGAAGATGTATCACGTAAACAGGCAGGATATAAAACAGGAGCTTCTACGAGCAACAGTATAAAACTCTTCTCCAAAATTACACAGCAGCACATTGAATCGCACAACATACCATAAGCTATGGCAGAGCTTTCATCATGATGCACTCATCAGATGGTCATGGTCAAAAAATGTATCAGAACATGAAGTGACATACAAAAATGAGTGGAAAATGACCAGAGAGCTATTCTGGATAAAGTGTTGTTTTTTTTTATTTTGCTCATCTTATAAATCCAATGCTTTGATGATGACTTTCTGTGATGAATTGTCAATGTGGACACTAGTGCCTGTTGACAGACTGTCCCAAGCCTTGAAAGACACATACTTGTTATATTACCCCTGACACGGTATGGATACGGATTTGACATGAATACAGCAACACCTTAGCTGGTGAACACATCCTATGCTAAGCAAGAATTCCCCATCTTGTCCGGTTTAGGACTCCCATAGTAAGATGGCCACTGCTCCAATGCTACACAGTATATGAATGCAGGGCGTTGCCTGGATAACCACTACTATATACACGGAAGTTGGGCACTTGACCGGTATTCCCAGATGGCTGCCTCACGGTCAGTGTTAACATCTAACCAGTAAGTGGATGTTAATGTATGATGACTTAGATGCACTATAGTACTCATGCTCGCCATTGTAGCTATGGCCTATGAGCACGCTAAATGTTGCAGCCTCTGCTTGCACAGGTCTCGGAAGAGCGTCTGGGCATTCAGTTCATGAGGCACGTGCTGTTATACAAATTAAACTGCCCCATGGCACGTTTCACTAAAAAAAAGCTGTCTCTCTTGATATTCTATAGAGAGTTAGACGTTTTTATCACAAGAGGTCTGAGCATGAAGGATCACCCGGCGGGTTCCTCACTACTCCAGGCTGGGTGAGTGCTATACTAATGCATATCGCTTTATCTGAGTTGGACTAACGTTATGTTATAATTTATTCTTAGGTGAAGACAAAACTAATAGGACCTTCAAAATCTCTGTAGGTTGAATTTAAATCGAGAGTACTCAGAACCATCTGAGGTTAGTTTTCGCTATCTTCTTTATTTGAAGGTGAAATGTGATGCCTATACAAGAATAGAGAGGTGACATTATGATTTATTGTTTATTATAGGTAAACAGATGAACATGTATGTGAATACTATTAGGATGAAAGACATTTCAAAGCCCTTAGGATGGATATTATGTATCCGAAACACGCTGGCTATTGTAATCAATGAGTTTGAGTTGACTGTTAATAATCAATTATTGTTTTATGTCAAGGAAAATTGATGTTATACTTCCTCTGAAATTAAAATGGTTTCTTATCAATAACTGCTTAGCACACAAGCAGAGTCATGCTATGTATGATGTATGATGTAATGATGTAATACCAGTTTAACACCCATAAATTGGATGTGTTGGTGCTAATGAAATACAAGTCAAATTGGCTTTTTCTGAAGGCTCTTTGAAGTTTCTTGAATTATGTTTGTGTCCTGTAATATGTATATTTAAACAAAACTGTCGCAAAACTATAAAGGCACTAAGTCAGGAAGGTGTGCAAATGGGTTACCTGTTGGTGATAACAGGCTGTTTTGAATTGTAGTTTCTTAGAGTCTCCATAGGCCTGTAGGCTAAACCCATATGCACCCGAAGTGTTAACCACTACATATTTGAAATTTGATGGGCACTTAATAATATAGAAGACTAAGCACGCTCGTAGAAATACATCAGGTTGTGCCCCTCCCTCAATACTTCTTTTACGAGATATAAGATCAGACAACCCTCTTAATAGCACAACAATGTGACCTTGTCCACAAGGACAGATGTCAGTCTGATTCAGCAAAACTACAGCTGCACATACAGGAGATTATCCTCAACAGCTTGAGTAGCACAACTAGCTCACAACATGGCAGAATGAAATCCAGGCATCAGTGAAGGAATCTCTAGACATGCAAACATCAGCCATAGTGAGCCTAGCTGACAAGTCAAGAGTGGACCAATTACAGTCCACAAGAAGCAAGAGGAGGCTGCAGTGAAACAAAGATGGACGAGCAGCATCAAACAGACGATTCACCAGTGCTGCTGTCGCTGTAGCTATCCAGCAACGTGGCATCCATCTGGACATGGTTCACTGTATGAAGGCTACCAGCAGGACGGTCTGACAATTGTGCTTAACTGAAAGGACCAATCACCACAACAGACCCTTCTCAGTATCAGCAGATACAGTCGTCAACATCTCAAATGTCCAGCTTGCCATTCCAGTGTGCAAGCACACTGTGCACATGAAGCTGCTGGTTCTATTTAATGATCTCGAATATTAAAAGCTGCACAAAAAAAAGACCGATTTTTTTCAGCAAATTTTTGCGGCCTTTAATATTCAAAATACACAAATTCCTACCCCTGCCCTTTGAAATCAGGGGTTTTACCCCCAACAACATCTTCAACCTCTGCCCCAACCCAACCCAACTTCACATTCAGACATACACCCTTTACCGGCCCCCCACTTACAAACACACACACACAGATGCACTCCTTCTCCCAGCCCCATCCCCACCACACACATTGTCCCCTTTCATACACATACGCACACGCAAACACACACTTACCTGAAACGCGCTTTCACCTGCCCATCTCCGTCAGCCTCTGCACACTACTGTTCTGCAATGCCCTGGTTCCATGTGAGCATCCTGACTGCTATGAGTGTTCTCAGGGTGGTCTTTCTAAATTGTTTTTTTTCAATTTCACAGTCGGAT
The DNA here is from genome assembly GCF_040938575.1 of Ambystoma mexicanum. NCBI lineage: Eukaryota > Metazoa > Chordata > Amphibia > Caudata > Ambystomatidae > Ambystoma > Ambystoma mexicanum. Next base: position 505,551,842 of record NC_090928.1, on the reverse strand, counting down.
GGAATATCAGAGGTCCTGGAACCACCTGCAAGGAAAAGACACAAGAAGCAAACTGACTCCAGCATGCTCCATAGGGATGCTCTGCTCCATTGTGTACACAGGGCCATTGTCATTGAACACACATGTGAGGGAACATGTGTTCTGCATGGACCCATATCTCCAAATGGGCCACGTTGACCCCAGGCCAGGATGTAGCATGTGAGGGAGCGTGTGTGCTTCATGCACCCATAGACCCAGTTGAGCCATGTTGACACTAGGCCAGGATGCAGCACATGCAGGAATATGTGTGTTCCCTGAACCCATATCTCAAGTTGGGCCATACTGACACAAGGCCAAAATGCAACACTCGAGGGAATGTTTGGGGAGTCCTGTCAAACTCACAATATTTGATGTAGCTAGATGTCACTTCGGGAGAGGAATATGCAACTTCCATAGTTACATTGTCAAATATTGGACCATTGTCCACTTTCCATCTGCTTTTCCTCATATGTAGCTACTAATGGGCACATGAAATGCATTTTTTGTACACATAATTCCCTACGGTGCAGGGACCATGGACGAGGATGGCAATGTTGAGTGGCCACAGATAATTAATGATAGCGTGACTCTGCGTGTGTGCTAAGCCCTTCTTCCCTAAGCAGTTATTGATTAATGTGAATCATGTGTGGGATGGAAAAGCCTCATGTGTGTACTTTATTCTGTGCCACCATACTCACCTCTAGAAGTAATCACGGATCAGTGTCGGTCGAATGGCTGTGCAGTCATCTGAGTGTGTTGGTGAACCCTCCACTGCTGGGTTTTCTCTGTTGTGTGCTTCAACCTCACTATCTACATCCTCTGGCAACGGCACACCCCTATGCATTGCAATGTTGTGTAGGATTCAACATACCAAAGGCATACATTAGCACAACTCCTGTACGGAACAGGATGTGCCATTCGTTCTTCAGCACTGCAAAGGCATAGTTGATTACATTGTGTGTCCTTATGTGTGCTTGATTGTAGTATTGCTCTGCTGCTGTTTGTGGATTGTGCCCAAGTGTCAAAAGCTATGGTCTGCGTAGATAGGCAGCATCACCTATGGGAAAATAGGGACACACTTTTGCATGGTCATATTAGATTTGTGTTGTGCTCAAAGCCAATACAATACTTAAACGGGCTGCTTGCTTATATGTTTCAACAGTTACCAATAAGCCATGTTTTCCTGTTGGCCTTGCTACACATCACTCGTGGTGTATAACTGGGGGGTATGGTAGCCGCCGGTTTTGAATTAGTACATACCTTTAATATTGTATGTTATATTATTATATAGCTAGATTGGTGTTCTAAGAAATCACCAAGGACCCAACATGAGAGTGTTCTTTTAGGGCTCACATGCAATAAAGTGCTGAGGCTAGTTTGGAATAAATCACAGTCCTGTTCCTAGTCCCATAGATATTAAAAAAGTACATTAATTTAATTACATGTTATAAAATAAAGTGATATTATGTCAATTAATGTAATACATATCATTTAGCTATGCAAATGAAAGACAAAAACACTATGCATATACATGAGGACCCACATCAAAGCTGAACGTTAGTCTCAGAATTTTGTGGCACACTACTGTTGTGCAATGCCCTGGTTTCAGGTGAACATCCCAGAACATTTGCATACATATGAGTAAATAACATGTTTGCATCACACACAGCTTGCATGTTGTTACTATGGAAACCTGTATGATTCTTTTACATCCATTAATTTGCCTTCGGGGATATGATAGCAACATGTGTACCATCAATTACGCCTAGAAAGTTGGGTAGGCAAGCCACATTGTAGAATTTAGGCTTATTTATGTTGATGGTGGGGGCATCTGTTGGGAAAATGGTGTGCTCCCCACACATGAGATGATGGTGTCCAGCATCTGTGTCAAGATGCTACTTCATGCCAGTTGGGCGATGCCAAACACACGTCCCAATGGGGTGCAAATATATTTGCATTTCATCATTTTCATGCACAACCATTTGCAGCATGTCCCCATGTAAACACAATGTAATACTGGCCATGCAGTTATTCCTTCTTGTGATGCACCCCAGTGTGCACCAGTGTGTACCCTTTCTTAAGGAGATCCAGGCCATTTGGAATCCTTTGGGTGTGCAGATTCCCCTGGCACTGCAGCATCTCTAGGCTTGTACAGCAATAATTTCTCTGTCAGCCTCTTCTGGAATCTCAGCTGGCTTTGGCATGTCAAGATTTTCTGGTTGATAGAGTAGCATGATCTGCAAAGGTCACTCATCAATCTTAATCAGTTTCTCCTGTTGAGGTTACCTCCTTTGTCCTTGCTGCTGTCTTACTCTCACTGCTGGTACCTGCTAACTAAGACACTTGGTTTGGTTAGAAGGAGTCTTTTGTAGGGATCCATGTGGTGATAGCTTACTCTTTTTGATTGTTATTTTTCCAAATCGAGATACAGGCAGAAGCACCTGACCTATACATGGCTGTGAATCCACTCCCTGTATGGCCCCAGTCGTTCTGGCTGCTCTGGTGTCCATTATTCTTCCATCCTCAGTAGACACAAGACTGTGTGCCGGGGGTTTCAGTGGTGACGTGATGGGTTTTTGTCCGGGTTTTGCAACAGCACGAACATTGTAATACAGAGCTGTAACTCCATGGTGGTGAAAGCTGGCATACGTTTGGATGTCACGAGTGTCATAATATTTCCTCCTCTGTTTCCACTTCTATTTCTCCACCTGATGGAAGAGGCGTACTGTCACTGGACTCTAAAATAAATGCATAATTGGGCTCGAAGTTGGGGGCAAGAAAACGTGTTTCATTTAACCATCAAAGTAACTCAAATGCTTTGATACCTGGGTGGGGATAAACTGGCAAGAGGACTCTGGTTATTCTAGCCTCCAAGTAGGTCACAGCACTGGCCAACGGGACATAATAGGCTGTTTGTTTTATTTGTCCCAAAGTCTTCCTCATCTCTTGGGACAGGGTCAAGACTGACTTTGTCACATATACCTGTATCACTGAGTGCTGTTCTTTTGCAGGAGTGATCTATTAATGTGATTATTGAGACAGTGTTTTCAGTAAGGCCACTTATGTGTGCACGTTTTCTTATATTGATTTGGTTGGACATTTCTTTTACCTTCATACTTACCAAATGTATTCATTCTGAAGTGCCTTCTGTTGATCCATGTCTCCAAAGGTGCATAGCCTGCCCTCAAACCATGCTACCAATATAGAGGCGACAGAGGTACTCTTTTCAATTCTGGTATACCTTTATGGCACTTTTGGTACAATTTCTGGCATAGTGAAAAGAAGTCTTTCCTCTCACATGTCTAATCCTACAAAAGAGCCTGCAATAGTTGAAAAAACGTTGTTAAAGGGACGTTATGGTTAAGTTGCGCTACTAAAAACCTATGAAATTCAGTGAAAAAACTTTGTTAAAGGGACGTTATGGGTCCAAGTAAAACCGAAAAACCCTTGAAATTCGCCAGTTATGGTAAGCTAAGCAACCATAACTCGCGCCACCACCATGCACTGCTAAGACTAACACCCACGACATCAAAGATGACATCACAAATGTCATTGATGACATCACATGTGTATGTACTTTTCATGAAATAAGTGTACAAGGGATTCTTATTATAATGTTGCGAAAAAAGTGTCAAGGATCATTGCAATAAATATCATACCCTAATTAGTGCATTGAACAATGCATTGATATAAATAGCATTCTATTATACATATCATATGGAACTGACTGAATCTCTTCTACTGTACTTGATGTCCGCGAACTCATTTAATGTTCGCAGACATGTTCGAAGAACAGTACCACTACCTAAAAACTCTGGCAGGGTATGTTTGATTGTTATATCATAACATAGGAACATTTAACAAATTCAAAAAGAAGCACACAAACACATCATATGTATTAATACATAAGAAATGTAACCCATATATACAACACACTAACCATTCATTTAAATGCACTATGTTCTAAAATGGAATATACCACAAGAAAATAAATTGGCTTCCAACATAATTACCTCACAAACACGACAGAACTGAGAACAAGAGCCGACCCACTGAGTACATAGGACATATCTTACCTGAAATAGTAAGTGTACTTAATTTTATTCATATATTTATAAACTTTCTGTATTAGATAAAAAAAATATTATCTTTTTTTTTCTCTCACAGAAATGTCTAGTACTCTGGAATGGCTAGAGGAGCATTTCCCACATGAAGAAATGTCACAAGATAGTGAAACTAATGGTAAACACTTTATAATATAAACCATGTAATTATTATTATTTTGTATACATTTAACATATATATATATGTTTTTTTGTACAGAGCATACCAAAATAGAAAATACTTCAGAAAAACATGTTATCGATAACACTTTTCACAGTATAGAAGAAAAAATTGATTTATTGTTGACTAATTTTAATAATTTGAAAACTTTTGTGGAAGATCATTTTAAACCAAAAACCTTGTGCCATTGCCCCACATGTACTTGTCCCTCCTCACCATATCCCAGTCAATTATCCCCAAACCCTCTCCATAACCCAAAACGTTTTGATGAGACTTCCATCCCTTCTTCACCTAATTCTCCTGTTTTTGTTTCTGTTTCTGCCTCACCTTCTCTGTCATAAATTATTAATATATGTTGAACAAAGTTTAATTTTTATATTGTGTTGTAAATAGTTTCGTTTAAAAAAAAAAAAAACAATGTAGGTGTCCGCGGACAGTGCAGGTGTTCTGAAATGTTCGTAAATAAACGAAAATGGAGGTGTCCTGAAGAACACTATACGTGTTCGTACTGTTCGCTAGCAAGATGAAACTATTCTAAGAACACACGCGGTGTCCTGAAATGTTCGTAAAAAAAAAATTAAAGTGTCCTAAAGAACACTATATCTGTCCGTAGTGTTCGCTATCAAGTTTAAACTCTTCTAAGAACACAATTGGTGTCCTGAAATGTTCGTACGTAAACGAAAATGGAGGTGTCCTGAAGAACACTATAACTGTTCGTAGTGTTCGCTAGCAAGTTCAAACTGTTCTAAGAACACACGCGGTGTCCTGAATTGTTAGTAATTAAACGAAAATGGAGGTGTCTTAAAGAACACTATACCTGTCCGTACTGTTCGTTAGCAAGTTGAAAATGTTCTAAGAACACAATTGGTGTCCTGAAATGTTCGTACATAAACAAAATTGAACGTGTCCTGAAGAACACTATATCTATCCTTACTGTTCGCTAGCAAGTTCTAAGAACACACGCAGTGTCCTGAAATGTTCGTTTCATGTGCGACGCAATTTTAATTAGTTCAGGACCTGAACAGTGTCCGTAGAACATCAGCGCACATGCGCTAGCCAATCTCCGTGCACTTGGTGTTCTGCGGACATGCGCTTCCTTCGCGGACTTGTTCACGAACGGATCATATGACCGCGCCCACCATGATCGCGTGTTCTGAATGCGGACACTGTTCGGGTCCCTGAACAAAGTAAAAGTACATTTTCAATTAATCCATAATATTTTTCAATAAAATCTCACCATGGCACAAGTCCCACATAGTAATCCTGAGTTTCTACATACCTTTTGAAACTTTTCAAACTTTATTTTGTGTTCGATCTGTCCGCGGACAGCGCGCATGTCCGTGGACCGTGCACAAGCACCCCTATAAAAGACCACGCCCTATACCTTATTCTCATTGTGTTTCTGGATATTCTTCGAAACACAGCGATTTTTGCTGCCAACTGCAGATTTCCATCGCATCTTTGATGGCATCCCTGGCTGCTGAACTGCCACCTGGTGCTGCACCTACTTCAGCACCACCCCCACCCCCTCCACCACCACCACCTCCCCAAGGGCCTGAAGAGGGGAACAGGAGTGAGGATGCGGAGGAGGAAGAAGAGGATGATGAGAATGAGGTAGAGGAAAACCCTACTACCCGCACTAGGCATGAGTCTTGGGTGTGGCGGTTATTTACCATTCATGGGAATGTTCCTAAGGCTTGTGCGAACCATGTTACCTGCAATGAGTGCAAAATGATACTCAGTCACGGGAAGCACGGTAAGTACAGCTTTGGGACCACTACTATGAAGCGACACCTGAGGTCATTTCACTCTGGGGCGATTCGCAGGGTTGTACCTTGCGAAGAACGTAGCAGGTTGATTTCCTCTACTTCATCCTCTGTTTCTGATCCTGTCACCACAAGGACCACCACTGTGGGACAGCGTCTTCCTCAAGCTGCCTCACAGGCCATACAGAATGCTGATGACCCTTACCTTTCGAGGGTCACAGTTGTATGTATGTACTGTGACACAGTACTCTGCAAGGGGGAGCGACTTTGTAGTGCTTTTGAGACTATCGTCTAAGAGCACGAGAAGATCTGCTCACTACCCAAATAAAACCCATTCTACATCTTCCTCTCTCAACTTGCCCTTTCTTATCCCTGTGGTTGGTGTCCACCCTTTACCTTCCTTTCCCCTCCTCTCCTAGTGTTTCGTGTATAAAAAAACCAAAAAAAATACAAAATATCAAAAATCAAAAAAAAAAATAAGGCTCTTTTCAGAGCCGCCTTTCACAGTTAAAAAATAGAAGTGAAAATAAATGAAGCAGGGCCCGTTGTATTTTTTAGAAGTCAGCGGACAGTTTGCGAACATTTAAAAAATTGGGTTGCTACCCCATCACAAACATTGCAATTTTCTCTGGGAGGAAGTGGTGACTCTGAAAAGAGCCTTTGGGAGGTGTTTGTAAGTCAAAAATTATAAATGCTTAACACCTACTTCAAAATGGATGTTGTAATTCAAAAAAAGGTCGCAATGCATTTTGTACATTTCTCAGAAAAATCTGATTGCCACCATAAGTAAGATGGACTCCATCTTTGCGAAAAATGTTTGTACTACGAAACAGAATATTTTCATTGTGAAAAGAAGACATGCCAAAATCTTTTAGAAAGTAACAAACAGCTTTATTAACATTGCGCCTTGCTTTTTCCATTTGTGGACCAAATGAAGAAGAACAAAGCCACATTTGTCTCTGCGAAATCCGTGGAAATACCACTTGAGAATTAGGAAACATTTCCATAACCTTCCCAAGTCATTCTTTCATAGCAAATTGCAAAAAAATTCCAGTCACATGTCCTAAACTGTTCCCTCCACAATGAATTACAATTATGTCTGGATGTTGCTCTGTCTCCAAAGTAGCACAGAGAGGTAGCAAGTCCAACCACTTCATTCCACGTATTCCATGCCAGTGTACTTCCACATGTGGGAATCCAAGATCTACAGCTACTCCACAGCTTTCTGCATGCACCTTCAACCACTATATCCATGAATCTCCCAAAATCCATAGAATCTTTTTCCTAAAATACACAGACATATCTATCTGTTGTTCTCTCAGCAAAAACAGTATATGAGAAACTCTCTTCCTGCACAACACACCCACTAAAGTTTCCTGACCAATCCCTTTTAGTACTCATTCTCATTTGCATGACTTCTGAACCCAAAAATCCCCGGATGTAACTCCCGATGTCCGCGAACTACCGCCATGTCCGCGGACATATTGTAACATGAACAGCCCTTCTACCATTTCCACTTCACTCTCTCTGCCATTCCCTCATTGGATGTAGCTAAGAAATCCCATGACCATGCACCAATCACATTCAAGACCTCTACATCTAACTGCCTCATCATAGATCAGCACTGCAAATGTACTGTGAATCTCTCTGAGTACAAGTGTCATATCATTGGCAAGCACCATCTACCAGAAATACTGTACAAGTCTCCAAGATTTCTACTTGCAGCTCCATGCATATCCATATGCATGAACACAAACTTCAGGTATGCATATTTTCTGTACAGTAGATGCACACATTTTCAAACAGACTTTTAGCTTGTGTAATCTGTAAAATGAATTTACTGCATTTTTTTGAATTTCCTAAAATCAACTATCACTTATAAACCTTTATACTATTTACTTTCTTTATACACACACACTCAAATCATGTTACACTAAAAAATGTTAAATGAAATATATAGACTACACATATTCAAACAAATTGCATGCAAGCACAATCTATGTTTAAATCTTTAAAAAAATATGTATACAATTTCTTATTATTTTGTTTTTATTTATTTATTTACTTAATTACTTTAATTTAGACATGACATTGAGGCGCTATTACCTAGAACAGCTTAGTTACAGAAATAGTGGTATTCACTGGTATATTTTAAATTTCACAAGACATAGTAAAGATATTTTTTTTGCTACAGTTAGTCTTTCAAAACAATTTGTTCATTAAGAACATATCATATGTACTGAACTGATGCAATGTATCTTATGTAAATAAATTATTTTAATGGTTTTAAAGAAGGCACTGAGGATTTCAATAAAAAAATCAATATCTAAATTAAAAACAGCGCTATGTACAAACAAAGTTACTAATTTGAAGCTTTTACAATTGCATTGAAGACCAGTCTCCTGAAAAGAAGCAGCCGAATTCGAAGAACAAAGAAGAACTAAGAAGTTACCTGTTAATTTAAGAAAAGAAGTAAGTAGAATATCACCATAATATTTGTATTATTAATCAAACATACTATAACGTTAATACGAGCTATTTCTGTGCCTAAAAATAGAGATTGTGTACCATTTTGTCCAAAAATCTCCATGTCTTAAACAGCGATTTACAGCCAGAATGGCCCACAAATTCGTATTTTTGGACACACAAATTACCCAACTGAACCACTACAATGTTCATATTATAGAACAAACAACTGTTTTAATTGTATACATTAGATTTACTATTTGTACTTTTCCACACCACTAGCTTACTTTTTTTTTGTCATCTGAACCCCAGTTTAGTAACACATAAATTCAAGAATACCTATCCCTACTAGTTGTAGTTCCCAATGCACAATCACACACCATTACATACATCTTTATCATCTTACTCAAACACTCATGCACACAGCACACATACATTCCAGAACACCCCAACCCATATCTTCTTTATTTTTTTCAACAGACCCTAAAGAATGCCTACCAAAAGTCAAGTCCATAGAAAGCAACGCAAAAGTAGAGCAAATGAAAATAAAAGTGTCCAGCATAAGCATCCATCTCTAGCAGAATTTGTAAATAAAGTTGAAACAAAACAGATAATACAGTCATTTAGTGAAACACAAGAAGTTTCAAGTACAAAAACTTTGCCTCCTCTATCAAAATGTAAAACAAACCAAAAAACAATTAACAGAAAATCAGCTATCACTACAGATAAAACTACTTCTTCAAATTTTAATATAGTGCAAAGTAAGCATACCATGAAAAGTATTTTAGCCAAAATGTACCGTCACAAAGTCCTTCAAAATCTTATAAAAACAGGAGAGAAATCAGGTTCAATGCTTAAAACCTATCGTAGGAAATTAATCTTAGAAGCGTTGATGGACAGTGCAATTCTTCTCAAAAGAAAGTTATTTATTTTACTGTTAAACAAAATGAAACCACTAACAAAACTAATAACTAAATTACAAAAAAGACTTCTCAATAAGCGAAATGTCAACAGAAAGAACTTCTTAAGTATCTGCAGAGGTGAATGGAATCACGAGCACAGAACCATATTTTAATGAAGAAGCGTACAAACAAAAGCAAACAAATACAATTGCCATACATAGCAATGGTCGAGGTTATGAAAAAGTGAATAATACCATAATGGAACAAGAAGTACTCCTTACAAAAATATGCCCTGAAAACTTAGAATTACCCCTCCATTCAACTGAATCAGAACGTCTAGTGTACAAATGGCCATGCACGTCAATGTGTAACATTCCCAAACAATGTTTCAAATCTTTACGCTAATTCCTCAATAAATATGTAAAAAGCAAAGACAAAATCAAAATTAAATTACTTCAAAATATGGATACCTGTCCAGTGCGCAAGTACACAGGACTACAAGGACATTCATTGGCCTGCATTACAGGACCTACTTGTAAAACCACTTTCCATGATATCAAAAGGATATCAACACATCATTCAACTATAAGAAATCTAGTCTATAACCTGTACTATGCTAAAAGTCCTGCTTTAGCACTAGCAAAGTTAAATAACATCCTTCTACATGGTACAGCAAAAGACCTACTTGAAGAAATTCACTATATCCCCAAAAAATATTTTGGAAGTGAAAGCCATTTACAGAATGAAATAGCTTTAAACCAATTAAGCAACAATTCTACACATGGCAACCTTTTGCTAAACACATACAAAAAAGAAATACTAAAATTTAAAAGTACATCAGCTGAAGTACCAAACCATGTATGTGTATGTTGCCGTAGAACTTTTTATAAAAGTAACACAAAAACTGTAGACCTATCATACAAAATAGAAGACAATGAAGATTCTAAATGGTTTGAATTAGCTCTCTACCTTGTAGCAGAAAACAAATACGAAATAACTGAGCCCTTAATACTTTGCAGTTATTGTACTACAAAACTTGACAACCACCAAACTCCTTCACGTGCTATCACAAATAATTTGGAATTATACCAAGTACCAAAACCCCTACAACAACTTAATTTATATGAGAGCATCATAATTCAAACAGTACACCCATTTCAAGCAATAATACGCCTTCAACCAAAAACAGCAAAATTACCTCCCTCTGAATTGGTAAAAGGCATTCGTGGAAAAGTAGTTTATTTACCATTAGATCTAAAAGAAAATGTGCATACTCTAGGAGTGCAACGTCCAATGCAGCAATCTTTAATTATCTTAGTAAATGGAGTACCTACAAAAGACTAAAAAATATGGCAACAGCTGGTAGATTTATATAAAGTTAGACAAGCCTTCCAATATCTTAAAGAGAATAATGAATATTACAAAGAAATTAATATTGAAGAAAACTTGAAAGATACAACTGAAATAATTCAAGAAACACAAGAAGATGGTCAATTTGAGCTACTAGATCCTGCTACAATATCAAATACTTCAGACCATTATACAATTCATCCTTTGCACTGTAATGACACCGTAGAAGATGTACTGGAAACTTACCAAATGCATCAAACAAAAGGATCGCCAATCAGCATATGGATAAAAGTATAGAAGCACGTGCTTTTCCTCTACTCTTTCCTACTGGCAAAGGAGGAAGGTATAATGATAGACCTATTCAAATATCAGCTTCAGAATACCGCTCATTAAGGATGTATTCTGAAGATCCCAGATTTAGACAAAATGTGAAATACATATTCCACCTACTCTTTATGTTACGGAGTTGCACATATATTAAAATCAGGATCACACTTTCAAAATATGACAGCTACACAATTATTAGAAAAAGTGCAACAAAAGGATGAGGTTTTACAATCAAATATTACAAATCTATTAGCAAATATGCGTGGTACTAAAGAGTACTGGTTTTGACGTCATGCAGATGTACGTTGTATGATCAGAAACCTTGGCCCACCCACTTGGTTTGTTACATTAAGTTGTGCAGAATATGCATGGGAAGATTTACATGATTTCCTACGCATATCAAATAAAACAAAACAAACATAGATATACTAACACCTGGAGAACTTTGTTCTTTGGATCCTGTTAATGTTTCGAGTTATTTTCACCATTGCTTCATTGCTATGCTACATTTTATTTGTAATAAAACTGTTCCTTCCCTTGGAGATGTGCAACACTTCTTTTGGAGAAAAGAATACCAAGCCAGAGGAGCACCACATATCCACATGCTTTTATGGATTAAAGATGCTCCTAAATTTGGTCAAGACAGTGATGCCACTGTTTTACAGTTTATTGAAAAATATGTCACTTGTGAAATTCTATCAGAAGCCACAAATAGTGATCTTCATGCACAAATTTTACAATTTCAAAGACACAAATGTGGAAAATATTGTTGTCGCAAATACAAAAACAAAGGGAAATACTACACCAAATGCCGATTTGGTTTCCCTAGACCAGTTACAAATACAGGTCAAGTGAACAACCTCATGTATTCAGTTAGACATAGTGTTAAAGGTAAGCCACCTAAAAATACATATTACATAAAAAGAAAAGAAGAAGAAAAATATATCAATGATTATAATGCAAGCATTGCCCACTTATGGAATGCAAACATAGATGTGCAGTATATTGCAGACAATTCTACTGCAGTTGCACGATATGTCACAGCATACTTAACTAAAGCAGAAAAGACAGAGCTCCAAGACCTCTGGAATGACCTGTCATCAGATAAAACAGTATTTCAGAAATTATACAGCTTGGGCATAAAAATGCTCACCGATAGAGAATGTGGATCATATGAAGCAGCTGATCGTTTAACTGGTACTGCATTGTATGGTAAATCTGAAAATATAGTATGGCTAAGTCTTGGTCCAGCTAAATCTAGAAGAAGAGTTCTAAAACCATATGAAGATATAGAAACAATAGCCAAACATGATCCCAAAAGCCAAGACATTTTAAAAAACAATTTATTGGACACATACTACCCAAACAGAAGTAATACTTTGGAAAACATGTGTCTATACCACATAGCCCAAAACTACACATACAAAAATAATATGAAACCTGATGAAAAAAAAGGTAAATATAGAGTGACAAACTGTGAAGGCAGCTTAGTTAAACTCACTAAACCAAATTTAATTAATCATATCAAATTGTCATTAAAGACTCCTCAACATAAAGAAGTATATTACATGTCCCTGCTACAACTCTTCAAACCATGGAGAAAAGAAGAACAATTACTAGATAACTATGACTCATATGAGGATGCTTTCAAAGCAAATGAAAGCACTATAACTGATGTAAACTTTACACAGTACAAAACAATGTTGCACAATGAACAGCAACACGAAGAAGAACTCCAAGCCCAACTAGATAAGGACACTCCTGACAGTAGTCAACCTTCTGTAACAGGAAGCCAAGAACCACTGGGAGAACCACTAATAATAAATGAGGCAGAATTTGCTATGATAGAAGTAGAAAACACCATGTGTCAGTATGAAGATAAAGAAGACCTAACTATACTACAATCAAAACTAAACAATGAGCAAAGTAGCATTTTTCAAGAAGTAACAAAACAAATTGCACATGGTATAAAACATGAAAATAAAGAATGTTCCTGCCATAATTATAAACCTATACTACTGTACGTCAGTGGTGAAGCTGGTTTTGGCAAAACATTCCTAATCAAAATCATTAGTAAGTTCCTTCAACAATTGACAAACAACAAACTGTCAGCTGTTGTCACTGCCCCCACAGGTTTAGCTGCCTACAACATAGGTGGTGTTACATTACACTGATTACTACTATTACCAGTAGAACACCAGAACAAATTAGACTATTACAAACTTTCTGCAGAAGCTGCAATGGAATTACGCAGAGTATTGAAAGTACTCAAACCAGACTATGAAGAGCTCTTTGCAGGAAAATACATTATTGTTTTTGGAGATCTGCTTCAATTAACACCAGTAAAAGGTGAGCCTATTTTTAAAACATTAGGACACAAACTCTGCCGTAAAACTGTTGGCAGCATTGGAAATGACAACCTTTGGCAACATTTCCAATACAGAGAATTAACAGAAAACATGCGGCAATCTGCAGATCTCACTTATGCCAACATTTTAAAAAGTATCAGAGTTGGTATACTTTCTAAAGAAGCAGAAGCAATATTGAAAACCTGGCACATTAATGCACTTTATGGCGATAATGCATGCGCTACAGATGTTATGGAACAGTTAGCCCACAAAAATGTCAATTGTATGGCCTTAATGCCAACTCTTGCAAGCTGTTTCAAATTCAATGAAATCATGCTAAGTAAAGAAATGCAACCAATCATGGAAATTAGCGCCACAGACAAACTAGATGTACATGGTATGACACTACCCATGTGTGACTAAGCCACAACAAGACTAAATAGTTTAGAAAAATCAATCTCAAACACAGCAGGCTTAGAAAAGATATTAAAATGATCCTTAAATTGCAGAGTAATGCTTAAACGTAACCTTGACGTGGACCAAGGACTAGTTAATGGAGCACTGGGTACAGTTGTTGGCTTTCAAACATACCCACGCGACAACAAAATTCAGTTTGTCAATATACTCTTTGACAAACTTTCAGAAGTAAAAAGGATAGGACGCTCAACAGCTAGATTCCTTCTCTTCAAAGATATGTATGTACGCAGAGAACAATTTTCTCTAACTCTTGCATGCGCAGTCACGATTCATAAATCACAAGGTCTTACCCTAGACAAAGCAATGATAGATATTGGTAACACAGTCTTTAAAGAAGGCATGAGCTATGTAGCACTATCACGCTTACGTACACTTGACGGTCTATTTCTAATCAACTATGATGCAAGTAAAATAAACGCTGATATTCGTTGCATTTTAGAATACAATAGACTTCGCTCACTATACACCCCCCACCTAAACACATATTCTGTTCCACAAAAAGTAAAACGTTATATAAGAAAAATAAAACAAACAGAAATGCAACAGGATGTCACTGCAAATCCTCAAAGAGAGTAAAAGAAACTATTACTTCATCAAGTACCACAAGCAAAAAATAATCAATTAGGGAAAGTAAACCAGGTACTTCTTTAAAGAAGGAAGACAAACTCCAAAAAAAGCAGTTAGATACAGAAATACCTGGACCATTTAAATTCTCAAATATAGTTGGTGTAAGTTGCTACGCAAATGTAGCAATGAATATTCTATTTCAATTACCACCAATTGTTGACAACATTTACTTACACAGTACAGACCCATTGTTTTTGCAAATGTTAGTACTTCACAGAAATGCAGCAAACAATCCTGACAACACGTATAGTGTTTTTGGAATAAGACAACAATTGGACTACTGTGCTGGAATGGTGAATTTCACTATAAACTCACAGGAAGATCCACAATAATTTCTAATGTACTTACTACAAGTACTGGAAAACAAAAACATACCTATAAATGAAATCTTTCAGATTGCATACATGTGGAAACATACATGCACTCTCTGCAACAATGTGACACAAGAAGAAATCCCCAATGAACGCTTCATATATATATCAATACCAAATTGTGAATCCATTCCATTTCAGCGACTTGTACAAAATGCAAACCATGGTAGATTATGCTCTACCTGCAATTCAGATAATCGCTCCACGTTAGTAATACAAACACATAGTAAATACATAATACTAATGCTTCTACGTTACAATGCAGATGGTACCAAAAACAACTGCAAGCTGACTGGATTCACACATGGTCAAATATCACTTGGTAAGAAAACCTTCACAACAATAGGTATAATCTACCACGCAGGAGCCACAACCAATTCAGGGCACTACACTGCTGGATGGTTTGAATGTAATGATAGTACCATTACTCTAAAGCAGAGATTACCAGGAAATCTTACAAACGCTTATTTGATGTTCTTAAAACCAAAATTTGATGACTAAACTGTATTTAAACCCTAAGTAAACTTGTGTTAAAAAAATATAAACTGTTAGAATACTCCAAAAGCTATCTAACTGCTCAAAGATTCTACAACAACTAATCAGATAAATGAATACCACTAAATTAGACCAAAAAATACACAGTTAGAATATGCCAATTGGTATCTAACTGTCCCAAAATTTAACAATATCCAAATAGATAAATCAATACCACTAAAATATAACAAAACAATAGACAGTTAGAATATGCCAATTGGTATTTAACTGCTCCAAAATTTTATAATATCAAAACAAATAAATAATATGTTACTGCTCCAAAAAATACAACAAGCCAAAGTATAAAGCATTAGCCAGAAACAACAAGTGAACACTGAAAACAAACAAACAAATAAACTGTAGCATAACAGAGAAAGTTTTTTTTTTTTAATCCAACATGGATTTTATTTTCTCCCACAGAGCCAATGATTTTAGCAACAAATACAGAAACTGAGCAAATTGCACAGTACTGTGATTTGTAATCTACTAAATATGAGGGTCCAAAAAAAAAGTATATTGATTATACAATGTAATAAGTCATTACAAAATACTAATACTAACATGCTATTTTCTTTTATCACAGAAATTAACAAGAAATACATGTACTCCGGTTACTAGACCAAACAGTAAGTATACAATAATAAGGAGAACCATAGCAGCATATCACATCCATAGTATCTAATATCTTTGTTCCTTATACATTTGTTTTTCACCTAAACTTATAAGCAAATATGAATGTGATATGCTGCGGTGGTTGTTGCCAGGGCCTAGAGTCTTGGGTGCATGGCCAGATGGCCATGCACCCAAGACTCTAGGCCCTGGCAACAACCACCGCAGCATATCACATCCATAGAGTCAAACATTTCAACTATGGTCTATGGAAACGTTTAATGTCCGCGGACATTATGAGTGTTCTTAGAACACTTTCAACTTGCCAGCGAACAATACGGACAGCGTTTTCAGGACACCCCCTATGAACATTTCAGAACAACGCGATAGTTCTTAGAACACTTTCAACTTGAAAACGAACAATACGGACAGTGTCCTCAGGACACCCCCATTTTGTTTATTTGCGAACATTTCCGGACACTGCGAGTGTTCTTAGAACACATTTAACTTGCCAGCGAACAATACGGACTATGCCTTCAGAAAACCCCTACGAACATTGCAGGACACCGCAAGTGTTCTTAGAAACGTCTTCAGAACACCCCCATTTTGTTTATTTGCAAACATTTCAGGACACCGCAAGTGTTCTTAGAACACATTCAACTTGACAGTGAACAATACGGACAGGGTCCTCAGGATACCCCCTACGAACATTCCCCGGACACCGTGAGTGTTCTTAGAAGCGTCTTCAGAACACCACCATCTTGTTTATTTGCGAACATTTCTGGACACCGCGAGTGTTCTTAGAACACATTCAACTTGAAAATGAACAATACAGACAGTGTCCTCAGAACACCCCCATTTCGTTTATTTGCGAACATTTCAGGACACTGCGAGTGTTCTTAGAACACATTCAACTTGCCAGCGAACAATACGGACTATGCCTTCAGGACACCCCCCTACGAACATTCCAGGACACCGCAAGTGTTCTTAGAAACATCTTCAGAACACCCCCATTTTGTTTATTTGCGAACATTTCAGGACACCGCGAGTGTTCTTAGAACACATTCAACTTGTCAGCCACAACCCCCATTCATATTTGCGAACATTTCAGGACACAGCGAGTGTTCGACAACGTCTTCAGAACACCCCCATTTTGTGTATTTGTGAACATTTCAGGACACCGCAAGTGTTCTTAGAACATATTCAACTTGACAACGAACAATACGGACAGCGTCCTCAGGACACCCCCATTTTGTTTATTTGCGAACATTTCAGGACACTGCGAGTGTTCTTAGAACAGTTTCAGTTTGCTTGCGAACAAAACGGACACATATTGAGTCCTCAGAATACCCCCCATTCAGTTTATTTAAAACATTTCAGAACACCCGTGATGTCCGCAGACAAATCAAACACAAAAAGAACGTCTAACACATAAAAAAACACAACTTTCATCCTATCTCATACACTCCCACCCTCCCCAAACACTCCTATACACAAACAAACTCTACTAAATACACATTTTGAACAAAGTTGCACCGCGCTGTCCGCGGACGACCGTGAATCCAAGATGGCGGGCGCTACCGAAAATCTGACGTGCTTCACGCTCACGCTCCACGCCGTCCAATCAGCGAACACGTTGCATGTCCGTGAACATCATGCAAGCCGATTGGCCAATCAGGACACTGTCCGTGGAACGAACAGGGAATTGTGTCCGCGGACCGAACACAGATAGCACTAATTCTTTTTTACCTACTTTCTGGTCATTTTAAAAAAAACTACTGGACGGATTTTCATCAAATTTGCAATAGCACGCTTTCGGGACCAAGCCGCTGCTCCTGGGCCAAATTTGGTGAAAATCCGTCCAGCGCTTTGGGCTGTAGACGCGAGCACATTTTTTTTCCCATTCA
Organism: Ambystoma mexicanum; assembly: GCF_040938575.1. NCBI lineage: Eukaryota > Metazoa > Chordata > Amphibia > Caudata > Ambystomatidae > Ambystoma > Ambystoma mexicanum. The sequence goes on along the minus strand of NC_090928.1, from coordinate 505,533,856 downwards.
GTCTATGGGAAAAAAAAAGTTTTGGGACCCCCACCATAACTTTGCCCTACCTGGACGAATCCTCACCAAACTTTGCAAAAAGTTTCAGAGTGACCCAAATACTTCCAAAGTTTGGTGAGGATTCGTCCAGGGAGAGCGAAGTTATAAGCCACCCAAAAAGTTCTCTTTCTATGGAAACACCAACTTAACCATAACTACATGGCCACTACCGTGGCCATGTAATACATATATTCAGTAAAAAAACTTTGTTAAAGGGACGTTATGGTTAAGTTGCGCTACTAAAAACCTATGAAATTCAGTAAAAAAACTTTGTTAAAGGGACGTTTTGGTTAAGTTGCGCTAATAAAAACCTTGACATTCAATGAAAAAACTTTTTTAAAATGGACGTAATAGTTAAGTTGCGCTACTAAAAACCTATCAAATTCAGTAAAAAAAACCTTGTTAAAGTGATGTTATGGTTCAAAGTAAAACCGAAAAACCCCTGAAATTCGGCAGTTATGGTAAGATAATCAACCACAACTCGCGCCACTGTGCACTGCTAACACTAACACGAAGGACATCAAAGATGACATCACAAATGTCATTGATGACATCACTGATGACATCACATGGCTGGCTCTCCCTTTTTTCCTTTACTGACATATCTAAACCACATAGTTTTCTTCAGTAACAGTCAGGAAGTAAAAATTGAAAAGGTACTATATTTGTAGACTTAGGGTCAAGTCATATCATATGACACATATATATATATATAGCGGAAGACACAGGATTGAAAGAGAGCAATCCTTTCTGTGCATGAAGATAATCATTAGAGTTATCAGCACTTTCTCATAGTTTTATTCTTATTACTATAACTTCCCTGTATATGCTCATATTTGTATACATTGTACTCACACTCCTTTCCTTAGGGTTCACTGACATCATTTGATACACATACATACAGTAAGTAGAAGCTTTGAAACAGAGCAATCATTTCTCTGCATAAAGATAATCAGTTAGGTTATGAACTCTTTCTGCTACTACTTCTGCTTTTTTGCTTCCTTCTCTGTCCCTGTATATACTCATATTTGTATGTGTTGTTGTCTCTTTGTGTTTTGTCTGTATTAAGTGTAATTATGTATTAAGTGGGTTTTATTAGCTACTTATTACATGTTTCACAGTACGCAAAACTCTAATAAGAAAGCAGTTATCATTTCATTATTCTACATGGCAAGATTATGAATATTGCACCTTTATCATGTATACTGCACACACTGCCTAAGTTTCTGCATGAGTTGCTTAGTATACTGGATAGAACTTCATAATAGAATGCTATTTATATCAATGCATTGCTTAATGCACTAATTAGTTCATGATATTTATTCAAATGATCCTTGACACTTTTTGGTCAACATTATAAGAATCGCTCCTACAGAGTTTTCATGAAAAGTAAATGCACATGTGATGTCATCAGTGATGTCATCAATGACATTTGTGATGTCATCTTTGATGTCCTGGGTGTTAGTGTTAGCAGTGCACGGTGGCGCGAGTTATGGTTGATTATCTTACTATAACTGCCGAATTGCAGGGGTTTTTCGGTTTTACTTTGAACCATAACGTCCCTTTAACAGTTTTTTTACTGAATTTGATAGGTTTTTAGTAGCGCAACTTTACCATAACGTCCCTTTTAACAAAGTTTTTTCATTGAATTTCATAGGTTTTTAGTAGCGCAACTTAACCATAACGTCCCTTTAACAACGTTTTTTTACTGAATTTCATAGGTTTTTTGTAGTGCAACTGAACCATAACGTCCCTTTAACAAAGTTTTTTTACTGAATTTCATAGTTTTTTAGTAGCACAACTTAACAATAAGAACTCTGACTTTATGTACATGTAATATGGAAAATACTGAACCCTTTCTACTGAATTTGACTGTCCGCGGACATGTTCGAACAACAGTACCGCCACCTAAAATCTCTGGGGGGGTATGTGTAATTGTTATATCATAACATAGGAACATTTAAAAAATTCACAAAGCAGCACACATACAAATTATATGTAGTAATACTTAACAAATGTAACCCATATATGTAACAAACTAACAATTCATTTAAATAAAATATGTTCTAAAATGGAATATACCAAAAGAAGATAAAGTGGCTTCCAACATAATTACCTCACAGACACTCCACAACTAACAGCAAGACCAGACGTACAGAGTACTCATCACATACTTTCCTGAAATAGTAAGTGCACTTCATTTTACTCATATATTTATAAACTTTCTGTATTGGATAAAAAAAAGATATTACTTTTTTGTTTTCTCACAGAAATGTGTAGTACTCTGGAGTGGCTAGAGGATTAATAAATATTATTTTGTATAGATTTAACATATACATTTTTTTTTTACAGACCATACAAAAATTGCCACTACCACAGAAAAAGAAGCTGTGGATAACACTCTGGAACACATTAACCAAAAAATGGACCAACTTATGGCAAATTTTAACGATTTAAAGAACTTTGTGGAAGATCACCTAAAACGACCAACATCATACCATTGTCACACCTGTACTTGTCCCCCCTCACCATATCCCACTCATTTAACCCCAAACCCTCTCCATGGACCAAAACGTTTTGATGACATTTCCATCCCTTCTTCACCTGATGCCAATTATGTTGAAATCCCTAATTCTCCTGTTTTTGTTTCCATTTCTGCCCCACCTTCTCAGTCATAAATTGTTTATATATGTCAAATAAAGTTACTTTTTTATATTGTGTTGTAATTACTTTCAGTTCTTTGTGTTAAAACCAATTTAGGTGTCCACGGACAGCGCGTTTGTTCGGAAATGTTGGTAAATAAACGAAAATGTAAGTGTCCTGAGGACACTATATCTGTCCATAATGTTCTCATGCAAGTTGAAACTGTTCTAAGAACACTCGTACTGTCCTCAAATGTCTGTAAATAAACGAAAATGGAGGTGTCCTTAAGAACACTATGGGCCTCATTACACGGTAGGCGGAGGACCGAGGTGCTATTAGCACCTTGGTCCATGCCGGTAAAATACCGGCACCGCCTTGGTGGAAAGGGGAATTACCACCCTATTCCAAGGTTGGTGTGGCGGTAATTCCCCCTTCCCCCATTGCCCTTCCCCATTCCCATTTTTGCCCCGGAGGGCTCTATGGGAATGGGGAAGGCGCTAATTACGGTGCCGCAAATTGCGGTACCGTAATTAGCACCCTGGTCCCTTTGCGGGTTGGTTTTTAACACCTGGTACACAGCAGGCGTTAAAGTACCTACCCGCAAAGGGACCTCGTAGTAAGGCGGTAAGGGTTTACCGATACCGGTGCCCTTACCGGTACCGGTAAACCCTTACCGCTGTCCATGTAATGAGGCCCTATGCCTGTTCGTAGTGTTCGCTAGCAAGTTGAAACTGTTCTAATAACACTCCTGGTGTCCTGAATTGTTCGTAAATAAACGAAAATGGAGGTGTGCTGGGGACGCTATGACTGTCCGTATTGTTCGCAAGTAAATTAAACTGTGCTAAGAACAAACGGCTGTCCGTAACTGTTCATTTTACGTGTGACACACTTTTAATTAGTTCTGGACCCGAACACTGTCCATAGAACATCAACACGCATGCGCAAAACAATGTCCGTACACTGGGTGTCCTGCGGACGGCCGCTTCCTTAGCGAACATGCTCACGAAGCAATCATGTGACCACGCCCACGCTGATCGCATGTTCTGAATGCGGACACTGTTCGTATCCCCGAACAGTTTAAAAGTACATTTCCAAGTAATCCACAATATTTCTCATAAAAAACTCACCATACCACATATCCCACATACTAATCCTAAGTTTCCACATAGTTTTTGTGACTTTTTGAACCTTTTTTGGTGTTCGATCTGTCTTGCGGACGGCGTGCATGTCCGCGAACTGCAAACAAGCACCCCTATAAAAGACCACGCCCTAGAGCTCATTCTCATTGTGTTTCTGGCTATTCCACAGAGCACACTGCATTTTGCTGCATACTTTGCAGATTTTGAGATTTCCATCTCCAAGACGATGACATCCATGGCTCCACTATTGCCACCTGGTGCTACATCTGCCTCAGCACCACTCCCACCCCCTCCACCACCACCATCTCCCCAAGGGCCTGCAGAGGGGAACAGGAGTGAGGATACAGAGGAGGAAGAAGAGGATGACGAGAATGAGGTAGAGGAAATCACAACTACCCGCCCTCGGCATGATTCTTGGGTGTGGCGGTCATTTACTGTTCATGGGAATGTTCCTAAGGCTCGTGCGAACCGTGTCACCTGCAATGAGTGCAAAATGGTACTCAGTCACGGGAGGCATGGTGCGTACAGCTTTGGGACCAGGACCATGAAGCTACACCTGAACTCATTCCACACTGGGCCCATTCACCAGGTTGTACCTTGCGAAGAGCGTAGTAGGTTGATTGCCTCTACTTCATCCTCCGTTTCTGATCCTGTCACCCCAAGGAACACCTCTGTGGGACAGCGTCTTCCTCAAGCTGCCTTACAGGCCATACAGAATTCTGATGACCCTTACCTTTCGAGGGTCACAGTTGTATATATGTACTATGACACAGTAATCTGCAGGGGGGAGCGACTACGGAGTGCTTTTGAGACTATCGTCTCAGAGCACGAGAAGACCTGCTCACTACCCAAATAAAACCCACTTTACATCTTCCACTCTCAGCTCACCCTTTCTTATCTATTCCTGTGGTTGGTGTCCCCCCCTTTACCCTCCTTACCCCTCCTCTCCTAGTGTGTTGTGTATAAAAAAAAAAAAAAAAATAAGGCTCTTTTCAGAGCCGCCTTTCACAGTTAAAAAATAGAAGTGAAGATAAATAAAGCAGGGCCCTTTGTATATCTTAAAAGTCCGCGGACAGTTTGCGAACATTAGAAAAATTGGGGTGCTACCCTATTGTAACCATTGCATTTTTCTCTGGGAGCAAGTGGTGGCTCTGAAAAGAGCCTTTCGGAGGGGTTTGTATGTCAAAAATTATAAATACTTAACACCTACTTCAAAATGGATGCTGTATTTCTAAAAAAGGTTGCAATGCATTTTGTACATTTCTCAGAAAAATCTGATTGCCAGCATAAGTAAGATGGACTCCATCTCTGCAAAAAATGTATGTACTACGAAACATAATATTTTCATTGTGAAAAGAGGACATGCCAAAATCTCTTAGGAAGGCACAAACAGCCTTATTGACATTACGCCTTGCTTTCTCCATTTGTGGACCACATGAGAAAGAACAAAGCCACATTTGTCTCTGGGCAATCCATGAAAAAATTACTTTGGAGTTTGGAAAAATGTCCATGATCTTCTGAAGTCCTTCTTTCATTTCAAATTGCAAAGCAATTCCAGACACATTTCCTAAACTGTTCCCTCCACAATGAATTACAATTATGTCTGGATGTGTCAGATTTGCAATAAACCTCCATTCCTTCCTCCTCACCTTTATCGTCTAGGTCGTCTTCTTGTGGTGCTGTCTTTCTTCGTCTGGGTATTTCCTTGGTTTTCTTCTTATCGTGTAAATAAGGTCAGTCTCTGCTGGAAGCCACGCTGTCGGGACGTAAACCCCCAACCGCGGGGCTCCCCGGGAGACCGCCCTCCAACAGGGAAAAAGCCTCCTGGCTGAAAAAACCCTGTATTGGATCCTTACGGATGTTTCACAAGAATGGCTTCGTTCAAGGTACGTAGTCCACACGAGGAGGATGAGAGTGTGAGAGAGAAACAGAGTAGCTTGGAGATGCAATGGAGAAAGAAAAGAAAACAGGTAAGGAATACGGAACAGCAGAGCGGAGGGAGACAAGGTAATGGAGAGCGGAGAAGCCGGAGCTGCAAAATGTGCCTGATGCGAGGAGGACACAACACAGAAAGCAACAGAACGGGAAACGAAGGTAAGAACAAAAAGAAAACAGAAGTAAGTACGCTCGAAGAGGCGAGAGGGCAGAACAGTAGGCAACGATCGAAGGGACGATCGCGGGAGAGAAAGACAGAAAAGATAACAATGGAGCGTTAGCTCTGAGAGTGAAAGTTACTAGCGTTGGCAGGACGGTGAAAAGACCGAAGGTGCAACGCATCCGAACGCCAGCAATTCCTCCAGTATAAACAACGAGCAGCCATCTTGAAAAACACTAGACCGCTCACAGGAGAACGTAGTGTAACGTGAAGGCACTTTCAATGGAGTCTCCAGGAATGCCATAACTTCCATCGGGGAAGCATGACAGGATGTTCCTTTATCTTCAAAGATGCACAGAGAGGTAGCAAGTCCAACCACTTAATTCCACGCACTCCATGCCAGTGCATTTCCACATGTGGGAATCTAAGATCTATAGATACTCCACAGCTTTCTGCGTGCACCTTCAACCAATGTATCCACAAGTCTCCCAAAATCCACACAATCTGTTTTTTGAAACACTCAGCCATAGCTATATGTTCTTCTCTCAGCAAAAAGAATATCTGAGAAAACCTCTCCTAGCACAACACACTCACTAAACTTTACTGACCAATCCCTTGCTACAATCAATCGCATTTGCATGCCTCCCCACCCCAAATTCCCTGGATGTAATACGCAGTGTCCTAGAACTACCGCCATGTCCGCGAACATATCGTAACATTGACAGCCCTTCTACCATTTCCACTTCACTCTCTGTACCATTCCCTCATTGGACGTAGCTAAGTAATCACATGACCATCACCAATCAAATCCAAGACCTCTACATGTAACTGCATCATCATAGATCAACACTGCAAATGTACGGTGAATCTGTCAGAGTACAAGTCTCATACCATTGGCAAGCACGATCTATGAGAAATACTATACAAGTCTCCAAGATATCTACTTGCAGCTTCGTCCATATCCATATGCATGAACACAAACTACAGGTATGCATATTTTCTATACAGTACATGAACACATTTTCTAACCGACTTTTACCTTGTATAATCTGTAAAATTAATCTACGATCATTTTTTCATTGTCCTAAAATGAACTGTGACTTACAAATCTTTATGCCGTTTAATTTCTTCATACACACACACACACGCAAATAATGTTAAACCAACATTTTTGAAATAAAATACATAGACTACATATAATCAACAAAATTACATGCACACTCTATGATCAAATCTCAAACAATAATATTTGTACAAACACATAATTGGTTTTAATGTTTTCAATTTATATAATTACTTACATTTATATAGGACAAGCAGGCTATGACATTGACTCACTATTACGTGGACAAGCAGGCTATGACATTAACTCACTATTACGTGGAAAAGCTTAGTTACAGGAATAGTGGTATACAGTGCTACATTATGAATTTCACAAGCCATAGTAAAGATATTTTCTTTCCTACAGTTAGTCACAAGATAGTTTTAATGGTTTTGAGGAAGGCGCTGAGCATATCAATTGAAAAAATCTATGTCTAAATTAAAAACAGTGCTATACACAAACCAAATTACTAATTTCTTTCTTTTACAATTGCAGTGAAGACCATTCTCCAGAAAAGAAGCAGCCGAATTCGAAGTACAAAGAACAACTAAGAAGCAAACTGCTCATTTTAGAAAAAAATTAAGTAAAATGTTACCATAATATTTGAATTATTACTCAAACACACTGTAAGGTTAATTCATGCTATTTCTGTGCCTATAAATAGAGATTTTGCACCATTCAGACCAAAAATCCCCCCGTCTTAAACAGTGATTTACTGGCAGAATGCCCCACAACTTCCTATTTTTCGACATACAAATTATCCAACTCAGCCGCTAGAATTTAGATGTTGTAGAACAAACAACTGTTTTAATTGTATAGCTTTAGATATGCTATTTATACTTCTCCAAACCACTGGCTTACTTTTTTCTGTCATCTGAACCTCAGTTTAGTAACACATTAATTCAAGAATACCCATCCCTAGTAGTTGTACTTCCCAAAGCACAATCACACACCATTACATACATCTTTATCATCTTATTCAAACGCTCATGCACACAACACACATGCATTCCAGAACACCCCAACCCATACCTTCTGTATTTTTTTCAACAGACCCTAAAGAATGCCTACCAAAAAGCAACTCCGTAGAAAGGAACGCAGAAGTAGAGCAAATGAAAAGAAAACTCTCCAACATAAACATCCATCTATAGCAGAATTTGTAAAAAAAAGTTGAAACACAACAGCTAATACAGTCATGTAGTGAAACAGAAGAAGTTTCTAGTACACAAACTTTGCCTCCTCTATCAAAAAGTAAAACAAACCAAAAAACAATTAACAGAAAATCAACTATCACTACAAATACAACTTCTTCTATAAATCTTGATGTAGTACAAGTAAGCATACCAAGAAAAGTATTTTAGCCAAAAAGTCCTTCAAAATCTTATGAAAACAGGGGAGAAACCAGGTTCAACACTTCAAACCTATAGTAGAAAAGTAATCTTAGAAGCGTTGATAGACAGTGCAATTCTTTTCAAAAGAAAGTTATTTATTTTAGTGTTCAACAGAATAAAACCACTAACAAAACTAATAACTAAATTACAAAAAAGACTTCTCAATAAACGAAATGTCAACAGAAATAACTTCTTAAATATCTGTGGAGGCGAATGGAGTCACACTACAAGCACAGAACCATACTTTAATGAAGAAGCGTACAAACAAAGCAAACAAATACAATTGCCATACATAGCAGTGGTCGAGGCTATGAACAAGTTAATAAAACCATAATGGAACAAGAAGTACTCCTTACAAAAATATACTCTGAAAACGTAGATTTACCCCTCCATTCAACTGAATCAGAACATCTAGTGTACAAATGGCCATGCACGTCAATGTGTAACATTCCCAAAAAAATGTTCAAGTCTTTACGCCAATTCCTCAATCAATATGTGAAAAGCAAAGACAAAATCAAAAGTTAAACTACTGCAGAAATTTGGATGCTTGTCCAGTACGCAAGTACACAGGACTACAAGGACATTCATTGGCCTGCATTACAGGACCTACTTGCAAAACAACCTTCCATGATATCAAAAGGATATCAACACGTCATGCAAGTATAAGAAATCTAGTTTATAAACTGTACTATGCTAAAAGTCCAGCTTTAGCACTAGCCAATTTAAATAACATTCTTCTACATGGTACAGCAAAAGACCTACTAAAAGAAATCGACTATATCCAGACAAAATATTTTGGAAGTGAAACCCACTTACAAGATGAATTAGCTGTAAACCAACTTCATAACAATTCTGCACATGGCAAACTTTCACTACACACATACAAAAAAGAAATACTAAAATTTGAAAGTACTTGAGCTGAAGTACCAAACCACATGTGTGTATGTTGCCGCAGAACTTTTTATAAAAGTAACACAAAAACTGTAGACCTATCATACAAAATAGAAGACAACACCATCTATAGTCTTATGCCATTGCTTTATGACGACTCATTGGATTGCTAGCCAACAAGGACAAATCATCCCACATTATGAGTGTCACGTGTATGATGAAGTCACAAAAGAACATTCTTAAAGCAAGGAAGACTGAACTGTGTTGGCTAGTTGTTTTTTAATTTATATAAGCAATACTGGGAGGATACGTCAAGGTTGTTACCGAGCAAAGGTGGATGTATGGTGTCAATGGTTTGAAACTTGGAGCAAAATGCCCTACACTGTACACAGCTGATACCCATGTTGGAGTCCATCTTAGACCACAGGTGTCTGCTCGCCTCTCCTTAGAAACATTGTCTGGCCCTCCATCTCAGCGTTACCAATTGATGCAAAGATTTTCCACAAAGCATATCACCATATACGTGGGGATAAAACCGTATCTCACTGTAAATGACAACATGTCACATAGGACACAATTGTAGGGATCTGAAATAAAGCTGGTATGCACCATTTTTCCCCCCCATTTAATCCAGACAAAATAGGCACACTATTCTAAAACTCAATTATCAAATGTATTCCAATAAAGTATATAAAACATTAAAGTGGAATGTATGATCGATAATTTAACATTTCTATCAATGTCTGCAACTATATGTTTACCAGGATTGCCACCCAACAGTGACTTGTAGTTTCAAGGAACGAGGAACTGAAAAGTGGGTTTTAGAATAAGTCGTGACAGCCAGGGTAGTGATAGGTTTGCTTTCAGTTTCAGAGGTGAGGACAGAGTGCTTGCCTCTAGTCAGGGATAAGCAACGAGGTGAGAGGGAGGTTACCTTCTCCTGTAGGTTTTGTGCTTTGGTAGTTTGAAAGACTATATATATATTAACATGCAACATAGTTTACAAACAAACCCACAAATGGTTTGAATTAGCTCTCTTCGTTATAGCAGAAAACAAATACGAAATAACTGACCCCATAATACTTTGCAGTTACTGCACTACAAAACTAGACAACAACCAAACTCCTTCACGTGCTAACACAAATAACTTGGAATTATATCCACTACCAAAACCCCTTCAACAACTTAATTTATATGAGAGCATCATAATTCAAACAGTGCACCCATTTCAAGCAATAATACGCCTTCAACCAAAAACTGCAAAATTACCTCCCTCTGAATTAGTGAAAGGTATTTGTGGAAAAGTAGTGTATTTACCATTAGATCTAAAAGAAAATGTGCACACTCTAGGAGTGCAACGTCCAATGCAACAATCTTTAATTATCTTGGTAAATGGAGTACCTACAAAAGACAAAAGAATTTGGCAACAACAGGTATATTTACATAAAGTTAGAGAAGCCCTGCAATATCTTAAAGAGAATAATGAATTTTACAAAGAAATTAATATTGAAGAAAACTTGAAAGATACAACTGAAATAATTCAAGAGACAAAAGAAGCTGGTCAATTTGAGCTCCTAGATCCTGCTACAATATCAAACACTTTAGACCATTATAGAATTCATCCATTGCACTCTAAAGACACCATAGAAGATGCACTGGAAACGTACCAAATGCGTCAAACAAAGGGATCACCAATCAGCATATGAGAAAAAAGTATAGAAGCTTTTCCTCTGCTCTTTCCGACTGGCAAAGGAGGAATATACGATGATAGACCTATTCAAATATCAACATCAGAATATCGCTCATTACAAATGTATTCTGAAGATCCCAGATTTCGAAAAAATGTGGAATACATATTCCACCTACTCTTTGAAAGTGAACTAGCACCTTTATGTTACGGAGTTGCACAAATATTAAAATCAGGATCACACTTTTAAAATATGACAGCTACACAATTATTACAAAAAGTTCAACAAAAAGATGAGATTTTTCAAGCAAATCTTACAAATCTATTAACAAATATGTGTGGTACTAAAGAGTACTGGTTTCGACGTCATGGAGATGTACGTTGTATGATCAGAAACCTTGGCCCACCCACTTGGTTTGTTACATTAAGTTGTGCAGAATATGCATGGGAAGATTTACATGCTTTCCTACGCATATCAAACGAAAACAAAACAAACATAGATATACTAACACCTGGAGAACTTTGTTCTCAGGATCCTGTTAATGTTTCAAGATATTTTCACCATCGCTTCATTGCTATGCTACATTCTATTTGTAATAAAACTGTTCCTCTCCTTGGAGAAGAGCAACACTTCTTTTGGAGAAAAGAATACCAAGCCAGAGGAGCACCACATGTCCACATGCTTTTATGGATTAAAGATGCTCCTAAATTTGGTCAAGACAGTGATACCACTGTTTTATAGTTTATTGAAAAATATGTCACTTGTGAAATTCCATCAGAATCCACAAATAGTGATCTTCAGAAGAATGTTACAATTCCAAAGACACAAATGGGGCAAATAGTGTTGTCTCAAATACAAAAACAAAGGGAATACTACACCAAATGCCGATTTGGTTTCCCTAGACCAGTTACAAATACAGGTCAAGTGAACAACCTCATGTCTTCAGTTAGACATAGTGTTAAAGGTAGGTCACCTAAAAATACATATTGCATAAAAAGAAAAGAAAAAGAAAAATATATCAATGATTACAATGCAATCATTGCCCACTTATGGAATGCAAACATAGATGTGCAGTACATTGCAGACAATTCTACTGCAGTTGCACAATATGTCACGGCATACTTAACCAAATCAGAAAAGACAGAGCTCCAAGACCTCTGAAATTACCTGTCATAAGATAAAACAGTGTCTCAGAAATGATAAAGCTTGGGCATAAAAATGCTGTCCCATAGAGAATGTGGATCCTATGAAGCAGCTGATCGATTAACTGGTACTGCATTGTATGGTAAATCTGCAAATATAGCATGGCTAAGTCTTGGTCCAGCTAAATCTAGAAAAAGAGTTCTAAAATCATACGAAGATATAAAAACAATAGCCAAACATGATTCGAACAGCCAAGACATTTTAAAAAACAATTTTTTGGACACATACTACCCAAACAGGAGTAACACTTTGGAAACCATGTGTCTATAGCACATAACCCAAAACTACACATAAAAAAATAATATAAAACCTGATGAAAAAAAAGGTAAATATAGAGTGACAAACTGTGAAGGCAGCTTAGTAAAACTCACCAAACCAAATTTAATGAATCATATCAAATTGTCATTAAAGACTCCTCAACATAAAGAAGTATATTACATGTCCCTGCTACAACTCTTTAAACCATGGAGAAAAGAAGAAGAAATACTAGATAACTATGACTCATATGAAGATGCTTTCAAAGCAAATGAAAGCAGTATAACTGATGTAAACTTTGCACAGTACAAAACAATATTGCACAATGAACAGCAACATGAAGAAGAACTTCAGGCCCAACTAGATAAGAACACTCCTGACAGTAGTCAACCTTCTGTCACAGGAAGCCAAGAACCACTGGGAGACCCACTAATAACAAATGAGCCAGAATTAGCTATGATAGAAGTAGAAAACACCATGTGTCAGTATGAAGATAAAGAAGACTTAACTATACTACAATCAAAGCTAAACAATGAGCTACGTAGCATTTTTCAAGAAGTAACAAAAGAAATTGCACATGGTGTACAACATGAAAACAAAGAATGCACCTGTCAAAATTACAAACCTATACTATTGTATGTCAGTGGTGAAGCTGGTTCTGGCAAAACATTCCTAATCAAAATCATCAGTAAGTTCCTTCAACAATTGACAAACAACAATCTGTCAGCTGTTGTCACTGCCCCCAAAGGTTTAGCTGCCTACAACATAAGTGGTGTCACTTTACACCGATTACTACTCCTGCCAGTAGAACACCAAAACAAATTAGATTATTACAAACTTTCTGCAGAAGCTGCAATGGAACTACGCAGAGTATTGAAACAAATGAAAATGTTACTAATAGATGAAGTGAGCATGGTGTCCAACCTAATGTTGGCTTTAATTCACCTCAGATTACAAGAAGTACTCAAAACAAACTATGAAGAGCTCTTTGCAGGAAAACACATTATTGTTTTCGTAGATCTTCAATTGACACCAGTAAAAGGCGAGCCTATTTTTAAAACATTAGGACACAAACTCTGCCGTAGAACTGTTGGCAGCATAGGAAATGTCAACCTTTGGCAACATTTCCAATAGAGAGAATTAACAGAAAACATGCGCCAATCTGCAGATCTCACTTATGCCAACATTTTAAAAAGTATCAGAGTTGGTATACTTTCTAAAGAAGCAGAAGCAATATTGAAAACCCAGCACATTCATGCACTTTATGGTGATAATGCATGTGCTACAGATGTTATGGAACAATTAGCCCACAAAAATGTCAATTGTATGGCCTTAATGCCAACTCTTGCAAGCTGTTTCAAATTCAATGAAATAATGTTAAGTAAAGAAATGCAACCAATAATGGAAATTAGCGCCACAGACAAACTAGATGTACATGGAATGACACTACCCATGTATGACCAAGCCACAACAAGACTAAATAGTTTAGAAAAATCAATCTCAAACACAGCAGGCTTGGAAAAGATATTTAAATTATCCTTAAATTGCAGAGTAATGCTGAAACGTAACCTTGACGTGGACCAAGGACTAGTTAATGGAGCACTGGGTACAGTTGTTGGCTTTCAAACAACCCCACGTGACAACAAAATTCAGTTTGTCAATATTCTCTTTGACAAACTTTCAGAAGTAAAAAGAATAGGACGCTCAACAGCTCTATTCCTTCTCTTCAAAGACATGTATGTACGCAGAGAACAATTTTCTCTAACTCTTGCATACACCATTCATAAATCACAAGGTCTTACCCTAAACAAAGCAATGATAGACATTGGTAACACAGTCTTTAAAGAAGGCATGAGCTACGTAGCACTATCATGCTTACGTACACTTGACGGTCTATTTCTAATCAACTTTGATGCAAGTAAATCACAAGGTCTTACCCTAAACAAAGCAATGATAGACATTGGTAACACAGTCTTTAAAGAAGGCATGAGCTACGTAGCACTATCACGCTTACGTACACTTGACGGTCTATTTCTAATCAACTTTGATGCAAGTAAAATAAACGCTGATATTCCTTGCATTTTAGAATACAATAGACTTCGTTCACTATACACTCCCATCTAAACACATATTCTGTCCCACAAAAAGTAAAACATTATAAAAATAAATCAAACAGAAAAGCAACAGACTGCCACGGCAAATTCTCCAAAGAGAGTAAAAGAAAGTAATACTTCATCAAGTGCCACAAGCAAAAAAGAATCAATTAGGGAAAGTAAACCAGGTACTTCTTCAAAGAAGGAAGATAAACTCCAAAAAAAGCAGTCAGACACAGAACTACCTGGGCCATTTAAACTCTCAAATATAGTTGGTGTAAGTTGCAACGCAAATGTAGCAATTAATATTCTATTTCAATTACCACCAATTGTTGAGAACATTTACTTACACAGTACAGACCCATTGTGTTTGCAAATGTTAGTACTTCACAGAAATGCAGCAAACAATCCTGACAACACGTATAGTGTTTATGGAATAAGACAGCAATTGGCCTACTGTGCTGGAATGGTGAAATTCACTATAAACTCACAGGAAGATCCACAAGAATTTCTAATGTACTTACTATTAGTACTGGAAAACAAAAACATACCTATAAATGAAATCTTCCAGATTTCATACATGTGGAAACATACATGCACTCTCTGCAACAATGTGACACAAGAACAAATCCCTAATGAACGCTCTGTGTACATATCAATACCTAATTGTGAATCCGTTCCAATTCAGCAACTTGTACAAAATGCAAACCATGGTAGATTATGTTCGACCTGCAATTCAGATCATCTCTCCACGTTAGTAATACAAACACATAGTAAATACGTAATACTAATGCTTCTACGTTACAATGCAGATGGCAGCAAAAACAACTGCAAGCTGACTGGATTCACACATGGTCAAATATCACTTGGTAGGAAAACCTTCACAACAATAGGTATAATCTACCACGCAGGAGCCACAACCAATTCAGGGCACTACACTGCATATATAAAAAAGAAATATGGATGGTTTGAATGTAATGATAGTACCATTACTCTAAAGCAGAGATTACCAGCAAATCTTTCAAACGCTTATTTAATGTTATTAAAACCAAAATTTGATAACTAAACTGTACTTAAACCTTAAGTACACTTGTAGTAAAAAAATATAAACTGTCACAATATTCCAAAAGCTATCTAACTGCCCAAAGATGCTACAACTAATCAGATAAATTAATACCACTCAAATAGAGAAAAAAACAGACAGTTAGAATACGCCAATTGGTATCTAACTGTCCCAAAATTTAGAAATATCCAAACAGATAAATCAATACCACGAAATTATATCAAAAAATAAACAGTTAGAATACGCCTACTGGTATCTAACTGCTCCAAAATTTTACAATATCCAAACAAATACCTAATATCTTACTGCTCCCAAAAACTAGAACAATCCAATGTATAAAGCATTAGCCAGAAACAACAAGTAAACACTGAAAACAAACAAACAAATAAACTGTAGCAGAACACAAAAAGTTTTTTTTTTTAATCCAACATGGATTTTTTTTCTCCCACAGACCCAATGATTTTAGCAACAAACACAGAAACTGAGCAAATTGCACAGTACTCTGGTTTGTCGTCTACTAAATATGAGGGTAAAAAAAAAGAAGAAAATGTTGATTGTACAATGTAATAAGTCTTTATAAAATACTAATACTAACATGCTATTTTCTTTTATCACAGAAATGAACAAGAAAAACATGGACTCCCGTTACTAAACCAAATAGTAAGTATAACATGATAAATACAACCATCGCAGCATATCACACCCATACTGGCTTATAACAATGTTCCTTATAAATTTGTTTTTGACCCAAAGTTATAAGCCACTATGAGTGTGATATGCTGCGGTGCTTGTGGCAAGGGCATAGAGTCTTGGGTGCATGGCCAAATGGCCATGCAACCAACATTCTATACCCTGGCCACAACCACTGCAGCATATCACACCCATAGATACAAGCATTGCAACCATTTTAATGTCCGCGGACACAAGGAAGTTCCTAGAACACATTCAACTTGCCAGAGGACGATACGGACAGCGTCCACAGGACACCCCCATTTTCTTTATGTACGAACATTTCAGGACACCGCAAGTGTTCTTAGAACACTTTCAGCTTGACAACGAACAATACAGACAACGTCTTCAGGACACCCCCTGCGAACATTCCAGGACGCCACGAGTCTTCTTAGAACACTTTCAACTTTACTGAATCCATTCTGCTTATTTACGAACATTTCAGAACAGCCGTGTTGTCCGCAAACAAATCGAACACAACAAAAGAGTCTAGCACATACAAACATTGCACCTATCTCATACTCCCCCACCCTCCCCAAACACTGTTACACACCAACACACTCCACTAAATACAATTTTTAAACCAAGTTTCACCTCGCTGTCCGCGGTCGTCCGTGAATGCAAGATGTCGGGTGCCACCAAAAATCTGATGCGCTCCATGCCCCACGCCATCCAATCAGCGAACACGTCAGATGTCCGTGGACATCGCGCATGCCGCTCGGCCAATCAGGGCACTGTCCACGGAGCGAACCGGGAAGTCCGTCCGCAAAGCGAACGGAGATATCACTAATTTTTTTGCCTTACATTTTGGTCATTTTAAAAAAAAACTACTGGACGGATTTACACCAAAATCATGCTTTTGGGTCCAAGCCCCCGCTCCTGCCACAAATTTGGTGTAAATCCGTCCAGCGGTTTGGGCTGTAGGCGTGCGCAAAGTTTTTTCCCATTATGTCTATGGGAAAAAACAAAAGTTTTGGGACCCCCCTATAACTTTGCCCCCCCTGGACCAAACCACTCCAAACTTTGCAAAAAAAATTCAGAGTGGGCCATATACATTTTTTTGCAAAGTTTGGTGAGGATTTGTCCAGGCGGAATGAAGTTATGTAATATATATATATATATATATATATATATATATATATAAATATATATATATATATATGTTATAGCATGGCGATAGCCGCCCGCCGCCCTATAGTTAAGCTGAGTCAGAGACACATAGGAACGAACCCCTCAAAATTCGATTGTTAATAACTTTTGATTTGAGTAACGGATTTGGCCGAAATTTCGAAAGTGATTAAAAGTCTGCGAGCCCCCTCAGGCTCCAACATTTTGTAAAGATTTGTTAAACAATCAAAAAGTTCTTAAGCATAAAAAATATATTTTTTTCAAACAGTGTGGCCTACTTTCCATTCATTTTCCCATAGACAAAAAATGAAAATGTTTGCCAAAGCGCACAGTCCAAAACATTGGACAGATTTGGGCATGAAGCGTGGACTCGCACGGCATGCGTAGTTTGGGGTTATTCTATGCTGTGGTTATATTAAGATTTGACGGAGAAGGGGATGCCCCCTTCCACAAAATTATAGTTATATGTCCTATGGTGCATTGCAGGATCATGGTTTTCAGAAATGGAACAACATCCCTGTTGTTTTTCTCTTGATGCAAGAGATAGTCGAGACTATAGCCGAGGTTATGGGAAAATGAAACAAAGTAAAATGTTATTTGCAGCTCAAAAACATGCAAATGCCATCAGGGTAGAGGTGGGGGATGGCTAGAATGCACTGGGTGAAATTTGGCAGTTGGAGGGAGTCCAGGGACCGAGTTTGCAACACAAAGCTTTCTGTAACATCCACTATAGCGGCCATCTGAAAGCAAACTACGCCACAGAAGCAGTGTATGCTCTGGGGTGAAAGGGAGAGGTGAGGAGAATGTCTGGGTGCGGGGGAGCTGGCTCAGATGAAGGGGCACTTGGTGATGGCCTGGGTGGGGCAGGGAAGCATTTTCTTTCCAGCTGTTTTGCTGATATTCGTGGCTGTATCCGAGATTACAAAGGACTACAGATAACCACAGGGCATGTGTAGATTAGTACCCGCAGTCACATTTTTTACATTTTTTTTAAAAGGTATTTTTATAACTATATTGATGTTGGGGGTGGAAAATCACTGGCCGTGGTAGACAGTGACTCAGTTGACATTTAGGGGCCAGATTACAGAAGCTTTGCACCGGTGCAAGTACAAAGTTTGCATGGTATTAGCATTAGGGCAAAGTTTGCCCTATTTTTAAAAAACACTTAGAAATAGTACAAAACCATTGCACCACGAGAAGTTAAAGAATGGGGTTCTGAGAACGCTTCCTTAATTTTTCCACATTTAAAAGAACACATACATACAGTGCCTTAAGCCATTTAGATTGATTAGTGCCCCTGAGTCCCTTGGAACTCGGTTCCAAACTATTCATGTTTTTTGTTTCCAAAGTATTACTTGTTAAGTTTGTGCGGTATCTTACCATTATTGCTGTGGTCCAAGGTGAATAGCTACGTCGTACTGTTCTCAAGTTCTTGGGCATAAATCCCTCCTATTGAAAAAATAGACAGAGCGTACTATATACATATGAGAATTTCGTATTGATCTTAGTTTGTTTCCCTTTGTTGCCTCTTTGGATGGCTGTGCATTTCTAATGCTAGGGGTTTGGGTTTAATCTACTTAATTCAATTTATAAAAGCTTAGAGGTCTTTAATGAGCAGGTTGCTAATGCGACTTATGCATGTTTACACTTTGGCAGCATTGTATTTTAGCTATTCAAAGTTTCGGTTCCATCCACTCAGTTCATTTAAAAAAAGACATTTTTCTAACATTGGCATCTGTAGCATATGTGCTGCGTGGGCCTGATTGAGTGGAACAGCTAATAATAGGTCATAATCTAGGGTGGGCTTCCAGCGGGCTTTAGGGCTTACCTGAAAAGTATGGTACGACGCCCTTTCCTCGTGGGATATTTTTTCGTGGGGTTTTTTACCGCAGATTTTTTTTTAGGGGGGGTAAAAAAAATGATATAAATTGGGTGTGGGTGTACGGGAATATAAAAAAAAGGGGGCGGGAGGTTTTGGGGGTACCCCCCAAAATAAAAAAATAAAATAAATAAAAAAATAAAAAATTCAATTCGTTTTTTGAAAAAAAATCCACGGTAAAAAACCCCACGAAAAAATATCCGTGATGAAATGACATGGAACCGCAAAGTATACATCTTCCGCTTCAAGCGTCGGCTCTGTGGATCCTTCCACTGAAGTCTCGTCTTTGCTAATATGACCAAGGCATCTTTGTAATGAGTCCTACCTTTCTTTCTAATGTGAAAATAGCAGCGCCCATGTTTTGGGCTAGTTTATGCCTTGTTTCCCAGTAATGGTGATGGGTATAGCCCAATTATTGTCTTGTAGGTGTGTCTCTTATTTTTAGTACGATTTGTGTTTTTCATGGAGAATGGTCGAGGCCTATTCATTTGATTAATATTTACGTTTTCTACATTTTTATGAAGGAGGAGTGCTCCATATTAGTTGCACAACTCCTCTCTCACCTGTATTGGCTCTTGGTCAAAGTTGTTTGTGCATGACATAGTTCATCTACTGAGTATATATGATAAGATGGCTAATTGTGGAGTCCCTAGTTTATCCACTGAATATAGACGTTCATGTTGACTATATTAATAGAGCATGGGTCTACTTGGTGAAAAAGTGTATTACTGCACTTGTGTCGCTGTGCATTGTGGTTTCTGTAGTTAGACCTGAAAGATATTTTAAATATTAAACTTTTGGTCTTGCAGCTAACTATTCAGGTTGCTGGTTTAATTTTGTTTTTTGTGAATTGAAAATATGCCCGATTGCTCAATCGTGCCATTAGACATAGTTGTCACAATGCATTATGGTTGTTGTGTTTGAATATTGAAACATTCTAATCTTTTTGTTCTATAACGCTTTTCTCACACTTTTGCATTCTGATTATGTTGTATTTTCAAATTTGCTAAGTAGGTTTCACCATTTCATATTAGTGGTATGCTTGTCTTACACCTTTTTCTTTTTAGTTACCTTGAGATTTTGTACCATTAACATTACTTGTCAGGAATAAGGGCCTGTGGTGCAGGAGGAAGCATGTACGGCATATCTAAAAACTACAATTCCCAGCAGGCATGGGGAAATGTGTAGTTCCTTGGGCCTGTCGGTACTCAGCTGCCGGCACTTTGCAATTAGGGATTGGGCTCTTAACGGCCGCCCGCCCGTGCTCATGTGTTGTTGATTAATGTTGGAGAGCATGGGCGGCAGAGGCGACGGCGGCAGGAGCGAAGCAGGAACGCTGAAGGTGTAAGCGAGTGGCGGGAAGGAGTCACGCTGGTTATGTCGCAAGGCATCTTTATATCCGGGGGTGCGGCGGCACACGCTCCTTAATCTGCTCCAGAGCTACAGGTCCGGGTCAGCCGCAGTAGGCTCCCGGACCATCAGTTAAGTGTTTCTATGTTTGTTTGTTTGGCCGGTTTACGGCATTAACATGGAGTAAATCAGAAGCTTCAAGTATTTATGTCCGGACGTCTGAGGAAAACGTCCGGACCAAAAGTTAAGTGAAGGCACATAAATCCTTGGTTTTGGGCAATATAAACGCCAATCTGGTAGCCGGCACATTGTTTACCTCACGTTCTAAGCACCAGGGAAAATTCAACTCTTCTAATCCACATTTCCAGTTATTAAGTTTTTTCTATGTGCAGTGTATTATGTTAATCCATGTTTTGTGAGGCATGTGAACGTCTCAATGTTCTGTGTTCATTATCAGTGTATTATGGTGTTAAGTCATTTCCAGTTATTCGCGTTTCCAAATGGAGAAAAGCGCCTTTCTATGTGCATTATGTTGTGCTAATCCATGTTTGCTCACGATTTGTGTAGGATGGCGTGTTATGTGTTAACTAATTACTGAAGATAGAGTCAGGTCAGGTTGCAGGAGTATTAAGCTATCTAGTCAGGAATTGTAGGGGTCTTTTTTCATTTTATGTCTTGTTGTCTTCCCTTCCTTCCCTTTATTTGTCCATCCCCTTTCCCTAACTCCTTCTTCCCACCATTGGCTGCCACGTGGCTACCTGTAATTCGAACATCCAGGCACCCGTGCCAACCACGGTGGGAGGGGTCGATCCATTCGGCTTCTGTGGTTCGGGAGAGGGGATTGAAATCCTCCTCCCTTAAGTTCAGTTGTGACAGAATCAACAGCCCCCGATTTCGGGATTACTGAACCACCCAGGCCAAATGGATAACCCTCCCTCGTTAGCGGAAGTGCTAAAGGCACTTCAGGAGATTCAGGTGGAATTGATACATGTCAGACAGGAATCTAGTACTCTGAAGAATCAAGTACAAGGATTGGTAGCACAAGGGACTCTTTTGGAGGAAGCAGGGTCTTCTACCAGTAGAGCAGGAACAAGAACGCCCACTGTGGTGGTTCAAGCTCCCAGTAGTGTGCCATTGGCTGCGCCTGAAAGATTTTCTGGGGATTCAAAAAAATACATGACGTTCTTGACCCAGTGTAGGTTACATTTCCTGTGTAAACCATCGGCCTTTGAGACTATTCAAGCAAGAACTGCCTTTGTAATTTCATATCTAACAGGAGATGCGGCCGCTTGGGCAATGCCATTGGTACAGAAAGATGATCCATTATTGTATAATTGGGATAATTTTCGGGCAGAATTTGGTCGATTATTTGACCGAAGGGAAGTGTCATTGGCACAAGACAAGGAGTTATTGGCACTAAAACAGGGTACCAGAGATTTGGTTTCTTATGTGACACACTTCAATAGACTGGTAATTGAAACAGATTGGCCAGAAAATAAACAGACAGTTTTATTCTATCAGGGATTGAAAGAAGAATTAAAAGACGCTATGGCACAGGTGGAGCCTCAGCCCAACACATGTACAGCTATGATTGATTTGGCATTAAGGTTGGACCATAGGATGAATGAACGAAAAGGAGATGGGAAAAAACCAGAGGTGGTACCTTTTGTACGATTGGATAGAGGAAGGGTGAACAGAAACGGTGAAGGCGAACCTATGCAGATTGGAGGGGTGAGGGGACCTTTATCGGCTATAGAAAACGAGCAGAGGAAGGTTAATAATTTGTGTTTGTACTGTGGTCAACCTGGACATTATATTCGTACTTGTCCAAATATCCCCAAGAAGATAGGTGGTGGAGATAAGAGCAAAAGCGAGTCGGGAAAAGGATTGGGCCGACCTTAGGGGGAACACAGGTGTCAGGCTCAGTGGTTGAAAAGTTCCCCACTTGGGTAGCAAATACTTCACAAAAAGGTAATTCTCATTTGTATATCTTGGTAACTTTATTTTTTGCTTGTACAAAACAGATGGTGTCAGCCATGATAGATTCAGGGGCAACTGGAAACTTTATTGACATTGATTTGGCCAAAAGACTGGGGTTGCCATTGCAAGAAAAGACTCAGGTGGAAGGGGTGCAGTCGGTGGATGGGTCGCCTTCAATTTCAGGACCCATTTGTCAACAAACTCAACCCATAGAAATGAGGTGTCAGTCTGGACATGTGGAGGACATTGTACTGGATCTAATTGCAGCTCCCCAATTTGGTCTTATTTTAGGAATTCCTTGGTTGACTCAGCATAATCCAAGAATTGATTGGGTAGCTAGAGAATTTTTTTTTGAGAATCCAGAATGCATTGGTCACATTGAGGAGGAGGTGAGTCTTGCATTGTTTTTGGCAGATCAGCCACAGGCAGTGCAAGTGGTGGGGGCTGTGGGGTTACAGGTTCCGGCTCAATATCAAGAGTTTGCAGATGTGTTTGACAAAGGAGGAGCGGAACAATTGCCTCCCCATAGACCATATGACTGTGTTATAGAGTTAGAACCCGGGGCTAAACTGCCATGTAGCAGAATCTATGCATTAACAGAAACCAAAAACCAACATCTGAGAGAGTATTTGGATGATATGTTAAAGAGAGGATTCATTCGACATTCCACATCGCCAGTCTCATCTCCATTGTTTTTTGTGCCTAAAAAAGAAGGTACGTTGAGGACATGTATTGATTATCGTGCCTTGAACAAAGTGACAGTAAAAAACACATATCCACTCCCTTTAATTTCTGGACTGCTGGATCAAGTGAAAACAGCAGTGGTATACACAAAACTTGATTTACGTGGACAGCCCTTGTTGATCTCAAGAGCCAGATAGACGAAATTAAAGATAAAGGGAGGGCTGCCATCCTGCTTCTCCTCGACCTCTCCGCTGCCTTTGACCTGGTTGACCACAAAATTTTGTGCAACCACTTATCATCGGCAGCACACTTCTCCCACTCAGCGGTCACATGGATCCAATCCTTCCTGGACAATAGGACCATGCGAGTCTTCTCACCCATAGCAGCAGCCGACCCTATTCCCATTACCTGCGGTGTCCCACAAGGATCGTGTGTTTCACCCACTTTGTATAATATATTTACAAAGCCCCTATTCGATAAACTGGACCATCTGGGTGTCACCTACACCAACTACGCAGATGACACCCAGATACTCCTCACTTTATCAGGCAACTACAACGCGGACGCCAACAGGATCGGCGAAGTCTTCTCCATCGTTCAGGCATGGATGGCCACACATGGCCTCTGCCTGAACGATGACAAGACTGAACTGCTCCTTGTCGGCTCACCCAACACTATCCGGAATCTCAGCCCGAGCTACTCTAGCTTCATCATCGACGGCAACACTATTCCTACTGCCAAAAGTGTAAAAACTCTTGGTTTCTATCTCGACACTAACACCAACCTCGCCAAACAAATTAATATGACTGCCTCAGCCACTGCTTACACTGGGAAACTAATCAGAGCCTGCAGACCTCTGATATCCCCCAACAATTGCCTTACTCTAGCCAGAGCACTTATACAATCCAAACTGGATTATTGCAACAGCCTGTATGTAGGTGCCAATAAAACGGTTGTCAACAAACTGCAAGTCCTACAAAACAACGCACTCCGTGCCGCCTTTAATATTCCCAGAAGAGAACATATCTCAGCCACAAGAATCACATGCAAATGGCTTTCCATCCAACAAAAAATAGACCTAAAAACTATCTGCCTCACCTACAAAGCTCTTAACCACCTGGCCCCACCTTATCTAACCGATAAATTCATCTTAAGACAGAATATTAGAACCACCAGATCCTCTAATACACTACAACTGACAGTGCCCAAATACTCCCTCAAAAGAGCCGGTGGCTCCAGTTTCCCAGTTCTAGCCTCACAATTATGGAACACTATTCCATTGGACATCAAATCTACCCCTACATTTCAACCTTTCAGAACTAAGATCATCACCTGGTTACTTAACAATTAATTAGCACTGTATGTATGCATGTCACTAATTCTACTATAACTGCTCTCATAACTGATTTTGTAACTATACTTATGCTGCACAATTGTACAAATGTTCCTACCTATGCCTGTAACCTGATGCTTAAGCGCCCATATACCTCTGGGTCAGGAGCGCTATACAAATAAATAAACAAACAAACAAACAAACAAAACTTATCATTTGATTTGTGTCAAAGAAGGTGATGAGTGGAAAACTGCATTTAGAACTAAGTTTGGACTATTTGAATAGTTGGTTATGCCTTTTGGTTTATGTAATGCTCCTGCAGCATTTCAATTTTTATGCAGGAGGTTTTGAGTGAGTTTTTGGACATTTTTGTTATTGTATATATTGATGACATTCTAATTTATTCTAATTCACAAGAACAGCATGTGAACCATGTAAGGGCAGTGTTAAAGAAATTGCAAGAACATCAGTTATATGTGAAATTGGAAAAATGTGCCTTTCATGTGAAAAGAGTGGAGTTTTTGGGTTTCATTGTGACCCCGGAAGGGATTATTATGGACAAAAGCAAGGTGCAAGCAGTCCTGGATTGGCCCAAACCCCAGTGTGTCAAAGATATTCAATCTTTTTTGGGGTTCGCCAATTTCTATAGACGATTCAATACTAATTTTTCTCAGATTGTGGCACCGATAACAAGGTTATTAAGAAAAGCAACACGTTTTTGTTGGGATGTGGGGGCGGAAAAGGCTTTTCAAGAATTAAAAATGGCATTTACCACAGCTCCAGTATTACGACATCCAGATTTGGATAGGATGTTTCAAGTAGAAACTGATGCGTCCAATGTGGCCATAGGAGCAGTATTATCTCAGAAGGATCCAGAAGGGAGTTGGCATCCAGTAGCCTATTATTCACGAAAGCTCACTCAATCTGAACAAAATTATTCCATCACTGATAAAGAATTGTTAGCTATCAGGGCAGCTTTCTTGGAATGGAGACATTATTTACTGGGGGCTAAACATCAGGTGTTGGTAGTGACAGACCATAAAAACCTACAGTACTTTAAGACGGCTCACACATTGAGTCCTAGACAACTACGGTGGTCTTAATTTTTCAACGAATTTGATTTTGTGGTGACCTTCCGCCCAGGAAAAAGAAATGGAAAAGCAGATTCCTTATCACGCCAACAAAACATGGACAAAATGGTATCTGAAACTAAATCTATAATTCCGGCAGAGAAGGTGGTAGGGGCCGTAGTATCTAAGTTGATGAAGCAGGTGAAACAGGCAATGAGGAATCAAAAGAATCAGAGTTGGGGAGTGAATAACCCTTTGGAAACATTTAAAGAGAATCTCCCTTATTATGATGGCAGATTATATTTGCCTACTTTGGAACTCCAAACGAAGGCTATGCATTGGTGCCATAATTCCCCTCTGGTTGGACATTCAGGGAGTAAAAAGACACAGACTTTAGTGGAAAGATACTTTTGGTGGCCCAATTTGAAACAAGAGGTAATCAAGTATGTGCAGGAATGTGAAACATGCGTACGAAGTAAAGCTGATCACACCAAGAAGTCAGGGTTACTTAAACCCTTGCCCACTCCCACCAAAATATGGACACACATATCAATGGACTTTATCACAGACTTACCACCGGATGATCAGTATGATACGATTTGGGTGGTAGTAGATTACTTATCTAAACAGGCTCACTTTGTGCCTTGTAGAGGCATTCCAGGAGCAGGGGAATTGGCAGAATTGTTTTTGCAGCATGTGGTTCGCCTGCACGGACTACCACGTACTATTGTATCTGATAGGGGACTGCAGTTTACATCAAGGTTTTGGTGTGCTTTCTGTCAGATGTTAGGAATCAACTGTGCCCTGTCTACTAGTTACCATCCCCAGACGGATGGACAAACTGAAAGAGTTAACCAGACGCTGGAGCAATATTTGCGCTGTTATTTACACGAAGGAATGGAGTCGTGGGTTCAAGCCTTATGGTTAGCGGAATTCACTTATAATAACGCGGAACATGTTTCCCTGGGAATGGCTCCCATTGAGTGCTTGTATGGGCAGGTACAGGAAATGTTACCAGAACAGCTACCAAATGTTGAGAATTTTCCAATACTCCAAAACAGAAAACAATTGCTTTTAACCATTAGACAGAAGGTGCGAGATAATTTGGAATATGCAAAAACTCAATATAAGTTGTACGCAGACAGAAAGAGAAGGGAGGCTCCGCAGTACAAGGTGGGGGATAAGGTATGGCTATCCACACGCAATATGCCTCTAATTGGATCTCAAAAATTTGCTCCCAAATTTATTGGACCCTATGAAATAGTAAAAATTGTGTCAGAAGTTGCTGTGAAATTGTGTTTGCCTAAATCTCTGAGAATCCACCCGGTATTCCATGTGTGTCTGCTTAAACCCGCAGCGCCTGGAACACGCGTGCAGAGACCTCCAGCTATCCACAAAGAGGGTCATGTGGAATATGAAGTAAAGCAGATCTTGGACTCAAAAAGGAGGAGACAAGTGTTATGGTATTTGATCTGGTGGGCTGCTTATGGACTGGAAGATTGCTCCTGGGAACCTGCTTGTGCAGTGCATGCACCTCGTCTGGTAAGAATGTTTCATGCAAAGTATCCGGAAAAGGCAGGTCCTGGGAAGAGCCCGGGAAGGGAGGTAATGTCAGGAATAAGGGCCTGTGGTGCAGGAGGAAGCAGGTACGGCATATCTAAAAACTACAATTCCCAGCAGGCATGGGGAAATGTGTAGTTCCTTGGGCCTGTCGGTACTCAGCTGCCGGCACTTTGCAATTAGGGATTGGGCTCTTAACGGCCGCCCGCCCGTGCTCATGTGCTGTTGATTAATGTTGGAGAGCATGGGCGGCGGCGGCAACGGCGGCAGGAGCAAAGCAGGAACGCTGAAGGTGTAAGCGAGTGGCGGGAAGGAGTCACGCCGGTTATGTCGCAAGGCATCTTTATATCCCAGGGTGCGGCGGCACACGCTCCTTAATCTGCTCCAGAGCTACAAGTCCGGGTCAGCCGCAGTAGGCTCCCCGACCATCAGTTAAGTGTTTCTATGTTTGTTTGTTTGGCCGGTTTACGGCATTAACATGGAGTAAATCAGAAGCTTCAAGTATTTATGTCCGGACGTCTGAGGAAAACGTCCGGACCAAAAGTTAAGTGAAGGCACATAAATCCTTGGTTTTGGGCAATATAAACGCCAGTCTGGTAGCCGGCACATTGTTTACCTCACGTTCTAAGCACCAGGGAAAATTCAACTCTTCTAATCCGCTTTTCCAGCTATTAAGTTTTTTCTATGTGCAGTGTATTATGTTAATCCATGTTTTGTGAGGCATGTGAACGTCTCAATGTTCTCTGTTCATTATCGGTGTATTATGGTGTTAAGTCATTTCTAGTTATTCGCTTTTCCAAATGGAGAAAAGTGCCTTACTATGTGCATTATGTTGTGCTAATCCATGTTTGCTCACGATTTGTGTAGGGTGGCGTGTTATGTGTTAACTAATTACTGAAGATAGAGTCAGGTCAGGTTGCAGGAGTATTAAGCTATCTAGTCAGGAATTGTAGGGGTCTTTTGTCGTTGTATGTCTTGTTGTCTTCCCTTCCTGCCCTTTATTTGTCCATCCCCTTTCCCTAACTCCTTCTTCCCCCCATTGGCTGCCACGTGGCTACCTGTAATTCGAACATCCAGGCGCCTGTGCCAACCACGGTGGGAGGGGTCGATCCATTCGGCTTCTGTGGTTCGGGAGAGGGGATTGAAATCCTCCTCCCTTAAATTCAGTTGTGACATTACTGGCATCTTGCGTTACACACTTTACAGAAAATGTATCATTTCATTATCTGAATTTAAGTTCTACAGCTTTAAAGTGACAAATAAGCTTGGCTTCTTCCTGTTGGAGTCGTAATTCTTGGTTTCCGCCTCATCTGCCCATCTTAATCTTTTTTAGTCCAATACATTTGATTTCTCTTTTGTCTTGCAGTTGGTGATGTTTCTGCCAATGGTGTGATAGTGGTAAATTCTTGTCTTGACTTCCAATTGCTGACATATGTTCTCTGATTTGTGTTCTCAGTTCGCGGATGGTACTCCTGATGTACTTAAGCTACTTCTCAATGTTCTAGCTCTTCTGTAGACTATGGTTGGTTGATCCTTAATGTATTCGCCAATATGGGGATCTAATTTTAAAAGGTACCAATTTTTTTAAAGTACTTTTTTGATATCTCAATGATTGGCACAATAGGTGGTGATGAATTGAACCGTTTCATCCTGTTTCTTGTCTTTGATTTTTTGAGTCAAGGTATGTTTTCCATTCATTGTCTGGGCCTTCTTCCAGGCTGTTTCAATTGCTGTTTCAATTGCTTTGTGAGGGTACCCTCTGGCAGTGAATCTTGAAGTCAGAAGTTTACATTCCGCATTGAAAGCGGATGCTTCCGTGCAATTCCGTTTTGCTCATACAAATTCGCCCTTTGGGATGTTTCTAATAACTGGTTGATGATGACAGCTTATGTCAAAGAGCGTGGAGTTTACTTCCGTTTCCTTTCTGTAGGTTTTGGCTTTTAGCTGGTTGTCAGATACAAAAATTGTTAGGTCTAAGAAGTTGATTTCAGTTTGACTGCTTGATCCGATAAACTCTAATCCATACTGGTTGTCATTGACTTGATGTAAGAATTCTTCTAATTCATGAGATGTTCCATTCCAAATAATTAACACATCATCTATGAATCTTGTCCATTTTACTATTTTGTTTTTGTATGCATCCAATTGATAGATAAAGAGATCCTCAAACATGCCCATGACTAGATTTGCAAGGGCTGGCGCATATTTCACGCCATTGCGACGCCTCTTGTTTGTTTGAAGTATTGATTGTCAAACATGAAAATATTGTTTTGGAATGTTGTCATAGAATTTCCTTTAGCATGCAAAATAGTTAAAGTGTGAGGCTGATTTGTCTTTGAAGACATAGTCCATTGTTTCAAGGCCTAAATTGTGCCCAATCTAGTTGTAGAGTGCTTTCACATCCAGGGTTGCCAATAAATAGATATCTTGCCAGTGTATTCTTTCCAACATATTAATGGCTGCTGTGGTATCTTTGAGATAGGCTTTCACTTGACACACTTTGGGTCTTAGAATATTATCTATGTATTCTGCAAGAGGTTCAGTTGCCCAACCAATACCACTTACAATTGGCCTTCCTTCTGGTACATTTTCAAATTTCTTGTGAACTTTCAGAAGAAAGTAAATTGTGGGTGTTATTGGTTTTGGAACTAGAATATGTGATTTTTCATCGTCCATAATTAACCCTTGATGATGCCAACCTTCTATTAGGTGTTTCAAGTCTTGTGTTATCCATTTGGTAGGATTGGTGGATAGTCTCTCAAAACAATTTGGAGTAGCTAGATGATTTTTTGTCATCTGGATATAGTCGGACCTGTTCATTATGATGATAGTCCCTCTTTTGTAGGCTTTCTTGATTACAAGGTCTTTGTTTCTTTGGAGGTTCTGTAGTGCTGCTCTCTCCTGTGGCGTTAGATTATTTAGAATATTTTTGACAGTTAGTTTTGGTTTATTTTTCATTTGGTTTAAATTGTGTGTCACTGCTTTATAGAAGGCATCCACCAAGTTTTCCGGTGATAATTGTGGTAGAAATCTCAACTTTGGTTTGGGTTCTTTCAGGGTTAGGTTTACTGGATGTATCTGTAGTTCATGTATGGTCTGATGTATTGGATAGTCTACAGGTTCCTGTATTGATCTTAGTAAATGTATGTTTCCTAATTCTTCAATGGTTATATCACTGATGTTAAGCGACTTTGACATGCTTTTACGCTTGTCCACTTGTGTGGCAAAGAATGTCTTTAATTTAAGCTTCCTGACAAATTTGAATAGGTCTATGTGTATTCCAATCGGTTCAAAGAAGGTCGTTGGAGCAAATGATAGGCCTCTGTTGAGAAGACTGGTTTCTTCTGCTGTTAAACTCTGATTGGATAGGTTGATCACTAGGTTGTTTATTTTGTTTCTTTCGCTGCCTCTCGTGCTGCTGCTCTCGTCAGATGCCGATATTCATCTAGGGCATCTGGATTTCCTGTCTCTTCCTGACCCCTTCCTTCATCTGCTCTTGCTGTAGGTTGTGATGTGTCCTGTGGCTTGTTCACTTGAAAACAGACCTGTTTTGTTGGTAAATTTCTATTGCCCTTTTTGAAGCGTCAGATTTGGTTTAAAAAACCATGGCCTGTTTTCTTGTTTTTCTCCTGTGTTGCGTCTGTGTTTCCATCTGGTTCTTCTTCCGCTTCAGAGCTGGCTGATGAAGTATTGGGAGTGCTTTCTCTCGATATTGGCTTTGTGAACTTTTTATATTTTTCTTGAAATTTGTACACTTTATCATCTTGGTAATCTCTGTCCTCCCGATAAAATTTCCTCAATTTCTGTAATTTAATGTCATCTTGATATTCTTTAAGAATTTTGTACATTTTTAGATAATTTTTCTCCTTTGTAACATCAAGTACTTTGGCTTCCGCAATTTCTTTTTTTAGTTGTTCTATTTGATCTGTGGTCCTTTTGTGTTCACGTTCTGCGTGTTCTATCAGCATTTCTAACATTTGTTTAGAACACTGATTTAGTTTAGATTCCCAGTTTTCTGCCAAGTCTTTGTCTTCATCTTTACTATAGTCTGGAAATATGAGGATGCAAAGTCCTCTAGGGATTTGTTCTTTGGTTAGGTTGTTTTTGAGCGAGATAATCTCCCAGTACTTGTCAATCTCCCTGCGTGAAGCTCTCTCTAGTTTGACAAATGTATATCTGAGGTCCTCATGTTTGGGAGTACTTGAATTAAATGCATGAGTATTACTGCCCTTAAGGGGAAAAGAGGTTATTTGCGTCTTCATCCCTGTTTTCCAGGTATTCTGCCATTGTTTAGTTTATTTGGGGTCTGAGTGGTACTAGATATCTGTATTTCACAGTATTTGAGCTTTAAGAACTTTTTGGTGATATCTTGTGGTTGTTCTCTCGTGACCTAATTCTTTTTCCAATTGAGTTAGATTTGAATATTTACATGCAACAAACACAAGGCTAAATATTCAAATCTAACTCAATTGGAAAAGGAATTAGGTCGCGAGAGTACAACCACAAGTTATCACCAAAACGTTCCTCAAGCTCAAATACTATAACATTTCTTTAACATAGGTTTTTTAGTGAGTTTGATGGTTTTTGTTAGTGCAACTTAACCATAATGGTTCTTTAACAAAGTTATGTCAGTGTATATATATATATATATATATATATATATATATATATATATATATATATATATATATATATATATATATTACATGGCCACGGTAGTGGCCATGTAGTTATGGTTAAGTTGCTGTTTCCATAGGAAGAGCACTTTTTGGGCGGCTTATAACTTCACTCTCCCTGGACGGATCCTCACCAAACTTGCAAGTAGTTGGGTCACTCTGAATTTTTTTGCAAAGTTTGGTGAGGATTCGTCCAGGGGGGGAAAAGTTATAGGGGGGGTCCCAAAACTTTGTTTTCCCCATAGACTGAATGGGAAAAAACTTTGTGCACGGCTACAGCCAGAACCGCTGGATGGATTTACACCAAATTTGCGGCAGGAGCGGCGGCCTGGTCCTAAAAGCGTGCTTTTGTAAATTTGGTGTAAATCTGTCCAGTAGTTTTTTTAAAAATGACCAAAATGTCATGGCAGCTCCGCGGACAGCACCCCGATTGGCCCATGGGCTTGCATCATGTCCGCGGACATGCGACGTGTTTGCTGATTGGACGGCGAGGGGCGTGGAGCGCGTCAGTTTTCTGTGGTGCCCGCCATCTTGTATTCGCAGTCGACCGCGTACAGCGCAGTGAAACGTGGATAAAAAATTGTATTTAGTGCCGTGTGTTGGTGTGTAAGAGTGTTTGGGGAGGGTGGGGGGGTATGAGATAGGTTCAATGTTTTGTTTTTTTATGTGCTAGACCTTTTTGTTGCGTTCGATTTGTCCGCGGAGAACACGGCTGTTCTGACATTTTGTAAATAAACTAAATGGTGGGGTGTTCAGAGGACGGAGTATGTGTCATTTTTGTTTGCAAGGAAGGTAAAAATGAGCTATGAACACTCGCGGTGTACTTAATTGTTCATAAATACACAAACTGGGGGTGTCCTCAGGACGCTGTCCGTATTGTAATCTGTCTAGTTGAATGTGTTCTAAGAACACTTGCAGTGTCCCGAAATGGTTGCAATTACACAAAATGGAGGTGTTCTGAGAACGTTGTTTGAATTGTTCGTTGTCAGGGTGAAAGTGTTTTAAGAGCACTCCTTTTGTTCGCTAATAGTACAATTTCCTAGGGGCGTCAACAGACTTTTTGTCCACTAAAGAAACGATAAATCCGGCTGGTGTGCGCCAACATTATGTGATAATCCTATGACTGGCGCTATTGACCTGGCTGACTTGCTTTTGCGACACTAAATCATATCTCCCGCCCCTAAGCCTGATATTATCAAAGCATTCATATTCCCCGCCTTTCTCCGTGACGTTACAGGGTGCGTAATGAAACGCGCCCAGTCGTCTCCAGTACTACGCGACTTTACACAGAACCCGGAAGACAACACACATTATGTCACAACACAGCGCGCCACAATTCGGAATATGAAACTGTGATTTAAAAGCAAAGAGCAAGATTGTAAATGTTGTAAAGTACATTTATTTGACATCAAATGTTTAGAGAAAATTCAGCAATTTGCATTTGTCTTTGTTGTCGATCCGCAAAAGTTCATGTTGAGACACGCGATGTTCCTTTGCGGTACAGAGAGTGTTAGATCAGCTTACAACTCAGTGCGCCACAATTCGGAATATGAAACTGTGGTTTAAAAGTAAACAGCAGGATTGTACATTTGGTAAAGTACATTTATTTCACATGAAATGTTTAGTGAATATTCAGCGATTTGCTATTGTCTCTGCTGTCGATCAGCAAAAGTTTATTTGGAGCCACGTGTTGTTCCTTTGCGGTAGATAGGCTGTTGGTTTATGATAAAAGCAGTAAATGGTTGCTCTGATAATCGGAAGGTTGCTCCAACAACGAGCCATTAGACCACCCTATTGGTTGGTATGTTGTT
This sequence comes from Ambystoma mexicanum, assembly GCF_040938575.1. Classification (NCBI taxonomy): domain Eukaryota; kingdom Metazoa; phylum Chordata; class Amphibia; order Caudata; family Ambystomatidae; genus Ambystoma; species Ambystoma mexicanum. Next base: position 505,500,054 of record NC_090928.1, on the reverse strand, counting down.
TGTAGCCGCTAGTACTGCGTAAGGGCATATTGGTCCTTGGCGATTGTCCCATAAAATGGTGAGGGTCATGAAGTTGCATATTTGGACTTGCACCTGGCAGTTGAAGACCCCATCCGCTGGAGTCTGTAAATCGTGACATAGACAAAATGGGGCCACGTACCTGTTTTAAAAAACATAAATTAGTCTCACCAGCCGATCTTCATTAAAAATCATCATTTTATTTATTAGGGCGTGAAACTATTTGCTATCGAAGATAGTGCAACAGAGTATGTTAATAATAAAATAATAATATTTTCCCATTCATATAGCGCTAAGAACCGTGAGGTATGTAAGCGGTGCTTATTATTAACCACGGTGTGTGGTGCTCATTTATCGACCACAGAAGGATGAAAGGCTGAGTTTCGCCTTGCCGGGATTCAAACTTGCGTTAGCAAGCTGTGCACGGATGTCAAAGCGAGCGCTGTACTCGCTGTGCCACTTGACAGGCTACAGTGAAGTGGCACAGCGAGTAGAGCGCTTGACAGCCTATAGACCGGTTACATTATTTCTATTAACCCACCCTGTGTCGTCTGCCTTTTTCAGAGCCCTCTAAACGACAGGGGATCAATTCGGCGGTGATAGTGCGCGGTAGAAAACATTATGCCACTTTCAACGAACAAGTTCAACTTGAGCGGTCTTTAATGCTACGCTATTGTAATTATATTTGGTATAAAGTACTCTAAAGGGTTACTTACAGTACAATTGCAATTTCCATTGTCTACGAGTGGTGCAGTCCCAAAATACGACTCTGCCTGTGCCAACGATCTTTCGTATAGTGATATAATATATAAAAGTGGTTTCGTTTCAGAAATTTCATCTTTATCTTCTCTTACGTTTTAGCAACCCTCCTTCAAGAGAAGTCTTTCATCACAATCTCTGTCTGTCAAGGTCAAAACACAATACAACCTTATAGTCCGCTTCGTGAGCCTCTCCGGGGCCCGAGAAAAAAATGGAAGCAGCTGACCTTCACTGTGAACGAGCATAAATTCTTAGTTTGCAACATTCTGTGTAAAGCCATATGTAGAAGTTGTGGAAGCAGCTGACCTTCACTGTGAACAAGCATAAATTCTTACTTTGCAACATTCTGTGTAAAGCCATCTGTAGAAGTTGGTTTTTGCACGCCATGTTTGTATATTGTTTGCGTGATATTAAAAAAACTTTGTTAAAGGGACGTTATGGTTAAGTTGCGCTATTAAAAACCTATGAAATTCAGTGAAAAAACTTTGTTAAAGGGACGTTATGGCTCAAAGTAAAACCGAAAAACTCCTGAAATTCGCCAGTTATGGTAACATAAGCAACCATAACTCGCGCCACCGTGCACTGCTAACAATAACACCCAGGACATCAAAGATGACATCACAAATGTCATTGATGACATAACTGATGACATCACATGGCTGGCTCTCCCTTTTTATCCTTTACTGACATATCGAAGCCACATAGTTTTCTTCAGTAACAGTCAGGAAGTAAAAATTGAAAAGGTACTATATTTGTAGACTTAGGGTCCTGTCACATCATATGAAACATGTACATAGCGGAAGATACAGGCTTGAAAGAGAGAAATCCTTTCTGTGCATGAAGATAATCATTATGTTATCAGCACTTTCTCATAGTTTTATTTTTATTACTCTACCTTCCCTCTATATGCTCATATTTGTATACATTATACTCACTCTCCATAGAGTGAATGGGAAAAAAAATTTGCTTGCGCATACAGCCCAAACCGCTGGACGGATTTCCACCAAATTTGACCAGGAGCAGCGGCTTGGTCCCGAAAGCGTGCTTTTGCAAATTTGGTGAAAATCCGTCCAGTAGTTTTTTTTAAAATGACCAAAAAGTAGGTCAAGAAAAATTAGTGATATCTGTGTTCGGTTTGCGGATACACTTCCCTGTTCGCTCCACGGAAAGTGTCCTGATTGGCCAATCGTCTTGCGTGATGTTCGCGGACATGCAAAGTGTTCGCTGATTGGACGGCGTGGAGCGTGAAGCGCGTCAGATTTTTCGGTAGCGCCCGCCATATTGGATTTGCGGACGTCCCCGGACAGCGCGGTGAAACTTTGTTCAAAATGTGTATTTTGTAGAGTGTGTTGGTGTGTAGGAGTGTTTGGGGAGGGTGGGAGTGTATGAGATAGGATGAAAGTTGTGTTTTTTATGTGTTAGACGTTCTTTTTGTGTTCGATTTGTTTGCGGCCATCACAGGTGTTCTGAAATGTTCTAAATAAACTGACTAGGGGTTGTTCTAAGGAGTCAATATGTGTCCGTTTTGTTCGCAAGCAAAGTGAAACTGTTCTAAGAAAACTCACGGTGTCCGGGGAGTGTTCGTAGGTGGTGTCCTGAGGACGCTGTCCGTATTGTTCTCTGTCAAGTTGAATGTGTTCTAAGGACACGCGCGGTGTCCTGAAATGTTCACAAATAAACAAAATGGGGGTGTTCTGAAGACGTTTTTGAGAACACTCCCGGTGTCCTGAAATGTTTGTAGGGGTTGTTCTGAGGACGCTGTCCCTATTGTTCTCTGTCAAGTTGAATGTGTTCTAAGAACACTCGCGGTGTCCTGAAATGTTCGCAAATAAACAAAATGGGGGTGTTCTGAAGACGCTTCTAAGAACACTCGCGGTGTCCGGGGAGTGTTCGTAGGGGGTGTCCTGAGGACGCTGTCCGTATTGTTCTCTGTCAAGTTGAATGTATCCTAAGAACACTCGCGGTGTCCTGAAATGTTCGCAAATAAACAAAATGGGGGTGTTCTGAAGACGCTTCTAAGAACACTTGCGGTGTCCGGGGAGTGTTCGTAGGGGGTGTCCTGAGGACGCTGTCCGTATTGTTCTCTGTCAAGTTGAATGTGTCCTAAGAACACTCGCGGTGTACTGAAATGTTCGCAAATAAACAAGATGGTTGTGTTCTGAAGAGGCTTCTAAGAACACTCGCGGTGTCAGGGGAGTGTTCGTAGGGGGTGTCCTGAGGACGCTGTTCGTATTGCTCTCTGTCAAGTTGAATGTGTCCTAAGAACACTCGCGGTGTCCTGAAATGTTCGCAAATAAACAAAATGGGGGTGTTCTGAAGACGCTTCTAAGAACACTCGCGGTGTCCGGGGAGTGTTCGTAGGGGGTGTCCTGAGGACGCTGTCCGTATTGTTCTTTGTCAAGTTGAATGTGTCCTAAGAACACTTGCGGTGTCCTGAAATGTTTGCAAATAAACAAGATGGTGGTGTTCTGAAGACGCTTCTAAGAACACTCCCGGTGTCCGGGGAGTGTTCATAGGGGGTGTCCTGAGGACGCTGTCCGTATTGTTCTTTGTCAAGTTGAATGTGTCCTAAGAACACTCGCGGTGTCCTGAAATGTTCTCAAATAAACAAGATGGTGGTGTTCTGAAGACGCTTCTAAGAACACTCCCGGTGTCCTTGAATGTTCATAGGGGGTGTCCTTAGGACGCTGTCCGTATTGTTCGTTGTTAAGTTGAAAGTGTTGTAAGAACTATCGCGTTGTTCTGAAATGTTCGTAGGGGGTGTCCTGAAAACGGTGTCCGTATTGTTCGCTGGCAAGTTCAAAGTGTTCTAAGAAAACGCACATTGTTCGCGGACATTAAAAGTTTCCCATAGATCATAGTTGTAATGTTTGACTCTATGGATGTGATATGCTGCGGTGGTTGTTGCCAGGGCATAGAGTCTTGGGTGCATGGCCATGCACCCAAGACTCTATGCCCTGGCAACAACCACCGCAGCATATCACATTCATATTTGCTTATAACTTTGGGTGAAAAACAAATGTATAAGGAACAAAGGTGTTAGATACTATGGATGTGATATGCTGCTATGGTTGTCCTTATTATTGTATACTTACTGTTTGGTCTAGTAATGGGAGTCCATGTTTTTCTTCTTCATTTCTGTGATAAAAGAAAATAGCATGTTAGTGTTAGTCTTTTGTAATGACTTATTACTTTGTATAAGCAATATACTTTTATATTTTTTCGACCCTCATATTTAGTAGAGTACAAATCAGAGTACTGTGCAATTTGCTCAGTTTCTGTATTTGTTGCTAAAATCATTGGGTCTGTGGGAGAAAAAAAAATCCATGTTGGATTAAAAAAAAAAACCTTTTTCTGTTATGCTACAGTTTATTTGTTTGTTTGTTTTCAGTGTTCACTTGCTGTTTCTGGCTAATGCTTTATACTTTGCTTTGCTGTATTTTTTTTGGAGCAGTAACAGATTCTTCATTTGTTTTGATATTATAAAATTTTGGAGCAGTTAGATACCAATTGGCATATTCTAACTGTCTATTTTTTAAATATATTTTAGTGGTTTTGATTTATCTATTTGGATATTGTTAAATTTTGGGACAGTTAGATACCAATTGGTGTATTCTAACTGTGTATTTTTTGGCCTAATTTAGTGGTATTCATTTATCTGATTAGTTGTTGTACAATCTTTGAGCTGTTAGATAGCTTTTGGAGTATTCTAACAGTTTATATTATTTGAACACAAATTTATAATTTTGGGACAGTTAGATACCAATTGGCGTATTCTAACTGTGTATTTTTTGGCCTAATTTAGTGGTATTCATTTATCTGATTAGTTGTTGTAGAATCTTTGAGCAGTTAGATAGCTTTTGGAGTATTCTAACAGTTTATATTTTTGTAACACAAATTTACTTAAAGGTTTAAATACAGTTTATTTATCAAATTTTGGTTTTAAGAACATCAAATAAGCGTTTGTAAGATTTGCTGGTAATCTCTGCTTTAGAGTAATGATACTATCATTACATTCAAACCATCCACATTTCCTTTTTTATGTATGCAGTGTTGTGCCCTGAATTGGTTGTGGCTCCTGCGTGGTAGATTATACCTATTGTTGTGAAGGTTTTCTTACCAAGTGATATTTGACCATGTGTGAATCCAGTCAGCTTGCAGTTGTTTTTGGTACCATCTGCATTGTAACGTAGAAGCATTAGTATTACGTATTTACTATGTGTTTGTATTACTAACGTGGAGCGATTATCTGAATTGCAGGTAGAGCATAATCTACCATGGTGTGCATTTTGTACAAGTTGCTGAAATGGAATGGATTCACAATTTGGTATTGATATATATATGAAGCGTTCATTGGGGATTTCTTCTTGTGTCACATTGTTGCAGAGAGTGCATGTATGATTCCATATGTATGAAATCTGAAAGATTTCATTTATAGGTATGTTTTTGTTTTCCAGTACTTGTAGTAAGTACATTAGAAATTCTTGTGGATCTTCCTGTGAGTTTATAGTGAATTTCACAATTCCAGCACAGTAGTCCAATTGTCGTCTTATTCCAAAAACACTATATGTGTTGTCAGGATTGTTTGCTGCATTTCTGTGAAGTACTAACGTTTGCAAACACAATGGGTCTGTACTGTGTGAGTAAATGTTGTCAACAATTGGTGGTAATTGAAATAGAATATTCATTGCTACATTTGCATAGCAACTTACACCAACTATATTTGAGAATTTAAATGGTCCAGGTAGTTCTGTATCTAACTGCTTTTTTTGGAGTTTGTCTTCCTTCTTTAAAGAAGTACCTGGTTTACTTTCTCTAATTGATTCTTTTTTGTTTGTGGTACTTGATGAAGTATTAGTTTCTTTTACTCTCTTTGGAGGATTTGCAGTGACGTCCTGTTGCATTTCTGTTTGATTTAGTTTTCTTTTACAACGTTTTAGTTTTTGTGGAACAGAATATGTGTTTAGATGGGGAGTGTATAGTGAGCGAAGTCTATTATATTCTAAAATGCAAGGAATATCAGCGTTTACTTTACTTGCATCAAAGTTGATTAGAAATAGATCGTCAAGTGTACGTAAGCGTGATAGTGCTACGTAGCTCATGCCTTCTTTAAAGACTGTTACCAATATCTATCATTGCTTTGTCCAGGTTAAGACCTTGTGATTTATGAATTGTGACTGCGTATGCAAGAGTTAGAGAAAATTGTTCTCCGCGTACATACATATCTTTGAAGAGAAGGAATCTAGCTGTTGAGCATCCTATCCGTTTTACTTCTGAAAGTTTGTCAAAGAGAATATTGACAAACTGAATTTTGTTGTCACGTGGGTATGTTTGAAAGCCAACAACTGTACCCAGTGCTCCATTAACTAGTCCTTGGTCCACGTCAGGGTTACGTTTAAGCATTACTCTGCAATTTAAGGATAATTTTAACATCTTTTCTAAGCCTGCTGTGTTTGAGATTGATTTTTCTAAATTATTTAGTCTTGTTGTGGCTTGGTCACACATGGGTAGTGTCATACCATGTACATCTAGTTTGTCTGTGGCGCTAATTTGCATTATTGGTTGCATTTCTTTACTTAGCATGATTTCATTGAATATGAAACAGCTTGCAAGAGTTGGCATTAAGGCCATACAATTGACATTTTTGTGGGCTAATTGTTCCATAACATCTGTAGCACATGCATTATCGCCATAAAGTGCATTAATGTGCCGGGTTTTCAATGTTGCTTCTGCTTCTTTAGAAAGTATACCAACTCTCAAACTTTTTAAAATGTTGGCATAAGTTAGATCTGCAGATTGGCACATGCTTTCTGTTAATTCTCTGTATTGGAAATGTTGCCAAAGGTTGACATTTCCAATGCTGCCAACAGTTTTACGGCAGAGTTTGTGCCCTAATGTTTTAAAAATAGGTTCACCTTTTACTGGTGTTAATTGAAGCATATCTCCAAAAACAATAATGTGTTTTCCTGCAAAGAGCTCTTCATAGTCTGTTTTGAATACTTCTTGTAATCTGAGGTGAATCAAAGCTAACATCAGGTTGGAGACCATGCTCACTTCATCTATTAGTAGCATTTTCATTTGTTTCAATACTCTGAGTAATTCCATTGCAGCTTCTGCAGAAAGTTTGTAATAGTCTAATTTGCTCTGGTGTTCTACTGGTAATAGTAGTAATCGGTGTAATGTAACACCACCTATGTTGTAGGCAGCTACACCTGTGGGGGCAGTGACAACAGCTGACAGTTTGTTGTTTGTCAATTGTTGAAGGAACTTACTAAAGATTTTGATTAGGAATGTTTTGCCAGAACCAGCTTCACCACTGACGTACAGTAGTATAGGTTTATAATTATGGCAGGAACATTCTTTATTTTCATGTTTTACACCATGTGCAATTTGTTGTGTTACTTCTTGAAAAATGCTACTTTGCTCATTGTTTAGTTTTGATTGTAATATAGTTAAGTCTTCCTTATCTTCATACTGACACATGGTGTTTTCTACTTCTATCATAGCTAATTCTGCCTCATTTGTTATTAGTGGTTCTCCCAGTGGTTCTTGGCTTCCTGTTACAGAAGGTTGACTACTGTCAGGAGTATCCTTATCTAGTTGGGCTTGGAGTTCTTCTTCATGTTGCTGTTCATTGTGCAACATTGTTTTGTACTGTGTAAAGTTTACATCTGTTATAGTGCTTTCATTTGCTTTGAAAGCATCCTCATATGAGCCATAGTTATCTAGTAATTGTTCTTCTTTTCTCCATGGTTTGAAGAGTTGTAGCAGGGACATGTAATATACTTCTTTATGTTGAGGAGTCTTCAATGACAATTTGATATGATTCATTAAATTTGGTTTAGTGAGTTTAACTAAGCTGCCTTCACAGTCTGTCACTCTATATTTACCTTTTTTTTCATCGGGTTTCATATTATTTTTTTATGTGTAGTTTTGGGCTATGTGCTATAGACACATGGTTTCCAAAGTGTTACTCCTGTTTGGGTAGTATGTGTCCAAAAAATTGTTTTTTAAAATGTCTTGGCTGTTGGGATCATGTTTGGCTATTGTTTCTATATCTTCATATGATTTTAGAACTCTTTTTCTAGATTTAGCTGGACCAAGACTTAGCCATACTATATTTTCAGATTTACCATACAATGAAGTACCAGTTAAACGATCAGCTGCTTCATAAGATCCATATTCTCTATGGGTGAGCATTTTTATGCCCAAGCTGTATAATTTCTGAGATACTGTTTTATTTGATGACAGGTCATTCCAGAGGTCTTGGAGCTCTGTCTTTTCTGCTTTAGTTAAGTATGCTGTGACATATCGTCCAACTGCAGTAGAATTGTCTGCAATGTACTGCACATCTATGTTTGCATTCCATATGTGGGCAATGATTGCATTATAATCATTGATATATTTTTCTTCTTCTTTTCTTTTTATGTAATATGTATTTGTAGGTGACTTACCTTTAACACTATGTCTAACTGAAGACATGAGGTTGTTTACTTGACCTGTATTTGTAACTGGTCTAGGGAAACCAAATCGGCATTTGGTGTAGTATTTGCCTTTGTTTTTGTATTTGCGACGACAATATTTTCCACATTTGTGTCGTTGAAATTGTAAAATTTGTGCACGAAAATCACTATTTGTGGCTTCTGATGGAATTTCACAAGTGACATATTTTTCAATAAACTGTAAAACAGTGGCATCACTGTCTTGACCAAATTTAGGAGCATCTTTAATCCATAAAAGCACGTGAATATGTGGTGCTCCTCTGGCTTGGTATTCTTTTCTCCCAAAGAAGTGTTGCACTTCTCCAAGGGGAGGAACAGTTTTATTACAAATAAAATGTAGCATAGCAATGAAGCGATGGTGAAAATATCTTGAAACATAAACAGGATCCAAAGAACAAAGTTCTCCAGGTGTTAGAATATGTATGTTTGTTTTGTTTTTATTTGATATGCGTAGGAAATCATGTAAATCTTCCCATGCATATTCTGCACAACTTAATGTAACAAACCAAGTGGGTGGGCCAAGGTTTCTGATCATACAACGTACATCTCCATGACGTCGAGACCAGTACTCTTTAGTACCACGCATATTTGCTAATAGATTTGTAATATTTGATTGTAAAACCTCATCCTTTTGTGGCACTTTCTCTAATAATTGTGTAGCTGTCATATTTTGAAAGTGTGATCCTGATTTTAATATGTGTGCAACTCCGTAACATAAAGTTGCTAGTTCACTTTCAAAGAGTAGGTGGAATATGTATTCCACATTTTGTCTAAATCTGGGATCTTCAGAATACATCGGTAATGAGCGGTTTTCTGAAGCTGATATTTGAATAGGTCTATCATCATACCTTCCTCCTTTGCCAGTAGGAAAGAGTAGAGGAAAAGCATGTGCTTCTATACTTTTTTCCCATATACTGATTGGCGATCCTTTTGTTTGACGCATTTGGTAAGTCTCCAGTACATCTTGTACGGTGTCATTACAGTGCAAAGGATGAATTGTATAATGGTCTAAAGTATTTGATATTGTAGCAGGATCTAGTAGCTCAAATTGACCAGCTTCTTGTGTTTCTTGAATTATTTTAGTTGTATCTTTCAAGTTTTCTTCAATATTAATTACTTTGTAATATTCATTATTCTCTTTAAGATATTGGAAGGCTTGTCTAACTTTATATAAATCTACCAGCTGTTGCCATATTTTTTTGTCTTTTGTAGGTACTCCATTTACTAATATAATTAAAGATTGCTGCATTGGACGTTGCACTCCTAGAGTATGCACATTTACCTTTAGATTTAATGGTAAATAAACTACTTTTCCATGAATGCCTTTTACCAATTCAGAGGGAGGTAATTTTGCTGTTTTTGGTCGAAGGCGTATTATTGCTTGAAATGGGTGTACTGTTTGAATTATGATGCTCTCATATAAATTAAGTTGTTGTAGAGGTTTTGGTACTGTGTATAATTCCAAATTATTTGTGATAGAACGTGAAGGAGTTTGGTTGTTGTCAAGTTTTGTAGTGCAATAACTGCAAAGTATTAAGGGCTCAGTTATTTCATATTTGTTTTCTGCTAGAAGGTAGAGAGCTAATTCAAACCATTTAGAATCTTCATTGTCTTCTATTTTGTAAGATAGGTCCACAGTTTTTGTGTTACTTTTATAAATAAATTCTACGGCAACATACACATACATGGTTTGGTACTTCAGCTGATGTACTTTTAAATTTTAGTATTTCTTTTTTGTATGTGTTTAGCAAAAGGTTGCCATGTGTAGAATTGTTGCTTAATTGGTTTAAAGCTATTTCATTCTGTAAATGGCTTTCACTTCCAAAATATTTCTTCTGGATATAGTGAATTTCTTCAAGTAGGTCTTTTGCTGTACCATGTAGAAGGATGTTATTTAACTTTGCTAGTGCTAAAGCAGGACTTTTAGCATAGTACAGTTTATAGACTAGATTTCTTATAGTTGTATGATGTGTTGATATCCTTTTGATATCATGGAAAGTGGTTTTACAAGTAGGTCCTGTAATGCAGGCCAATGAATGTCCTTGTAGTCCTGTGTACTTGCGCACTGGACAGGTATCCATATTTTGCAGTAATTTAATTTTGATTTTGTACACTAGACGTTCTGATTCAGTTGAATGAAGGGGTAATTCTAAGTTTTCAGGGCATATTTTTATAAGGAGTACTTCTTGTTCCATTCTGGTATTATTCACTTTTTCATAACCTCGACCATTGCTATGTATGGCAATTGTATTTGTTTGCTTTTGTTTGTACGCTTCTTCATTAAAATATGGTTCTGTGCTCGTGATTCCATTTACCTCTGCAGATACTTAAGAAGTTCTTTCTGTTGACATTTCGCTTATTGAGAAGTCTTTTTTGTAATTTAGTTATTAGTTTTGTTAGTGGTTTCATTTTGTTTAACATTTCTTTTGAGAAGAATTGCACTGTCCATCAATGCTTCTAAGATTAATTTCCTATGATAGGTTTTAAGCTTTGAACCTGATTTCTCTCCTGTTTTTATAAGATTTTGAAGGACTTTGTGACGGTATATTTTGGCTAAAATACTTTTCTTGGTATGCTTACTTTGCACTATATTAAAATTTGAAGAAGTAGTTTTATCTGTACTGATAGCTGATTTTCTGTTAATTGTTTTTTGGTTTGTTTTACATTTTGATAGAGGAAGCAAAGTTGTTGTACTTGAAACTTCTTGTGTTTCACTAAATGATTGTATTAGCTGTTTTGTTTCAACTTTTTTTACAAATTCTGCTAGAGATGGATGCTTATGTTGGACACCTTTATTTTCATTTGCTCTAATTTTGCGTTGCTTTCTACGGAGTTGTCTTTTGGTAGGCATTCTTTAGGGTCTGTTGAAAAAAATAAAGAAGATATGGGTTGGGGTGTTCTGGAATGTATGCGTGCTGTGTGCATGAGTGTTTGAGTAAGATGATAAAGATGTATGTAATGGTGTGTGATTGTGCATTGGGAACTAAAACTAGTAGGGATAGGTATTCTTGAATTTATGTGTCACTAAACTGGGGTTCAGATGACAAAAAAAAAGTAAGCTAATGGTGTGGAAAAGTACAAATAGTAAATCTAATGAACACAATTAAAAAAGTTGTTTGTTCTATAATATGAAAATTGTAGTGGTTCAGTTGGCTAATTTGTGTGTCCAAAAATAGAAATTTGTAGGCCATTCTGGTTGTAAATCGCTGTTTACGACATGGAAATTTTTGGACAAAATGGTACAAAATCTCTATTTTAAGAAACCAAAATAGCTGGTATTAATGTTATAGTATACTTGATTAATAATATAAATATTATGGTGATATTTTATTTACTTTTTTTTTAAATTAACAGGTAACTTCTTAGTTTTTCTTTCTTCTTCGAATTCGGCTGCTTCTTTTCAGGAAACTGGTCTTCACTGCAACTGTAAAAGCTTCAAATTAGTAACTTTGTTTCTATATAGCACTGTTTTTAATTTAGATATTTATTTTTTTTAATTGAAATCCTCAGTGCCTTCTGTAAAACCATTAAACTAATTTATTTACATAAGATACATTGCATCAGTTCAGTACATATGATATGTTCTTAATGCACAAATTGTATTGAATGACTAACTGTAGCAAAAATAAAATATCTTTACTATGTCTTGTGAAATTTATAATATGTTAGTGAATACCACTATTTCTGTAAGTAAACTGTTCTAGGTAATAGCGCCTCAATGTCATGTCTAATTTAAAGTAATTAAGTAAATAAATAAATAAAAACAAAAAATATGAAATTGTATAAGTATTTTTATAAAGGTTTAAACATAGATTGTGTTTGCATGCAATTTTGTTTGAATATATGTAGTCTATATATTTCATTTAAAAAATGTTAGTTTAACATGATTTGAGTGTGTGTGTATAAAGAAAGTAAAAAGTATAAAGGTGTATAAGTGATAGTTGATTTTAGGAAATTGAAAAAAGTACAGTAAATTCATTTTACAGATTTTACAAGGTAAAAGTCTGTTTGAAAATGTGTTCATCTACCATAGCTCTCAACTCACACGCTTTTGGCGGGTGTCACATGCCTTGTAACGGGCAGACTCACCCGCCAAGCCTCCTGCACGCCCATTCATTCCAATGGGCGTCTCACCCGCCAAAAACAAAATCGGGTGATTTCACCCGCCTGTAAAACAAAAATGGTTGAGAGCTATGTCATCTACTATACAGAAAATATGCATACCTGAAGTTTGTGTTCATGCATATGGATATGCATGGAGCTGCAAGTAGAAATCTTGAAGACTTGTACAGTATTTGTGGTAGATGCTGCTTGCCAATGATATGACACTTGTACTCAGAGAGATTCAGAGTACATTTGCAGTGCTGATCTATGATGATGCAGTTAGATGTAGAGGTGTTGAATGTGATTGGTGCATGGGCATGTGATTTTTGAGGTACATCCAATGAGGGAATGGCAGAGAGAGTGTAGTGGAAATGGTAGAAGGGCTGTTCATGTTACGATATGTCCGCGGACATGGCGGTAGTTCCCGGACATCGGGAGTTACATCCGGGGATTTTTGGGTTCAGAAGTCATGCAAATGAGAATAAGCACTGAAAGGGATTGGTCAGAAAAGTTTGGTGGGTGTGTTGTGCCAGGAGAGATTTTCTGAGATACTCTTTTTGCTGAGAGAACAAAAGATAGCTATGGCTGTGTGTTTCAGAAAACAGATTGTTTGGATTTTAGGAGATTCGTGGATACATTGGTTGAAGGTGCATGCAGAAAGCTGTGGAGTAGGTGTAGATCTTGGATTCCCACATGTGGAAGTACACTGGCATGGACTACGTGGAATGAAGTGGTTGGATTTGCTACCTCTCTGTGCTACTTTGGAGACAGAGTAACATCCAGACATAATTGTAATTCATTGTGGAGGGAACAGTTTAGGGCATGTGACTGGAATTTTTTTGCAATTTGCTATGAAAGAAGGACTGAGGAAGGTTATGGACATGTTTCCTAATTCTCAAGTGATATTTTCACGGATTGCGCAGAGACAAATGTGGCTTCGTTCTTCTTCATTTGGTCCACAAATGGAAAAAGCAAGGCGCAATGTTAATAAGACTGTTTGTGGCTTTCTAAGAGATTTTGGCATGTCTTCTTTTCACAATGAAAATATTATGTTTTGTAGTACATACATTTTTCGCAGAGATGGAGTCCATCTTACTTATGCTGGCAATCAGATTTTTCTGAGAAATGTACAAAATGCATTGCAACCTTTTTTGTAATTACAACGATTTTGAAGTAGATGTTAAGCATTTACAATTTTTGACTTACAAACACCACCCAAAGGGTCTTTTCAGAGCCACCACTTCTTTCCAGAGAAAATTACAATGTTTGTGATGGAGTAGTAACCCAATTTTTTTAATGTTCGTGAACTGTCCGCGGACTTCTAAATAATACAAAGAGCCCTGCTTCATTTATTTTCACTTCTATTTTTTAACTGGGAAAGGCGGCTCTGAAAAGAGCCTTATTTTTTTTTTGATTTTTGTAATTTTGTATTTTTTTGGTTTTTCAGACACGACACACTAGGAGAGGAGGGTAAAGGAGGGTAAAGGGGGGAACACCAACCACAGGGATAAGAAAGGGCGAGCTGAGAGAGGAAGATGTAGAGTGGGTTTTATTTGGGTAGTGAGCAGGTCTTCTTGTGCTCCCCCCTGCAGAGTACTGTGTCACAGTACATACATACAACTGTGACCCTCGAAAGGTAAGGGTCATCAGCATTCTGTATGGCCTGTGAGGCAGCTTGAGAAAGACGCTGTCCCACAGAGGTGGTCCTTGTGGTGACAGGATCAGAAACAGAGGATGAAGTAGAGGAAATCAACCTGCTACGTTCTTCGCAAGGTACAACCCTGCGAATAGCCCCAGAGTGAAATGACCTCAGGTGTCGCTTCATAGTAGTGGTCCCAAAGCTGTAGTTACCGTGCTTCCCGCGACTGAGTATTATTTTGCACTCATTGCAGGTAACATGGTTCGCACGAGCCTTAGGACCATTCCCATGAGTGGTAAATAACCGCCACACCCAAGACTCACGCCTAGTGCGGGTAGTAGGGATTTCCTCTACCTCATTCTCATCATCCTCTTCTTCCTCCTCCGCATCCTCAGTCCTGTTCCCCTCTTCAGGCCCTTGGGGAGGTGGTGGTGGCGGAGGGGGTGGTGGTGGTGCTGAAGCAGGTGCAGCACCAAGTGGCAGTTCAGCAGCCAAGGATGCCATGTCGATGATGGTGTAGTCTGCAGGTGGCAGCAAAAATCACTGTGTTCTGAAGAATAGCCAGAAACACAATGGGAATAAGCTCTTGGGCGTGGTCTTTTATAGGGGTGCTTGTGCGCGGTCCGCGGACATGCGCACTGTGCGCAGACAGATCGAACACAAAAACAGGATCGGAAAGTTTCAAAAGGTATATAGAAACTCAAGATTGCTATGTGGGACTTGTGGCATGGTGAGATTTTATTGAAAAATATTATGGATTAACTGAAAATGTACTTTTAAATTGTTCGGGGACACGAACAGTGTCCGCATTTCAGGACACACGATGAGCATGGGCGCGGTCAAATGATCTGTTTGCGAACTAGTCTGCGAAGGAAGCGCCTGTCCGCAGGACACCAAGTGCACGGAGATTGGTTAGCGCATGCGTATTGATGTCCTACGGACACTGTTCGGGTTCTGAAGTAATTAAAAGTGCGTCACACGTGAAACGAACATTTCAGGACACCGCGTGTGTTCTTAGAACAGTTTAAACTTGGTAGCGAACAGTAAGGACAGATATAGTGTTCTTCAGGACACGTGTAATTTAGTTTATGTACGAACATTTCAGGACACCAATTGTGTTCTTAGAACACTTTCAATTGGGTAGCGAACACTACAAACAGTTGTACTGTTGTTCAGGACACATCATTTTTGTTTATTTACGAACATTTCAGGACACCAATTGTGTTCTTAGGACAGTTTTAAGTTGATAGCGAACATTACGGACAGATATAGTGTTCTTTAGAACACTTCAATTTTTGTTTCTTTACGAACATTTTAGGACACTACGAGTGTTCTTAGAACATTTTGAACTTGCATGAGAACATTACGGACTGATGTAGTGTCCTCAGGACAGTTACATTTTCGTTTCTTTACGAACATTTCCGAACAACCGCGGTGTCCGTGGACACCTAAATTGGTTTTATTACAAGGAACTGAAAGTAATTAGAACACAATATAAAAAAGTAACTTTATTTAACATATATAAACAATTTATGACTGAGAAGGTGGGGCAGAAATGGAAACAAAAACAGGAGAATTAGGGTTTTCAATATTAGTGGGATCAGGTGAAGAAGGGATGCAAATATCATCAAAACATTGTGGTCCATGGAGAGAGTTTGGGGATAAATGAATGGGATATGGTGAGGGGGGACAAGTACAGGTGAGACAATGGTATGTTGTTGGTGGTTTTAGGTGATCTTCCACAAAGTTCTTTAAATCCCTAAAATTTGCCATAAGTTGGTCCATTTTGTGGGTAATGTGTTCAAGAGTGTTATCCACCACTTCTTTTTCTTTGGAAGTTGCAATTTCTGTAGGGTCTGTAAAAAAAAATGTATATGTTGAATGTATACAAAATAATATTTATCAATTGGTTTATACAGTAAAGTGTGTACCATTAGGGGGACTATCTTCTAACATTTCGTCTCGTGGGAAATGGTCCTCTAGCCAGTCCAGAGTACTACACATTTCTGTGAGAAAACAAAGAAGTAATATGTTTTTTTTTTTCTAATATAGAAAGTTTATAAATATATGAGTAAAAAGAAGTGCACTTACTATGTCTGGTGAGATATGTAATCAGTAGTGTATACGTCTGGTCTTGCTGTTGGTTGTGGAGCGTCTGTGAGGTAGTTATGGTGGAAGCCACTTTATCTTCTTTTGGTATATTCCATTTTAAAACATATTGTATTTACATGAATGGTTAGTGTGTTACATATATGGGTAACATTTTTTAAGTATTACTACATATACTTTGTATGTGTGCTGCTTTGTGAATTTGTTAAATGTTCCTATGTTATGATATAACTATTACACATCATACCTCCCCAGAGTTTTTAGGTGGTGGTACTGTTCTCCGAACATGTCCGCGAACATTAAATAAGTTCGCGGACATCAAGTTCATAAGAAGAGATCTAGTCAGTTCCATATGACATGTATATAAAGTCAAAGTCATTATTGTTAAGTTGTGCTACTAAAAAACTATGAAATTCAGTGAAAAAACTTTGTTAAAGGGACGTTATGGTTAAGTTGCGCTACTAAAAACCTATGAAATTCAGTGAAAAAAACTTTGTTAAAGGGACGTTATGGTTAAGTTGCGCTACTAAAATCCTATGAAATTCAGTGAAAAAACTTTGTTAAAGGGACGTTATGGTTCCAAGTAAAACCGAAAAACCCTTGAAATTCGCCAGTTATGGTAAGATAAGCAACCATAACTCGCGCCACCACCGTGCACTGCTAACACTAACACCCAGGACATCAAAGATGACATCACAAATGTCATTGATGACATCACTGATGACATCATATGTCTGGCTCACTATTTTTTCTTTTGCTGACATATCTAGGCCACATGGTTTTCTTCAGTAACAGTCAGAAACTAAGAATTTGATTTTATTTGTAAACGTATCCTTCTAGTAGGTTCTTACAGTAATTCCCTTAGAGTACAGTCACATCATATGAAACATATACATATGGGAAAACACAAGCTTGAAAGACAGCAATCCTTTTTGTGCATAAAGATAATCACTAGACTTATGAGCACTTTCTGATAGTTCTGTTTTTTTTTATGGCTGTACTTTCCCTGTATATGGTCATATTTGTATACATTGTACTCACACTACTTTCCTTAGGGTCCAATCACATCAAGTGATACATATACATAGGGTAAATAGCAGCTTCGAAACAGAGCAATCATTTATTTGCATGAAACTAATCAGTTAAGTTATGAATTGTTTCTGCTACTACTTGTGCTTTTTTGCTAACTTCACTTTCCCTGTATATACCCATATTGGTATGTGTTCTTGTGTCTTTGTGTTTTGTCTATAGTAATGCAATTATGTAATACATGGGTTTTATTAGCTACTTATTACATATTTTACAGTACACAAAAATCTATTAAGAAAACAATTATCATTTCATTATTCAACATATTAACATTACGAATATCATACCTATATCTTGTACGCTGCACACAATGTTATGTTTCTGTATGAGTAGCTTAGTATACTAGATAGAACCCCATAATAGGATGCTATTTATATCAATGCATCGTTCAATGCACTTATTAGGGTATATTTCTTGCAATGATTCTTGACACTTTTTTCGCAACATAATAAGAATCACTTCTACACATACTTCATGAGAAGTACATACACATGTGATGTCATCAGTGATGTCATCAATGACATTTGTGATGTCATCTTTGATGTCCTGGGTGTTAGTCTTTGCAGTGCACGGTGGTGGCGCGAGTTATGGTTGCTTAGCTTACCATAACTGGTGAATTTCAAGGGTTTTTCGGTTTTACTTGGAACCATAACGTCCCTTTAACAAAGTTTTTTCACTGAATTTCATAGGTTTTTAGTAGCGCAACTTAACCATAATGTCCCTTTAACAAAGTTTTTTTCACTGAATATATATATATATATATATATATATATATATATATATATATATATATATATATATATATATATATATTTTACATGGCCACGGTCGTGGCCATGTAGTTATGGTTAAGTTGCTGTTTCCATAGGAAGAACACTTTTTGGGTGGCTTATAACTTCGCTCTCCTTGGACGGATCCTCACCAAACTTTGCAAAAAAAGTAGTTGCGTCACTCTGAATTTTTTTGCAAAGTTCGGTGAGGATTCGTCCAGGGTGGGCAAAGTTATAGGGGGGGTCCCAAAACGTTTTTTTTCCCATAGACTGTATGGGAAAAAAATTCTGCTCGCGCCTACAGCCCAAACCACTGGACGGATTTCCACCAAATTTGGACCAGGAGCAGCGGCTTGGTCCCGAAAGCGTGCTTTTGCAAATTTGGTGAAAATCCGTCCAGTAGTTTTTTTTTAAAATGACCAAAAAGTAGGTAAAAACAAAATAGTGATATCTGTGTTCGGTTCGCGGACACACTTCCCTGTTCGCTCCGCGGACAGTGTCCTGATTGGCCAATCGTCTTGCGTGATGTTCGCGGACATGCAACGTGTTCGCTGATTGGACGGCGTGGAGCGTGAAGCGCGTCAGATTTTTCGGTAGCGCCCGCCATCTTGTATTTGCGGACATCCGCGGACAGCGCGGTGAAACTTTGTTCAAAATGTGTATTTTGTAGAGTGTGTTGGTGTGTAGGAGTGTTTGGGGAGGGTGGGAGTGTATGAGATAGGATGAAAGTTGTGTTTTTATGTGTTAGACGTACTTTTTGTGTTCGATTTGTTTGCAGACATCACAGGTGTTCTGAAATGTTCTAAATAAACTGACTAGGGGGTGCTCTAAGGACTCAATATGTGTCCGTTTTGTTCGCAGGCAAAGTGAAACTGTTCTAAGAACACTCGCGGTGTCCGGGGAGTGTTCGTAGGGGGTGTTCTGAGGACGCTGTCCGTATTGTTCTCTGTCAAGTTGAATGTGTTCTAAGAACACCCGCGGTGTCCTGAAATGTTCGCAAATAAACAAAATGGGGGTGTTCTGAAGATGTTTTTGAGAACACTCCCGGTGTCCTGAAATGTTCGTAGGGGGTGTCCTGAGGACGCTGTCCGTATTGTTCTCTATCAAGTTGAATGTGTTCTAAGAACACCCGCGGTGTCCTGAAATGTTCGCAAATAAACAAAATGGGGGTGTTCTGAAGACGCTTCTAAGAACACTCGCGGTGTCCAGGGAGTGTTCGTAGGGGGTGTCCTGTGGACGTTGTCCGTATTGTTCTCTGTCAAGTTGAATGTGTCCTAAGAACACTCGCGGTGTCCTGAAATGTTCGCAAATAAACAAAATGGGGGTGTTCTGAAGACGCTTCTAAGAACACTCGCGGTGTCCGGGGAATTTTTCTAGGGGGTGTCCTGAGGACGCTGTCCGTATTGTTCTCTGTCAAGTTGAATGTGTCCTAAGAACACTCGCGGTGTCCTGAAATGTTTGCAAATAAACAAATGGGGGTGTTCTGAAGACGCTTCTAAGAACACTCGTGGTGTCCGGGGAGTGTTCGTAGGGGGTGTCCTGAGGACGCTGTCCGTATTGTTCTTTGTCAAGTTGAATGTGTCCTAAGAACACTCGCGGTGTCCTGAAATGTTCGCAAATAAACAAGATGGTGGTGTTCTGAAGACGCTTCTAAGAACACTCCCGGTGTCCTGGAATGTTCATAGGGGTGTCCTTAGGACGCTGTCCGTATTGTTCTCTGTCAAGTTGAATGTGTTCAAAGAACACCCGTGGTGTCCTGAAATGTTCGCAAATAAACAAAATGGGGGTGTTCTGAAGACGCTTCTAAGAACACTCGCGGTGTCCGGGGAGTGTTCGTAGGGGGTGTCCTGAGGACGCTGTCCGTATTGTTCTCTGTCAAGTTGAATGTGTCCTAAGAACACTCGCGGTGTCCTGAAATGTTCGCAAATAAACAAGATGGTGGTGTTCTGAAGACGCTTCTAAGAACACTCGCTGTGTCCGGGGAGTGTTCGTAGGGGGTGTCCTGAGGACGCTTTGCGTATTGTTCTCTGTCAAGTTGAATGTGTCCTAAGAACACTCGCGGTGTCCTGAAATGTTCGCAAATAAACAAAATGGGGGTGTTCTGAAGACGTTTTTGAGAACACTCCCGGTGTCCTGGAATGTTCGTAGGTGGTGTCCTTAGGACGCTGTCCGTATTGTTCGTTGTTAAGTTGAAAGTGTTCTAAGAACTATCGCGCTGTTCTGAAATGTTCGTAGGGGTGTCCTGAAAATGGTGTCCGTATTGTTCGCTGGCAAGTTCAAAGTGTTCTACGAACACTCACATTGTTCGCGGACATTAAAAGTTTCCCATAGATCATAGTTGAAATGTTTGACTCTATGGATGTGATATGCTGCGGTGGTTGTTGCCAGGGCATAGAGTCTTGGGTGCATGGCAATTTGGCCATTTGGCCATGCACCCAAGACTCTATGCCCTGGCAACAACCACCGCAGCATATCACATTCATATTTGCTTATAACTTTGGGTGAAAAACAAATGTATAAGGAACAAAGGTATTAGATACTATGGATGTGATATGCTGCTATGGTTGTCCTTATTATTGTATACTTACTGTTTGGTCTAGTAATGGGAGTCCATGTTTTTCTTCTTCATTTCTCTGATAAAAGAAAATAGCATGTTAGTATTAGTATTTTGTAATGACTTATTACATTGTATAAGCAATATACTTTTATTTTTTTTCGATCCTCATATTTAGTAGAGTACAGATCAGAGTACTGTGCAATTTGCTCAGTTTCTGTATTTGTTGCTAAAATCATTGGGGCTGTGGGAGAAAAAAAAAATCCATGTTGGATTAAAATAAAACCCTTTTTCTGTTAGGCTACAGTTTATTTGTTTGTTTGTTTTCAGTGTTCACTTGTTGTTTCTGGCTAATACTTTATACTTTGCTTTGTTGTATTTTTTTTGGAGCAGCAACAGATTCTTCATTTGTTTTGATATTATAAAATTTTGGAGCAGTTAGATACCAATTGGCGTATTCTAACTGTCTATTTTTTTAATATATTTTAGTGGTTTTGATTTATCTATTTGGATATTGTTAAATTTTGGGACAGTTAGATACCAATTGGCGTATTCTAACTGTGTATTTTTTGGCCTAATTTAGTGGTATTCATTTATCTGATTAGTTGTTGTAGAATCTTTGAGCTGTTAGATAGCTTTTGGAGTATTCTAACAGTTTATATTATTTTAACACGAATTTATAATTTTGGGACAGTTAGATACCAATTGGCGTATTCTAACTGTGTATTTTTTGGTCTAATTTAGTGGTATTCATTTATCTGATTAGTTGTTGTAGAATCTTTGAGCAGTTAGATAGCTTTTGGAGTATTCTAACAGTTTATATTTTTTTAACACAAATTTATTTAAAGGTTTAAATACAGTTTATTTATCAAATTTTGGTTTTAAGAACATCAAATAAGCATTTGTAAGATTTGCTGGCAATCTCTGCTTTAGAGTAATGGTACTATCATTACATTCAAACCATCCACATTTCTTTTTTTTATATGCAGTGTAGTGCCCTGAATTGGTTGTGGCTCCTGCGTGGTAGATTATACCTATTGTTGTGAAGGTTTTCTTACCAAGTGATATTTGACCATGTGTGAATCCAGTTAGCTTGCAGTTGTTTTTGGTACCATCTGCATTGTAACGTAGAAGCATTAGTATTACGTATTTACAATGTGTTTGTATTACTAACGTGGAGCGATTATCTGAATTGCATGGTTTGCATTTTGTACAAGTTGCTGAAATGGAATGGATTCACAATTTGGTATTGATATATATATGAAGCGTTCATTGGGGATTTCTTCTTGTGTCACATTGTTGCAGAGAGTGCATGTATGTTTCCACATGTATGAAATCTGAAAGATTTCATTTATAGGTATGTTTTTGTTTTCCAGTACTTGTAGTAAGTACATTAGAAATTCTTGTGGATCTTCCTGTGAGTTTATAGTGAATTTCACCATTCCAGCACAGTAGTCCAATCGTCGTCTTATTCCAAAATCACTATATGTGTTGTCAGGATTGTTTGCTGCATTTCTGTGAAGTACTAACATTTGCAAACACAATGGGTCTGTACTGTGTAAATAAATGTTGTCAACAATTGGTGGTAATTGAAATAGAATATTCATTGCTACATTTGTATAGCAACTTACACCAACTATATTTCAGAATTTAAATGGTCCAGGTAGTTTTGTATCTAACTGCTTTTTTTGGAGTTTGTCTTCCTTCTTTAAAGAAGTACCTGGTTTACTTTCTCTAATTGATTCTTTTTTGTTTGTGGTACTTGATGAAGTATTAGTTTCTTTTACTCTCTTTGGAGGATTTGCAGTGACGTCCTGTTGCATTTCTGTTTGATTTAGTTTTCTTTTACAACGTTTTAGTTTTTGTGGAACAGAATATGTGTTTAGATGGGGAGTGTATAGTGAGCGAAGTCTATTATATTCTAAAATGCACGGAATATCAGCGTTTACTTACTTGCATTAAAGTTGATTAGAAATAGACCATCAAGTGTACGTAAGCGTGATAGTGCTACGTAGCTCATGCCTTCTTTAAAGACTGTGTTACCAATATCTATCATTGCTTTGTCTAGGGTAAGACCTTGTGATTTATGAATCATGACTGCGTATGCAAGAGTTAGAGAAAATTGTTCTCTGCGTACATACATATCTTTGATGAGAAGGAATCTAGCTGTTGAGCGTCCTATCCGTTTTACTTCTGAAAGTTTGTCAAAGAGTATATTGACAAACTGAATTTTGTTGTCACGTGGGTATGTTTGAAAGCCAACAACTGTACCCAGTGCTCCATTAACTAGTCCTTGGTCCACGTCAAGGTTACATTTAAGCATTACTCTGCAATTTAAGGATAATTTTAACATCTTTTCTAAGCCTGCTGTGTTTGAGATTGATTTTTCTAAATTATTTAGTCTTGTTGTGGCTTGGTCACACATGGGTAGTGTCATACCATGTACATCTAGTTTGTCTGTGGCGCTAATTTCCATTATTGGTTGCATTTCTTTACTTAACATTATTTCATTGAATTTGAGACAGCTTGCAATAGTTGGCATTAAGGCCATACAATTGACATTTTTGTGGGCTAATTGTTCCATAACATCTGTAGCACATGCATTATCGCCATAAAGTGCATTAATGTGCCGGGTTTTCAATGTTTCTTCTGCTTCTTTAGAAAGTATACCAACTCTCAAACTTTTTAAAATGTTGGCATAAGTTAGATCTGCAGATTGGCGCATGTTTTCTGTTAATTCTCTGTATTGGAAATGTTGCCAAAGGTTGACATTTCCAATGCTGCCAACAGTTTTACGGCAGAGTTTGTGCCCTAATGTTTTAAAAATAGGTTCACCTTTACAATAATGTGTTTTCCTGCAAAGAGCTCTTCATAGTCTGTTTTGAGTACTTCTTGTAATCTGAGGTGAATCAAAGCTAACATCAGGTTGGAGACCATGCTCACTTCATCTATTAGTAGCATTTTCATTTGTTTCAATACTCTGCGTAATTCCATTGCAGCTTCTGCAGAAAGTTTGTAATAGTCTAATTTGTTCTGGTGTTCTACTGGTAATAGTAGTAATCGGTGTAATGTAACACCACCTATGTTGTAGGCAGCTAAACCTGTGGGGGCAGTGACAACAGCTGACAGTTTGTTGTTTGTCAATTGTTGAAGGAACTTACTAATGATTTGATTAGGAATGTTTTGCCAGAACCAGCTTCACCACTGACGTACAGTAGTATAGGTTTATAATTATGGCAGGAACATTCTTTATTTTCATGTTTTACACCATGTGCAATTTGTTTTGTTAATTCTTGAAAAATGCTACTTTGCTCATTGTTTAGTTTTGATTGTAGTATAGTTAAGTCTTCCTTATCTTCATACTGACACATGGTGTTTTCTACTTCTATCATAGCTAATTCTGCCTCATTTGTTATTAGTGGTTCTCCCAGTGGTTCTTGGCTTCCTGTTACAGAAGGTTGACTACTGTCAAGAGTATCCTTATCTAGTTGGGCTTGGAGTTCTTCTTCATGTTGCTGTTCATTGTGCAACATTGTTTTGTACTGTGTAAAGTTTACATCAGTTATAGTGCTTTCATTTGCTTTGAAAGCATCCTCATATGAGTCATAGTTATCTAGTAATTGTTCTTCTTTTCTCCATGGTTTGAAGAGTTGTAGCAGAGACATGTACTATTCTTCTTTATGTTGAGGAGTCTTCAATAACAATTTGATATGATTAATTAAATTTGGTTTAGTGAGTTTAACTAAGCTGCCTTCACAGTCTGTCACTCTATATTTACCTTTTTTTTCATCAGGTTTCATATTATTTTTGTATGTGTAGTTTTGGGCTATTTGGTATAGACACATGTTTTCCAAAGTATTACTTCTGTTTGGGTAGTATGTGTTCAATAAATTGTTTTTTAAAATGTCTTGGGTGTTGGGATCATGTTTGGCTATTGTTTCTATATCTTCATATGATTTTAGAACTCTTTTTCTAGATTTAGCTGGACCAAGATTTAGCCATACTATATTTTCAGATTTACCATACAATGAAGTACCAGTTAAACGATCAGCTGCTTCATAAGATCCACATTCTCTATGGGTGAGCATTTTTATGCCCAAGCTGTATAATTTCTGAGATACTGTTTTATCTGATGACAGGTCATTCCAGAGGTCTTGGAGCTCTGTCTTTTCTGCTTTAGTTAAGTATGCTGTGACATATCGTGCAACTGCAGTAGAATTGTCTGCAATGTACTGCACATCTATGTTTGCATTCCATAAGTGGGCAATGATTGCATTATAATCATTGATATATTTTTCTTCTTCTTTTCTTTTTATGTAATATGTATTTTTAGGTGACTTACCTTTAACACTATGTCTAACTGAAGACATGAGGTTGTTTACTTGACCTGTATTTGTAACTGGTCTAGGGAAACCAAATCGGCATTTGGTGTAGTATTTGCCTTTGTTTTTGTATTTGTGACGACAATATTTTCCACATTTGTGTCTTTGAAATTGTAAAATTTGTGCACATAATCACTATTTGTGGCTTCTGATGGAATTTCACAAGTGACATATTTTTCAATAAACTGTAAAACAGTGGCATCACTGTCTTGACCACAGTTAGGAGCATCTTTAATCCATAAAAGCATGTGGATATGTGGTGCTCCTCTGGCTTGGTATTCTTTTCTCCAAAAGAAGTGTTGCACTTCTCCAAGAGGAGGAACAGTTTTATTGCAAATAAAATGTAACATAGCAATGAAGCGATGGTGAAAATATCTTGAAACATTAACAGGATCCAAAGAACAAAGTTCTCCAGGTGTTAGAATATCTATGTTTGTTTTGTTTTTATTTGATATGCGTAGGAAATCATGTAAATCTTCCCATGCATATTCTGACCAACTTAATGTAACAAACCAAGTGGGTGGGTCAAGGTTTCTGATCATACAACGTACATCTCCATGACGTCGAATCCAGTACTCTTTAGTACCACGCATATTTGCTAATAGATTTGTAATATTTGATTGTAAAACCTCATCCTTTTGTTGCACTTTCTCTAATAATTGTGTAGCTGTCATATTTTGAAAGTGTGATCCTGATTTTAATATGTGTGCAACTCCGTAACATAAAGTTGCTAGTTCACTTTCAAAGAGTAGGTGGAATATGTATTCCACATTTTGCCTAAATCTGGGATCTTCAGAATACATCCGTAATGACCGGTATTCTGAAGCTGATATTTGAAAAGGTCTATCATCATACCTTCCTCCTTTGCCAGTAGGAAAGAGTAGAGGAAAAGCACGTGCTTCTATACTTTTTTCCCATATACTGATTGGCGATCCTTTTGTTTGACGCATTTGGTAAGTTTCCAGTACATCTTGTACTATGTCATTACAGTGCAAAGGATGAATTGTATAATGGTCTAAAGTATTTTATATTGTAGCAGGATCTAGTAGCTCAAATTGACCAGCTTCTTGTGTTTCTTGAATTATTTCAGTTGTATCTTTCAAGTTTTCTTCAATATTAATTTCTTTGTAATATTCATTATTCTCTTTAAGATAGTGGAAGGCTTGTCTAACTTTATATAAATCTACCAGCTGTTGCCATATTTTTTTGTCTTTTGTAGGTACTCCATTTACTAATATAATTAAAGATTGCTGCATTGGACGTTGCACTCCTAGAGTATGCACATTTTCTTTTAGATTTAATGGTAAATAAACTACTTTTCCACGAATGCCTTTTACCAATTCAGTGGGAGGTAATTTTGCTGTTTTTGGTTGAAGGCATATTATTGCTTGAAATGGGTGTACTGTTTGAATTATGATGCTCTCATATAAATTAAGTTGTTGTAGAGGTTTTGGTACTGGGTAAAATTCCAAATTATTTGTGATAGAACGTGAAGGAGTTTGGTTGTTGTCAAGTTTTGTAGTGCAATAACTGCAAAGTATTAAGGGCTCAGTTATTTAATATTTGTTTTCTGCTACAAGGTAGAGAGCTAATTCAAACCATTTAGAATCTTCATTGTCTTCTATTTTGTATGATAGGTCCACAATTCTTGTGTTACTTTTATAAAAAAATTCTACGGCAACATACACATACATGGTTTGGTACTTCAGCTGATGTACTTTTAAATTTTAGTATTTCTTTTTTGTATGTGTTTAGCAAAAGGTTGCCATGTGTAGAATTGTTGCTTAATTGGTTTAAAGCTATTTCATTCTGTAAATGGCTTTCACTTCCAAAATATTTTTTCTGGATATAGTGAATTTCTTCAAGTAGGTCTTTTGCTGTACCATGTAGAAGGATGTTATTTAACTTTGCTAGTGCTAAAGCAGGACTTTTAGCATAGTACAGTTTATAGACTAGATTTCTTATAGTTGAATGATGTGTTGATATCCTTTTGATATCATGGAAAGTGGTTTTACAAGTAGGTCCTGTAATGCAGGCCAATGAATGTCCTTGTAGTCCTGTGTACTTGCGCACTGGACAGGTATCTATATTTTGCAGTAATTTAATTTTGATTTTGTCTTTGCTTTTTACATATTTATTGAGGAATTGGCGTAAAGATTTGAAACATTGTTTGGGAATGTTACACATTGACGTGCATGGCCATTTGTACACTAGACGTTCTAATTCAGTTGAATGGAGGGGTAATTCTAAGTTTTCAGGGCATATTTTTGTAAGGAGTACTTCTTGTTCCATTATGGTATTATTCACTTTTTCATAACCTCGACCACTGCTATTTATGGCAATTGTATTTGTTTGCTTTTGTTTGTACGCTTCTTCATTAAAATATGGTTCTATACTCGTAGTGTGATTCCATTGACCTCCGAAGATACTTAAGAAGTTCTTTCTGTTGACATTTCGCTTATTGAGAAGTCTTTTTTGTAATTTAGTTATTAGTTTTGTTAGTGGTTTCATTTTGTTTAACAGTAAAATAAATACTTTTCTTTTGAGAAGAATTGCACTGTCCATCAATGCTTCTAAGATTAATTTCCTACGATAGGTTTTAAGCTTTGAACCTGATTTCTCTCCTGTTTTTATAAGATTTTGAAGGACTTTGTGACGGTATATTTTGGCTAAAATACTTTTCTTGGTATGCTTACTTTGCACTATATTAGAATTTGAAGAAGTAGTTTTATCTGTACTGATAGCTGATTTTCTGTTAATTGTTTTTTGGTTGTTTTACATTTTGATAGAGGAAACGAAGTTGTTGTACTTGAAACTTCTTGTGTTTCACTAAATGATTGTGTTAGCTGTTTTGTTTCAACGTTTTTTACAAATTCTGCTAGAGATGGATGCTTATGTTGGACACCTTTATTTTCATTTGCTCTACTTTTGCGTTGCTTTCTACGGACTTGACTTTTGGTAGGCATTCTTTAGGGTCTGTTGAAAAAAATAAAGAAGATATGGGTTGGGGTGTTCTGGAATGTATGTGTGCTGTGTGCATGAGTGTTTGAGTAAGATGATAAATATGTATGTAATGGTGTGTGATTGTGCATTGGGAACTAAAACTAGTTGGGATAGGCGTTCTTGAATTTATGTGTTACTAAACTGCGGTTCAGATGACAAAAAAAAAGTAAGCTAGTGGTGTGGAAAAGTATGAATAGTAAATCTAATGTATACAATTAAAACAGTTGTTTGTTCTATAATATGAAAATTGTAGTGGTTCAGTTGGCTAATTTGTGTGTCCAAAAATAGAAATGTGTGGGCCATTCTGGCTGTAAATCGCTGTTTAAGACATGGACATTTTTGGACAAAATGGTACAAAATCTCTATTTTAAGAAACCAAAATAGCTCGTATTAATGTTATAGTATATTTGATTAATAATACAAATATTATGGTGATATTTTATTTACTTGTTTTTTAAATTAACAGGTAACTTCTTAGTTTTTCTTTCTTCTTCGAATTCGGCTGCTTCTTTTCAGGAAACTGGTCTTCACTGCAATTGTAAAAGCTTCAAATTAGTAACTTTGTTTGTATAAAGCACTGTTTTTAATTTAGATATTGATTTTCTTAATTGAAATCCTCAGTGCCTTCTGTAAAACCATTAAACTAATTTATTTACATAAGATGCATTGCATCAGTTCAGTACATATGATATGTTCTTAATGAACAAATTGTATTGAATGACTAACTGTAGCAAAAAAAAAATATATCTTTACTATGTCTTGTGAAATTTATAATATATTAGTGAATACCACTATTTCTGTAAGTAAACTGTTCTAGGTAATAGCGCCTCAATGTCATGTCTAGTTTAAAGTAATTAAGTAAATAAATAAATAAAAACAAAAAATATGAAATTGTATAAGTATTTTTATAAAGGTTTAAACATAGACTGTGTTTGCATGCAATTTTGTTTGAATATATGTACTCTATATATTTCATTTAAAAAATGTTGATAGTTGATTTTAGGAAATTGAAAAAAGTACAGTAAATTCATTTTACAGATTTTACAAGGTAAAAGTCTGTTTGAAAATGTGTTCATCTACTATACAGAAAATATGCATACCTGAAGTTTGTGTTCATGCATATGGATATGCATGGAGCTGCAAGTAGAATTCTTGAAGACTTGTACAGTATTTCTGGTAGATGCTGCTTGCCAATGATATGACACTTGTCCTCAGAGAGATTCAGAGTACATTTGCAGTGCTGATCTATGATGATGCAGTTAGATTTAGAGGTCTTGAATGTGATTGGTGCATGGTCATGTGATTTTTGAGGTACATCCAATGAGGGAATGGCAGAGAAAGTGTAGTGGAAATGGTAGAAGGGCTGTTCATTTTACAATATGTCCGCGGACATGGCGGTAGTTCGCGGACATCGGGAGTTACATCCGGTGATTTTTGGGTTCAGAAGTCATGCAAATGAGAATAAGCACTGAAAGGGATTGGTCAGGAAAGTTTGATGGGTGTGTTGTGCCAGGAGAGATTTTCTCAGATACTCTTTTTGCAGAGAGAACAAAAGATAGCTATGGCAGTGTGTTTCAGAAAACAGATTGTTTGGATTTTAGGAGATTTGTGGATACATTGGTTGAAGGTGCATGCAGAAAGCTGTGGAGTAGCTGTAGATCTTGGATTACCACATATGGAAGTACACTGGCATGGAGTACGTGGAATGAAGTGGTTGGACTTGCTACCTCTCTGTGCTACTTTGGAGACAGAGCAACATCCAGACATAATTTTAATTCATTGTGGAGGGAACAGTTTAGGACATGTGACTGGATTTTTTTTGCAATTTGCTATGAAAGAAGGACTTAGGAAGGTTATGGACATGTTTCCTAATTCTCAAGTGATATTTTCACAGATTGCGCAGAGACAAATGTGGCTTTGTTCTTCTTCATTTGGTCCACAAATGGAAAAAGCAAGGCGTAATGTTAATAAGGCTTTTTGTGGCTTTCTAAGAGATTTTGGCATGTCTTCTTTTCACAATGAAAATATTATGTTTTGTAGTACATACATTTTTCGCAGAGATGGAGTCCATCTTACTTATGCTGGCAATCAGATTTTTCTGAGAAATGTACAAAATGCATTGCGACCTTTTTTGGAATTACAACAACGATTTTGAAGTAGATGTTAAGCATTTACAATTTTTGACTTACAAACACCACCCAAAGGCTCTTTTCAGAGCCACCACTTCTTTCCAGAGAAAATTACAATGTTTGTGATAGAGTAGCAACCCAATTTTTTTAATGTTCGCGAACTGTCCGCGGACTTCTAAAAAATAGAAAGAGCCCTGCTTCATTTATTTTCACTTCTATTTTTTATCTGGGCAAGGCGGCTCTGAAAAGAGCCTTATTTTTTTTTGATTTTTGTAATTTTGTATTTTTTTTGGTTTTTCAGACACGACACACTAGGAGAGGAGGGTAAAGGAGGGTAAAGGGTGGGACACCAACCACAGGGATAAGAAAGGGCGAGCTGAGAGAGGAAGATGTAGAGTGGGTTTTATTTGGGTAGTGAGCAGGTCTTATCGTGCTCTGAGATGATAGTCTCAAAAGCACTCCGAAGTCGCTCCCCCCTGCAGAGTACTGTGTCACAGTACATACATACGACTGTAAGGGTCATCAGCATTCTGTATGGCCTGTGAGGCAGCTTGAGAAAGACGCTGTCCCACAGAGGTGGTCCTTGTGGTGACAGGATCAGAAACAGAGGATGAAGTAGAGGAAATTAACCTGCTACGTTCCTCGCAACGTACAACCCTGCGAATAGCCCCAGAGTGAAATGACCTAAGGTGTTGCTTCATAGTAGTGGTCCCAAAGCTGTACTTACCGTGCTTCCCGCGACTGAGTATCATTTTGCACTCATTGCAGGTAACACGGTTTGCACGAGCCTTAGGACCATTCCCATGAATGGTAAATAACCGCCAACCCAAGACTCATGCCTAGTGCGGGTAGTAGGGATTTCCTCTACCTCATTCTCATCATCCTCTTCTTCCTCCTCCGCATCCTCACTCCTGTTCCCCTCTTCAGGCCCTTGGGGAGGTGGTGGTGGTGGAGGGGGTGGGGGTGGAGCTGAAGCAGGTGCAGCACCAAGTGGCAGTTCAGCAGCCAAGGATGCCACCTCGATGATGGTGTAGTCTGCAGGTGGCAGCAAAAATCACTGGGTTCTGAAGAATAGCCAGAAACACAATGGGAATAAGCTCTTGGGCGTGGTCTTTTATAGGGGTGCTTGTGCGCGGTCCGCGGACATGCGCACTGTCCGCGGACAGATCAAACACAAAAAAAGGATCGGAAAGTTTCAAAAGGTATATAGAAACTCAAGATTGCTATGTGGGACTTGTGCCATGGTGAGATTTTATTGAAAAATATTATGGATTAACTGAAAATGTACTTTTAAATTGTTTGGGGACACGAACAGTGTCCGCATTTCAGGACACACGATGCGCATGGGCGCGGTCATATGATCTGTTTGCGAACTAGTCCGCGAAGGAAGCGCCTGTCCGCAGGACACCAAGTGCACGGAGATTGGTTAGCGCATGCGCATTGATGTCCTACGGACACTGTTCGGGTTCTGAAGTAATTAAAAGTGCGTCACACGTGAAACGAAAATTTCAGGACACCGCGTGTGTTCTTAGAACAGTTTAAACTTGGTAGCGAACAGTAAGGACAGATATAGTGTCCTTCAGGACACGTGTAATTTAGTTTATGTACGAACATTTCAGGACACCAATTGTGTTCTTAGAACAGTTTCAATTGGGTAGCGAACACTACGAACAGGTATAGTGTTCTTCAGGACACCTCCATTTTCGTTTACGTACGAACATTTCAGGACATCAATAGCGTTCTTAGAACAGTTTGAACTTGCTAGCGAACAGTACCGGACAGGTATAGTGTTCTTTAGGACACTTTAATTTTTGTTTGTTTACGAACAATTCAGGACACTGCGTGTGTTCTTAGTACAGTTTCATGTTGCTAGCGAACACTACGAACAGTTGTACTGTTGTTCAGGACACATCATTTTCGTTTATTTACGAACATTTCAGGACACCAATTGTGTTCTTAGGACAGTTTTAAGTTGATAGCGGACATTACAGACAGATATAGTGTTCTTTAGAACACTTTAATCTTTGTTTCTTTACAAACATTCCAGGACACCACGTGTGTTCTTAGAACAGTTTCAACTTGCTAGCGAACAGTACGAACAGGTGTGGTGTTCTTCAGGACACCTCCATTTTCTTTTATGTACGAACATTTCAGAACACTCGCACTGTCCGCGGACACTTTCATTGTTTTTAAAAAAAAAACGGAAACTATTCACAATACAATATAAAAATTAAACTTTATTTAACATATATTAATAATTTATGACAGAGAAGGTGAGGCAGAAACAGAAACAAAAACAGGAGAATTTGGGGTTTCAACATGATTGGTATTAGGTGAAGAAGGGATGGAAATCTCATCAAAACGTTTTGGATTATGGAGAGGGTTTGGGGATAATTGACTGGGATATGGTGAGGAGGGACAAGTACATGTGGGGCAATGGTACGAGGTTTTTGGTTTGAAATGATTTTCTACAAAAGTTTTTAAATTATTCAAATTAGCCAACAATATATCCATTTTTTCTTCTATATTGTGAAGACTGTTATCCATAACAGGGTTTTCTGAAGTTTTTTCTATTCTGGTATGCTCTGTACAAAAAATAATATATATGTTAAATGTATATAAAAAAAATAATAAATAAATGGTTTATATTATAAAGTGTTTACCATTAGTTTCACTATCTTGTGACATTTCTTCATGTAGGAAATTGTCCTGTAGCCATTCCAGAGTACTAGACATTTCTGTGAGAAAAAAAAAAAAAGATAATATATTTTTTAATCTAATACAGAAAGTTTATAAATATATGAGTAAAATGAAGTACACTTACTATTTCTGGTAAGATAAGTCCTATGTATTCAGTGGGTCTGGTCTTGTTCTCAGTTCTGTTGTGTCTGTGAGGTAATTATGTTGGAAGCCAATTTATCTTCTTGTGGTATATTCCATTTCAGAACATATTTTATTTAAATGAATGGTTAGTGTGTTACATATATGGGTTACATTTCTTATGTATTACTATATATAATGTGTTTGTGTGCTGCTTTTTGAATTTGTTAAATGTTCCTATATTATGATATAACAATCATACATACCCCCCCCCTCACTACAGTTTTTAGGTAGTGGTACTGTTCTCCGAACATGTCCGCGAACATTAAATAAGTTCGCGGACATCAAGTTCATAAGAAGAGATCTAGTCAGTTCCATATGACATGTATATAAAGTCAAAGCCATTATTGTTAAGTTGTGCTACTAAAAAACTATGAAATTCAGTGAAAAAACTTTGTTAAAGGGACGTTATGGTTAAGTTGCGCTACTAAAAACCTATGAAATTCAGTGAAAAAAACTTTTTTAAAGGGACGTTATGGTTAAGTTGCGCTACTAAAAACCTATGAAATTCAGTGGAAAAACTTTGTTAAAGGGATGTTATGGTTCCAAGTAAAACCGAAAAACCCTTGAAATTCGCCAGTTATGGTAAGCTAAGCAACCATATCTCGCGCCACCACCGTGCACTGCTAACACTAACACCCAGGACATCAAAGATGACATCACAAATGTCATTGATGACATCACTGATGACATCACATGTCTGGCTCACTATTTTCTCTTTTGCCGACATATCTAGGCCACATGATTTTCTTCAGTAACAGTCAGAAACTAAGAATTTTATTTTATTTGTAGACCTATCCTTCTAGTAGGTTCTTACAGTAATTCCGTTAGAGTACAGTCACATCATATGAAACATATACATATGGGAAAACACAAGCTTGAAAGACAGCAATCCTTTTTGTGCATAAAGATAATCACTAGACTTATGAGCACTTTCTGATAGTTCTGTTTTTTTTTTTTATGGGTGTACTTTCCCTGTATATGGTCATATTTGTATAAATTGTACTCACACTACTTTCCTTAGGGTCCAATCACATCAAGTGATACATATACATAGGGTAAATAGCAGCTTTGAAACAGAGCAATCATTTATTTGCATGAAACTAATCTGTTAAGTTATGAATTGTTTCTGCTACTACTTGTGCTTTTTTGCTAACTTCACTTTCCCTGTATATACCCATATTGGTATGTGTTCTTGTGTCTTTGTGTTTTGTCTATAGTAATGCAATTATGTAATATATGGGTTTTATTAGCTACTTATTACATATTTCACAGTACACAACAATCTATTAAGAAAACAATTATCATTTCATTATTCAACATATTAACATTACGAATATCATACCTTCATCTTGTACGCTGCACACAATGTTATGTTTCTGTATGAGTAGCTTAGTATACTAGATAGAACCCCATAATAGGATGCTATTTATATCAATGCATCGTTCAATGCACTTATTAGGGTATATTTCTTGCAATGATTCTTGACACTTTTTTCGCAACATAATAAGAATCCCTTCTACACATATTTCATGAGAAGTACATACACATGTGATGTCATCAGTGACCATAACGTCCCTTTAACAAAGTTTTTTCACTGAATTTCATAGGTTTTTAGTAGCGCAACTTAACCATAACGTCCCTTTAACAAAGTTTTTTTCACTGAATTTCATAGGTTTTTAGTAGCGCAACTTAACCATAACATCCCTTTAACAAAGTTTTTTCACTGAATATATATATATATATATATATATATATATTTTTTTTTTTTTTTTTCAGTGAAAGCAAGTTAAAGGGCCGTTATGGTTAAGTTGTGCTACTAAAAACCTATCAAATTCAGTGAAAAAACGTTGTTAACGGCACAACATGGTTTGGTTGTCCTAAGAAAAACCTATCACATTCAGTTCAAACACTTTGTTAAAGGGATGTTATATTTACTTTGCAGTACCAACTACCTATCCATATTATGGGTACACGTAAAACCAAAAAAAACCAGAAATTCACCAGTTATGATAAACTAAGCAACCATATCTCGTGCCACCACTGTGCTCTGCTAAAACTAACTCCCATGACATCAAAGATGGCATCACAAATGTCATTGATGACATCACTAATGACATCACATATCTGGCTCCTTTTTTTGTGTTCACTGACATCATATCTAGGCCAGGTGGTTTTCTAGACTGCCAGTCAGGAAGTTAAAAATTAAAAGGTACTAGATTTGTAGACTTTACCCTTCTCATATGTTCTTACACTGCATTCCATATGGTTTAGTCACATCATTTGATACATATACGTAGGGGAAGAAACAAGAGTGAAACACAGTAATCATTTCTGTGCATCAAGATAAGCCGTTAGGTTATGAACACTTTCTGGTAATATTTCTGCTTTTTTGCTTACATTACTTTTCCTATATATGCTCATGTTTCTATGTGTTGTGGTCTGTTTATGTTTTCTGTGTAGTAGTACAATTAATTAGTAAATGAGGCATTGTTAGGTACTTATTACATGTTTCACGGTACACAAAAATCTGATAGGAAAGCATGCATCATGGCACCATGCAACATGGCAAGTTTTAGAATAATGCATCTCTATGGTGCGTGCTGCAGAGAATGCTGACATTTCTACATGAGTAGGGTTATGTACTGGAAAAAACTCTGTAATGCAATGGTGTTTATAGCAACGCATGTTTTAAGGAACTATGTATCTCAGCATAGTTCTCACAATGAACTGTAATAGTT
The DNA here is from genome assembly GCF_040938575.1 of Ambystoma mexicanum. NCBI lineage: Eukaryota > Metazoa > Chordata > Amphibia > Caudata > Ambystomatidae > Ambystoma > Ambystoma mexicanum. The sequence continues at coordinate 505,464,375 of NC_090928.1, read as the reverse complement.
TTCTGGCAACATTATAATAATCCCTTGTGAAGGTGTTTCATAAACACTGAAATCACTTGTGATGTCATCAGTAATCCATTGATGTAATTATTGATCTCATCTGTGATTCCATGCATGATGTAATTAGTGATGTCACCAGTGATATCATCAGTGAAATAATCTGTGATGTCATCTTTGTGGTCATTCGCTGTGCAACTGGGGGTGCATAATTAAGGTGGACTTGCTTTGAAATATGACTGCTGAATTTTAAGGATTTTGTTGCATTAAATCTGATCGCCTTAACCAAATAGTTAAGTTGAGCAGATTTAATGAAACAAAACCCTTGAAATTCAGTGGATGTGGGAAGTCATGACTGCTTAACTTGCCGCGTTCCCATTGCAAAGCCCATGAGTACATGCATATTATAAGAGAAGGGAGTCACATGACATACAAAATGGAATTATGGGGAACAAACCATTATGGGAACATGAACGGGAACGTGCTGAGTTAAGCTGGTCATGACTTCCCACATCCACTGAATTTCAACTGTTGGGGGTCAGTAAAAATCAAGGGTCAATGTGGGTCAGAATCAAGTATGAGCATCAGCCCACTATCCTCTTGGATCACATTGCACAGTGCAAACAAAGTGCAGAAGCAAAAGTCCACTCCCCTCCCAACCCAGTGCTGGTGCCAAAACAACAAGAGACTAGGTGCAAATTACAGCAAAACAGACATACCTTGAAGGAACTGTTGGGCATGTCCATTACGCTAGTTCTCTGCTCCATCTAGGTGATGACCTTCTCCCACATGCCCTTGCTTACATCCATGTGTTATGCCTTCCAACCCTACTCCAGCAGTCGTGGCATGTAACATCCTGCTCGGCATGTCTTGCAAACATGATCCAGCTCCCTACATTTTGTGTTCCCGGCAGAGTCCATCCCCAAACAACATATAAAAAACTCTCAGGTGAAGAAGAGTCACCAGAAGCGAGTAAGAGTAGCCAGCAACATTTAAAAGCCAATTATGTTATGTGCGTACATGGACTTGCTTTTTTGTGAAGGATAGTGACAGTGTGGCTATGCATTTTTTGCTTTCTGTTAAATGTATTTTGTGAACTACTTCAGAAACATACATGGGGGGTGACTTTAGCTACAAAGAGAATTGGGGGGACATTTATTATGCTAAATGAATGGCACAGGCATGAAAACGTGGGCATATGTTGGGAAAAACAGCAAAATGTTGACCTTTACCTAGCTTCGGAGTCAGGAACTTTCAAAAATCACACCAGTGTGGTGGGTGGGAGGGCTGCACACCCCTAACAACAAATCATTACTCCACATCTGCTCTCTCATCTACAATGTTTCCAATGCTATACAAGTGTGTCTAAGGCCTTGAGAGTACAATGTCGCTGAGTGAGTCAGCATAGGAACAGGATTCTGACTACACCCCCAAAATAATGCCCTATGGACTTGATTTGCAACAGTGTTTCCAATGGGAAAATCTAATCGAAAACACGTTATAAATCAGGCCCTGGGTATCTTGGTTCGCCATATAGTGTTTGGTTCCTCAATGATACAAGCCAAAGACAGAGAAATGCTACTGTGGAAGAGGCTATGTTTGCATATACGAGTGGAGGATACGTTGCCCCAGGGAGACAGGGAGTGGTAATCTGCGCCTGCGTGCCTTCTGACAGCTCGCACCCCATCATATTTTGTTACAGCACTATTTGTCTTTCCTTCCAACACACAGGCGCTAGCAGCACACAATGGAACGCTGAACATCATCATATTGTTTAGGTTATTGTGCAGCTTTTCCCATTTAGAGGAGATCTAGTAAACAGAGACAGACCGATGCGTGATGACGTCCAACGTTGACACAAAGGGAAATCGTGAAGCATTACATTTACCTTTTTTTATTTTTACATTACAAGTGTTTGATCAATAGGTATGATTTGCACAGCGGGCAATTGTATTGCGCTGTAAAACACATGTTTGCGTAATTATGCAATTGCCAGACGCATCGCAAAAAAGTACAGCCGCCCAGTTTAAGCATATTCATTATTTCCAAATGTTATGCCTCGTTGGAAAAAGAGATTCTTTAACAAGCTTTCAATACACAACTTCACGGAAAGGCGCCATTTGCTTTCAGGCAAGGCTCATCTTGACACCGAGCACAGCGAGGAGAATGTAATGGAGTCCAGAGCTGGCTGCACCACTTAAGGACAAACTACTGAATATTAGATAATAAAACAGAGAAAAGCTCAAAGGGGTAGCTCATCTTAAACCTATTACCAAGTCTTTCATGTTCCTCTTCGTTTTTCGGCATTGTTTTGATGACATATGTGAGAAAATCTGAAATGAATTTCAGACCAAAACATGTCACTCAAACTTGCTATTTATCATGCATCTTTTGCCGTTTAATATTGTGGAAATGGAAAGTGCTGGCAAGAGAGGCCGTGCAGCGGCGCACACGCAAGCCTCTCATAGTGCACACTGCATTTGAAGTAAAAGTAGTTCACCGTTGGAAAAAAAGGAGTAGAGTAATGAAGCTGTTGTAATAACACAATAGGCTTGAACCAGGCCCATAATCTAAACACCCAGTAAATAGTAATTTAAACGATTGTTCCCAAACATTATGGCCAACAGTGGAGTGATCCAGGTGAAAATGGTGAATTTAATGTTAATGTGTACTAATTGCTGTCAAATAGCACTTTTATGTGTAGGAAGGGACAATAATTTTCGAAAATGGACTGCCAGCAAGGAACAGAACAACTGTAAAAGTAAAACATTGAAAATGCCTTTTTTATGCATGTATGCATTACATACCAAACAAATTGAAAGCAGTACCAGCATGTAAACTGTTTAACTACAAGTGCACTATCTTCATTCATAGGAATTGCACATTTATATTATGCATACGATGGACATAGAATACTAATGACACGGAAGTGACTGGCTGCTGCTGGCGTCACTGTGGCTTGACATGCTGTATGGTCCTCTTGTCTAACCCTTCCGCTCGTAACTGATGAACCTATATGCATGCAACTTGTATGGGCGGAACCCTTACCCTCACCAGTAATAAGCAAGAGCACACATTTGTCAAGTGTTGGCAATAAAAGGCCGTAGGATTTTATTGTGCAGATATGGTTATGGAATAACAATAATCACATATCATAATATCATCATACTTTTGGGCACCGGGTCCAGAGGTTTCCCCCTCTGGCCCGTGCCGCTTTATTGTCCCACGACTTGTAGTGGTCACTGTACAGTGTCCTTCTTCATTTTTTCTTTGTTTTTCTCCCTTCTTTTGTAGGGTGGGTGGGTTTTGGGGTAAAGAAACAAAGATTGGAGGACGCTGAGTGCACAGCGAACCTCCAGTTTGTTTGGGTCCCCGTTCAGGGTCCACAAACAAGTAGTGTTTTCTTAGAGCCTGCTGCTCTTATTTACAAGACCCAGGGTAGCCCTGGGTCTTTGATATGCATAGTGGGCGAGCTTTATCCAGCCCCCAGGCCGGTGTAGCCGACTGTCTATACCCCCAGGAAGGGTGGGCAGGTCCTTGACCCTACACCCTGCCTGATAGCTACCTTCCTGGTGCTTAGCACCTTGTTGCTTGGTGGAAGGGTGAGGTGATTGTTCACATCTCACCCTTCCCTTGCTTTTGTATGCTGGAGACTGCGTGTCTTGTGTCCGTGGGGGGGGGCAGGCTTGGGGGTGGGGGCTGCCCCTCTCCCAGGCCTGCCACATGGTAGCATCAGTTACCTTGCCTCGCTTTGAGTGGCCCTGCAGCATTGCCCATTCAGATAGCACTTGGAGCGCTGCTTGCAGCACGTTCAGGTGATTCTTGGGCCTAAGAGTGTGTGCCTGGATTTGGATGTGGCCGTCTGTTTGGTGGCTGTGGTGGTAGAGCATGCTGATCAATCTGTTCAGTCTATTTTGATGCCATCCAACCGGCAGCCTGTATTCTCAGGATACCTGATTGACTCAAATGTTTTTGAAATGTTCTTTATGTCTGTTTTGCTGTAATTTGTGCTTAGTCTCTTGTTGTGTTGGCACCAGCACTGGGTCGGGAGGCGAGTGGACTTTTGCTTCTGCACTTTTTTGCACAGTGCAATGTGATCCAAGAAGATACTGGGCAGACGCTCATACTTCACTCTGACCCACATTGACCCTTGAAAAGTGAAACTGTCTTGTGAACCTTTCGGGCTGCATTCCATCATAATCATCAATCCACCACCGCCATGTCTCTATAGTCCTCTGTTCTCCCCTGTCCAGATCAAGAACCAGAGCCGAAATACCCAGAGCTCAACAGAGTGCTGGAGTACGTGTTGTGGGAGTCTGTCATTACAGTGTGTGTCATATGTATCATAGGTGCATGACTCCTAGGTGCATGTGAGAGCATGTGTCATATTTCCACATGTTATGTGTAGCAGGCTCATGTGTAGTAGGTTTGCCTGTTATACAAACATATATCATGAGAGTGTGTGTTGTAGGAGCGCTTGTCATAGCAGCACGTGTCGTAAGAGCCTGTGTCATAGTGTGTGTCATTATAGTGTGTGTTGTAAGAGTGTGCAGTAATTGTGTGAGCTAAGGGTGTGTGCAGTAGGAGCATGTGTTTTAAAAGCATATATCATAGGAGCATGTGCGTAGGTGCATGTGTTTTATGTGGGATGTATTTACCCATGCATCCGAGCCCTACCTCAAAACTGTGCAGTACTGACATGAAAACATCATGATGGCCAGAGCTTCCCAGAAAATGCCCAGGGAAGTGCATGAAGAATAGGCGGCCACCCATTTTTGCCGATGTTATGGGCACAGAAGGACACTGCCTAAAACCACCATTGGACTACCCACACAGTAGTCTGAAACCATTGGGAATGGCAATGCTGATTGCCAAAAGCAAACCCATAACTGTGGAGAATTCATTTTCTTAAATCCCAAAAAGGGGTGCAGTACCAGTACTCACCACTATCCAAAAGCCGGCGTTTTAAAACCACCAGATTTTACTTTTTTGTAGAAAACTGAATAAATGAACCCCAAAACAGGCCAAAGAAAGACTTACTGAGAGGTGGATACAATGTAAAGTTATATTCTGAAGTGACTTGAAGGTTTATAACAAGACTGGCTGAGCTGTGGATTTCAGCAGTTTAAGTAAATTTGGACTGAAAGACACTAAAAAAAATCTAAATGTTTAAATTGACTGAGTGACCTACTTTTGAGTGTCACATAGGTTGCAATTGTTTAAATGTCATAGTTTTAAACTTAGAATCAGCCTTCTAGCTGCATATGTGAACATGTTTAGTTTTATTTGAATGCAGAAACTGGGGAACAGAAATGACATGTAGCTAAAAACTGGCTTAAAGAGATTCCAATTTGCCTGGCAACTACCCCCATCAGGAGTGAAACTTGAGTCACAGCTGTGTTCCCAGGCCTAGCTGCCCTTTTGCTGCTCACACCAAAAGGGATATGACACTTCCCTGATTGAATTACCTGGGCTCTGCAGGAAATTGAACAAAGCCCTGTCTTGACTCAGGCAAATGTTTTATGGCGGGAGTCGTAAATGGAGATTTCTCCTGGAAGCACAGGGGAGGGGCACTGCCTGTGAGAGCAAGCTGGCTTGGCAGAACTGGAAAAACCAGAAATTCAACCTTGTGCTGGAGGAAAACCACACCCCTTTGGGGCCAGAACATAACTCTAAAAAGATGAATAACTCATAGAGCGGACATGTGAAAATTGTATAAATGACACCATAATTCTTGTGATTTTTCTGCCCACATTTTAAGAGGTTTTTAGAACCGGTGGCATGTTCAGGGGGGTTTTAGCGGAAAAGAGGATATTACTCAAAATGTGTGCATGTGAAAAATCTGACACTTCATCAACTAATGTCCATACTCCTTGCGCACATGTGTGTAAATTTGGGTTAATGTCCGAAATTGCGAAACCAGTTAAAAAGTGAAATATGTGCCATTTTTTAATGCAAGCCCCCAGGAAAAGCAGATTTGGACAGGGTATACCTCCTGTGATATGTGAAGGGTGCATGTAATTTTAAACAAATGTGTACCTGTGCAAATATGTTTTTTTGAGCAAATATAGATTGTGTGTAAAGTTGACAGGGGTGGGTTCTCTGTATCATAAACAGACCTCATCATGATGACACTTCATTTCATTCCCCCAATCAAGTGGAAGCGGATGAAGTGGCCAATGACAAGTGGAGAGGGGCTGGCTAGTGATGCTGCTCACACACACCCATTTCAAAACACATAAAAGCAGAGAGACAGGACAGATAGGGACTTTCAAATCCATTTGCAGCTGGAAGCTCTGCCGGGAAAATCCATACTTTACCTCCATCAATCTCCAGAGAAAGCTGTGCAGAAAGATCCAGACTTTAAATCCCTCAATCTTCAGAATCCAGAGAGAGAGCAGACCCAGATCACTGTGAAGTGCAGAGACCAGAGTCCCGTCTAAAACCTGACCAGATCCATGGCGAGGCCCATTTCACTCAAGAATATAGTGTGAGTACCTAGAAAACTGTGCAGAACCAATCTCCTAGTTAAAATAATATAATTCAATCTAGTTTAATCTAAGTAGAACTGTCTCCTAACTGTCACCTGTCATTTGCAAAGCTGTCACTTGTCATTTTCTAGTTGCAAGCTGCACTTGTCTTTTTGAACTTTAAAATTTCAAATCTGAAAAACGACCTTTATTTAATCGCTCATATCTCCGCGACCGTTTGTGCTAGAGACTTGCAGTAACTTTCATCTGGAAGCTGAGATCCTAGGCTTTCATAGGACCCCAAAACGATATTGATAGCCCTTGTAGTTCTTCTGTAATAGCGCCCGGCGCATTCGCAAATTTAGCCGCGATTTGACATTTTGCCGCGATTTGCAAATTTCTCCACGTGTAAAAATCTGTTGCTGCTTGCCTTTCATTTGCCAAAAATTCGTTTAACCTACCAATTATTCCTAGATCCTTGCTAAAGTGAGCCTGGACTAATATTAACTTGATTTCACTCACCCTGAACCTCCTAGAGGGAATTAAAAGCATTTTAGCATATTTTTTCTTCATTTCCAGCACATTTAAAAGCATTTGGGCCTGTGTTTTCAACTTCTGTAGTCTAAGTTGCTGGGTGAACTGAATTACGTTTGAATTGCATTTCTGAGAACTGTGTGCTTCCTTCCATTTCCTTGCATTGCATAAAAGGGGGGGTGAATTGTCCAAGAAAGTGATTACATTGTTTTGCTGAAATCCTATCAAGTTATTTTCTGTACTGCATTTCATTCCACATTGCATCCATTGGAAACCATAAAAGTATTGTTGCTATCTTATCCATTTCATGTCAACTCCTTAGTGATTATCAAGAAGTGTGCTAGTGCCAGATTCTCCGTTGTTAATCTTTATCATACCAGATTAAGTGTGATATCCAATTATTAATTTATTATAAAGCGTGATATATATATATATATATATATTGTTTACTTCTCAAATAAACCTTTTAACTTGCAAAACAGAACTACTTCTTGGCTCAGTGGGGTCAGGGGGATTCTGAGAGAGGGGTGTTATATAGGGGTAGTCATCCAGAACGCATGAACTGGACATAAAGATATATCAATAAGGGTTTTCATTCAGTATTATAGACTAGGCGTTGACTTAGCTGTAGTGTTGAATTGAATCCTCTTACAAATTGGGGGCTCGTAGCCGGGATTCTGGGTTAGAATACCACTTGTGCAGCTTAATACAGTGTGCTAACTGACGGGATACATACATCCAGTCGGATCACCACGCTGCATTACGCTGTGAAGCATTCCTCAAAAGGGACACTCCAAGAAAAGTTCTGTTCTGCAAAAATAAAATACTAACTTCTGTAAGTCAGGACAGAGACCAATCTCTAGAATGACGACCTTGGTAGATATGAAAATAGCCAGAGAGCACTTCTTACATAAACTATTTGTGAGAGGTGAATGGGCTGAGCAGGGCCAGGAGGCCTGGTTGCAGGCCATCACGCGACAGGCCACTGAAACAGGGTCAGACTTATGGAGATATCAGGGTCCATTACATGTGGCCCTGAGTGAACTATATATGGCTCCTAAGGCCAAAGATGAACACGACAAGATTGTTAGGATAGCGGCATATTTATATTTATATATGGGAGCCATACAGAATAAATGTGCTGAAGGCCATGATCTGGCAAAAAGGCAACAGATGGCGTTAGAGAAGGCCCAATCTGATCTGGACTCTTCTGAGCAAAGGCTGCACAGAAGCCAGGATTCAGAAAATGAGACCAGACAGTACATCACTAAAATAAAGGAGGATATGGATGTGCTGCAAAAGGAAAAGTCAGAACAGGATACCAGATTTCGGGCCTTGCAGAAGGAACACCAAGAAGGTTTGGACTCCCTACTGCAAAGCCAGAAAAAGCTGGAGCAACAACTGGACTTCAACAGGGTATGTGCTGAGCAGGTAGTCACCCTGCAAGGCCACCTAGATAGGGAAAAGGCAGAAAGCAATAAACTGATTCTGAAAGACCTGGATACCCAGGCAGAGTTTGATGAAGAGCGCCGGAAAGCTGGTGCCCTTCAAAGGCAGAGGGACGACCTGGCAGCACAGATGCAGGCTCTCAGTCAGGAAAGAGACACTTTAGGCCAGGAAGTCTGCCACTTAAAAAAGGAAATTGAAGAAAATCACCTGGCCCTCCAGGGGCTGGGTGACCTCCAAAAAGAAAACCAGAACTTGGTAGAGCACACCAGAAGGGTGGAAGATGCTCTGGCAAGAAAGGAGCAGGCCGGTAGGGATGGGACTCAGGAGGTAAACCTCCTGCAGCAAAGACTGGCCCAGTTCTCCAGGACCAACCAGGAAGCACAGAGGGAAAATGAGGCCCTCTGTCAACACAATGATAGGCTCCAACAACAGGTAGCGATGCACGAGAGACTGATAGAGTCTAGTAAGGCCTTGACTGAGGAACTGAAAGCACAAATGCAGGCTCTTGCATTGCAACAGGGAGCAGGGGCGGATAGAGATGAGGTCCGCTGGGAAAGAGAGACTCCTGACCATAACCTCAGGAGCCCTAACACCAGGGGCCTTCATCTCTCCCAGTCCCTGGACTCTACCACCCCATGTCCCCTGGCGCACATGAGCACAGGGCCACAGGGATGGCAGATTACTATCCAGCTAAAAGTATGGGGCTCATAGGCCAGTACCACTCAGGAATGGAGGGGTGGGCATCCGGGTATGGGCACCCAAGTACAGTACAGTTCAGTGGGGAACCCCAGGAGAGTAGGCCCATAAAGGGCATCCTGTAAACCTCTGCCCAGTTAGGTCAGTGGAGGGGGTACCCATCAAATCCTGGCAGCAAGGAGGAATCTGAAGACTCCTCTGAACTGCGCAGGACACAGGAGACCAGGTCCCCACGTTCTGCCAGCCATTCCCAGGCTCGCAGAATCCGGGAAAACCTGGAAGAGCAGACAGGAACCTCTGGGAGCAGTGCCTCTGAGTCAGAGGATGAATGGACAAGGGTTACCCGAACCAAAAAGGCCAATAAGGCAAAAAGGGCTTTGCTTAAGGACCCCTTAAAGCAGATTAAGGCGATCAGGAGCGTCATCACGCCTTACCATAAGAACGCTAAGTATTCTGTTTGGGAGCACTTAGAGTTGTTTGAGCAAATGATGGAGACTTTCCATTTGAAGGACAGCCAAAGCTGTATTCAATATGTAAAGTGGACCTTCTCCCCGGAATACTCCAGTTTCTTTGCGGGGCTGGAGGACCAAAATCATTTAAGATGGTCCACCTATAAGGCGGCCATCTTGAAACATTTTTCCATTCATAGAAATCCTCAAGAGGCTCGCAAGGCAGCCTACAATTTACAATGTGGGGAGGATCAGGCCCCACAAGAATTTGTGCAGGAACTGAAACGTGCTTTTGCGCAGACCACCAGAAGGGTGCGCACAGACAGTAGAGAATTCATAAATACATTTTTTCATGCCTTGCCCAAATACATAATGACCCCGCTCGTGAGGGATTTTCACGAGAAAAGATCTTTAGACTGGGTCCTTGAACAGGCTACCCGGATCTATGAGGTGCAGAAACCGGTAGATAGCAAAAATAATGCTCAGAAAAACCCCAAAGCCAACAGCACCCCTGCTGCTGCCAAGGTGGCAGAGGTAAAGGTCACCCCCGTTTTAGAGTTGGAGATGGGGGGGCCTAAAAACCTACCTGCACCTAATAATGCTAGGCCCAGAAGGTCCTCGGGCCAGTCACAGACAGGGAGCCAGGGAGGCAGCCCCACAAATGGGGTCCCTCGCTCTCCTGATTATGTAAGTCCCCGTTACAAGGGAAATTGACCCATCCTGGGTTATGTGTGGACTCCTCCAGCCCAAGGGGGGGGATCCAGCCAAGCACCTAACCCAGGGAACTTCCCTCCCAACTTCCCACAGGAGGGCAGAAATTCTCCAAATCCTGGGCAGAACTTTTTCCCCAGGTATCCACCCAATTTCCAACCCCAAAATCATCCATCCTTCTTTCCCCAATTCCCTGAGCCCAGACAACCTAATCCGGGAGAGGGGAGGCCAAGGGTGGAGGGGTACCCAAATCTTCCCAACCCGGGGTATTACCAGAGGAGGGACAGCTACCCTTCCCGGGATCAGCCCAGGGGAGAAAACAGGGCCCCGTATCAGCCTGAGCGGGTTTCCCAGTTAGAGCGCCAGGTTCAAAACATGGCGCGGGATCTGGGTCACATACTGAGGGCTCAGCAGAACCCTCCGATCGGCATGCCGTCGCAGAACGCACCCAACTCTGGACCTGGTGCCCCAGAACAATGACGGGGGCAGCACCCCGATAACTCACCGGTTCCCAGGGAGGAGGCACAAGGGGAAGGGGGGTGTAAAGCCTTGGAGGAAGCTTCCTTCCTCACTTGTAAACAGCCCCTGGAAACCCAGGAACCGGAAACAAAATCTCTTGCCCCTGAAAGTCTGCCTCCTAAGGAGCAGAGGGGTGGTAGGAGAAACAAAAGACCCAAACAGACACAGTTTGAGGAGGAGGTACAGGTCTTCCAATTTGAGGGAGAGGGATCCTCAGAGGATCCTGGGAAAAGGATCTTCTCCTTCAGAGAGGGGGGAACTCCTCCCAAAGAAAAATGGGTCCCTAGGGATGCAAATCCAGACTGGGGAGATGTGGAGACTGAGCTACCGCCGCCCACCATCTCATCCCAGAACCAACCGCAAGAAAATCCCCTGGTTCAAACCCATCCTGGTGACTGCCTCCAAAAAGGGGGGGGCGGCCCGGAACCGGAGCCAGGGGAACCCACAATGGCTCTGATCTCCAGTTGCCAAATTTTTCTTTCAGATTCCCAAGGCTCTCCACAGAATTCTGCCCAAATCTCTTCGCTAGCGATGTCCAAAACCAGAAAATTAGCCCACCAGTTGTCCAAAAATGTACATTATCTGTGCCCCCTTGAGGAGAAGGAGGGAAGATACTATGCCCCGGTACAAGTACAGGGGCAGGGTACAATTTTGGCACTGGTGGACACTGGATCTCAAGCTACCCTTCTGTCCAGAAGGGCCTTTGATGAACTGAATGCAGGAAGGGGAGGGAATTACCGAATTCCTCTCACCTCTCTTCCTGGACAACTCCAGAACTTTGACGGGAAGGAAATTCCCGTCGAGGGGACTGCAGATTTGGACATAAAAATTGGGCGACACAAGTTGAAACACCCGGTCATAGTTGTGACTCCAGAGGGCACCCCTTGTTTACTAGGGAATGACCTCCTGAGAAGGTTGTCACCCCTAATAGATTGCGTAAACAAGGTCCTCTGGACCCAGACTAGCCGACCAATAAAATTAAAACGGAGTGTCAACCATGTTAGTTTAAACGGCACCTGCCACATGGTTGAACAAAAATCTGACCAAGTAGAATTTCACTTCCAGAATAGCCAAATTCCAGACGTGACAGTAATAGCAGTAGGACAACAGACTGGTGATGGAGGGTCCTCTCTATTTCTGAAAATCAACCTTCCTTCCAGTCTAAAGTGGTACTCCACGCTGGAAGGAAACACTCTGAAATTCTATACTAATCCACAATCAGAAACTCCCACTCCTATAGTCCAGAAAGATGTGAAATCAGCTCAGGGCCTGGCTGATATTCAGCAAATTGGAGAGCAGTTGTTCATCCCTGTCCAGTTAAATGATGGGAAGGACTCCGTTCTCGCTCGAGTGTGTGTGAACAACGGTAAGAGCTTCATCAGCGAAGCCATGTTCCGCCAACTCCCAAAAGATCCAGCCATTCCCACATTCAAACTGATAGACAAATGGGAAATGGACCTGGAAGCACCTAATTCCAAACACCTCCTGCCAAGCAGGTGTATGCTCAAAATCTCCATTGGCAACAAGAGCATAGTCCACAATTGTTGGGTCGTGCGAGACGTCCCTGCCGCCTTTTACTTAGGCAGTGACATTCTCAATCACTTTGCCATTTGTTTGGACCTAATAAACTTCAAAGCTTGGTCCCGATTAGCGGATAATCCCATGGGCTTTGATGATCCAGAAAAAGCATTTAGGTCAGCTCAATTGCTACCTTATGCAGTTGAAATTCAGATCAAAGAGGAAGTCACCATCCCAGAAAGGACCCGACAATTCTCCCTGGAAGTGAAAGTTAAAAGAGGACAATATTTGCAAAACCCTGATGCGTACATACATCTAAATGCTTCTCTCCAACAGCAAGGGTTAGGGGCAAACCCAACTCCATTAGTCAACATAGAACATGACACCATTCTAATAGAGGTGGATAACAGCGACTTGAAGAGTATTACTCTAGCCGCAGGCACCATTATTGGAATGGCGGTTGATGACCGACATTTTTCCATAGATTTAGGTAATGAACTGTTAGGGCCAATCCCCAAGGACTGCTTTGACAGTGACAGTGATGACAATACAACACCAGACAGGATTTTTACCCGGCATGGGGGGAACTTCCTGGTGTACACTTCTTGCCCTTATGGTAAGAAAGATGTGACTTGTGACTTCAGGAGGGATGAGGTGATTTTCCAAGTCCATGAGGGCTGCCTTTCCCACCTGAAGCCTCCAGTCCAAATCAGCACTCTGACCAGGGACTTCTCCACCCAGCTGGAGGAGGCCGCGGAGATAGCCAAACCAGAAGTCTTTCCAGGCTTCAGGCAGATGGTGGAAGAGAGAGTCAACCTAGCTGATGCCTGTGTGACTCTGGAACAAAAGCAAAAGTTGAAACAAGTTTTCTTGGATTTCCAAGATCTCTTTGCGGTAGACTCATATGACTGTGGTCGCACTGACATCCACACAACAACAATCCCCACGGACCCTGGCATGACTCCTGTGTTTGTGAAGCAATATCGCTTGCCTCTCGCATCAATGGAGTCCCTTACTGAAATAATTAAGAACCTTGAGTCCCGGGGAATAATCCGTCCAGTCCACAGCACCTTCAATAACCCGGTGCTGGGAATATTGAAGCCGAACGGCCAGTGGAGACTCTGTGCTGACCTTAGGGAGCTCAACAAACTGGTCCATACTTCCCGATGGCCTCTGCCCTACATTGACCAAGGGCTGGCCCAGATCCAGGGGTCACAGGTATTCACTGCAATAGACCTGACCAATGGATACTGGACTGTGCCTGTCAGTAGGGAGGACCAATACAAACTGGCTTTTACCTTTGGGGGCCAGCAGTATACATGGACCCGGACTCCCTTCGGATACCTCAACTCCGGCAATGAATTCAACATTTTTCTACACAAGGCCATGCCCGACTTGGGTGCGAGGGGTAACCTGGCTTATGTAGATGATGTCCTCATCAAAAGTTCATCTGTGGAGGAACACATAGCGGAGATCCGTTATGTTCTGACGCAGTTGAGGGCCGCCGGAGCAAAACTTTCCTTTCAAAAAGCACAGTGGTGCAGAACCCGTGTTAATTTCTTGGGGCATGAGATTACTCCTCAGGGTCTCTGTCCCCAGGAAAAGAAAGTGGAAGCACTTCAGAAACTGAAAGACCCCACAACTCTGCGAGAACTAAGGAGCCTCCTTGGACTGACTAATTACAGCAGAAAGTTCATTGAGGGCTACGCAGAGATCACCAGACCCCTGATTCATCTCCTGAAGGGGGGGGTCAAGTGGGAATAGGGTCCAGAACAAGCCGAGGCAGTAAGACAACTCAAGAGAAGCCTCTCACAAGCGCCTTGCCTAGCTTACCCTGTCAGAAACAAGGAGTTCTTCCTGGAGACGGGGTTCTCTAATACGTGCTTGACGGCAGTATTATACCAAAAGCATGACAAGGTCAATAAAGTAATCTCCTATGCGAGCAAAACTTTATCCTCTGTGGAGGAAAAATTCAACGATTGTGAGAAGGCAATCCTGGCAACGGTGTGGGCATTGAAGAATTACCGCCCGTTTATCCAGGGGGAACACATCATAGTGGAGACTCCACACCAGCCTCTGCAATATCTCCAAAGTGACAGAATCCGGGCCGGACATGTGAGTAATTCCCGAATTACTTCCTGGATTCTGTCAATGCAAGGCTTTCCTGTGGAGGTCAGATATGGCCAAAACAAGAAGAGTCCCCTCGCGCATGGTCTGGCTGACTTGCATGATTGTGCCAGAGAAAACTGTCTCGAGGACGAAAGTCTAAAAATCAAGGACAACACGGAGGCATACCTTAATTCCCCACACAAAGTCTTTGAAGAGGACAAGTGTGAGGGAATGCCCACTGTCTATGTGGATGGATGCTCTTACCATGATGACAACAACGGGGAGAAAGAACTGGTGGCCGGCGTAGGGAATGCATGGGTGAATGAGTCCCCAGAACCCTCCGCTGGATACAAAATTGGTCCCCGAAGTAGTCAGGTGGCAGAATTGATGGCTGTGCATCAGGCCATCCTCACTGCTGTCCAGCATCAACTCCACGAACTGGTCATAATCACAGATTCGGATTATGTACGGAACGGGTTCGTGGAGCACCTGGTTAATTGGAAAACCAGAGGCATGTTATGTGCTAACAACAAACCCTTGAAACATGGGAAGTTGATCCAAAACATTAATGATCTGGTCACCTCGAATGAGATGACCATCTATTGGAAAAAGATCAAGGGTCATTCCAAAGTAGAGGGACCAGACAAAACTGGAAATGACTTAGCTGATCAGCTGGCCAAAACCGGGGCCATCCAAGGGGATCTAATTGAGATTGAGTCCCTGTTGGGGGAAATCCAGGTCACTGCTATCACTAGGTCCCAGACAAATGCTCACAACGACCTTTCAATTGCACAATGGAGTAAGGAGACCCCTGATGCTGATTTGATTACAGCTCAGAAGGGGGATCCAGTTATTGGTAAGTTTTACCAACACCTTGAGGACCCTGAGAACTTTCCCCTGACGGATACCGATTACACTGGGAAAGAGGACCTAAGAGTGTTGATGAAATGTCCAAAAATGTTCCGAATCCAAGACGGTCTGCTGGTAAGGAAATCCAAAGCTGGCCACGATCAGTGGGTGGTTCCTACCTCATTCCGAAGCCTGATGTTAAGTCACGCCCATGATGCGGCCACCGCCGGTCATAGGGGGTTTCACACAACATTGGAAATCTTAAGAGAGGTTGCATACTGGCCACACATGGGGCAGGACCTCGACCAATACTTGAAGGGGTGTCTTGTGTGTGCACAATTTCAGCCATCATCCCTCACGCACCGTGCGCCTCTCCAAAAGAGGGGGATGACACTGCCATGGTCAGATTTACAAATCGACTTTGTAGGCCCCGTGATTCGCTCTGCTAGGGGGAATAAGTACATGTTGACTGTGACATGCTTGTTTACCAAGTGGGTGGAATGTCTCCCAGCCCCAAATTGCAAGGCAGAAACCGCAGCTGCCCTGATGATTAACCATATCTTTTCCCGTTTTGGTCTACCTCAAAGAATTGAGTCAGACAGGGGTAGCCACTTCACCAGTGAAGTAATGACAAAGATGTGGGAGATACTGGGGGTCAAAAGGAAGTTGCATATTGCTTATAGACCAGCTTCTTCTGGGGCAGTAGAGAGATATAACCGGACAATTGTGAGCATATTAAAAAAGTTTGTGGCAGATTCTGGGCCAAGTTGGGATATCCGATTACCTCTGGTCCTAATGGCCATCAGATCTACCCCTTCATCTGCAACCAAAATGACACCATTTGAGTTGATGACTGGGCGCAAGATGGTGCTTCCGCAGCATTTGCTCTATAGGACCCAAGAGCAGACACTGATAAATGCCTCCACAACTCATGAGTATGTGGAGAATTTAAGGAAACACCTTCAACATGCTTTTGCTTATGCTCAGCGGAATCTTGAAAGATCGGCTGATAGCATGAAGACCCATTATGACCTGAAAACTTCCAGGAAGCAATATCAGGTGGGGGACCGGGTCTATCTATACAACTTCCAAAGAAACCAGGCAAAACAGCGGAAATTCTTGCCTACATGGAAGGGACCCTTTGAGATCATCGACAAGATTTCCCCTGTGGCCTACAAAATCCACATCCCAAAGGTCCTTTGGCAGCGGGGGAAGACAAGTGGGTCCACATAAACCAGTTGAAATGTTGCCATCCCAGTCACACGCTGCAACAACTGGAGGAATCCTCTGGAATCCTAGCGAGTACTGTCTCAGATTAATTCAGTTCCAACCATAAAACATACCACATCTAGTCTCTAAAATATTGTGATTTGCATGAAACTGTCTCTTAGTTATACTGTTTTTTTTTTCAAAATAAGAATGTAATGTTTGTTATGATGAAATGCATATGCTGCCCCACTATCTCAACAGTGGTGGAAAAATGTCTATGAATAGGTATTGCCGCTCTTCCTTTGTCGTCCTAGGAGAAAGAAAACCTGTAGACGGGCCAAGGAGGATGATCCGGAGACTGGGAGGATGACGCAAGGGGGCCCGGGGTACCGCCCAATATTCCCATCAGGACCGGCGAGGAGAACCGATCGACCAGTACCGGATGGAGGAAGAGATGCTGAACTGGCCATCCACCGGAAGAAGATGAGAACTACATCCCAGATCTTGCGGTTCCCACCAGTGAAGGATCAGATGGCCACCGCAAGAAGGGGGGCTTGTGGGATGTATTTACCCATGCATCCGAGCCCTACCTCAAAACTGTGCAGTACTGACATGAAAACATCATGATGGCCAGAGCTTCCCAGAAAATGCCCAGGGAAGTGCATGAAGAATAGGCGGCCACCCATTTTTGCCGATGTTATGGGCACAGAAGGACACTGCCTAAAACCACCATTGGACTACCCACACAGTAGTCTGAAACCATTGGGAATGGCAATGCTGATTGCCAAAAGCAAACCCATAACTGTGGAGAATTCATTTTCTTAAATCCCAAAAAGGGGTGCAGTACCAGTACTCACCACTATCCAAAAGCCGGCGTTTTAAAACCACCAGATTTTACTTTTTTGTAGAAAACTGAATAAATGAACCCCAAAACAGGCCAAAGAAAGACTTACTGAGAGGTGGATACAATGTAAAGTTATATTCTGAAGTGACTTGAAGGTTTATAACAAGACTGGCTGAGCTGTGGATTTCAGCAGTTTAAGTAAATTTGGACTGAAAGATACTAAAAAAAATCTAAATGTTTAAATTGACTGAGTGACCTACTTTTGAGTGTCACATAGGTTGCAATTGTTTAAATGTCATAGTTTTAAACTTAGAATCAGCCTTCTAGCTGCATATGTGAAAATGTTTAGTTTTATTTGAATGCAGAAACTGGGGAACAGAAATGACATGTAGCTAAAAACTGGCTTAAAGAGATTCCAATTTGCCTGGCAACTACCCCCATCAGGAGTTAAACTTGAGTCACAGCTGTGTTCCCAGGCCTAGCTGCCCTTTTGCTGCTCACACCAAAAGGGATATGACACTTCCCTGATTGAATTACCTGGGCTCTGCAGGAAATTGAACAAAGCCTTGTCTTGACTCAGGCAAATGTTTTATGGCGGGAGTCGTAAATGGAGATTCCTCCTGGAAGCACAGGGGAGGGGCACTGCCTGTGAGAGCAAGCTGGCTTGGCAGAACTGGAAAAACCAGAAATTCAACCTTGTGCTGGAGGAAAACCACACCCCTTTGGGGCCAGAACATAACTCTAAAAAGATGAATAACTCATAGAGCGGACATGTGAAAATTGTATAAATGACACCATAATTCTTGTGATTTTTCTGCCCACATTTTAAGAGGTTTTTAGAACCGGTGGCATGTTCAGGGGGGTTTTAGCGGAAAAGAGGATATTACTCAAAATGTGTGCATGTGAAAAATCTGACACTTCATCAACTAATGTCCATACTCCTTGCGCACATGTGTGTAAATTTGGGTTAATGTCCGAAATTGCGAAACCAGTTAAAAAGTGAAATATGTGCCATTTTTGAATGCAAGCCCCCAGGAAAAGCAGATTTGGACAGGGTATACCTCCTGTGATATGTGAAGGGTGCATGTAATTTTAAACAAATGTGTACCTGTGCAAATATGTTTTTTTGAGCAAATATAGATTGTGTGTAAAGTTGACAGGGGTGGGTGCTCTGTATCATAAACAGACCTCATCATGATGACACTTCATTTCATTCCCCCAATCAAGTGGAAGCGGATGAAGTGGCCAATGACAAGTGGAGAGGGGCTGGCTAGTGATGCTGCTCACACACACCCATTTCAAAACACATAAAAGCAGAGAGACAGGACAGATAGGGACTTTCAAATCCATTTGCAGCTGGAAGCTCTGCCGGGAAAATCCATACTTTACCTCCATCAATCTCCAGAGAAAGCTGTGCAGAAAGATCCAGACTTTAAATCCCTCAATCTTCAGAATCCAGAGAGAGAGCAGACCCAGATCACTGTGAAGTGCAGAGACCAGAGTCCCGTCTAAAACCTGACCAGATCCATGGCGAGGCCCATTTCACTCAAGAATATAGTGTGAGTACCTAGAAAACTGTGCAGAACCAATCTCCTAGTTAAAATAATATAATTCAATCTAGTTTAATCTAAGTAGAACTGTCTCCTAACTGTCACCTGTCATTTGCAAAGCTGTCACTTGTCATTTTCTAGTTGCAAGCTGCACTTGTCTTTTTGAACTTTAAAATTTCAAATCTGAAAAACGACCTTTATTTAATCGCTCATATCTCCGCGACCGTTTGTGCTAGAGACTTGCAGTAACTTTCATCTGGAAGCTGAGATCCTAGGCTTTCATAGGACCCCAAGACGATATTGATAGCCCTTGTAGTTCTTCTGTAATAGCGCCCGGCGCATTCGCAAATTTAGCCGCGATTTGACATTTTGCCGCGATTTGCAAATTTCTCCACGTGTAAAAATCTGTTGCTGCTTGCCTTTCATTTGCCAAAAATTCGTTTAACCTACCAATTATTCCTAGATCCTTGCTAAAGTGAGCCTGGACTAATATTAACTTGATTTCACTCACCCTGAACCTCCTAGAGGGAATTAAAAGCATTTTAGCATATTTTTTCTTCATTTCCAGCACATTTAAAAGCATTTGGGCCTGTGTTTTCAACTTCTGTAGTCTAAGTTGCTGGGTGAACTGAATTACGTTTGAATTGCATTTCTGAGAACTGTGTGCTTCCTTCCATTTCCTTGCATTGCATAAAAGGGGGGGTGAATTGTCCAAGAAAGTGATTACATTGTTTTGCTGAAATCCTATCAAGTTATTTTCTGTACTGCATTTCATTCCACATTGCATCCATTGGAAACCATAAAAGTATTGTTGCTATCTTATCCATTTCATGTCAACTCCTTAGTGATTATCAAGAAGTGTGCTAGTGCCAGATTCTCCGTTGTTAATCTTTATCATACCAGATTAAGTGTGATATCCAATTATTAATTTATTATAAAGCGTGATATATATATATATATATATATTGTTTACTTCTCAAATAAACCTTTTAACTTGCAAAACAGAACTACTTCTTGGCTCAGTGGGGTCAGGGGGATTCTGAGAGAGGGGTGTTATATAGGGGTAGTCATCCAGAACGCATGAACTGGACATAAAGATATATCAATAAGGGTTTTCATTCAGTATTATAGACTAGGCGTTGACTTAGCTGTAGTGTTGAATTGAATCCTCTTACATATAGGTGCACGCTATGTGCACAGTTCATTTGAAAAGTATACATTTATTGCACCAGCTTAAAACTGCCTTTGATGTGAGTTTTTAGGAGATGTTCATTTTTATAAGGTACCAGCTGTAAAACACATATGCTCTGCTTACATGATTGCAGCACATGTTGTAGGTGCCTCTTTGGTAGAAGTATGTGTTGTGCTTCCAGGGCCACTGTATAATGTTTTACTAATACAGAGTAGTCTTTTAAAACAGTATCATGTTTTCCTAACAGATGAAAGGTTAATTCTTCTATTAATGGAGTTTACTACAACACACGGCCTACCATCCAGGATATAATGATCTATTATCCATCTAGAGCTGAACACTTCCAATACCCAACTAACCAGAAGCTCTACTATTCTCTTCACTTTACCCCACTAGGAATCAGCTATTTCAACCATATATTTTGCCTTCAAATGCATCACGTAATTGGGCCCAATTCCATTTCTCCTTTTTTAATACAGCACTATACTCCGCATCAGAATTCTAATAGCAAACTTATTAGCCATTTGCCATCCCAATTGATGCTTGGTAAGCATTGTCCTCCATGCCATGAGACCACCAATGTTGCATTGAACATTGGGCACACGGGGGCCATTTATACTGTTAAGAATCATACTAATAATGCTTTTATTTTTCTCCTCTTCCCTCTGCTCTCTCTCTCTCACTTTGATTATATTGTGATTCCCAAAATGGGTCTTTGAATTTAACAATCAATGTATGTTCAACTATAATTTGTTATTGATGATATCATAATGTTTGAAATATTAGTGTTATGCCCAATTACTTTTGGATACATGTATTATAATGAAATACTCACCTTTCATTGGGCACCTCACTATTGGTACTTGGGACTTTTTCATTGAGTAATCATTATGTGGTGTTGTATATGATTTACACACATGTTCTTTTCACATTATGCTTAGTGCAGTCTTGATAAATACCCATGAGGGTTGACGCATGTGTCGGCTGCACATTGAATAAAATAATGTTTCTTTAACATAATTAGCAATGCCTGATTCCTTGTCCTGAAGATTGACCTATAGTATAACCAGTGCTACTGTGATAAGGGTTCTCCCCCGCTTTATTTGTTTAAACTCAACTTGGGACCATAGAGCACCATCTCTCTTGAGCCCCCACACACACAGCAGGGTTCACATAATTATGTATCAATCAGTGCAGTGTTCCATATATTCTAGTGCCCTGGACTTGGCTCTCACATGTTATGTGTAGTAGATGTGTGTGTAGTAGTGTGTTATAGGAAAATGTATCATGGGAGGGTCTATTGTAGGAGCATGTGTTATAGCAGCACATGTCATAGAAGCATGTGTTTTAGGAGTGCATTTCATTAGGTTGTGTGTTGAAAGAGTGTTGTAAGAGTGCGTCATAAGAGTTTGTATCATGAGAGTGTGTGTTGTAGAAGCATGTGTGGAAGGAACATGTTTGGTAGGAACGTGTGTAGTAGGAGCATGTGTGCTCAGAGTGTGTGTTGTATGTGTGTGTGTTCTAGGTGCATTTGTCATAAGTGCATGCGTAGTGGGTGTGCATCTCAAAGGACCCAATGGGGAATTTTTGGCACAATTAGGGCATTTTTTCGGCGCATTTACCCCCAGTTTAGAGCTGGAGGTAAATTATGCCACCCGAGATTGGGCAGACCCTTAACTGCGGTGGTAATAGCGTCACCTTCACATTTAAGGTCTACCGCCCAACTTGTGATGAGACCTTGTATGTCATTAGAGTGTGTATTGTAATATTGTGCGGTTAAGAGTGTGATGTAAGGGTGTGTGTGCTGGGAGCATATGTCATAGGAGCATGTGTCATAGGTGCATGTGTCGTAGGTACATGTGTCATAGGTACACGTGTCATAGGTGCACACTATGTGTACAGTTCATATGACATAATACATTTATTGCATCACCTTAAAACTGATATCAAAGTCAACTCGTAAACTATGTGGACAGTTCATATTGAAAGTGTACATTTATTCCATCAACATGAAACTTACATCAATTTCAGCGGGCACTTACCTTTGATGTGCGGTTTTACAGATTTTCATCTTCTAAGGTACCAGCTGTAAAACTCATACGCTCTGCGTATATGATTGCAGAACACCCTATAGGTGCCTCTGTGGTAGGAAAATATTTTGTAAGAGTATGTGCCATAGGACCATGTGATTTAGGAGCACATATCATAGGAGAACATGTCATAGAAGCATGTGTTGTAGGAGCATATGTGTGTTTAGTAGGAACACATGCACTAGCTGCACATGTCATAGGAGCACATGTAGTAGGAAAACATGTTGTAGGAGTGTGTGTTGTAATACTGTGTGGTAAGCATGCATCATGAGAATTTCAGTCATAAAAGTGTTTGCCATAAACGTGTGTGTGGTTGGAGCATGTGTTGTAAGAATGCTTGCCCTATATCCACATGTTATGTGTAGTAGACGTGTGTGTAGTAGTGTGTTATAGGAACATGTATTATAAAAGTGAGTGTTGCAGGTGCATATGTTATAGCAGTACGTCACGTATCATAGGAGCATGTGTTATAGGGGTGTGTTTATTTAGGTTGTGTGTTGTAAGAGTGTGTCATAAGATTGCATCAATAGAGTGGACATTGTGAGAATTTGTGTGGTATGAATGTGTGTGGTATGAGCATGATGTGTGATCAGAGCGTGTGTCACAGGTGCATGTGTCATAAGTGCATGTGAGAGCATGTGTTATATGTGCACATTCTTTGTGCGATAGGCACATGTGAAGTAGGTGTGTGTGTCAAAGGAACATGTATGATAGGAATGTGTGTTGTAGGAGAGCTTGTTATAGTAGCACATGCTCTAAGAGCATGTATCATAGTAGCTTGAGTTATAGGAGTTTGTGACATTAGAGTGCGTGTTTTAAGGTTATGCGGTAAGTTTGTGTCATAAAGGTGCGTGTGGTAGAAGCGTTGTTAAGACAGATTTCTGAACTCTGTCCTGGAGGCGCAGAGGTTCAGAAGGCCAACCTAATTACTTGGAACAGGGTAACCTCTGGACAAGCCAGATCAATCAGGGTAGCGATTGCGGTGGTCAAGACTAGGTCTCAAGGGGGGTGAGGGTGACTGAAAGCCCTCAATGAGCACACAAAGCAAGGACACTTACAAATTACTCCAAACAGGTGTTATATTAAAAATATATACACATTTATTCCAAGGCCTTTGCAACAATGACCGTAGCGAGAAATCACAATAAAACTCTAGTAAACCAACACATACCAAACCAATACAATATGTATACAAATACAAACGAGTCTAAAGCGTTAGATGCACGAAATGTGTAGTCCACCTAGATGGGGAGGAAAACAGGCAGTGCGAAATAATGATTAGAACCAGTCCGCCTTCAGAGGCACCTAACTAAAAGGAAGTCCAAGCCCTACGAAGAGTGGACCTTGTGCTCAAAAGTACCTGCACACGCTGGTGCCAACGGGCAAAAAGGGGAGTCTCTTCGAGGGAATCAGGCAGTTCAGTTTGGTGCACAAATGAAGAAGAACAGAGTTCCGCGACTCAAGCGCAGCCTCCACTGTGGGCAGAAGCAGAGCGCGAGTACGGAAAGGCGTGCTGTTTGACACAGCGGGGAAAAGCTATGGGCTCCTGCAGGAGGGCGACCAGTTCCAACTATGCTACTCACAGGCAGCAGCAGAGTTGAGTTAAAGATGTCCCAAACAAAGTGAACGCGCACAGTTTGTTACCACACCAGGGCAACGGAGAGGCCGTGTGTATCTCAGCCAAATGTACACTACTCACTTCAGACCTGGGAATGCCAAGTGTACGAATCGTGTGAGAGTGACAAGGACTCAAAATACAACACAACCTGGCGGCGGTTACAGAGCAAGACTCCTGGGTAGGCTGGTCAGTCTGCTGGATGGCCCAGAGACACTTCCGAAGGATAACGTGCAGGAGATGGTGAAGATGCCGAGAATAGCTGTTCCCGCTATTCCAAGGGTCAAAGTACCAGTACAGGCCTTCTGGTTCGATCAGAGGTAGAAAGGGTTTCACAAAGCGACAGCAGTGCAGAGGAGCAGTCCTTCAGCGGGTCACCAGCGATTCCTCGGTTCAGCCTCGTGGTTGCAGGATACTTGTCTCCTGTATTCCTTCGTTCGTGAGAACTCAGGAGATCGACATGGTAGTGGCGTTTCCAGCCCCCTCTTATCCACGGTTCCCTTCGCGCCAAAACGGAGGGGACCCAATGGGAGATCCGCTCGTAAAACACTCACACCATACGTGGACCTATCACGGACCAAGGTGGTCCCAGGCATTGATACCACACTAGACTCTCTGGTACCCAGGATGTGTATTGGGACCAGACATCCCAGCCCACATCCTGGAGGCACACACAAGGCCTGTAGAAGCCCGCGAAAGCATCTGTGTTTCGCGGGAAAGTACATGCCCAAATAAGGAAGGCCCCGGGTCGGCTCGACCTGGGGAAGGTGAAGGGGGCAAGACGGTCAGCGGACAGGACAAAGGAGCCTCGTGGTCTGGCCATTTTGGGAGCCAGGCCACCATTTTGGGCTAAGCGCGAGAAACGCGCTTAAAACGCCAAAAGGAGCTCAAAAACACAAGAAACGATCGCTGTCACCATTCCCGTCCGTGATTCACTTGCACCGATCAGTTAAAATCCAAACAGAGTATCTAGGGCCTGTAGAAGACTAGAGACCCAAGAGAGCAGTAACTTAGCTTACAGTGCCCTCTTGTGTCATGTTGCACAAAAGCTGCAACATGATAAAGAAACTACGGAAAACAGCGTTTCCCGGTACTGACTGTCTTAAGGGCATGTCAGTTTCCCTGTAAGAATGGAGCGAAAGCCCAGAGGAATACGGCAGAAGGCTGCACTTCTCTGGCAAAGTCTAGATCATGGTGAAAACAACAGCAAAACGTTTAGGGGTTGCCACATGGAAGGAAAATGACCCACAATTAAGACATCTTTCCTAACACTCGCCCCTCCCAGACTATGGACGGGGGAACTAATCCACCCCTGGATGAGTCTCTTGTTCAGGTCGGTTAAACATTCTGGACAACCCATCAGCATTGCTAGGATGGACACCTGGCCTATGCTCAATAGTGAAGTCGAAACCTTGTAGACTTATGGACCACCTAAGCAACTTTGGATTCTCTCCCTTCATGTTCATTAGCCACTTTAAGGGCTTATGGTCAGTTTGCACAGTGAAGTAAGTCCCAAAGAAGTAGGGCCTCAGCTTCCGTAGGGCCCACACAACAGAGAAACATTCTTTCTCCACTGTGGACCATCTGAGCTCTCTGTCCTTAAGCTGGCGACTAATAACACCGATAGGGTGTTCCTTACCCTTCTCATCTACTTGCGATAGTACAGCTCCTATCCCAGTGTCAGAGGCATCCGTCTGTACAATAAAAGGTCTTTGATAATCAGGGGCCCCGAGGACAGGGGCCTGGCACAAGGAGTCTTTTAAGCCGTTGAAGGCCTTCTCACACTCGTCGGTTCAAGTTACCTTCTTGGGTTTCTTCGGAGTGGTGAGGGCAGTCAGAGGGGCAGCTATGGTGCCATAGTCTGCCACGAAGTTGCAGTAATACCCCGTGAGTCCTAAGAAGGCTCTCACTTGGGTCTGTGTAGTGGGGGTAGGCCAGTCTTGTACTGCTTGTACTTTACTGGGAAGAGCCTGTATCCTCCCTCCACCTACTTCATGTCCAAGGTAAACCACTGATCCTTGTCCAATCTGGCATTTACTAGCCTTTATGGTCAGGTGTGCTTTCTGAAGAGCCTGGAGCACAATCCTGAGGTGTTTCACGTGGTCTTCCCAGGTGGCACTGAAAACTGCTATATCGTCCAGATATGCAAGACAGAATTCATCCAACCCATTCAACACATGATTCACAAGCCTCTGGAAAGTGGCAGGTGCATTTTTCAACCCGAACGGCATTACCCTGAATTGGTAAAGGCCGTCTGGAGTAGAAAACGCTGTCTTCTCCTTGGCATGTTCTGCTAAAGCTATTTGCCAATAGCCAGCAGTGAGGTCAAACGTGCTGAGGTACTTGGAGGCACCCAAAGTATCCACCAGCTCATCTGTTCGAAGCAAGGGGTGTGCATCTGTCTTGGTGACAGCATTCAGAGCCCTGCAATCCACTCAGAACCTCAATTCAGAAGTGCCTGCCTTCGGAACCAAAACCACAGGGCTGGACCAAGGACTACTAGAGGGTTCAATCACCCCAAGGTCTAACATCTTGTTGACCTCGGTCTTAATATAAGACCGTACTTTGTCTGACATCCTGTATCCCCTACTTTTGGTAGGTACACTGTCTCCTGTGTCTATGTTATGTTTGCACCAAGGTGTCAAACCAGGCGACTGTGAAAACAGGGGGGAAAACTGCCTAAGCAAACTTTTCACCTTAGCCTGCTGATCAGAAGTCAGGTGAGGGGCCACTCGGACACCCTCAAAGGAGTTATCTGAAGGACTGCTTTGGAACAGGTCGGGGAGCGGTTCAGACTCCTCTTCCTCAACATCTGAAGCCAGTAGCAGTGCTGCGATTTTGACTCTTGTGACGAAAGCCTTCAGCCTATTTATGTGAAACACTTTTGGAGCCTGTCCAGGCCTTCCAAGGTCCACTAAATAGTTAACCTCACCCAGGGGCTCCACCACTGCGTAAGGGCCTGACCATTTGTCCTGTAAACCTCGAGGCCTTATGGGATTCATGATCAGGACTTGCTGAACAGGTGTAAAGTTGATGAGGGAAGCTTTCTTGTCGTACCAATGTTTCACCGGTGCTTGTCCTGCCTTCAATTTATCACTAGCCAAGCCCATCAGAAGTACCATCCGTTTTCTGAGCACCAGCACATAATCTACTACGTTGGTAGTAACAGGGGGAGTGGGCATCTCCCATCCCTCTTTGACTATGGCTAAGGGTCCCCGTACAGGATGATCGAACAGAAGTTCGAAGGGGCTGAAGCCAACACCCTCCCGTGGTACCTCTCGGTAGGCAAACAGTAAGCATGGTAAAAGAAGATCCCATTTTCTTCTCTGAGGTTCTTCCAGAGCCCCAATCATGCTCTTTAACGTTCTGTTGAAACGTTCCACCAGACCATTGGTCTGGGGGTGGTATGCAGAAGAGAACTTGTAGGTGACCCCACATTCTTTCCACATAGCCTGCATATACTTCGACATAAAGTTGCTGCCACGATCCGACACAACTTCTTTAGGGAAGCCAACCCTAGTAAATATGTCAAGTAAAGCTTTTGCAACTGACTTGGCAGTTACAGTGTTCAATGGGATGGCCTCAGGATATCTGGTTGCATGGTCGACCAGCACCAGGATAAACCTATTGCCGAGGATGTTTGCGGGTCAAGGGGACCAACAATGTCGATCCCTACCCTTTCGAATGGTATTCCCACAACTGGGAGTGGTACCAATGGAGCTTGGATTGTCGAGCCAACCTTACCAGATAACTGGCAGGAGGCACAACTCCTGCAGTGACTTTCTACTTGCACCCCCATCTTGGGCCAGTAGAAGTGCATGGATAACCTTTGCTTGGTCCTCTTAATACCAAGGTGACCAGCAAGGGGCACTTCATGCGCCAACTGCAGGAGGAAGGGTCTTACAGCAAGGGGAACCACCAACCTCCTATGGTCTGCTTCTGTAGACTCTGTGGGCTCACTATACAGGAGTCCACCTTCCCAATAAATCTGATGCGTCCCAGGAGGTTCACCCTCAAGCTGGGAGCAGGCCTGTCTCCTTAGGCCTTCCAGAGATGGGCACTCATGTTGGCCTTTACTGAATTCTTCCCTATCAGGACCTCCTTCTACTAACAAGTCTTTTAGTTCAGGATGGTCGTTGGGGTCAAATACTTCAGGCATCGCCACCTCCTCGTCAGGCCCGGGCGATTAACCAACTTCCTCCACCGCAGTGGTAGGCGAGCTCGGGGGAATATTCTCTTTCCCTCGTCTTGACTTGTTTACTCCTTTCGCCTTGGGTTTCCCCTTCGGCTGGGGCGGCGTATTGGTCTTGGCCAATGCTGCCCGTGCTTGAGACCGTGTGTAGGGTCTGTCGGCAGTGTCTCCTACGAGCCCTAAAGCTCTGAGATCATTGCCTAACAAGACCTTTCCTGGGACGTTTCTCTGAATGCTCACTGGAATCCTGACTGCTGCACCATTTAAAGTAAGATTTACAGGTATTACTGGGAACATGCGGAGTGGGCCGTCTGCCAACTTAGTGGGCATCAGAGTAGCTCTGGCAACTTCCTCTGAGTCTACCAAGGTAGAATCCACTACAGTTCGACTGCACCCACTATCCCTAAGAGCTGGAGTATCTACTCCATTGATCATCACACTGTCTTTAAAGTAGTGCTTGGTATTATCTTGAATCCTAGCATAAGCCTCTGCGACTTTAGGCTCCCAGGAACCCAGGGAAACTAAAACTACCTCAGATTCTATCCCACTGGGGAAGGAGTCTGAGGAGAAGGATGTTCCTGTAATCTCTTCTTCCTCGTAAGAGGAGAAGGCCAGATTAGCGGAGTGGACCCCCAAAGGTTTAACCTTACACCGGAGATCCCCCTTCACGTGGTCAGTTGCTCCACAAGCAAAACAAGATCATTGGGCCTGTTTACATAGGGAGGCTTATTGTAAGCAGAGTTCAGTTTCGGAGGCTGACCTCCACTACCCTGTGAGTTCTCTTGTGTCTTACCCTTATTTTTCTTTTTGTGGCCCTTTTGAGAAGAAGATTTATCAGATTCACCACCCTCCTTATCTTTGGACTTTTTCCCTTCCTCCTGCTTACCAGGATGAGTTTTGTCCTCATGGGACACTCGATGTGACACCCATAAGTCTGCTGCAATGGCCAGCTTCTTAGGATCTATCTCCTTCGAATCGGCCAAATGCTGCTTACGCTCCGGGGAAGAAGATGCAAAAATGTGTTCCAGCATGACAAGATTTATCATGCCTTCAAAGGTAGAAACCTTATAACCTTTGACCCAGCCAGTCAAGTTTTTTAAGGATTCGGTTACATAAGATACTCAAGTATCACCTTCTTTTTTCTTGTACTCTCGGAATCGTTTTAAATATTGGGTAGGTGTCTTTCCAAACTTTAAAATGAGAGTTTGCTTTAACATTGCGAAATCAGCTCGCTCAGCCTTCGACATTTCCATAATGGCACTACAGCCAGAATGGGGCAGTCTGCTGAGTAACCAGGCAATCATATCAGCATTGTCAACTTGTTGAACTTCACATGCATACTCAAATGTATTCAGCCAGTCCATAATGTCATTCCTTTCCTCATACACACTGAGCAAATCTTTTGGAAACCGTGGATGAGAGGAGGCCCCAGACCCATGTCCAGGACCCTTGGATCCATTTGCAACCTGAAGCTTGGCCAGTTCCAACTGGTGATCCCTGTCTTTCTGTTTTTCTGCCTGTTCCATTTGTAGTTTGGCCATGCTGAACTCAAGCTCCTTCTGCCTAAACCGCAGATCTTGCTTCTTGAATTCAAGCATAGCCTCCCCGTCAACACTGGCAGAGGAAACATTAGACATTTTATCCTCCCTGTCCTCGTGGTCGCGGTGGATCAGTGCAGTGGCAGAACCGTCGGTTCTACCAGTGAGAGCAGCCCCACACCCTTCCGCACTGTCCTCAGAAGTTATAGCGTCAAGCTGCGCTTCTTGCCACGCCACGATTCTTTGGATCATATCCAATTTGGTGCCTTGAGAGGAAACACCTCTCTCTGCACACATCTTTTTCAATGTTTCGGATTTGGAAGCATTTAAAGTTAACAAGGTATTTGTTTCCATACTGTTAGATAGGACTATGGCCTTTTTAAAATTATACTACGACAATTCACTACGTGTCCTGGTAGGAATAACTTGAAATGCCTTAGTTCGTGCGCAACACTGGATACCTTCAGTCGTATCCCACCGCTGTACTCCAATTTGTTAAGACGGATTTCTGAACTCTGTCCTGGAGGCGCAGAGGTTCAGAAGGCCAACCTAATTACTTGGAACAGGGTAACCTCTGGACAAGCCAGACCAATCAGGGTAGCGATCGCGGTGGTCAAGACTAGGTCTCAAGGGGGGTGAGGGTGACTGAAAGCCTGCAATGAGCACACAGAGCAAGGACACTTACAAATTACTCCAAACAGGTGTTATATTAAAAATATATACACATTTATTCCAAGGCCTTTGCAACAATGACCGTAGCGAGAAATCACAATAAAACTCTAGTAAACCAACACATACCAAACCAATACAATATATATACAAATAAAAATGAGTCTAAAGCGTTAGATGCACGAAATGTGTAGTCCACCTAGATGGGGAGGAAAACAGGCAGTACGAAATAATGATTAGACCCAGTCCGCCTTCAGAGGCACCTAACTAAAAGGAAGTCCAAGCCCTACGAAGAGTGGAGCCTTGTGCTCAAAAGTACCTGCACACGCTGGTGCCAACGGGCAAAAAGGGGAGTCTCTTCGAGGGAATCAGGCAGTTCAGTTTGGTGCACAAATGAAGAAGAACAGAGTTCCGCGACTCAAGCGCAGCCTCCACTGTGGGCAGAAGCAGAGCGCGAGTACGGAAAGGCGTGCTGTTTGACACAGCGGGGAAAAGCTATGGGCTCCTGCAGGAGGGCGACCAGTTCCTAGCTATGCTACTCACCGGTCCCCGATGCAAGCAGACCCAGGCTTCTCCGCGTCAGTTTCAGTGCTGGCAGGTTCAGGGGAGCAGGGGACGTCTCGTCGTCGTGTAGATTCTGCAGCAGCAGAGTTGAGTTAAAGATGTCCCAAACGAAGTGAACCCGCACAGTTTGTAACCACAGCAGGGCAACGGAGCGGCCGTGGGTATCTCAGCCAAATGTACACTACTCAGACCTGGGAATGCCAAGTGTACGAATCGTGTGAGAGTGACAAGGACTCGAAATACAACACAACCTGGCGGCGGTTACAGAGCAAGACTCCTGGGTAGGCTGGTCAGTCTGCTGGATGGCCCAGAGACACTTCCGAAAGCTTACGTGCAGGAGATGGTGAAGATGCCGAGAATAGCTGTCCCAGCTATTCCAAGGGTCGAAGTACCAGTACAGGCCCTCTGGTTCAATCAGAGGTAGAAAGGGTTTCACAAAGCGACAGCAGTGCAGAGGAGCAGTCCTTCAGCGGGTCACCAGCGATTCCTTGGTTCAGCCTCGTGGTTGCAGGAAACTTGGCTCCTGTATTCCTTCGTTCGTGAGAACTCAGGAGATCGACATGGTAGTGGCGTTTCCAGCCCCCTCTTATCCACGGTTCCCTTTGCGCCAAAACGGAGGGGACCCAATGGGAGATCCGCTCGTAAAATACTCACACCATACGTGGACCTATCACGGACCACGGTGGTCCCAGGCATTCATACCACACTAGACTCTCTGGCACCCAGGATGTGTATTGGGACCAGACATCCCAGCCCACATCCTGGAGGCACACACAAGGCCTGTAGAAGCCCGCGAAAGCATCTGTGTTTCGCGGGAAAGTACATGCCCAAATAAGAAAGGCCCCGGGTCGGCTCGACCTGGGGAAGGTGAAGGGGGCAAGAAGGTCAGCGGACAGGACAAAGGAGCCTCGTGGTCTGGCCATTTTGGGAGCCAGGCCACCATTGTGGGCTAAGCGCAAGAAACGCGCTTAAAACGCCAAAAGGAGCTCAAAAACACAAGAAACGATCGCTGCCACCATTCCCGTCCGTTGTTCACTTGCACCGATCAGTTACAATCCAAACAGAGTATCTAGGGCCTGTAGAAGACTAGAGACCCAAGAGAGCAGTAACTTAGCTTACAGTGCCCTCTTGTGTCATGTTGCACGAAAGCTGCAACATGATAAAGAAACTATGGAAAACAGCGTTTCCCGTTACTGACTGTTTTAAGGGCATGTCAGTTTCCCCATAAGAATGGAGCGAAAGCCCAGAGGAGTACAGCAGAAGGCTGCACTTCTCTGGCAAAGTCTAGATCATGGTGAAAACAACAGCAAAAAGTTTAGGGGTTGCCACATGGAAGGAAAATTACCCACAATTAAGAAATCTTTCCTAACAAGCGTGTATCATAGAAGCATGTGTATTATGAGCATGTGTCATTGGAGCATGTGTTTTAGGTGCACTATATGTGTTTAGTTCAGATGAAAAGAATACATTTATTGCATCACCTTAAAAATGACATCAAAATGAACTCATAATCTATGTGGACAATTCGTACTGAAAGTGTACATTTATTCCAGCACCTTAAAACTCTAACTAAAGTCAGCTGCAACTTGTCTTTAATGTGAGGTTTTAGGACATGTTAAGTGTGTAATATACATATTGGAAAACTCATACACTATGTGGACAGTATATATTGAAAGCGTACATGTATTCAATGATCTTAAAACTTACATCAATTTCAACTGTGACTTGCCTTTGATGTGAGTTTTTAAGAAATGTTAATTTTATAAGTTATCAGCTGTAAAACTCATACGCTCTGAATATATGATTGAAACACACATTGTAGGTGCCTCTGTGGCAGGAATATGTTTTGTAAGAGGATGTGTCATAGGAACATGTGGTTTGGGAGCACTTGCCATAGGAGAGCATGCCATTGAAGCATGTCTCATAGGAGCATGTGTGTGTGTGTGTGGTAGGACCATGTTCAGTACCTGTCCATGTCATAGGAGCAAGTCTAATAGGAACACTTGCCACAGGTGTGTGTGTCATAAGAGTGTTTGGCTAGCATGCATCCTGAGAGTTTCAGTCATAAGAGTGTGAGTTGGAAAAAGCATGTGTGGTTGGAGCATATGTAGTAAAAGCACTGGTCGTACATCCAAATTCTGTGTGTAGTAGATGTGTGTGTAGTAGTGCATTGAAGGAACTTTTATTATTGGAGTGTGTGTTGAAGGAGCATGTGTTATAGCAGCACGTGTCATGGAAGCATGTGTTATAGGAGTGTGTTTCATTAGGTTGTGTGTTGTAAGAGTGTGTCATAAGAGTGCGATGATAGAGTGTGTATTGCGAGAATGTGTGTGGTAGGAGCATGTGTGGTAGGAGCATGTGTCATAGAAACGTGTTTTAAGTGCATGTGTCATATGTGCATGGGATGTGTACATTTTATAGGTTCATGCGAGAATACGTGTCATACATCCACATGCTATGTGCAGTAGGTGCATGTGTAGTAGCTGTCTGTGTAATAGAAACATGTATGATAGGTGTGTATGCTGTAAGAGTGCTTGTTATAGCAGCATGTGTCATAGGAACACATGTTAAAGTAGTGTGTGTCACAGTGTGTGTTGTAAGATATTTCTATCAGTGTGTGGCATAATGGTGTGCATGGTAGGAATATGTATTGTAGAAGCATGTATAATAGGAGCATGCGTTGTAGATGCTTGTGTCAGTGGTGCATGCTCTTTTCTTCTTGAGTAGGCAGAATTTGGCATGCTTAGCATTGTGTATGTTCGTGCACCATATTTCATCTTTGTTTATTGGTGAGGGTTGTGATTCAGGGTTCTCAAGTTCTCTCAGTATTCTGAACAGTTCTTGCGAATCGGAGTTCGCTTTGGCTATTGTGGCATTGTAGATTGCTGCTTTAGCTGTTGAGATGGCTTGCTTATATTCTTTTGCAATCTTGTTGAAAGCGAGTTTGGCATGTACTGAGTTTTTCTTTCTCCAGAGTGCTTCCGCTTCTCTATTCTGAGAGCGAAGTTCTTGGAGCTCATGGGTGAACCAGTGGTTGTGGTGGTTTGTAGGTTTTGTTTTTCTGGGAAGGAGTGGGGCTACTGAGTTTATGGCTTTGGTTAAGGTGCTTGTGTAGATTTCAGTTAGATCTTTAGGGCCATTTGATGCAAGATTTTCCAGAGCTAGG
The DNA here is from genome assembly GCF_040938575.1 of Ambystoma mexicanum. NCBI lineage: Eukaryota > Metazoa > Chordata > Amphibia > Caudata > Ambystomatidae > Ambystoma > Ambystoma mexicanum. The sequence goes on along the minus strand of NC_090928.1, from coordinate 505,430,445 downwards.
GGTGTCAGGTAGGGGGAGATCCTTTCTTTGGAGGTTTTCTTTTGCCTTAGTGAACAGGTGGGTATCAGTGGTCGTGGGGTGGGTAGAGCTTGTTTGAGTGAGGAGAAGGTAAAGGTAATGACATCATGGTCTGACCAAGGGCAGGGATTGTTTGATGTGATGGTAAATTGCCTGTTTTGGTTGGCTATCCAATCCAGGGTTCTACCTTTGATATGTGTAGGGGTGTGTGAAGCAATATTTGAAGCCTAGGTCTGAGAGGGCATTGGCAACACCTGTTGCTGCGTGGTCTGATGGGTCATGGAAACCTAGGTTGAGGTCTCCTAGTAGTATTTCTCTAGAGGTGGGTTTGATGTTTTCCCCTATGGTGTGGATGAGGTTTTCTTTGAAGGTAGCAGAAGAGGCTGGTTGGCGGTATAGGATGTGTATGGTAATGGTATCCGTAGGTGCCATGACAAGTTTAACTGATAGCTGTTCACACTGGCCTTCTGTAGAGGAGCTGTATTGTCTTATCCAGAGGTAATCCCTGTGTATAAGAGATACCACTCCCCCTTGAGAGGCTGTTCTTTTGCATCTGAGGATGGTGAAGCCTTTGGGAAGTGCTAAGGACACTGCAGGGCCGGAAGCTTGGTGAAGCCAAGTTTCCGTAGTAGCCAGCAGGTCTAGGTTCAGGGTTATGATTAGGCCATTAATGTCCAGAGCATGAGCAGCAAGGGACCTGGCCTTGATGAGGGCGCCGTATAGTGTGGGGTCTTGCTGCGGTTCTGGGGTGGGTGTGGGTGTGGGGGGTGTGCGCATAGTCTCTTGGGGCTGGACATTATGTTGTTTCTCACTTGGTTATTGGCAGAGATGTTGGGGGGTCTCTTTAATGTTCGAGTTAAGCCGAGCACTGGTAAGGAGAGGGGGGTGCCTGGAGTTGTGGCTGCCGGCTCTCTTGTGGTAGGTTGTGTATTGTGCCTTTGTGATTGAGTGGCTGTTGCAAGACCTTGCACTGAGGTTCCTATTTCACATTGCTGTGAGAGCTGGGAGGTGAGAGGGAATATCTCTGATGGTTCTAGTGCTAAGCCTGTCATTCCTTGATTGGACATGTGGTTGGGTAAAATTTGGAGGATCGCTGTGGGGGGGTGGGTGATATTGTGGCGCGAAGGGGGTTTCAATGAGAAGGAATAGGGTTGGGCAGGTGCTTGAAGGATGGCATGGGCCTGTTGTTGAGAATACGATGTTTGTGCCGATCATATGAGCGATGGCAGTACATAGGGGTCTTTCGGGCTTATCTGCTGAGGTTTGGTCTGTGCATCTATGACCTAGACATTTCAGTGAGACTGGCTTTGCTGGCTCCATGTGGGAGTGCAGCTAGGTGCGATCTGTGCGTGCAAGGTAGAGTCTATTTGGTGAGGCAGTCTAAGTACTGTCTGTGCGTTCAAGGTAGAATCTATTTGGTATGGCAGTCTAAGTACACATTTAGATTTGAGTTGGGGGTGTGGGCTAGGGATGGTCCTAGATATAGGTTTGATTATGCCAGTGGCGCAGGTTGTAAACACTTCTAAAATTGATTTGATAGAGCAGGCTAAAAACATATCTAAGTTCAATTTCAGACACACTGCTAAAATCAATTTGAAGCCCCCATCTTCATTTGATTTGAATGTGCAGGCTAGACGCACAGCTAAAAATAAAATCAAATTTGAGGTACACAGCTAAAATCAAATTTGAAGCACACAGCTAAAATCAACGAAGAAACGTGCTGTGGTGTGGGGGATTATTTTAGTTTGTTCAAGTTTGTCAAAACTAATGGTGACCACCTGGATATTGTTTTTGTTTGGATATATTCGAAAAGCCAACAACTGTTCCTATTCCTCCATTGACTAAACCTTGTTCTGCATCAAGATCATGTTTTAGTATCACTCTGCAGTTTGGACGCAGTTGTTTTTCCAATTCAGCTGTTTTTGAGATAGATTTTCGTAGTTGACTTAGTCGCGCTGTTTGTGGTTGACACACAAGGAGTGTCATGCCATGCACTTTCAGTTTTGTCTGTGCAGCTGATGTGAACTATGGGTTGCATCGCTTTTATTAATCTACTTTTCAAGGATGATTTTGCATCTTCAATAAGCACAGAAGCAAAAATGCTTTTCAAAACATGAGCATATGTTAGATCTGCAAACTAATGCATGTTTTGTGCACATTCTTCGTAGTAAAAATGACACCACAGATTGACATTGCCTATGCTGCCAAATGTATTACAGCATTTTTTGTAGCCTAATATTTTAAATATGGTTTGCCCTTTCACTGGTGTTCACTTTGGGAGGTCTCCAAAAACAATATGTTTTCCTCCAAACAGTTCTTCGTATCCAGTTTTTAGGACTTCCTGCATTCTTAGATGAATTAAGGCAAGCATTAGGTTGAAAACCATGCTCACTACATCTACTAGGAGAATTCTCTTTTGTCATAGCATTCTGCATACTTCAGTTGCTGCTTCTGCTGACAGCTTGTATTATTCACATTTATGGGGTGTGCTACTGAGAGGAGGAGTAGTCAGTGTAAAGTTACACCTCATATGTTGGAAGCAGCTAGACCTGTGGGGGCTGTTACAACAGCAGAAAGACTTTTATTTGTTTTGTCTTCTAAAAATATTCTGATTGTTTTAATTCAGAAGGTTTTGACAGAACCAGCTTCACCACTTACATACAAGAGCAGAGGTTTGTAATTTTGACAACTGCAAATATTATTTTCATGTTTTAGTCCATGTTCAATTTATTCAGTGGCTTTTAGGTAAATGGTGAGTTGTTAATCATTAAACTGTGATTTGAGCACTGACAAATCTTTAGATCGTTTGGATTGATACATGGTGGTTTCTATTTATTGCTATTTCTTCTTCATTTAAGAGATGGTTGACTCCCTTGCACAGTATCTTCATTTAGTAGTGTTTCTATGTGTTCTTGATGGTGTTCATTGTCTAACATTTCTTTCTACCATTAAAATTGTCATTTTTTATAAGGCTTTCATTTGCCTGCAATGCAACTTCAAATGCGTCATGGTCACGTAACAATTCTTTCTCTTTTCTCCAAGGTTTGAATAGTTGCAGTAAAGCCATGTAATAAAGTTCTCTATGCTCTGCTGGTGTAAATGATAGTTTTACATGGTTAAGTAGACTGGGTATTGGAAGTCTTACTGTACTTCCTTCACAATGTAATACTGGGTATTTGCCAGTTGTCTCATTTGGTATACAATTATATTTGTGTACATAGTTTTGGGCTATATCGTACAGCAGATGTTTTCCAAAGCAGTGCTTCTGTTTGGATAGTATGTGTCAATGAGTACTTTTTGAAGATTTCTGGCTTTTTGAATGTTCTGTGGCTAAAGATTTGATTTCTTGGTAGGATTTAAGTACACTATTTTGCAATGAAGCTGGACCAAGGTTGTGCCAGATAATGTTTTCAGATTTCCCATAGAAGGCTGCACCTGTTAAATGATCTGTTGCTTCATAGTACCCACACTCTCTATGTGACAGCATTTTGATACCAAAGCTGTACAATTTCTGCAAAGGAATTTTGTCACATGATATGTTATCCCATGGGTCTTTTAGCTCAGGTTTCTCAGCTTTTGTTAGATAAGCTGTGACAGATCTTGCAATGGCAGTTTAATTGTCTGCAATGTATTGAATGTCTATGTTAGCATTCCACACGAGTGCAATGATAGGACTGAAATAATTGATGTACTTGGATGCTTCATCTCTTTTTATGTTGTATGTTTTTTTGGGAAATTTGCCTTTGACACGGTCCCTAATGGAAGACATGAAACTATTTACTTGACGTTTGGTATAAACTGGTCTAATATTTCCCTTTGTTTTTCTATCGATGTCAGCAGTATGTGCCACACTTATGGTGTTGGAAATGTAAGAATTGCGCCCATAGGTCATTATGTATGTCTTCTGAAGGGATGTCACAGGTAATGTCTATTCCTTCTTTATTTTGTTTTGCAGTTCATAGAAAGTCATGCAAGTCATCCCATGCATACTCTGAACAGCATAGAGTAACAGACCATGTGGGGGTTCTGGGTTCCTTAACATGCAATGTACATCATCATCACATCAGAGCCAATATTTGTTTGTACCATGCATATTTGCCAAAGATTTTTAATACTGCACTCCAACACTTCATCTTTGTATTTTTTTGTGACATGTTTAGAAAATGGGTGCCTATTTTTAGTGTATGTGCAACTCCATAACACAGAGTTGCTAGTTTGCTTTCAAACAAGAGATGGAAAATGTATTCAACATTTTGCTGGTATCTTGGATCTTCAGAATACATTCGTAGAGATATGATATTCTGATGCACTAATTTGTATAGGTCTTCCTCCTTTTCCTGAAGGGAAGAGTAGTGGAAACAACTTGCCTCTAAACTTTTTCCCATATACTCATTGGAGACCCTTTAACTTGATGCATTTCATATGTTTCTAATGCATCTTCCAGGGTGTCTCTGGAATGTAGTGGGTGAATTGTATATTGGTCAAGAATGTTCCCCGTAGTGATAGGGCCAACATGTTCAAATAGACCAGTTTGTGGAGTATCTTCATATATTTGTGTTGTTTTTTAATGTTTTCTTCAATGCTAATATATTTGTAGTATGTATTGTTTTGCTTATGATACTCTATGGCTTCTTTAACTTTGTTTAAGGCAACTAGCTGTTGCCAAATAATTTTTTGGGCTGATTCATGGAATTTGTGCATGAAAAAACGGGATTCGTGCACCATTCTGCCAGCAAATCCCCATTTGTTAAACAGAGATTTGCAGGCATAATGGCGCACAAATTCCCATTTTTCGGTGCACAAATTCCATGAATCAGCCCCTTTGTCTTTTGCTGGCACACCATTAATTAGTGCGATCAAAGATTGTTGTACTGGTCATCCTATTGCTAGTGTTTCCAGATTTTCGTAAAGATCTAATGGTAAGTATTCTAACGAAATGTCTGAGTAATTCTGATGGAGGCAATTTGGTCGTTTTGGGTTGGAGATGTATTATAGCTTGGAATGTGTGTACTGTTTGAATTATGATACTCTCATATAGAATATGGTTTTGAAGAGCATTTGGAAGTGGAAATATTTGTAAGTTATTCTTGATAGCATGAGATGGCATTTGGTTATCATGAAGCTTACTATTGCAGTATATGCAAACGATTAAGGGATCAGTTATGTTGTATGCATGTTTTGCTGTTAAATATATAAGGCCAATTGGAATCACTGTCATTCCTCATTGTCTTCTATCTTGTATGACATATCTACTATTTTTGTACTTTTCTCATAAGAAGACAAATACTAATTTCAGCAGATGGGTTTTCAAACAATGCTATTTCTTTTTTGTATGCCTTTTTGAGAAGGTTAGTGTTAGAAAGTTGTTGGTAAAGGTTTTTGATTCTACTTTTGTCTTTTATTTCAACATAGTGATTGTGGAATTGTCATAAACATTTGAGCAACTGTTGGTGCACATTGTATATTGAACTGTATGTCCATTTGTATGCTGTATGACCTGTGTGGACATGAGGAACATTTGGTTGAAAGTTTGTTGAGGAAGAGTTTTCTATTAAGGTTTCTTTTAGATAATGGGATCTGCTACTAGTTCATAGCCTCTTCCATTAGTGTTTAAGGCATTTGGGGTTGTTTGGTGTTGGTTATATGCTTTTTCATTGAAATACCGTTCTGTGCCACTGGTGTGGAACTATTCACTTTCACAGAAGTTAGAAAAGTTATCTATGTTCTCATTGCACATGTTTAGATTTTGTTATCATTTTTTAATACATTTTGTTAGTGCTTTCATTCTGTTTAAAATTAATATAAATAATGTTGTTTTTAGTTTGAATGCACTGTCAATCAGAGTATTAGTTTTCCTTGGTAATTTTTAAGTGAGGAGCATGATTTTTTAGATCTTTTTATGAGATTGCTAAGAACTCTATGCCTGAACATTTTCTGAAAAATGTATACATTTGAATGTGTAATTGTGACTGCAGTGACATTGCTTGATATAGTTTGTTCGAAGTTCATTTTTAGTTGTAGATTTTTAAAATACGTATTTGGTTACTTTTCTGTTTTGATGCAGGAGCAATGCTTTTGTTTATTGACTGTTGTTATACTTTGCAAGAGCACAGTTACTTGTTCTCTCGTGTTTACGTTTTCAAAACATTGCTTTAGTGAAGGGTGACTTTTATCTGCTCAATCTTTCTTTGTTTCCAAAGGCGCTGAGTTTTAGTAGGCATTGGGGGTCATTACGAGGTTGGAGGTAGCCATGGCTCTATTAGCGCCATGGCTACCCCTTACCACATTCTGGGTCCGTGTTCCCGGAATAGGGACTTGCCGGGTCATTCCGACCTTGGAGGACCCGATAAGTCCCCATTCCGGGAACCATTCCCCATTCCCATTTGAGCCCCCATAGGGCTCAATGGGAATGGGGATGGAGCTAATAACAGGGCCGCTATTAGCGGGCCTGTCATTAGCTTTGAAGTCCCTTAACGGGTCCCTTCCATAACACCTGGTAAAACCAGGCATTAGGGAAGGGACCCGCTAAGGGACCTCGGAATAGGGTAGTAAGGGATTACCGGCACCAGTGCCCTTACCGGTGACGGTAATCCCTTACCACCTTCCTCGTAATGACCCCCCATTGTTTTGTATCTTTCAGTAATAGTATGAGAAAGTGGGGAATTACAGCAATGCATGCATTGCTGTTAGTGAAGTCCCATGAGGGAGAGTGTTGTAGGCATAAAAAAATAGGTTAATTTGGCTACTGGGATGAGGAAGAGTTGTGTTGGAGAAATAATATAGATTATAATTGAGCAGTAGGATGTGGAAGAGGAATGTATAGATTATGAGAGCTATGGAGTACAAAATCTGAAGAGGATGAGGTCATAGACCTCTGGTGTAGTGGTATGAGGAAGAGGGATGTGGGGATATTGCAAAATAATAGGATTTGAGTAATGGTATGAGGAAGGGGGGAAAACAGCAATGAATTCATTGTTGTTAGTTAAGTCCCATGAGGGAGATTGGTGTAAGCATAAAGATATAGATTAATGTTGGGTAGCAGGATGAGGAAGAAGGTTATTCTAGAAGTAACATGAGGCAGAGAGATGTATAGGTGATAGGAGGTGTGGTAGAAAATATTTGCAGAGTGAGAGGTTGTAGAACTGTGGAGTGTTGTGTATATGATATGGATTGTAATTGGAAAGTGGGTTGTGGAAGAAGTATGTATAGTTGATGTGGGTTGTGTGGTAACAAGTTTGTAGTGTTATTTGTTGGAGCGTGGTGGTGTAATAGGATAAGGAGGAATGGTGTGCTGCATTGGAAAAGAGTGTGATTGATGCAATGGAATGAGGAAGTGAGACGTGTCATAGAGTACAGTATGACTTGAATAGTTTACGATAATATGCAGTATAGGTATGGTAGTATAATTGTTACAACATTCATGCTAAATTAATATATTTACTTTGAATAAGTGGACATTTTTCTTTCTTCGGGAGCTTTCTTTGATCATCTGTTTTCTATAAATGTAAAAGGAAGAATGTTGGCAGGTGTGAACATTCTGCACTGCTATATGTAGTCGGACATGGCATTTACCATGGAAGCAGCAATTTCAAAAGCAATATTAAAGTATTGTGATGGCTGCTGCAATGAACCATGTTTTGCAGCATAGAATACCACTTGCAGCTGAAGTGAAGTTAAAGGAAAGGGTGTATAATTCATTTTAACTTGAAGGTGTGCTATAGTCTTGACCGAAGTAAGGTCATTTTTAAAAGAAATGTATACGTAGCTGTACGCTAGGTTAAAATTGAGGTGATTTTAATTATGGAATTGTTGGCTGGTATAAGCAGTACTACATATAGCTGTCATTGTACAAGCAGAAGTAGTTTTAATATCACTAATGTAGTATTGGGATAGGTGCTGCAGCGAAGCATGTTTTCTAGTACAGAATACCAGTTATAGTGAAGTTAAATGAAAGGTTGTGTAATACATTGTAATATGAAGGTCTTCTATAGTTTTGACCGAAGTAAGGTTAAAAAAAAAGATGCCATTATTTGTTGTACTGTATCTTGATAATTGAGGGTCTTTTAACTATGGAATTGTGCTGTGCTATACGTAATACCACATGTAAGTCACTATGGGCCTAATAAGGGGTTGGGCAGAGTGGCAGAAATGTGTCAGTATTCTGCATTACCACTTCTTCCGCCCATTTGCAGTGCTATTACAGTGGCACTAATACCACTGGTGTTAACAGCGCTGCTACTGCCTCATTTAGTCCTATGGACTCTTCAAAAAATGGCCAGTAACAGCCTTACCACAACTCTGGGCACTGTGTAATAACGCCAGAACTAGTCGCAGCAATGCTATTTGCATTGGCGGTATCCCGGCGGATTTACTGAAGGGATACCACCAAGGTTATGGTGAAGCCCTATGTTAGCAGAAATCCTTTTACAAGCACTAATGAGCTATTGGATATGTGCTGCAGTGAAATATATTTTGCAGCACAGAAAAGCAGTTGTTCCTGAAGTTATATTATAAAAAAGGTGGTATATAATATTACTTTTGAAAATCAAAACATAACTGTCTTATGTGTTCTTAGATATAGATTCTGGAATGTAGATCCTGTTGATTCTGTAAATAGAAATCTGTAAATGTTTGTACTGTAGGTTGTGATAGAGCAGGATCTGACTCACAGCACAAATGCACTCTTATAGTTGAAAGATACATCTGAACTGTTGAACTAAGGTGAGAGGGTTATATGTAGGGATTGTGGATGTGATTGGTGGAAGAGTGTGTGACTGTTTGAATGTAGCAAATCAGTAAGTGTTAATGTTGGCTTAGGTATACCAGAGGGACTGTGGGTCACATTAAGAGCTCCGAGGGAACTACTAACCCTCCCCATTGCACAGACAGAGGACTCAGCCAAGGGAAAGTTAGAACTGTTGTTTATTACACAAACAGACATGGATCATACAGGACATTGAAAATCTCCTGGACTCACAGCTCTTAAGCCTGTGCCAGGCCATTTTTCTTGATTTCTACGTCACAACATGGGACTCTTCCCCAAAAACCTACAAGAACACAGGATTGGGTCGTTCAGGTGGTAGTGCACCTATAGATGTTAATTCTATTGGTCCTCACATGTCCGGTGGCTTGCCTACTCCATCACCAAAAAACTACCTATTACATTGTTGCAGGGTTGCAGGATTACCATTGGCCTTTGCCCTTTGCCATCCACCCCTGGATATCTGTTCCATAATTGGCTGGAGCGGATCTCCCCAGGACTGGGACCCAGCTTTGTTCTCAGTGCTCCTTCTAAAGCTGGTGAAAAAGACTGTATGTTTCCAATGTAACCGTCAATGCTACCACTTTTGCCTGTGAGAGTGCCCTCAGTTTTGCCTCATTGTTAAAGAATCCATGTTTCACGTCATGTCTGTGTTGCTGAGCACTGTTTGTTTTCCCACCGCGGGTGAATGACCATTGTCTGGTTTGGCTGCACCACGTGGATGAGCACTGCAAAATCAAGCTCTCTCATTTGCAATTTATGAGGATTCATTCCACTCTTCTGCAGATGGCTTCTTGTCTCTTAGCTTCCGAATGTGCTGTTTGTCTCTTACCTTGGCCGCAAGCCCTGGCCTGCTGTTCTGTGAAGCCTAGTTCTGCTTTTCTTCGCCTCTCGTCCTGTGGCTTGTCGACTCATGTAACCTCATTTTAGTTATACTATGATTTCTATATATCTATACCATGCTTTGTTTCTTATAGGTTAGCAGTATTCAGTTCTTCCAGACTTCTTATATGATCCTGTAGTTCCATAGGGTTAGTTGCGATAAGCGTTTGCAAGCTTGTTCTGCATCTCTTCTTTTGTCTTGCATTCAACGTTAATGGACTTGGCTAATGAGAAAAATAATAAGTGTGTATGTGTATCAGTCCTCTATCTATAGAACCGTGTAAGCATGTTGTTTGAGTGCGCACATGTGTGTCCATGCAACCTTGTGCATGGCTGTGAGTGTGCTTCACAACTAACATGGTTATGTCATGGTGTCACATGATGTCAGCACAATGGTTTCCCGTTGTTAGTCAATCTGAACCATCAAGGCATGTGGATCCATGACCAGGGTAGTGGCACCTGTATCCATAAAGACATTGGGCCTCACTACAAGTATGGCGGTAAGGTAACAATGGCGCCGGTATCGCGTTAGACACTGTTGCTACTGTACCGCCATACTAGAGTTCTGCTCGCGGGTGCCCTTGCAGCCACCAGGTCACCAGAACATGATGGTAGCACCGGTACTGTTATTAACGGTACCAGTACTACCTCCCTCCCCATTCCCATTGAGCGCTATGGGGTTCAAATGGGAATGGAGATGTACCGGGCCCGGCACCCACAAAAGGGCAATTACCGGGTCCGGCTGGGCTAGAACAGCCCTGTAATTGCCCATTCGGCGGGTGCCGGACCCGGATGCGAGTTTGGAGGTAGACTTACTGGTAAAACCGGCAAGGCTACCTCCAACCTGGTAATGAGGCCCATTGCCTTGATAAGGTTTGAATGGCTGTCTAAGAGAATATCTGTTTGCATACGTAGATGTCACTGTCCCTCCTTGGGGCTGTCCAGACAGTGAGTTGCTTTGTGCGTTCTTGTCTCTTCGGCTGTCATGTTCACGGGGGTGAGGATGGACATTGCAGGGACCCTCTCTTCAATACAGAGAGAAAGGTATAAAAGAGAAAACGGGATGTCATGTTCCCTGATTTTGCAGACATATGCAACTTTTCATGGATGGATCATATGTGCCATCCGGGCTCTTTTACCATGCCCTGCAGGGAAAGAGAACTGCATAGATTGCAGAAACTGCAGATATCTGTGGATGTCAGAAGGATCAACAAATCAGGCCTTCCTTTTGTGAAGGAGGAGTTGACCTGCAGAAAAGGAGAGGGCAGCAAGTGCTTAATTTCTTGCTTGAATTGCTGAATGCATGGAGCTCAACAAGAAGACTCTGGATTATCCGAGATTGGCTGTGTATATATGTACTGCAGGTTGGTATCTCACACAATCTTGGCTTTGAAAAATTGGAAGTGGTATGGTATGGAGTTTGTGGTATGCAATAGTTAACCATGTTTGAAGATATGGCACATTTGAAACATCCAAAAATGATTGTAGTACGTTTTGGAGATAATAGTTTAGGGTATGTAACTGGTGTAGCTTTGCAGGTAGCCATAAAAGATACTTTCAAACGTTTGATGAAACATTTTCCACAAATGTTGCTTATTTATTTAAGAATTACACAAGCACAAGTGTAGAAGTTATCCAAGAGGTTTTGTCCACAAATAGAAAAAGCAAGGCTGATTTTGAATACAGCTGTATGTACATGCTGTCATTTTTTGAAAATTATAATGTACAATATGGTGGAATGAACATCTTGCAAGTGTTGGAAATTACCATTATCTTTGTAATATTCAGAATGCTGTGAACATATTTTTGTGATAGAAATTAAATTGGAAGAAGAGTATGTAATGAAAGAATGTATTGCACATGTACATATTTAGCATATCAAGATCACTGTCTCACAAGAAAAAAAGGCTCTATTAAGAGGCAACATTAAAGAGTATGAAAAAAAGCAGTCAAGTTACAGCTTCCATTCTACGTTTTTTGATCGTATAGTCTGGGGACATATTCGCCCACCTGTGGACATTAAGGATTAAAAACACAGACAGCAAGCTCATGTTCTTTGGTGGTGTAATGTGAATGGAAGGTGTAAAGGCCAAGAGTAAGGCTTTAATGCCTGATATCCACGTCACACTGCTTTTTTAATTGTTTGTATGGCAGAGAAGAGAGGTGGAACAGAACTTTATTTCTATCACCTTATTTTCTCTGTGCTATTCAAGTGCCACAGTATTTGCACCAGCATAGATTTACATTCTGATTGAAATGCTGGAGATTCTCATGGACTCTGTCTGTTTTATGCATCAACATAACGCAGGTGGAGTCCATAAAGAACTATTGTACATGTTTTTTTTATTCTATTTTTAGACTTTGAATGTGTGTTACCCATGGAACCTAACTTTCCTTTTTGTTTCTCCATTTTTTGGAAGAAGGAGTGAGGGAAAGAGGTAAGGAAGGTAGGGGCACCATCCACTATAAAAAAGAGACAGGTGAAGAAGGGCCATTTTGCAGATTCTCTCAAAGTTACATTGATTGTAATTTTGATTAGATTAACCTCAATTGAGTACTCATTTCTGTTTTGTTTTTCTTTATATTCCTCCCTCCCCGATCCGCTATGCCTCAATGATATTTGATTGGTTGATAACACTTTACACGTATGTAAATAAATCAAAGACATTACATTTCATAAGAGTCATTATTAAAACGTATCTACCTATTTCAACATAATATCCATTGACCTTGGTATCCGCATAACAATTTATTACACTTCTAATTTTTTAAAAGTCAGCTATTAAAAACAATATTTCAATTTTTACATAGCTATGATTTAAAAAGTCCTCAGTTACTTTAAAAAACGAAAATATATACCATAGTTAAATTAAGACTTCTTAAAATAAACAGGGATAGCAGTAAAAATATAAAGTGCGGCACCCTTGGATCTAAAGTGATAGCAATAAGCGTTTCCTTAGCCAGGCTCAGTGAATATACTTGGCCACAAAGTAAACTACCGCCAGATCATCAGATTTTCTAGAAAATTGGTTGGCATCACTTGAAGTGCAGATGTTGTGCAATACAATCAGTGGTTCAAGGCATTTAGTCCTTAGGTCTTTCAGCCATTCGCATATGAACAAAAAGTGTATAATGCTTTCCTTGGTTCCTTGGGCTCTGTTTGAAAGCCAGGTAATCCAAGCCCCTAGACAGAGACAAACAACCTCTTTTCATATTGTTAGCCCTCAATGTTGCACAGGCCTTTTTCATCACACATTTCGCAGATTTAGTAATCATACCTGGGTTCACCCAATAGCATGACAGATCTATGGCTACCAGAGTGGTTTTGACATGAACAAACCACGGAAGAGACCTCCACCCTTCCAAGTTCAACACCTGCGTGAGAGCATCATGGAATTTGCCCAATGCTGTGTTCCGCCAAATTTTGAACCAATAGAAGACAAGTCTCATGGAAAGATCCTCTTTCATGGGTCACAGATGGCATTCCATGCAGACCAGGGCTGTCGGAGCACCTTGGTGCTCTAACAAAACACTTTTGACAAACTTATTTAGGATTGTGTTTGGAGTCTTTCCCCTAAACAGACCCCATATTCCCACACCATAAAGTGTGGCTTATTTTGCTTGCACTTTGTAGACTTTAAACATTGGTCCAACTGCACCACCTTCCTGGGTGAAGAAGATTTTTTCAGTGAGCCACATTTTTTGCACAGACTCCCAACAACCATGTCAATGTGGAGAGCCTAACCACCATTTGAAGAGAAACGTATTCCAAGGTAGTCATACCAGGAGACTTTGGGGGTAATTCGGCGCACATGTGGCGCACTGCCCCAGGCGCACAGAGTGTGCCTGCGACAGTCTGCGCCAGCCGCGTGCGCCAAAACCCATTCAGTCGCACAGCGTATTCATGGATTAATACATCCATAAGCAGCCGTGGTGCAGAGTGGCGCAGCGACCCTGCAGCAGCGCCAGTTATGCCCCTAACCCCGCCCTGTGCGCCAAAAACACTGCACGAATTCAGTACATGGCGCAAAGGCCAGTGGACCAGCATACAGCCCCCCAACCACGAAAACGAGTGTAAAACTCCCCGCGCATGCCCCAAAATACACGTACCGCGCTCCCGCGAGGCCCATCGCGTGTAAAACTCCCCGCGCACCCCTCGGAATACACGTACCCCGCTCGCACCAGGTCTATCACGTGTAAAACTCCTTGCGCACCCCTCGGAATAAACGTACCCCGCTCGCGCCAGGCCTTTCGCGTGTAAAACTCCCCATGCACCCCTCGGAATACAGGTAAATTGCGTGGAAAAAGTCCCCCCTGTGGTGTGGGCTGCCTGTGGGGCATGGCCAGGGTGGATGGGCTGCCTGTGGGGCATGGGGAGGGTGGATGAGCAGCCTGCACGAATTTTGGGGGTGCGTGGGAAGTTTTACACGCGATAGGCTCTGTGCGAGCGGGGTACATGTATTTGGGGGGTACGCGGGAGTTTCACACATGATAGGCCTAGTGCGAGTGGGGTACGTGTATTCCAAGGGGTGCGCAGGGAGTTTAACATGTGATAGGCCTGGTGCGAGCGGGGTACCTCTATTCCAAGGGGTGCGCAGGAGTTTCACATACGATAGGCCCTGTGCGATGGGGTACGTGTATTTGGGGGGTACGCGGGGAGTTTCACACACGTTACGCCCTGTGCGAGCGGGGTACGTGTATTTGGGGGGTACGTGGGGAGTTTCACATGCGATAGGCCCTGTGCGATCGGGGTACATGTATTTTGGAGGTGCATGGGAAGTTTCACAGGCGATACTCCAGGCGAGAGCGGGGTACGTGTATTTGGGGGGTACGCACGGAGTTTCACACACGATAGGCCCTGTGCGAGTGGGGTACATATATTTGGGGGGTACACTGGGAGTTTCACACGTGATAGGCCCTGTGCGAGCGGGGTATGTGTATTTCGGGGGTGCGCGGGAAGTTTCACACGCGATACTGCAGGCGAGAGTGGGGTATGTGTATTTGGGGTGTACGCGGGGAGTTTCACATGCGATTTGGCATTGTGGGCCCTCCAGGGTGTGCGGTTTCCCCCCTCCCCATGCCCTGCAGGCAGACCACATGGCACCAGGCAGGTGTCCCTGGGGCAGTAATGTCATCTGCTGCCCTGACCAGCCGGGTGTTGGCAAGTGCATGGGCAGATGCAGCCGACCACCCCGGTTATGAGTCTACCATCCAGGACGGTCCCGGTCAATGACCCTGGCACAGCAGATGTTGCTGCGCAGGGTCCATTCAAGGGCACCCAGCAGCCACTGATGCAAGTCAGGGCTTCCGTCCTCATTCCACCTGCCACTCCCTCAGTTCAACCCACCAGCGCCACAGCCCATACTGATCAGGGCGGCATTTGCCAGCCAGGGTCCGGACCACTGTCCAAGAGGAGGAAGGTTGCACCTGCAGTAGTGGCTGAGACACCAGACGCAGCTCTGGGCTCTGGCACGTTGAGGAAGAAGCATTTCTGCGTGCAGGAACTGGACTTCCTTGTGGACTACATGCAGGACCACAACCGTGATATGCTAGTGGGACTGAATTGTCAAACTACGGCTGCCCATCGTATGTCCCACTGGAAGCAAGTTGCGGATCGTGTGAGTGCATTCGGACATGAAGTACTAAGGAGAAGCGTGCCTCTTCTTACAACATGACTCTGGTGACTGGCAGTGGGCCAACACCTGAGGAGGAAGACCTCACTTCGCACGAGTCAGTCACTGCAGAGTTCATACCGGCAGGAATGTTCGAAGGAGTGGGAGAGATGCTGGACTTTGATGCCCCATCCAGTGAGTGTTGTTGCGTGCTTGTCGAGGCCATGTGTGGTTTGCTTGTGTGATGTGTTGTGCTTGACTGCCACTACATGTCATGTGCACATGGTTCTCATGTACAAGTCATGCAATGTTTCACTGATGCATGCCTGCTGTGCATGATATGCTGGACATGTAGAGCAGACGGGGACTGTCCTCATAGCCACACTTGCACCCTACTCACATGCTACTCACCCAGCTGCCCCTCCGGTCCATGTTCCAGCTCACTGGCCCTTCTGCATGTAGCCTGGGGTGTCTTTCTTCTCAGCACTGGGACTATGTCTTTGCATGACTGACGTGCATGTGTCTTCTGCCTGCATGCGGGTACTCCACGTAGGCATGCTCCCTTGCCCCTCCACCCCCCTGCACTCCAATTTCACCATGGCATGGTGTGCATCATGTTGGCGTACTGCAATGGCCTGTTCAAGGCTCCTGTGTACATGCAAACTTCCACCAGCCAACCTGCCGGACACATACAGTGGGGTACATCCTCTGTCCTTGATGCAGGTTGTCTCACTTGGACTGTGCAGATGGCAGATGCTCCGCAGGGACATGAGTGCCCATTCATGCTCCATGTGCATTCCATGCATTCCCCTATGTGTCCTTGACAGGATGCTCATTGTAGTTTGTGTCCAGGATGACCTACATTTTATGGCATTTGATCATCCATTCCATGCCACTCTGGCTCAGTCCAGCATCACACACAGGTTTAGGGTGTCACAGTCTGTGTGGGGCACAAGCCTCCCCCTGTTTCAGGCCCACTAACTCTGTTCAACTGGTGTAGTGGTTTATGCACACATGGGTGTACTACTGAGGGTTCATCATGTGTCCTGCCTACTGTCCCATCATCATCTGCTGTGTTGTCAGTTGACTCAGATGATGCAATTGACGCTAGTCAACGCTGTCTGGCAATACACAGGTCTCTGGTCACCCTTTCGCTGCCATGCCATGCCTCCCTGCATTTTCACTTAGAGGGGATGGGGGGTTTGCTTGTAGCCATGCAACCCATTGCATGCACATTGCACGTGATGCCTGAACTTGCCCTTGCACTGTCTTCACGTTTATTGATAGACATCATAATGTACTTGTTCATGTAGATACTGGGTAACGTACACATGTTCTGCACTGAATCAACCCACTTCTGAGCCGTGTTACACCCTTCTACATGCCTACTCACTGATGCAATGTCAAAGTCACCTGGCATGTATGGCCAGTTTTTCATCCCTTCTCTGTCATGTATTGTATGCGACGGGCACAGGTGCATCCTGTGACACATGTACTCAGTATTGGAACTCCCTAGTGGTTGTTTAGATGAGTTGATTGGTCAATCTGTGCCCTGTACCACTGGCATAGGGCACTGATTAGATGTAGCCTGCCAATCGGGTTGTAATGATTGTGGAGCTTCTTTCACGTGTGTATGTGTGCACTTCCATACACATCAAAGCAAGCAGCGTTATAGCTGCTTGCTTTGGTGTATTGGATGGTGGTCATGTTCACAATACAGGTGAATGGGGAAATGGGTGTTTTTAAACGCTTTCACATGTACATATGCAAGCAGCTTCAACGTTGTGTGGTGCAACATTGCGAGTACTCACTTATGTGTTTGTGAAAGTGTCCATTCACACATGTGTCTTCCGCAGCTTTTTTGTTGACTGACTAATATGTAGTTGATAGACGTTTATGCTGGTGAGATTTATGCTTTAAGCACGTTATGTGGAACTGGCATGATCCCAAAGGTTCACTGTTGTGCAGTATGTGCATTCCCAGACCCACTTAGCTACTATGGTGGGTCCTGGGAGTGGAGATTTCCACAACGAATGATGTAATGGGGCACATTCATAGCCCAATGTGCTCAATCAGGCCCTGAGGGGTGTTGTGGAGTCCTCATGTCCTGCAGCTTGGACGGTACAGGGCGTTATGGTCCCTCATGCCTGGTTGCAGACCCTTGCTTTGCTTGGGACATTCACTATATTTACATGGCCCATGCCACCCGGTACGGGCCGAGCTGCAGATGGATGTAGCTATATTGATGATGATGCTTTAATGATGCATGTCTACATGCATGTTACCTGTGTCATTGTGTGTTTGGATTCACTTGCAGCAGTGGTCAAGTTGCAATTCAGAAATGCTTATGGTGTGTTGCATCTCTTAGTTGCCATCTGTCTTTTCTGCCTGTGACATGTGACTGACAGAGGTGGTGTCTGATGGAGTTCATATACTACATTTTGTACTTGTGTAGGCTTTGCTATTTAGACACATCCATTTATGCTTTTGGGATGTGTTTGCAAATCAAGGCCACTGGATGCATGCCAGGTTCTCATTTTTGTGTGACATGTCTGCTTCATGTGTTGGCTTTCTATGTGATATCTATGTGTGTGTGTGTGTTATGTGCTTCTGACATGTGTACTAATGTTTATCTTTTCTCCACTTTTCAGATGATGACGCAATGGAGCCAGAGGATGGTGTTGTCATGCCAGACGCTGGGTTGCTATCACACCAGCAATCCAGCTCAAGTGGGGGTGGTGGGGTGGTAGGCCACGAGAACCCACTTGTGTTACAGACCATCTTGTCTAGGGCTGGCAATGAGTCTAGCTCGGATGATCACTATGATGACAATGTCGAGTTGGATGTGCATCGGGTCCATTTGTCAGGGGTGAGTGATTCTGATGTGGATGCTCCTCTGTCCGTGACACCTGCAATGATGGGCAAGACGGTGGTGGGACCTCCGCCTGTGGTGGATTGTGATGCAGGGTCACACTCCACTCCAGTTGCTGTTGTGCCTGGGGCATCAGGTCAATGGAGGAATGTAGTCCTGCAGCCGTGGGCGGTGCCAAACCAACAAGGACGTCGGCCCCTTGGGCTCCGCAGGTGTCGAGTCCAGCAACACGGTGGCCGTGCACCACTGGGGTATACTGAGTGGGAGCAAGCCATGGTTGCCAATTCAGAACACCAGGGGGCAGCAATTGATAACATCGCTGAGAGCATGGAACGTGTGGTCCAATCCGTGCTACCCCCTGCTAGGCAGGTGGACCTCCAGCAGCGGGCGGCACAGTCCATGGCCCGCTCACTCAGGCTGGGCATGGCGGCCTCGGACAGGGCACACCAGGCTGAAGTGGTGTATTTGCGTCAAGCAATTGCTACTCACGCAGAGGCACACATGGAGGCCATGAGGGTTGACTATGAATCCCTCAAATCTACTCTGGCTGTGCTCTTGATGTCCCAGAGGATGGGTTCAGAGGAGAGGTTGAAGCAACTAGAGAATACCATCTCGGCTGAGCTACGTGCTTGCCGGGAGGTGTACCAGTTGTCCAGCCAGGTGTTAGGAAAGATTTCTTAATTGTGGGTAATTTTCCTTCCATGTGGCAACCCCTAAACTTTTTGCTGTTGTTTTCACCATGATCTAGACTTTTCCAGAGAAGTGCAGCCTTCTGCCGCACTCCTCTGGGCTTTCGCTCCATTCTTACGGGGAAACTGACATGCCCTTCAGACAGTCAGTACCGGGAAACGTTGTTTTCCATAGTTCTTTTATCATGTTGCAGCTTTTGCGCAACATGGCACAAGAGGGCACTGTAAGCTAAGTTACTGCTCTCTTGGGTTTTGTAGTCTTCTACAGGCCCTAGACACTCTCTTTGGATTGTTAACGAATGGTGCAAGTGAATCACGGACGGGACTGGTGGCAGCGATCGTTTCTTTGTGTTTTGAGCTCCTTTTGGCTGTTTAAGCGTGTTTCTCGCACTTAGCCCAAAATGGTGGCCTGGCTTCCAAAAATGGCCAGACCACGAGGCTCTTTGTCCTGCCCGCTGACCGTCTTGCCCCCTTCACCTTCCCCAGGTCGAGCCGACTCGGGGCCTTTCTTATTTGGGCATGTACTTTCCCGCGAAACACAGATGCTTTCGCGGCCTTCTACAGGCCTTGTGTGTGCCTCCACGATGTGGGCTGGGATGTCTGGTCCCAATACACATCTTGGGTGCCAGAGAGTCTAGTGTGTCGTTAATGCCTGGGACCACTGTGGTCTGTGATAGGTCCACGTAGGGTGTGAGTGTTTTGTGAGCAGATCTCCCATTGGGTCCCCTCTGTTTTGGCGCAAAGGGAACCGTGGATAAGAGGATGCTGGAAACACCACTTCCATGTCGATCTCCTGAGTTCTCACGAATGAAGGAATGCAGGAGCCAAGTATCCTGCAACTACGAGGCTGAACCGAGGAATCGCTGGTGACCCACTGAAGGACCGCTCCTCTGCACTGCTGTCGCTTTGTGAAACCCTTTCTACCTCTGATTGAATGAGAAGGCCTGTACTGGTACTTCGACCCCTTAGAATAGTGGGAACAACTATTCTCGTCATCTTCACCATCTTCTGCACGTAAGCCTTCGGAAGTGTCTCTGGGCCATCCAGTGGACTGACCAGCCTACCCAGGAGTCTTGCTCTGTAACCACCATCAGGTTGCTGCTGTATTACGAGTCCTTGCCACTCTCACACACTTCATACACTTGGCATTCCCAGGTCTGAAGTGAGAAGTGTACATTGGGCTGAAATACACGCGGCCGCTCCGTTGCCCTGCTGTGGTAACAAACTGTGCAGGTTCACTTCGTTTGGGACATCCTCAACTCTAACTTCTGCTGCTGCGGAATCTACACGACGCCGAGACGTCCCCTGCTCGTATCTGAACCTGCCAGCACTGAAACTGACGCGGATAAGCCTGGGTCTGTCTGCATCGGGGACCGGTGAGTAGCATCGCTAGGAACTGGTCACCCTCCTGCAGTAGCCCATAGCTTTTCCCCGCTGTGTCAAACAGCACGCCTTTCCATACTCGCGCTCTGCTTCTGCCCACAGTGGAGGCTGCACTTGAGTTGCGGAGCTCTGTTCATCTTCATTTGTTCACCGAACTGAACTGCCTGATTCCCTCGAGGGGACTCCCCTTTGCCCGTTGGCACCCGCGTGTGCAGGTACTTTTAAGCACAAGGCTCCACTCTTTGTAGGGCTCGGACTTCCTTCTAGTTAGGTACCTCTGAAAGCAGACTGGGTCTAACTAGTATTCGCACTGCCTGTTTTCCTCCCCATCTAGGTGGTCTGCACATTTCGTGCGTCTAACTCATTAGACTTGTTGGTAATTGTATATATATTGTATTTGATTGTGATGTGTTGGTTTACTTGAGTTTTATTGTGATTTCTCGCTATGGTCAATGTTACAAAGGCCTTGTAATAAATGTGTCTATATTTTTAATATAACACATGCTTGGAGTAATTTGTAAGTGTCCTTGCTTTGCGTGCTCATTGCAGGCTTTCAGTCACCCTCACCCCTCTTGAGACCTAGGGCCTCATTACACGGTAGGCGGTAAACCCTTACCGCCTTACTTCGAGGACCCTTTGCGGGTTGGTACATTAACGCCTGCTTTTAGCAGGCGTTAAAAAACAAACCCGCAAAGGGACCGGGGTGCTAATTACGGTACCGCAATTTGCGGTACCGTAATTAGCGCCTTCCCCATTCCCATTATGCCCTATGGGGCAAAAATGGGAATGGGGAAGGGCAATGGACAAAGGAGGAATTACCGCCTTCCAAACCTTGGAATAGGGCGGTAATTCCCCTTTCCTCCAAGGCGGTACCAGTAAATTACCGGCATGAACCATGGCGCTAATAGCGCCATGGTTTACCGCCTACCGTGTAATGAGGCCCCTAGTCTTGACCGCCGCGATCGCTACCTTGATTGGTCTGGCTTGTCCAGAGGTTACCCTGTTCCAAAAAACTAGGCTGGCCTTCTGAACCTCTGCCCCTCCAGGATAGAGTTCAGAAATCCATCTTAACACCAAGCCATGCAGTAAGAACTCTGTGTTACACGTGTTACCTTGCAAGAGGAAGCACGTGTATCACGCGAGGTTCTACATGCTGACCTGCGAGTCATTGCCGCACAGAACCAGGCTCACCCGTCCCGCAGTCTTGCTGCCGAGAAGAGGCAAGGCGTGCCTAGCCGTGGTCAGGGTACTGTGCCACATCAACCTTTTTTAGGCAGAGGTTGATGAGGACGCCGAGTTATCTCCCACACAGGTCGGGCTGTGCAGGAGTTGAGCCCATAGACGTTTTTTTTGTTTGTCTCAACATCATCGCATGTGGGTGTTGAGGTGCACCCTGTACCTCTCCCCTCCTAGGTGCCCCCCCATGTCGTATGTGGCCATTTTTGATTTTTATTGTTAGCTTAGTTAGTTAATATGGTTTTTGATAGTTCAATTAGGTAACGTAGGTTTTTTATAGTTAGTTTAATTAGTTAATATAGTTTAATATTGCTTGTCTATTGTGCATTCATGTGACGGTGTGGTGCTTTGTGGCTTTTGAAAGCATCCACTGTCTGGTCCAGCTGGGCTGTTCAAGCTTGTCTCGTCTATGTGTTTGCAGCTTGGGGTCCTGACTCACATAGGCCACTCCTCCTTCCCGTATCCATGGGCTCGCAAAGATGGTTCGGTGTAACAACCATTTACACAAGGTCTTTGTACTTTCGTCATATCTGTGGCCTGTCTGCTGCTGTACTACTTTTGTTAACACCTCTAGTGAGGATTGTGTAGGTTTTATCCACCGCATGTCTGTAATCAATTTGGGTGAGTACATGATTGATATCTCCATTAATTGATGTGGATTGTGATGTATGTTCTTTTCTTGCCTGTGTATGTGCCTGATGCACTTCATGCTGTAGGCAGTAGCCTGCACCTTTTGCCTGTCAAAGTCACACTGATGGTGGTAGGAGTTCGGATGTAGGTCTCTAACATGGCCCAGTGATAACCATCATGAAGACACACACAGGGAACTTTCCAGCCTTATCAATATCTTTTATGCCCTTTCTGCAGGAAAATAAGCCTCCAGCCTTCCTTTGCCAGCAGACACAGGGCCAAGTACTACTGAAACCTGGCCACGTTCGGTGGTGCAGACGTGCGCATGTGTGCGCAAACAGAAGCACAGAGCTTGTGCTCAGATGTCCGACAGAAGCAGACGTGTTTCCAGGACCTCCAAGCATGGTGAGCAGCACAAGGGGCCACAGCGCAGCCAACCTTCCACCAGGCCACTTGCACATGCATGCTAAGTAGCACCAGTGCTGGAGAGCTTGGCCAGCCATTGTTGCACAAGCGCACAGTACAGCTAAGAAGCGTTGAGGGACAAATGCCATGTAGCTTTACAAATTGTCAGGGGCACATGCAGGGGCGTTGCGCATATCCTCGAGTCCCCCCTGCTCCATAGAAGCTGAGTTATTAGCGTAGTAGCGTTCCTAGCCAGAAACTAATACAGCACACAATGACACCCAGCGAGGCACAGACTTGTGTGCAGTGCATATCATTTGCATGTGCAAATTGCCACGTGCACAACCTATTGAAATCCGCGGATGCCAGAACATGACTTGTACTGAAGTCGCACCTCGCTATACACGTCTAACAGCTCACCCGAGCACCATTCTATCATGTGTGATTCTTGACGCATTGTTCTTCCATTTACCGCGCGCCCACGTGCGCCTGCCTTACTGCATTGACAGTGTATGAACCATCATGGGGGCAAGCTAACATCTACGTACATAGCAGCCGACAAGAGTGTTTGTTTGTGGAGAAGTCACTTACTTTGGGGCATGAATGGTGTTGCGTGTGTGTGTTGTAAACACACACAGATTTGTAACTCACGCTCTTTTTGCAGCATTGAACTGCTCCTGTTACCGGACCTGAGTGTGCGCAGGCAGGAGGCCAGCACTCACCCCAGAGATAAGTCTCTCTTTGGCTTGCATTTGACTCATTTGGTACAATGTGCATGATGAACATGGTTTCTCTGATTGAGTATGTGTTATTGTCAATAGTTGTATGTTGTATTTTGCCTACTTTCCCTTTCCAATCCCACTCCCCTCTCCTGCCCCTCTTTCCGGTTATCCTGAATACCAATGCCTGTCCAAACAACAGATCCCTGACTCTCTTTCCCCGCTGGGGTCTCGGATGCCTCTGTAAATTTGACCTTGCAGGTGCCCAGACCACGGAGGGGGTGGTTGGTTCGTGCCACTCCTGCGCCTGGAGACCAGAGCTGTGACAATACCCATCAGTTGTTGCATCCTCATTGTTTATTATGTACTGAAAATGGTACCCATACTGTTCAACCATTGTTGAACTGTGCTACCTTGGTTGTTCTATCATTCTGCTTGGACATGTGCTTGGACATTTTCTGCTACTTCAAGTCATCTACTGGCGACTCTTCCAGGGTTGTTTGGTGCCTAGAGGCTTTTCCCCTGGTTTGGGGGTTTGGGCTGTTGGAGTTCTCTGCAATTTGGTATTTTTACCAGTCAAGGTAGCCTCTGAGGGGGCTGGACCCCATTTACACATAAGGTGGAACATGAGGACCAAGGGGTAAGGGGATCCTGTATCCAGGTACACTAGAAGGAAGAAGGCTACATACCCAAGTGTCACGGCTCGGGGAGCCTGGAAGCTTTGGAATAGGTGGAAGCGGCGTACGGATATCCCGATCACGCTTCCTCTACCCAGTGCAGCGGTCTAGTCTTTTCAGCAACGTATCCCGACACAGGTTATAGCCCGCCCCTTCCTGTGTTCGGGTGCGTTGCAACGCTCCTGTTTTTCGGCTGCTGCTTGTCTTTCGTGCTCGTGTCCCCTGCTACCGTTTTGTTTTCCGTACTCTAACCCCCCCTTCCTTGTTAGTAGTCTTGTACCCTCTCCGGTCACCCCGCTCCGGCTCTAGGTACTCTCCTTCCCAGGTTTCTCTTTCCGGAGCTCGCTCCGATTCTTGATTCCTCCCTCTCCCCCTTTCCTCGCTCCCGTTCTCCATTCCCTTCCCGTCCTACCGCCTAACTAACTTCCATCTATTACTTCGTTCCCGTTTCCTTACCTCCCCTTCCGCCCGCCTTTGTTTACTATTCTTGCCTTTCCGTCTTTTCTATCCTTCCGCCTTTCTTACTTACCTTCCTCCACTCGCCTTTTCTTGTTTATTGGCTCCTTCTGTGTACCGTACCCAGTAATACACTTCGGATTTGCCTTGCCTAGCCCTCTTACCTTGTTGCTGATACTTCGGACTTCCGATTTCTTACCTGCCTCTGCTATTCCTCCTTGGAGGCCTGCTGCCCAGTTCTGGAAGGGTGTGTGCCTCTTCTCCAGCAGATACTCAGCTCCTGCAAGTGTCAAGTGCTTCCTACTACAGACGATTCATCTACAGATCTCTGGGGTTTTTTCAGCCTCTGGCTTTTTCCCCCAACTCCGCGGCCGCGGAGGGTCACCACCGCTCGCCCTTGGGGTGTCGCGGTGGCGGCCTCCTTCGGCCGCTCTCATCTACAAAAAAAAGGGAAGGCCAAGCCTAAGGAGAACCAGACCCTGAATCTACGCCGGGGAATACGAGGTGAGGAGGAAAGGGAAGTAAGGGAGGCCGAGATCCTACAGGATCAAGAGGAGATTCTCGATACCCTTGACAGTTTGCAACGCCACAATACCGCCATGGCCTCCCCTCAACAGATCCAAGAACTGATAGCCGCAGTTCAAAACCTCAACCTAGAAGTGCAAAATCTTAAAGGGGCCAATGCTACACTACAGCAACGGATCGCAGAACGAGATCTTCCGTCCACCGACCTGCCTCCCTTACCTCTTGTGTCGGGAAAATTTGATGGAACCCCCAAGAAACTCCAGGAATTTTTGGATGCATGTCATCTGCATTTTTCATTCCGTACACATACTTTCACCTCTGGTCACGCCAAGGTGGGGTTTATGATTACCCATATGTCCAGTAACGCCTTGGCCTGGGCCACTCCTCTAGTGAACAGATCTGATCCCGTCCTCCTAGATTACGAGGCCTTCAAGACTTTGATGAAACAGACGTTTCTACGTACCGAGAGTACCTACTTGGCATCCGAAGATCTGCTAGACATCAGACAAGGAAACAATGATGTTATGTCATATATCACCTCCTTCAAGCAAATCGCTGCGGAAGCAGGATGGCAAGAACAAGCACAGTTTGCCATCTTCAGAAGGGGGCTGCGTGAGGAGTTGAAGGACGAACTAGCCAGGATAGAACGTCCTCTTACCTTTGCTGACCTGATCTCGGCTACTCTCCGGATAGATTTCCGACTGGCAGAACGTCGAGCAGAACGCCGCAAGACTAAGAGCAGTACATCAATACCCCCTGGCCCTTCTCTTTCCTTCCCCCCTACCTCCACTCGTCTCACAAGAGAAGAGCCTATGCAGATCGGAACCACACGTTCCCCTCTCACCGCAGAGGAACGTAGAAGAAGACGAGAAGGGAACCTGTGCATGTATTGCGGATCGCCGCTTCACCTGCTCAGGGATTGCCCCGACGTTCCACCCAGGCGTTCGGGAAACGAACACCCTCGGTAAAGCTGGGGACGCATTACCGAGGGAGCGAAGCTAGTCCCTTTGTCACCCTTTCTGTTACTTCTCCAGAGTGCACCGAAGACCACCGTCTTATGGTTATGGCTGTCACCTTGATCATCAACAAGACTACCATTCAGACACAAGCCCTGTTGGACTGCGGAGCCGCAGGCAACTTCATGGACACTCTCTGGGCCGAAAGGCAAGGCATTTCCCGTGTTGCCAAGGCCGAAGACCAAAAGGTAGAAGGCGTGGACGGAAGGCCTTTGAGCTCGGGTCTCATCACGCACACTACAGAAGTCCTTGCCTTACACATCATGCAACATTCTGAACGTTTGTCTTTCGACTTGATCAGGGCTGCTCACTTCCCATTAATCCTCGGAATTGGGTGGTTACGAAGACACAATCCTACCATTCTCTGGTCCGAGAACGTTTTGAGTTTCCAATCCACCTTTTGCAAGACCAACTGTCTACCTCAAACAGAATTCTCTACAGTACACACCTTTTGTGGTGAAGATCCCAAAACTATCCATTGTTTGCCTGCTTATCTCGCTGAGTATGCCGACGTAGTTACAGAGAAGATCCCCCTGGATCTTCCTCCGCATAGGCCAGAAGACTGTGCCATTGATCTTCATCCAGGGTCCTTGGTTCCGTTTGGTCGCCTGTACCCGCTACCCTCCAGGAAAAACACCATTTGAAGGAATACCTGGACAAGAACTTAGCCAACGAACTCATTAGACCTTCTAAATCCCCTGCCGGTGCATCATTGTTTTTCATCCCCAAGAAGGACACCAAAGAACTTCGTCCTTGTATTGACTACAGGGGTCTCAACAAGGTCACCATCAAAGATCGCTATCCCATGCCCCTCATCTCCGAGATCATTCAGGCCGTACATTCTGCCACTGTCTTTACTAAACTGGACCTGCGCAATGCGTATCACCTGCTCAGGGTACAAACCGGAGACGAGTGGAAGACGGCTTTTAGGACACCTTTTGGGTTGTACGAGTACCAGGTGATGCCGTTTGGGTTAGTCAACGCTCCATCTATCTTCCAGCGCTTTATGGATAGGCTCTTCTCGGATCTCCTAGGCAACTCGGTCATCGTCTATCTCGATGATATTTTGGTTTACTCTCGCACCCAAGAAGAACACTGTCTACACGTAGGGGAAGTTTTTCACAGACTCCAGGACCATCAACTCTCAGTTAAGTTGGAGAAATGTGTTTTCTCAGCATCAACTATACCCTATTTGGGATACATTCTTTCTTCGGCAGGGATAGCCGTTGATCCACGCAAGGTCAGTTCCATTTTGGAGTGGCCATCCCCTGCTTCTGTGAAGGACATTCAGAGATTCTTAGGACTCTCGAACTTTTATCGGAAGTTCGTTCCGAACTTCTCCCAATTGGTGCTCCCGATGACCTCTCTCCTCAAAAAGACCTCTTCGCCATTCCGGTGGACTACCGAAGCAGAAAGAAACTTTCAGCTGCTAAAACAATCCTTCTGTGTGGCTCCTATTTTACGTCAACCCAATCAAAACCTTCCCTTTGTGGTGGAAACTGATGCCTCTTCAGCCGCTGTGGGAGCCGTCCTACTTCAGGAATTCCAAGGGAAGGAACACCCGGTATCATACTATTCCAAGACTTTGAATCCCAGTCAACGTAACTACTCTGTGATTGAGAAAGAACTGCTGGCAATGAAATTGGCCTGTATAGAGTGGCGTCATCTACTCCAAGGGGGAATGCACCCGTTCACACTCCGAACGGACCATAAGAATCTCCAGGTGTTACGCCAGTTTGAATGCTACAACACTAGACAAGCAAGATGGGCGCATTTCTTCGCGCAGTTTGACTTTAACATCACATACATTCCGGGCAACCAGAATGTAGTAGCCGATGCCCTATCACGACGTAGTGACTATCTTATGGAACTGGAGACCAAGCCTGAGCTAATGTTTCCTGAGTCCCGTACCATAGGAACGTTATCCGCGTTCCTACAACAAGTCAAGGAAGACTCTACCGGAAGGTTTGAGGCCGATACCGGTCTAAAGAAGAAGAAGAATTATGTTATCCAAGACGGCCTATACATTGTGGACAAGAGATTGTATCTACCAACCCCTTCTCTCCGGGAAAAAGCTCTTTCCTGGTGCCACGATGCCAAGGTGGCAGGTCATCGTGGCATCTACAACACTCAGGAACTCCTACTGCGCCATTTCTTCTGGCCTCGAATAAGGGAAGAAGCCAGGCTATACATCCAGTCATGTATTACCTGCCTACGCAATAAAGCCTCCACTCAAAGACCTTTAGGTCTGCTTGAACCGGATTCTATACCTACCGGTCCATGGACCACTGTCTCTACCGACTTCATCGTAGAGTTACCTGAATCCAGTGGTTGTACCTGTATCATGGTTGTCGTTGACTCATTCACCAAGATGGCCCATTTTTCCCCCCTACCAGGCATACCAACCGCTTCAAGTATGGCCGAGGTGTTCCTAAAAGACATTTTCAAACTGCACGGGATTCCTACTAAGATCATCTCTGATCGTGGCAGCCAATATACTTCCCGATTTTGGTCCTCTCTCTGCGAAAGACTAGGCATCGAGAGGGCTTTAACGTCCGGGTACCATCCCCAATCAAACGGCCAGACTGAACGTCTAAATGGTACACTTGAGCAATACCTAAGGTGTTTCGTCAATCAACGCCAAGATAACTGGGTTCAACTGTTGCCGACGGCCGAATTCTCGTACAACAACTCTTGTCATTCAGCCCTCGGTATGAGTCCTTTTTTCTGCACCTACGGTTACCATCCCCGTGCCTTACTTCCTTTGACCGGCATTGAATCCACAGTCCCTTCTGTAGAATCCATTGCGGAAAGCCTCCAAGAAGCTCATCGTAAGGCCAAACTAGGGCTCCAGGAAGCTCAAAACAGACACCGTTACCAGGCGAACAAACATCGGAGATCAGTTCCTGAATGGGACGTGGATTCCAAGGTTCTGCTATCAACCAAATATTTGCCAAGGTGGGTGCGCCCTTCCAAGTTGTCTCCCAGATACATAGGGCCTTATAAGATAACCCAGATAATTAATCCAGTGGCCTTCCGCTTACAATTACCCTCTCAATTACATCGTATACATCCCGTTTTCCACTCTTCTCAGCTTAAAGACTTTCATGAGGACAAATGGTCTCGTAGGAAGACTGCCTCTCCTGTGCCAAAAAGTCCAAAGACCGATATCTTTGAAGTCTCTCAGATATGCGATTCACGTTATCACAAGGGTCGTCTAGAGTATCTGGTCCACTGGAAAGGATACCCACGATCAGAAGACTCCTGGGAACCTAAAGGACATCTGGACTCGCCCCTCTTGTTACGCAAATATCATCGTAGTCACCCTGGCAAGCCAGGAGGGGTGGACCATAGGAGGGGGCATACTGTCACGGCTCGGGGAGCCTGGAAGCTTTGGAATAGGTGGAAGCGGCGTACGGATATCCCGATCACGCTTCCTCTACCCAGTGCAGCGGTCTAGTCTTTTCAGCAACGTATCCCGACACAGGTTATAGCCCGCCCCTTCCTGTGTTCGGGTGCGTTGCAACGCTCCTGTTTTTCGGCTGCTGCTTGTCTTTCGTGCTCGTGTCCCCTGCTACCGTTTTGTTTTCCGTACTCTAACCCCCCCTTCCTTGTTAGTAGTCTTGTACCCTCTCCGGTCACCCCGCTCCGGCTCTAGGCACTCTCCTTCCCAGGTTTCTCTTTCCGGAGCTCGCTCCGATTCTTGATTCCTCCCTCTCCCCCTTTCCTCGCTCCCGTTCTCCATTCCCTTCCCGTCCTACCGCCTAACTAACTTCCATCTATTACTTCGTTCCCGTTTCCTTACCTCCCCTTCCGCCCGCCTTTGTTTACTATTCTTGCCTTTCCGTCTTTTCTATCCTTCCGCCTTTCTTACTTACCTTCCTCCACTCGCCTTTTCTTGTTTATTGGCTCCTTCTGTGTACCGTACCCAGTAATACACTTCAGATTTGCCTTGCCTAGCCCTCTTACCTTGTTGCTGATACTTCGGACTTCCGATTTCTTACCTGCCTCTGCTATTCCTCCTTGGAGGCCTGCTGCCCAGTTCTGGAAGGGTGTGTGCCTCTTCTCCAGCAGATACTCAGCTCCTGCAAGTGTCAAGTGCTTCCTACTACAGACGATTCATCTACAGATCTCTGGGGTTTTTTCAGCCTCTGGCTTTTTCCCCCAACTCCGCGGCCGCGGAGGGTCACCACCGCTCGCCCTTGGGGTGTCGCGGTGGCGGCCTCCTTCGGCCGCTCTCATCTACAAAAAAAAGGGAAGGCCAAGCCTAAGGAGAACCAGACCCTGAATCTACGCCGGGGAATACGAGGTGAGGAGGAAAGGGAAGTAAGGGAGGCCGAGATCCTACAGGGTCAAGAGGAGATTCTCGATACCCTTGACACCCAGACACAGGTGTTCCGAAGGTCATGGTGATGTGTATATGAGGGAGGGCCTTTTGTTGTTGGACAGTAAGCTTGGGCTACAGTGTTTGGGCACTCTCTGACATTGTAATTGTGGGGTACTATGTACATGATGTGTTCTGCTGGTCAATTCCTATTCCTGTGTTGTCTTTACTTTTCAGGTGTCAGGGGATTGGTGTGGTTTGACATGGGGTGTACACATGGGCAATGTTCACATGTGATGTGTACAGGATACAGAGGGTCACTTGATTTCACATGCATATATTGAGTGCATGTCCCTACTGACACACACAGTTGCACAATGCTCCACCACACGTACAACCACCCTTCCATGCCCACAGGTGCACACATATTGCCTTCTCGGGCACGCTGTGTCCCTGCAGCGCATGATCAATTACCATTTGGGGATCCTGCGTCAATAGGTTATTTATTTTCTTTGTCCTTTTCATGTGATGCTCAAGGTGTATCCCAACACAATGGCTGCTCACTGTGCTGTGTGCTGAGCAGTGTGTTGCAGGAGACACACACAGCACACAGGTTTGGGAGTAGCAATTTTGCCTTGCCCAATGTGAATGTGAACAGGCATTCAGTGTTGTGTTCATGCTACCACTGGTGGAAGGCATTTGTGTATGACTTGGTATGTGTGGGAGGTTGTTGGTCAGTCATTTCATCTGATTCCATGTCAGGCGTCATTGTCTCGGGCCACTTGCATGCCATGTCATGGTGTGGCAAACAAGGGTGATGTGGCTGGGAGGGTTTGGGTGACATACCAGGGATTGTCATGGCCTATTTTGTGGAGGGGTGTGATACACACCTTGCATGTGTTCCTTTTGGTCACATGGGATTGGTTATGTTTAAGTAGCTAGGGATGTAAACAATGTAGCACTCCTATGGCAACATCCTCAGGGTGGTAAGGTTGTGACAGTTGACTGTCTCTTTGTCATCATCGATAGTCACCTGGTATGTGCAAGGACTGTGTGCACTCCGCAGGGGTGAGAGTTTAGGTGAACAATGTGGCAACAAGCTGGGTCCGGCCTGCCTCACCAGGTGCCCTTTCCCCTCCCATGGGAAGCGCCTGTGCCTGTGGTTGGGGATGTGGGGGCACCACCATGTCCACCGGTACACCCTGCCGTGTTGCAACATTGTGCAGAACACATGCTGCCACAATGATCCTGCACACTACTGGGGGTGCATATAGTAGCTGGCTGCCAGAGCAGTCAAGGGAGCAGAAGCGTGACTTTAGCACTCCGAATGTGCACTCCACTATGGCCGTGGTTGCAATATGGGCAGCGTTGTATCTTACCTGGGGTGGTGGGGTGGGGTTCCGGATTGGCGTCATCATGTGGTTGCTCAGAGGGTAGGCCCATTCCACTGAGGAGGTGATAATGGTTGTGATTAGTTGGGTTTGTGTATTTGCCTGTGTGTGACATGCATGTATGTGCACAGGCATTTGTACTCACCTAGGAGCCATGTGTCGCCATGCTTCCCAGCTTCCAGGGCCCGGCTCAGGGCGGACATTCTGTATATGAAACTGTCATGGGTAGACCCTGGATAGTTTGCATAGACAGAGGTGATGATTCCATGGGCATCGCATACAACCTGCACGTTGATGGAATGCCACTGCTTGCGGTTTTGATAGATGTGCTCAGTGGCCCTAGGTGGACGTATTGCCACATGGGTGCAATCTATGGCACCGAGCACTTTGGGGAAGTGTGCCACTCTGTAAAAGTCTTGGACCACGACCTGCCTCTCTGCGGGTGTTCTGGGCATGTATATGTGCCTGCGGACTGAGGGGCACGCAGTGATGATTGCCAACACCTGGTGTAGGCAGCGTGACTGCATGGCCTGTGAGACCCCGCCCCACCATGGCAGTTGTCCGCTGAAATGACCCAGTGGCCAAAAAATGCAGGACATTGAGCACCTTCTCCAAGGGGCTCAATGCTTGGGAGCACAGGGTGGGGGATGTATGGTCATCTTCCCACTCCCTGACCAGGTCTAGGTTGATACGAGGTGGATACCTATACCTGCCATAGACCTGGTCATCAGGCATCCCAAAAAGGCTGGTCCGGGGAAAAGAAAATGCGGGGCCTGGCTATTCTCCTCCTCCTGCGGTGTCCCACGATCAGTGCTGCGATAAATGGGGCATTCATCGTAGCTGTATATACGTGTTTGTTGTTTGCTCGCACTTTTATACTGTGCGCGGGGATGCTTCCACCTGCCTTCGTGTGGCAGACGTGTTGATGCATGTGCGCGTCTTTTGGGGTGCGCAGGTTTCCCGTATTCGGTTCCATGAATACCTGTTGTTTGCGTGCGTGTGGTCGTTCCGTGTATTTCCATGCAGTACTTCCCCAGTTATGTCTTCTTTTTCATGCGTTTTTCCCCATTCTGCGTGTTACGCCCCGTGTCCCGCCCCCTTTTTGGTGTGTGCGCCGATATTGTGCGCTTTCCCTGTGCGCAACGCGCACGGCGTTCGGGATGTTGCTGTGACGTGTACGCCCATGCGTGCCACGCTCTGATTTGGCGTGATCCCACAGTGAACACGTCCAGGCCCTTCCATGAATCGCACGCGTGCGCGTGCCCTTGCTTTTTCACACTTGCGCCGACTTGCGCCAAGATTTTCGGCGCACATTTGTTCCATGAATCAG
The DNA here is from genome assembly GCF_040938575.1 of Ambystoma mexicanum. Lineage (NCBI taxonomy): Eukaryota > Metazoa > Chordata > Amphibia > Caudata > Ambystomatidae > Ambystoma > Ambystoma mexicanum. The sequence continues at coordinate 505,397,519 of NC_090928.1, read as the reverse complement.
GCCCTTTGTTGTCTAGTATGGTCACTACCACTATAGCAGACAAAGGTTTGCTTGGGTAATTTTTGGGGGAGAAGACCATAGCCTTTGTTTTTGCTACATTCAATGAAAGGCCCAGCTCAGCCCATTTCTCATGAAAACAGGACAGAGACAGTTATAAACCAGAATGGCTGGTAGAAGGGAGAACAGCGTTATCCGCAAAAAAATATTCTGGGAATCGATTGTTTCCATCCACAGGAAAACAAAATTATTAAGACACATTTCTTCTATAACAATATTTATATAGATGAAAAATAAGTTGGGCGCAATAACACACCTGGTGTACCCGCTATCTACCAGGAATGGGAGCACTGTACCCTGCGCCAAATTCCATTGTACAATCGATGAGTTGTCAAAATATAACAATCGGATTGGGGTTAACAAAGCATCAGAGAAATTCTTGGCTACTAATCCATCCCAGAGTGACTTCCTCGGAAAGCTGTCAAATGCAGTTTTTAAATCAACAAATAGTGCATATAGTTTTGATCTTGATAGGAACAAGTATTTCCGAACCAGCAGGTAGAGACAAACCTCCTGCTTCACCATACTCAGGCCTGGTCTAAAACCTGCTTGAAGATGGTTAAGAAGTAATTCACTTTTGACCCATTCCTGCACATTTTTCAGAAGCGCTTTTGTAAACATCTTCCCCATGATATCCAGAAGGGAGATAGGAAGTTAATTCAAGGGGCTCTCCCTACCTCTCTTTTTGAAATGGGTGCAATCTCTGCCATCTTTCATGAGTCTGGGAATTTTTCCTGCACATGAATATTATTAAAAGCCAATGTTAGGACTGGTACCCATACTGATGGTTGGTCTCTAAACAAGTCTCCTGGAATCCTATTTGGCCCCAACTCTTTCCCCACTGTTTGGGTTTTTAGAACATCCTCGACATCCTTCTGAGAGACCTGCAAACACATGCCCTCCAGCCCCACTGGCTCCTGGGTTTAAATTCTTAAACTGAGTCTATCGGCTCTACAGTCTTGTACATGGCTGCAAAGGGCTCCCACCACACTGCAGGAGAGATACAAGCCTACAACGCAGTGTCGCCTCCTAAGTCCCTATCTGAGATGAGACTCTAAAAACCCATAGGGTCATCTATCTGGGTCACCTCAAGCAGTGCCACCCATTATTTAGATACAAATTCCTTACTTTTCCTTCTTGTTAGTGCCCTATAGGCTGCTTGTAAAGATTTCCAATTCTGCCTATCAAATAGCAGGTGCTAATCAAGGTACCAAACTATGGCCTGCTTGGGCTCTCTACATTCATTGTTGTACCACGCTTCTTGTCTCTTTGCATGTTTTTTATTTCAGACTTGAGACAATAAATACAAGGATAAATTGTGGAAAGAATACTTTCAAATTTTAAAATAAGGTCCTGATCATCATTGGTCTGAGAACATGAACCTTCCAACTGCCCCAGTATTGCCTCATAGATGCGTGGAGGAGTATCATCCGTCAAGATTTTGCCCCATCTAATGGCACTTCACTGATAAGTCCAAGGTAAATGTTTGAACTGGTGGTGCACAGTATACCACATCCCGAGACGTGTAATTGGATTGTGGTCACTTTTATGCCTATTAATGAACCAGAAATCCCTTATCAGAGACCAGTCAGACACCAAATTACAAATGTATTCAATTCTAGACCTGCCCTTTGAACCATAGTGTGTATCCATTGCTGGTTGGTGCATAGGAAACCGGACATTGCACAGACGTAACCCCAAGCTATAGAGGGCTTGGATTGTAACATTAGCACTACCTTGTGTTCTTTTTATGGGTGGGGTGTCTAACACTTTTATTCCCCAGGCCTCATCCTCATCTCCCTCTAGTCCTCCCAGCTCTCTGATTGGCTCCAACTGAATATTAGAATCACCTACAACAGTCAGCCCAAATGGCATGCCTTTTGTACACTCCCATTTTGAGACATATTCCAAAAAAATATAGTACAGTAAGTGAGAGACTTTTTCGGTTAGGTCGGTTGTAGACATTAAACAGAAGAAAAGGCTTACACTCTGGTCTTCTGATTACCAACTGTTGCAAGTCAACACAACCTGTAATCATGTTCTCTATCTCCCAATTAAGAGTAGTCGCCACACACACAAGAAGGCCTCCCGATGCTCTCCCCCTTGACTTTTTCTGGGCCTTGATATTAAATGATGAAAATCCTTGAAGGTATGCATTCTCCATTGCCCATGTTTCTTGCAGGCAGGTCACATTATAGGCCTCCAAGAACTGCAGGCACTCACTACCTGCCAGGTTTCTGTTTTACCCAGCAAAGTTTCAGGACAAAATCCAAACCTTGCGTTCTGAGGTACACTTGCACCTCCTCTTTGTTGGGGATAGTCATTGCCTACCTCCCTGGGTTTCAGGCTCTGTAGGAGCTCTTTCTTTTAGCAGAGCACTTGGGGGGATTTACCAGGGGACGGTGGGATACCTTCAACTCTGATACTCTGATACCCTTGGTGGCTTCTGTTTGGTACAAGTAAAGTTCCCTCTTTTATGTGGGCCATTAGGTCTTAATGAGATGTTTCATCTCTGTGGTGGGTATGTTCTGTCCTCAATAGATAATAATCCCTGGGCCAACCCATGCATCTCATACTTGGATAAAATCATCAACCACAACCCCCCCCCCCCCCCGTGGACTTCTTCCTACTACAGAATACAATGTTTTCCCTGATCAGGGACAAACACCCCTTCCTTTGCCCAAACCAATGAATTACGTTTTTGTTTAGGGAATCTTGATCTTCAAATGCTTCATTTGGTAGCCTCAGAACAATGTGTAAAGCAATTAAAATATCTTTGGGACCCTTACCCACTGGCCCTCTTAAGAGCCGGAATCTATCCTCCAACATGCCCCAATCGATTTTTCTAGCAAACTGTGTTTTCCTTAAAGAGTCACCCAAAACCTGATCAACAGGGGCTCAATTGGACGAGCAGTGGGCTTTTCCACTTTCTGGCATCGACAGACCCAAGGCTTAGAGCGTTTTTTCTCCACAATTACCCCAAATTATCCAATGTTTCCTCTATATGTTTCACCTGAGCCACTATGCCATATACAGGATTTTTCAACGTGGTTGTTTCTGATACAAGATCTGCAAAGGGTGGATCTTGTAAGGTGGTATTGAAACTCGTGCCTATGGCCTGCGATCCCAACTTTGAGTTCACAGTGTGCCCCTTTGATCCAGTTTGGTTCTAGTTACACCCTTCCTAAAATGTTTTTTTCTTTTTCCTTGCAAGTGGAACCCCATTGAGTGTTTTGGTCCCCTCTCCCCCATACCCTCCCCCTTGCCATGTATAACACCTGATTCTTTCTGTATATTTACCACTTCAACTTCCTCATCAAATATAATCAGTGGGGAGAAACTATTGTGGGTCGGAATAGATGGGGAAATAACTACTTCATCACTTTCAACCAGCTCAGCATCAACAGGGGGGATCCGTTTTTTTAAAAAATCTATTGTACATGTGTTTATATTCTATTTTTAGACTTTGAATGTTTCCTTTGCCATGTAACCTAACTTTTCTTTTGTTTTTTTCCTGTTTTTTTGGCAGGAAGAGCAAGGCAAGGAGGAAAGGAGGGTGAGGAAGGGAAGGGGCACCATCCACTATAAATGAGCGACAGGTGAAGCGTCATTTTGCAGAAGATCTCAATTTTACTTTGATCGCAATTTTGATTAGATTAGATTAAACTCAATTTAGTACTTATTTCTGTTTTGTTTTTCTTTCTAGTCCTCCATTTCTGATTCCCTATGCAACAACAATATGTGTTTAACACTTGGCACATTTTTTATAAATATTGCTTGATTTCATGATTCGATGCTGTATATGCACCAATACACTTTGGATACCCTTATATTGCTTTTCTCTTGGGTTCACTCATTTTGTTGACATTTCATTGCTTTTTCCTTTAATGTTACAGCCTTGAGAAGAACCTTTGTTTGGTTGAAACACGTGTTGGCTGTGTTTTCATGAAGTGTTTAAGTGAATTGTTATCACTCTTAGAATTTTGTTTATCATTATGCATCATAGCTAGGTTTTCATGAAGTGTTTAAGTGATTTGTTATCACTCTTATAGTGTTGTGTTCAATTATACGATGACATTAAATAATTGTACCTAATTGGCATTATCTTATCAATGAGTTAATGGGCCTCATTACGAGGTTGGAGGCAGCCATGGAGCTATTAGCTCCATGGCTGCCTCCAAAACCCTTCTGACTCCGCCCTGGTGAATGGAGCAATTACCAGTCCATTCCGAGGTCGGAGGGACCGGTAATTCCCCATTCACCAGGGCCATTCCCCATTACCATTTGAGCCCCCATAGGGCTCAATGGGAATGGGGAAGGCGCTAATAACTGTACCACAAATTGCGGTACCGTTATTAGCTCTAGAGTCCCTTTGCGGGTCCCGTCCTTAACGCCTGCAAAAACCAGGCGTTAAGGAAGGACCCGCAAAGGGAACTCGTAGTGGGGAGGTAAGGGATTACCGGCACCGGTGCCCTTACCGGTGCCGGTAATCCCTTACCTCCCATCTCGTAATGAGGTCCAATGTATTTTAAATAATTAGCTATGCAAGTTAGTGTCTTTGGTTACTTGCTCAATTGATCCATGTTACAGATGTGGGGTGGGCATCCACTCTCCTGACCCAGACACATGCTGCATGCCTCTTACAACTATTTATACTAATTACAATTGCCCAGCACAGATGACTCACAATTCATATTCCCAGGATCTCCAGGGAGAAAGGAAGATGTTGGGCATTGCTCATAAAACTAATGTAGGGGACAATTCCTTTCATGGGCCTTCACAGCCACCTCAATGGTGCTGCAGAATTGCTTCCCCTGCAGATGGGTACATCACAGTATATACATAAGATAGTTGTTCTCTTTAGGTAGGGATCAACTGTCTCATGTATGGCCTGAACTGCAACAGGAGGAATCCTCTGCCCCATTGAGGTGGAATGAGTGTGATCAGGAGTGTAAGTCGAGGGCACAGTAGAAGAGGTGCTTCTACGCCCTGTTAAATGAACTGACTTTCTAAGGGCAGTTGGGTGGAAAGTCTGCGTGCAGTGACACATGGATGTTTTGCTGAAGGAGTACTGCCCCTTCTGGCCTTGAGTGTGTGTGACTCTACATGGGCAGTGTGAGCCTTTGGCACTCTCCAATGGTGTTAAAAAAAACACCACACCCAAGACTCTCTGTGTCACAAGATATAGATTGTACATCCTCCACTGTATCTTCATCCTCCTCTTCCTACTGCAGCTCATCTGTGGCAGTGCCCGGTTCCCTTCTGCAGGTCCTCTAGGTGGTGGTGGTGGCCCCAGAGGGAGAGGGAAGGCCATGTCTGATCCCATTTGCTGTTAGCAGGTTTTGGTCTTCTACAGCTCCAAGGTGCCTCCTGTCCTCTGCTCTGACAGATTGTGAATTAGTTTAAGAAATGGGTGGGTGCCCTTGAAGAAACTGCCCAAGGACTTTCCTCCTGTCTGCGAACCTCATAGGACAAAAAGTGTGTTAAAAGTTGTAAAAGGTTTAGAGAACACTAAAGAATGTTAGTTCAGTTGTGGAAGTATAAAGTGTCAGCTTGAGAGTTGATAGGGTGGGTGCAAATTGGATTTTCCAATTTTGGCCTATGCTGATGATACAGTGCTTATTGCCCGAACCCCAAACACATTCCAAAAATGTATCCAGGTCTATACAGAATTAATGAATGCCTTGGACCTTAAGATGAACACATCTAAGTCTGACCCAATGGCAAGTTTGAAGGACAAAAAGGTAGTCAAGATTAACATGAGGTTTTGCAATGGGGTTGCTATTCTAATTGTTCAGGAGTTCGACTATCTGGGGGTCTGATTTTCTTCCACAGTAACAGGCTTAGCCCAGAAGCAGAAAGTTAAGATGAGCCAATCCCTTGAGGCCTGTTACGTTTCACGGCTATGTGCCAAGGCCAACCTCTTGGCATGATCATGAATGCCTACGAGGCCCAGAGCAAGGGCACTACCACTTATAGTGCCTCGTTTGGGGATGCATAAATCCCTCACAGTTGCAAATTCTCAAAAATAAATTCAGTTATCTTGAAGATGCTTGGCATCTTGCTCCAATGTTGCATTGGCTTTGCATATGGTGTAATAGCAACATGGTTTGAACCCATTTAATCATTAGAGCCTTAATGGACAACATTGCCTGGCTATTTCTTTATTCACAAACAATCATTTTTATTACAGGCGCAAGCAGATCGTTCCTCCATGTATCATTATATTTCTGACACAAAGATTACATGTACGACTCTGCTTAATCATAGTCTTAGAGATCAATGTGAGTCTATACAACTCCAGGCTAATGCTAATTGATCTTTTATCAACCATCAGTCAGGTTCATACATAACAGCCCTACCTTAATCGGAGTCACACACAATCTGACAAGTGGCTGATTAGAAGAGACCGATTTAACTGTCTAATTTTGAGGGCAAACACAGTCAGCTGGCATGTCTTCCCTATTACTTAGGGTTGATCTATGTGTGAGGAACTCATTAAAGACATTCTGAATCTGGTGCTGTTTTGTCCCACTTACCAACAAATCAGACAAGTCACAATTCTTCCTGACCTCAGGCATTTTCATTTTAAACAATGCTCTGCCTTATTGTATTTCCTTTTGGCTTACTCTCCATATATATCATGGGATTGCTTACGTTTTTTTTTTTTATAGAAGACCATGTTTGTCAGAAATGTCGCAATTGGTTATCAGCTGTGAATTGAGATGTTTATCCTGGTTTTGACAAACACAAGTTTCTATATTTCACTCTAATTGACAGCTTGTGCACTTCTATATTATATAATGACCCTTTTGTAATCATTAGGTTATTTGGATGTTGTAGTTTTTATTTGTGTGTCTTTTTAATGGATTTTTATCCGAATAAACATATTTGAGTTGTGAAATTGGATTTCAAAATGTCCATGAAGCACTGACATCGACCGCAGAGAAGCCATCACGCCGCACTGGCACTGTCACAATGTTCGCAGATGTTAGCTCAACCGCGTGACATCACCTGGTTGCTCTGCGACGAACACTGCCATGCCCAGACGTTCGCAAACTAATAAATGGTATGGAACATTTGCGCAGCCAATTGACATCATTCGGGTGAGCTATCGAGGCAGCAGTCAAGCCATGACATTTGCGAGCTAATTAAAAGTGCATCATTGTCGCCACATACATGGCAGTCTGTTCTATACGATGATACAGACACAAGCGGTCGGTGGACTTTAACTTGTGGTGAAAAGAATCACATATGTGCATCACATTTAAATTGATATAAACTATGAGTGTGAGTGAGACTCACTATGGGAAACAAACATAGGGGAATTTGAGGGTGGAATATGTTTATTATAAGGTGAATTAGGAGTATACATTTCATCAAACACTTGATCTGTAATGCCCCCTTGGAATGATTGGGGTGATTGATGGGGGAAAGTGTAGCAGGTACATGTAGGGAAATGAAAATCAATATTTCTAATCACATGATTCTTGACATATGTACACATTTCAGCATTTTGATGTTTCATTTAATTTGAATTAATATATATATTTGGTTCATTTTATTTTCTATATTCTTCAATCTAGCTTCAAAATGTCAATCTTTTATTTCCTTTTGATATTTATTGTTTTTTTTTCTTGTTTTAGATTTTGAAGTAGAAAAAAAATGTAATACATTGAGTGTAATAGTTAATGTATAATTAACAGAACGGTATTATTTCCTATAAAATACAAAATATTTTACCATTAGTAGGTTCTTCTTGTTCATTTGTATCTTCTTTGGGGAAGTATCACATCTTACCATTTCCATTACAATATAGAACATTTTCACTTACTAAAGATTTGAAATTATGTTCAACATTGTAACCAATGTTGTGCTTCAGTGTCTGCCAGCTGTTCAAGTGAAATGCTTAAACAGGGCATACCGTTTTCTTCAACATTTGGTACAATCCACAATATTGTGTTATTTTGAAAACAGTATTTCATTTTCCAAAGTTATAATGGATGTAAAACATGGTTTTATTGATCATTTGCATTGTTGCTCTGCGTATACCTTTTCTACTAAAACAAAAACAGAATGTTGCATCCCCATATGATTTTGGATAATATTGATGCCACCTGTCCCCAGTTATGTCCATGGATTAGCAATATTATCCATGGACATAATAGCTAATATGTGGCAGGGGAGAATGATTTTTAAGTGTAAAATTTGTGAAGAGAAATTATGAAGTTGATGGTAAATTAGGTTGTACTGGTAAAAGCCTATGAACTGTAGTGAAAGAAATTTCTTAAAGGGACGTTATGGTTAGTTCCACTAATAAAAACCTATGAAAATCATTGAAAAACCTTTTGTTAAAAGGACATTATGGTTGCAAGTTAAAATTGAAAAATCAAAGAAATTTGCCGGGAAGTGGCAGTGGCGCTAGTTATGGTTGCATTGCTTACTATAACTGGCAAACATCTACAGAGATATGATTGACCACCTGCATAGTTGTGGCCACTGCTCCAATTTGCTGTGCCATTAAAGGCTTTTCATTTATGGTCAGCATCTCATTATCTCTAAAAATGTTTCTGTAGCATTTCCTCTGCTCACCTACTTGATGTGTGTGACATTGGTCTTTAATTTCTGAACAATATGGAATGATGATTTTAGGTCTGTTATAAACATGTTTGCCCTACTAGGAAAGGCACGTTAGTTAAACTCATATTGCTTAAGAGTTCTTGCCTAAATTCTTTGTGAATAAGGGAAGACAATAGGTGTCAAAGCTTATTGGTGTGATTGAGGAAATTGCAGGGAGCATGTGTAATAGTCAGATTTTGCTAGTTTATAAGAAAAGTCGATAACGCAATTCCTTTTCGCTTTATTATTGGCTTAAGCGCTATTAATAAGGTTGTTGCTCCACAGTTTCCAATTGTACCTGATGTTACCTTATGTTACTACAATATTGACCATGATTTCAGCCACAGCTACACATTTTAGTGTTGTGGATTTGAAAAATGTTTTTTTTCAGTATCTCTGAACATGTTGAAAGCAGATATTTGTTCGCGTTCACCCTAGGAGGATGCTCGTTTACATTAACTTGTGTGCCACAAGGATACGCTGAGAGTCCAAGCGTTTATAGTACAGCATTGAAGGAACGGCTTGACACACTTGAGTTGCCTTCTACTTGCACGTTGTTGTAGTATGTAGCTGTCATCAAGGTCCAAAAATGATCTGAGATTCAAGGCACTTTCCCAATCAAAATCCAGGACAATTCTAGACTACTGTGTACATCAGGACTTTCCACTCCAAGATATATAGATAACATGTATACAGGTATATGAAACATTCCTAAGAAGGATGGAAACCTTCCAATGACCCTCAGGAAGACTGGACAAAAATAACATATCATTAGTTGATGTAGTTGTATGTATTTTTCTATGTATCAGGTTTATAAACCACATGACATCTTTTTGAAACTGAGACATTCTGAAAGTTCCTTTTCTGTAAAGAAATGGCCTGGATGTGGACAATTGTCCTGCTATTCTGTTGGCTGCATCTTGAGTCAAAATTTGGCTAACCATTTTCAAATAGGGTCCTATGCCTTTGATTGAACTTGACAAGCTCCTCCAGAAGTAGACAGGCTTGAACTTATGTTCATGTGCTCACTGATAACACATTGAGGTACTGGAGGTGTGCACTGTCCTCCTGGGAGCTTGTTGAGAGAATTGAGGGTGGTGGTGGTACCCCGGTGACTGATCCTTGTTTTGGTGATATTGGTGGTATTTTTTGAAAATGTGTGCTGATTTCAATGTGGTCTTTGTTTTTTTGCATGCATGGGATTCACAAACTGCAAACTAAAGCAACAGAGCAATGTACACATCAGACACACCTAGGGGGTCACAGTTAGGGTGCAGAGCAGTCGGAAAAGCGGTATGTGTATTGGGGACATTGTTTTTATTAATACTGAAGAAAATCACAGGCCAATAAGGGTATGTGGGAATTGCACTGCTGACAAGATCAGTGTCAGAGCTTCCTGTTTTAATGGTGGTATTGGAAGATTCACTTCAGGACAGAGAAGAAAGATGGCCCCCTAGGTTTTTTGGACCACTGTATGTTGCTGCTGTGCTTCCAGTTTTACACTGACTACTGTGCCTATTCTGGCTTAATTTCTTTACCTGAGGCAAAATAATGGCACTCATATATACCACACCATTCTTTTATTTGTGATTCACTCCTGTTGCTTCTCCATCACACTTGCATGCACATGTTCGGGGCAAACACCAGCACCATCATCATCATCATTACTAGAAAATGTCATTCATTCTTGCATCAATCTCTTACCACATTCTGCAGGGGTGCATACAGGATTGCTGATATCATCAATGGTATCAATGCCTGAAAGGGTCTTGTGATGAATCTGATGTAGCCTCTCCTCATATGGCCAGGGGACCGCAGCTGCTGCGTGATTCTGAACCTGGGGGCGGCTATTTGAGGGAAGATCCCATGAGGACAGGCGACCCTCAGGGGGTACCCGACATCATCAGATGAGACATGGTATCCACCTTTTCCTTTCAGGGATACCCCTTCTATTCCACATGTCTTAATGGCATTTTGTGGTCACCCCCTTCAACATCCCTTAAAACCTGCTGATAATATCCCTCACTATTCCGCAACCAACAGAATAATACAGACTGGGATGAGGAAGAGGTGCCCACTAATGCTGAATACTCAATAGAATCAGAGGGAGAAGTCTAGTGTATGGAGGAAGCCAATTGGCTCCAAGCAACTCCCTTCCTGGAAGTGGGAGTTTAAAGATCGAACAGCTGAAGGTAACAGAGTTGTAGCCCTCTAGTCACTGCTGGGGAAGCTGACATGAGAAAGTGAATGAAAGAGTGTTTTTAACCCAATGTTTTGACAAAACTAATACTGAATATTGGAACTGTGTGAGCACCAGAAATACCACAATAAAGGGAGAACCTGGCAAGAAAGTTTACATGATGTCTGGACATTTAACAAAGGAAGAAAACTAAAGTGGGTTTGAGGCCCAGTGTTTTGGTGAAAACAATATCAGATGTTGGAACTGTGTGAATGTGAGACATATAGGAAGAAAGAGCAAGCCTAGCAGGAAAGTGTACCAGGTGTCTTGTGAGTCTGGAACCCGCGTCCAAAAGTGTGGTGATTTGAAAAGGGAATCTCAAGGAAGAGTCATAACCTTGTGGTTTTTAATCAAAGTATATGTGGAAGAGACTTGGGAGTTACAAGAGAGAGTCTGGTAGGAGAGTTTACCACGTGTCCGGCGAGTCTGGAACTAACACCCAAATTGTATGAAGACGTCTAAATGAGAAAGCCTGGCAGGAGAGTATACCAGGTGGCTTGCGAGTTTAGGACCTGCACCCAAAATTATGTTACTTGGAAAAGAGAATCCCATGGAAGAGCCAAACCCCTGGGGTGTTTGAACTACAGTGTTTCTGGAAAAGACTTGGGGAAGGGAGTTAATTCCCCCAGAGTGGATTGTGATACCAAGAGGAAAGAGGCATTATTTTCGGCCTTGACGAACTTGCTTATTCTTTGGAACTCTTCTTTTGCTTGTAATAAAAAAGAAACCTAGGGAAAGGGAACCATTCCCAGTGACTCTGAACTCTACCCATTTGGAACTTGTGTTGGAGTTACACTTTTCTTTTGAACTTGAAAATGTGTGTACTTTTTCAAAATAGAGACAATACCATTATCACATTAAAGTTAGTTTTAGAATGTGATGGCTAGAATAGGATTTCAGACACAGGACGTTTTTACTTTGGACATCTTGACACAGGAAGAGCCTTTGTTTTTGGCTGCAGTAGGGAACTACCTCCTAGATCAGAAACACAGAGGCAGTTTCCAACCCCTTTATTGTTTAATAAAAGTATTTAGCCAATATCATGATTTCTCTGTGTCCGCGTCTCATTCCTGGCTTCTCACAGTCTATTATGAGGATTGCCTGCTCTTGCCTTTTTGTTCACTTTCACAACCATTGAAACCCTGTTCTGAAGAAATGTCTTTGTCAGAAACTCAGGTGGGCTGTCTTGTTTTTTGTTTAGAGCTTGCTCATTCTCCTGTCACTGTAGCTCACAATCAATGATTTTCTCCTGTTCTACAGTGTTAATCACCTTCTTTTCCCCATTATTCAAATTGGGAAATGCACTGGGTTTAACAGTGCTTTCTTGTTCAGTCATTGGTCTGGTCATACTAGTTACACCAGGCATACCAGGCAGTGACTACTGCAGTAGACTTCTTCTGTAGAGTTGGGATAGACTGATTTCAGACAGAGCCATTCAGCTGGTTTACATGGAGGTGGTTGCTATCTTTCTTGGTCCAGCCTGTTTCTTTGGAGACATTTTTTGGTTTGGCATCTCAGGAAATGGAATCTTGAAAACTGGTCACTTGCCTGGAAGAGAAAAACATATGTAATTATGTATTTAGTATGCAGTATGTATGCACATTTGCAGGATTCCGGGTTTGTTCAGAAAAATGCAATTGTTCTGGAACATATATCCCACAAATGGGGGCAGGACTTGAAGTGACTCCTCAATGCCAGCTGGCATGGTTTCTTCATCCTTTGTTTGTTTTGACACTGATTATATTCCAATAAACTCCTCAAGCATAAAGTCACCTCTAATTCGCTCAAAATGAGATACTTCTGTTGGACAATGCGAGGAGATTTGCTCACTAACTCCTAAAAAGCTTTCCAGAAAATATTCCAATCATGGCATCTGCCGACGCCCAGCTGAAACTATCTTTTATGAAAATGTTGAACCTTTACACGGTCTCATTACTTTGTAACGGATAGATTGAACTACATATATGTATTATGCCATTTCAGACAAATATTTCTTAATCTCCATAAATTTAAACTGCATTCCTTTCTTTGTTGTTATCATTGTAGGGTATTCTTCCCTTATGAACACTTCATCTAAAAATTGGATTACAGTTTGGGTGCGAATATTTCTAGCATTTTTACCTTTTCCCATCTTGTCAGAATATGTAATAATGCTACACAAAAATGAAAAACTCCTTGACCACCACCCTACTATATCCATACCAACCCTTTTCCCGGAAAGATGTGGAATAGACATTTCTGTCATTGACATGTCTCTGGTCTTTAACACTTTCCCACTCACTTCACAATGAACAAAATTTCATACAGCCCTCTCAACTTGAAATTCGCGACCTGGCCACCAATAATCTGTTCATATGCGTTGTTTGATTTTGGTGATTCCTTGATGTCCTCCATGAGCCACATGTATTATCTTGTCTCTAACATTTGATAGTGGAATCAATCTGTCTCCTCTCAACACGGTGCCACCCACCACTTGCAGCTCATCCCTGACCGGCCCGAACCCTACAAGAATGGTCTTTCAGATGTCTCTTTCTTTACATTGCCCTTTCGAGTAGTTTCTTTCTGCACCCTTGAGAAATCTTGATCCAAAAACCACTCCCCATTCCTCCCCTCCTTCCACTTGCACCAAAACAGAACCAGGTCCATCATTACTGCTGTCAGTGAATTGTATGATGTTTTTCCACAAGCTTCATTCCTATCAAATTTTGTGTTTCTTTTCAGTAAGAATCTCATGTTTACTTTTTTGTCTGCAAATTGTGCTACAAACTATTAATAGTATTCAGCCATCCCTACCAAAGAATGTAACTGGTTCTTATCCTTTGGCTATGGTGTCTCTTTTTTAGTGTATTAGCCACATCCATTCTTGGTTCAGTACCCTTACCAGAAATCTCAGGACCCAAATACTCTATGCTGTCTTGGTTGGATCTGCACTTGGCTCTGCTTAGTGTCTTCCAGTATTTTCAGAACTGCACTTAACCTATGATCATGTGTATTTTCTTCTCTCCCATATATTTAAATATCCTGAAAACAGTCAACTCCAGGTAGTTTCTTAAAATGTTAATACATAATCCTCTGAAAAATGGATGCAGCTGACACCAAACCAAATGGCCTGCCCATACCTTGAAATAGACCGTCAATGGCAATGAATGCAGTCAAGCTTTTAGAGTCAGGCGATCATTTTATTTGGTAGTAAGCGAACATCAAGTCAATTGATAAAAACACCCAGGTTTCCCATCACTTAGCAATGACGGTCTGGATATATATATAGTCCTGATAGCCTTGTGGTTGACGCATCTGGCCATGTTTTCACAACACCAAGAAAGTTACGGTGGGTTTAAAAAGGTTTGAAAAATACCCTTTCAGCTGAAATGTGAAAGTAGGAAAGTCCATTTGAGCCAAATCACACATTCCACAATGCAACCTAGTAGCCATCGCTGGAGGTTCACCTCCAGTTCTGGGCCACAATAGCAAGGCATTGTGGGTTTGCAAATTAGAGCAAATACAAACAATTTTCTCCAGGAAATTGTCTTTGTCTAAGGGTGAAATGCCACTTTATACATAGCTAAATCAACCCAAGACAGACATTTGCAAGGAAATTTCCTTTTGTCACAATGTTCTTAGGCAATGTGCAGTGAGATTACATTATCTGCCATGGAGCCCACACTTTGTTTAAGCAGCGTGCTCCAATCAGTACACCCCTTTTCGTTGCCATAATTTTGGCACAGGGTGATTTGGCACAGCCAATTCTGCTGCAGTGCCCATTTCAGTGCTCTCTTTTCGGCACAAAAGCCATTCCGGCACTGTTATTTTGGCGCAATTGATGTTTGGCTGACATTGCAGCCATGTCTAAACACCCTCATGCCAAATAAGATCACAGGACTGCACTTCAACAAAACTTGCCACTTACCAGTTGCGTTGCTTTTCTTTTAATTACATTACATTTGTTAAATAACAAAATAAAAACATACAGCCTTGAACCCTGGACTGCCAAATTTTTCATTCCTAGCTTTCAACCTCTAGGCCACAATGGCTTGGTGCATTACTGGGCATACATTTCATTCTTAGCCTATAATTTCATGTGTCAATGATAAAAGCTTAGGTATGAAACTTGTGAGAATCCAAACAATAACATCATTTTAGCATAATGATTAAGTGCTGCGTCTCAAACTACTTCAGGCCAGGGTTCTCTGATTTCAGCATAAATGTATTTTGGTTTTCTTTTTTTTCTGTTTTATAATGTTGCTCAGAGACAGTAGAGTCCTCATTTTGAATGTATGTGCAGTGTAAGGCCTAATGTGTGGACTGAGGGTGTGCATGTCATCTGAAAGGGTGTGCATGCAATGTGTGTGTTTGATGTAAACGTTTGTGTGTGTGTGTACATGGTGTGACGTTGTTTGTGAGGGATTATGCGGGCAGTGTGCATTTGCTGCGTCAAGAAGAGTGTCAATGTGTGTGCACGCGTGTGCACCCGTGTATGTATGTGAGCATTGTGAAACGTCGAGTCTGAGTTTGCAGTGTTAGTATGTGTGTGTGTGTGTGTCTGTGTGTGGGGGGGGTGTGTATGTGTGCATATATCCATGTAACTCCGAAGATACCCATCCAATTCTTTGTTTGTTTTTTTTGGCATTTTGTGACTTGTAGTTTTGTTTTGTCCATCAAGTGTCCTGTACTACAAGTCCCAAAATGCAAAGTAGAAAGGAAATCTGAATGATGATCTAACATATAACAAGGGACATTGTGACATATAACCTTAAGGCCCAAGTTGATGAACTAAGAGATAAAGGGAAAACTGCCCTCCTTCTGCTGCTTGAACTATCGGCGGCATTTGACCTTGTGGATCATAAGGTCTTATGCAACCACCTGGACTCAGCTGCCAACTTCTCCAAAGATGCTATAACTTGGATTGAGTCATTCCTAAGTAATAGAACCATGAGGGTCTTCTCCCCCACAGCAGCAGCAGACCCTATCCCTATCATGTGTGGAGTGCCCCAGGGATCTTGTGTCTCCCCCACATTGTACAACATTTTCACCAAGGCCCTTTTCGATGATCTGGACCATCTTGGTATCACCTAAACCAACTACGCAGATGATGCTCAGATTCTCCTGTTAGAGTAAAAGTTTTGAAAGAGCAACGTGTCTCTAAATAAATTTACAAGCGTATGTGAATGCACTGTGCCGTGCTAAAAAACACATGTTGGACCACAATGGATCATGTGTTTGCCGCTTTCTAGATGAACAGGAACAGAATTTTAATGGATTATCTCTATTAAGCGGGTGCAGAATGTTAAAACAAGGAAAAAGAAAAATGGTGGAATATTCTTCAATCAATTTCTCAATTTTTCTCTCTCAATATTTTCATTAAAAAACAGGGAATCCACAGAGTTGTTGTATTGGGGATTCAAAAACCAAATGCACTGACTCCAGGTAGTCTTGTTGTACTCTTGGGTCAGGTCATTTTATAGACGACCGGTTTCTGTGGTGAAGAGTGGTTGAACCACATTCATTAGGGCTTAGAATATGGGCCGGTGAATAAAAGCCATCTTCATTACTGTTGCAGCGTTGTCTGCATTAATAATGTTCCTCTTCCTGTGGGGTGACAGGAGGGGAGGGGGAGAAGAGAAACAGGGGAAATACCCAGATTACAATCTATGGTGTGGTAATTACATAACACATTGCACACATAGTAAAGGATGGAAGGGGAATCTTACCCTATCCATGTTGCTGGTTGCGCACGGAGGGGTAACAAGCGGCCTGAGACCTAGGGGCCAAGAGACAGTGTTTAATGTTGTCATGTTTTCTGCATAAACACAATAGCTTCGATGCATGCTAGTATCTATGTAATTTTGAGAAACCCGAGATCGCAGTTAAATACACTGCTGGAGTGGCCGTCGATGGCGTGCCTGCTCCTATATGCAAGTACACTTCGCGGGCGGGATCCAATCCAGCAGACCCGTCCACACACTTATCTCGAACGAGCAAGGCTGTCTCCCGCTGGTCAGGGACAACACCTGCTGGGTCAGCAAGGGCGTTCGCAAGGGCTTACCTGCTGCTTGAGTCTTGGTCTGGCGAGCCGCGCGCGAAAGGTTCTCAACGCTGCGGATCATCAGACCCTTCTGTTTATTGTTGCCATGGCGCCAGGGTGCATCACGTGTGTGTTCCTAAAATGGCCGCCCCAGACGGAACAATGGTCCTCCATTTTGGGGTCAGGCCGAATTCGGATTGCATACCGCCGCCATGTGTGCAATGTTGCTCATGGGGGTGTGTATGGAACGCCTCATATGACATGGGCCAAAAGTGACAGTAAATAGCATCCTCTAGCTATATATTAGTGTAGAGGGGATCACAAGTCTGGTAGCATGAAAGGAGTGAATGACTTTACACAAGACATCTAGCATATAAAGGTATAAACAACATATTAATATGTGAACAACAAAGTAGAGTGAACACATCTCCTTGTTCATAGTGTAGCCAAAGTTTGCCAACTCATTGACTCATTCAAGCCAGTTTTGTCAGTTTTTAAGTGAAAAATCCAAAGTTGTTTTCTTCTGAAGAGGAGGTCATGGATATTGCCATCCCTCGTGGGTACTTTTATCTTCTCAATGATAGACCATGTGAAGTCCGTTGGATTGTGCTTTAGTTCGAGGAAATGTGTCACCATCGGGCAGTGGTTTTTGCAGTTCGTATACAAGACCTATATTCGGCGAGGCGTGTTCTGATAGGTCTCATGGTCATGCCCACTTATCGTTTATTGCAAGGACAGGTGATGACATAAATGACGTTGCTGCTGTTACAGTTTGTCAAGTTCTTTTGTGTCCATGGCAAATGCCAACCAATGTCTATACGGGTTGATCTGGTGGTGCTGGAGCATGTGCTACATGACCCACATGGTGTGGGGCCAGTAGCAGGATTCTGGCCGCACAGGGTATTGAGTTTCAGTTCGATGTCCTTGTAGGAGTGCACCAAGGAGTCTCTCAAATTTTTACGTTTTTTTATGGCAAATCTGGAGATATCCAGGCATGAGTCGCTTGTAAGTTTATTTAGAGACACGTTGCTCTTTCAAAACATTTACTCTAACAAAGAAACTGTGTGTTTCTTAAGTGTGAACATTGAACTGGGTAACCCACAGTAGGCAATCCCAAAACGGTCCTCGTTGTTATATATACAACTCAGATTCTCCTCCCACTTCCAGGGGATCACGCTAAGGATTTGTCCTTGGTGAACAGAATGTACCTCATCATCCAGGCATGGATGGCCACCCACAGTCTATGCCTGAATGATGACAAAACAGAGCTAATCATCCTGGGCACCCACACCAATCTCAAGAAATTAGACCACAACTATTCCTCCTTCCTAATTGATGGCAACCTCATCAAGGTTGCGAAGGAGGTTAAGACCCTTGGCTTCTACATCGATTCCACCTTCTCTTTCACCAAACAAGTGAAGGCCATGGCATCTGCCACTGCCTACACTTGAAAGCTCATTAGAATGGGCAAACCCTTTCTCTTTAACGAAAACTATCCTGGCCAGAGCCCTTATACTCTGCAGACTCGATTATTGCAACTCCCTCTATATTGGGGCCGATAAATCGATCATCCAGAGGATACAAATCCTACAAAACAATGCTTTAAGAGTGGCTCTCGGTGTGGCTAGAAAATCACACATATCTATAATTAGGCGCCAAAACAACTGGCTCTTGACCTTCAACAAAATTCAGCTTAATACTGCATTCCTCACCCACAAAGCTCTGAACAATGCAGCCCCCACTTATATAACTGACAGATTCCACAGGAGAACCTCTACTAGACCTACGAGGCATCCCAATTTCAACTATCTCACTATCCCTAGGTTTAAGCTCTCAAAGGTTGGCGGCTGTAGTTTCCCCGTCAAAGCTGCCCAACTTTTGAACTCCCTGCCAGACACCATCTGAGAAGATCAACCATACCGGAAATTCAGACTCAACTACATATACTGGCTCAAGTCTTCCGATCTTTAGCTCCTTCCAGGTGAGCACCCTGCCTGGGAACAACGTTCTCACCTATTGTATATATATTTTTTTTCTGCCTTGTAATAGTTCCACTGTGTAATAATGTATATATTTGACTTTGTCTATGGGCCTCATTCCGACTTGGCCGGTAAGGGATAACGGTCACCGGTAAGGAGACCGGTGCCGTTAAACCCTTACCACCCAATTCCGAGGTCCCTTAGCGGGAGCCGCAAAGGACATGTGGTCTGACCACACATTCTTTACAGGTCCCACTAAGGGACCAAGGCACTAATAACGGACCTGTTATTAGTAATAGCAGGCCCGTACTTAGCGCCTTCCCCATTACCATTGAGCCCTATAGGGGCTCAAAGAGAATGGGGAATGGTTGGTTGAATGGGGATTTACCAGGTCCTCATAGATCAGAATGTCACGGTAAGTCCCCATTCACTCTGAACGGACACGGACGCGGGTTTGGAGGCAGCCATGGCGCAAATAGCGCCATGGCTACCTCCAAACTCAGAATGAGGCCCTATGTCCTGTAACTACTTTACTGTGTAACTGATTAACCCAAGCTTTGCATATCCTGTAAAAGTTGCGCCCTGATACCCCTGGGTCCGGTGCGCATTAGAAATGAATAAACAACCAAACAATAACACTATATACAAGACATGTAACTTGGCTACATTCATGATTTCTCCTGCACCACTCTTTGTTTGGGTTGAATGGCAGTAGGGGATCTGTACATTGAAGGAGGAGGTACGTAGTGTAGAATCAGAGGAAGGGGCAAAAAGTAAAATATGTTTTTTTTCAGCTGGGGAAAGTGACAATCAGGGGATGGAGAGGAGTGATGTCTACTTGCCCCTGCTGTTTTCAAAGTCTAAGGACCTCATTAGGACCCTGGCGGTATGGGTTTAACGGCACCATTAAAGGTGCCGGCGCTGTTAAACCCATACCGCCCTATTACAAGGTTCCCTTGCGGGAACCCATCTGGACGTCTGGTCAGACCTATTCCCATTGAGCCCTATGTGGGATCGAATGGGAATGGGGATGGTCCGGGTCCGGGTTCCCTGAATGGGGAAATAGCGGGCCCTCCAAGGTCAGAATGGCCTGGTATTTCCCCATTCAGGGGACCCGGACCCAGACCCGAGTTTGGAGGCAGCCATGCCCTTATTAAGGGAATGGCTGCCTCCAAACACCTAATGAGGCCCTAAATGTAGCGCAATATATTAAGGGAATAGTGGGACTGTGTGCAAGCCACTCCCTTTAGCTGCAAAGAAAGTCTTGTCTGCGCTGGGTCACGTGCAAAGGAAGACAAACAACTATTATTAACCCATTGACAG
Organism: Ambystoma mexicanum; assembly: GCF_040938575.1. Lineage (NCBI taxonomy): Eukaryota > Metazoa > Chordata > Amphibia > Caudata > Ambystomatidae > Ambystoma > Ambystoma mexicanum. Next base: position 505,377,280 of record NC_090928.1, on the reverse strand, counting down.
TGCAGCTCAAAAGACCTTCTTAAAATCATGCAGTTATTGGGTGAACATTTCCATGAAGGAGGCAACATGGATCAAAGGCATGCCTGTTAGACAGCATAATCCAGAATCAGAGTGTTTACCAAAATATATTGTTTTAAATAAAAATAAAAAATCAAGTCTTGACCCCTGGTCTACCAGACTTCAAAGACCAGCATACAACCACTTTGCCACAAGTGCTTCAAGGTGCATGCATTTCATACTTACCCTACAATTTAGTTGGTCCAATTGTAAAAGGCTATGACATTTGTGAGAATTCAGGACAAAAAGTGGTTGTTCCTAAAGAATTTAGGAACTCCCGTCCCCTGCACACTGTCTGATTTCTGCAAAGCAAATCAATAACTTTTGTGTTTTTTTGTTTTACTAAATTTCATAACACACAGTTCAATAGACAATTAAATAGGTGGAGCAGTCACAATGAATAACAAGCTCACAAAATTTATATAGACAACAAACATGATATTTATTGTACAATATCTCTGGGCCCGGCGCGTTTCGAGTATAAACTCTTCTTCAGGGGCAAAAACATATTTCACAATTCATAATTCAATTTCTAGAAAAAAGTAGAGAAGGGTACAACTTAGTATTTTGCATACAATTCAATTATTCATGCAAACTTTCAAAACATTAAATCATAGATGTAGTTTGAACATTGTCAAGAGATGTCTGGGATAGTACCTAGTAGCTCGGTTTAGTATAAGTCCAATCAGATTAGTAGTATCTCTAACCAACACGAAAAGGATATATAATCTGTGGGAAAATGACAAGCTACTCTATTTTCAAAAAAACAAAAAAACAAAAAATTTAAAAATTTAAAAAATTATATACAATTATGGCATAATCCATGTATATAGGTAGTGTGCCACTTACCAACTATGGAGTAGGCATAGTTGCAAAAACATATACGATGTCCATGGATAGCAGGTGCTTTAGAGAGGTAGCGTGTGTATCCACACTAAGTAAGAAATGTGAAAAGTCAGTAGTATACTTGAGATGTAAGTACAGGTAAAAGTAACGGTAACAGAGTTTCATCAACAATTACATTAGTTTCCCAAAAGGATTCCGGCTAGCGGTACGTGGACTGAGTCAAAAGGGACAAGCAGTTCGCGCTAGTACATAGATCCGTATAGAAGTAAAGGAAAAAGTAGGAGGAGGTAAATAATAGTAAAAAAGTTCCAGGTCTCGAGAGTGTCAGTGGACCCATAGATCACTTACTAGATACAGTGTGAATCCTTCAGCGAGTGAATCATGGCGAACCTCATCTCCATTTGTGAGAATGCAAACAATGATGTCATGGTAGCATAATGGTTAAGTGCTGCGTCTGGAATGTCTGCATGTCGGGGTTCTTAAAGGCAGTGTTCAGCATTAATGTGTATTTATTTTGTTTTCTCCGTTTTATAATGTTGCGCAGAGACGGTGTAATACATGTTCCATTCTGTTTTATAATGTTGCATTAATGACATATTTTCTTGTTTAATACATGTTCAATCCTGCAACAACGGTGTAATACATGTCCCATAATGTTTTATAATGTAAATAAATGTTTTTCACAAGTGAGCTGTCATGACGGGAATCTGTAATTTACAGACAATATTGATGCAAGTCAATAAACAGACACGTTGAGGTTTTGCAATAAAAGAAAAACCCAGAGCATTCTAAATCATAAACAGCATTAACAAGTTAACGGTTGTGTGAAATTCAGCTTCAAGAAGAAGCCCCAGATCTCTCCGGGAAGCCACCGTCTGGATAGGATTCACACATTGACAAGGGAATCTTAGTGCCATGAAAAAAACATACAAAACAGCATTGACTGCATTGAACAGGTAAAGTTATTAAGAGTGCAAAGGTAGATATTAGAGAAGAGAATGGTCTACCCACTCCATATATATTGCAGTTTCATCCCGGGGAGTCAACTGCTGTTCATCCTGATGAAGGCCTAGTCAAATTGAGGGGTGGTGAAGAAAGACCTCCCCTCCATAGGAGGCCGAAACACACGTCTGTCAACACTGTTTTGTTTGTACAATACACAGTGCATTAAAGGAAATATATGCAGGTCTGAGATGGAACACATGACATCTGAGAGTTAATATAGACTGTTATGTGGTTGCTGATGTCTTTTGGCCAGAAGAAAAAACTGAAGTAGAATGTAAATAGTGTACATGGCCAGTGGAAAGGCATTTAGGCGACAAGTCCAGACAGACGTCTGTACAATAAGAAAAGTGAATTCCTTTTTAGAAGTACTGTTAGTCATGAGTTTAATATCCTTGTTTTGCGCTTTTATGAGTCACTTTTACTAACCCCATTACTGACTATGTTGGTAGTCCACCGAGAATGGACTGGAGACTGTTATTTGGTGCTATTGTTTTAAAAAAAAACATTTTACATAATAAAAACATTTATTTTTTGTACATTAAACCATTGAGCATAGCAATGTTCCTACACATAGATTATGTTCTGAATGGACCATCACTGAGCTAGAGAGATAATGATGGAGGTGGGAATCACGATAAACACATGTGTCTCCCACAGGTCTTTTTTCTTCTAGATTTTCATAAGATTTTAAGTCCAGCTACTTGACTTTGAACAGAAAAAAGACTTTCCTCAGAGCTGTAATTATGCAAAGTTGTTTTATTTAATAAGTTGTGTTGTAATGTAATATTTTAGCAATAATTACAACTGGCAAGGTACTTTCCAGTGTCATGATTTGGCTATTTCTTTTATTAAATGCAACTGTATTTTCATTACTGGTGGCAACTAGTAGACATGCCTTGTGTCTGGTTCTGCAAAATAAATATAGGATTTAGCTATGTGATGATGGTGATGTTGTTTTTTTTTGTTGAAAGAACAAAAGGAATGTTTTGACTTTCTCAAGTGTTTACATAAAACATGACATGCAACAAACACCACTAACCCTCTATAAGTAGCATGTTCTGTAAAGCCTTGAATGGATGCAATTCACGGATGATGGTTTGAGAGTCACATTTTTTTAGGCGAGGTGCAGGCCTCTTTTTATATAGGTGTCTGGGCCTATTTCTTGTTCCTGTCTAACCTGCTAGTGATAGCTCAAGAAACTATGCAACATGTTAGGCCATTTCCATTGGGCTTGGCTGAAGGTCATGGCTAGTGGGCCCAAAAGTAAACTATTGATACAACATGTACAGTGGACATGTCTCTGAGAACACTAAGCTATAACAAACCCCTTGGAATTCAGTGAACAACCATTCTTTAAGAGACAGTTAATGTGATCACAGATTTAACGTAACAAAACCACTGAAATGTAGCACTAGCATTTCAATCAAGTCCACTTGGTAGAAGGAAATGCGTCACATGAACCAAATAGGGATGGGGGTAGTGCCAAAAGAGGGCCAGGGAGGAAAAAAAATAAATGATGGAGAGTAGCAGGGCTGTGGAAAGAGGAGTGGGGCCTTGGTGAGTGCCTGTGAGAACAGGGAAGAGTTTTAGATATTCCATTATTATCGGGCGAATACTGGGGGAATCCTGTGGGCATGGGTAGTTCAATGCCTCTGTATGTGTAGTTTGTTGCCATAATCAGGGGAGTATTGGGGGGATCACATAGGAATACTAGAGTGAAAAAATAGCCATTTTACACCTCCAGTGATCACATCTCCTAGGCAGGAGACAGTGGGTCTCTTTGCTGAACGTCATGGCTAGTGCCCCCCAAAGAAACCTATTGGCAGGGATGTCATTTAGGGGTTACCCGGGGTTGCAGGTGCAGGTGCAACCCCTGAGGTCTCCCTTGCTACCCTTGAAGGCCCCCCTTGCTACTCCTAAAAAAGAATGAAAAAAACGTTATTTCAATAACACATCATTATCATTTGGCATCTGACATCTGCTTGCATTGACAGTAATTTGGTAATATGGGTCTGTACATGCTGATATGAACAATACATATGGTCATCCCTTCTTGTATGAAATGCATATCACATTACAGTGATATTGTAAACATATTTTTGTAGTGTACTTAGGACAATGCTACGTGATGCCACTGCCTGTTTTGTCAAGGAGTGAAAGGTCCCATGTTTCATCGCTTCCCGGGATATTACTTCGGGGTGCGGTCAAATGACATCACTTCCTGTGATGTCTTCGGAGGTCACAGGTCGTGTGATATCACTTCGGCTACCACTGGCATTTTGGTGAAATGACGTCCCTGCCTATTGGGGCAACATTTGCCTTTGGTCACTGGCCATTGCCAAGGGGCATGGCTAGTGGGCCACAGAGAAACTATAGTATAACAAAACCCTTGAAATTCAGTGGCAAAAACTTTATTCAGGAGAGAGTTATGGTGATCAGATTTAACGTGCAGAATATATAGTAACAAAACCTTTAATATTTAGTGAAAAAAACTGGTTAAGTGAGAGTTAAGGTGATCAAATTTCAAGCGAGTCCATCTTAACTGTGTGCCCCGTGAAGCGCAGCGTATGACCACAATGATGAAATCACAGATGACATCACAGGCCACATCACTGGCGACATCACTTGTGACATCACTAATTACATCATACCTGACATGACTTTAGACTTCATTTTTGGTCAGAACCGAAAATGTCAAGTAAAACAGTCACTAGATCTGGGAACACCTGAGGTGTAGTGAATACTACTGCAGGCTAAGACATGTACTTAATCCTTATAAAGAACAGTACTACAGCCATATAATATAGTCTATTATAGTGCTTTCAATGTGAATGGAAGGTATAATCTTACCTAATGGTGTCTATAGAAAGATATTTCCTATCAAGGAATTGTGTTTTTCTTTCTAAAGGCGTTGTACATTAAACCGGGGTACCTGCAAATTAAGTACTCTGTCAGCACATATATGCATTACATGCACATTACCAGGAGCTGTGTTAAGAATTATTTAATAACGTTCACTTGTCTTACCTCGGGAAAGCTAATGCTGCTTGGTATACCCTGGAATAATGTTTGTGCTGTGAGTTACCTATTGAGCCACATTTGTCCGGCTCGAAAATCTTATATGTTAACTCAACCAGTAATAAGCTGTGGGGGAGAGCTTCCTATCTTTACTTTGCTCTAAGTCTTGTGAACAAGCTGGCGATCGGGGCAGTGTTCTTCAAAATTTCAAAGCATCTGCTGTGGCCATGCAATGTTACAGTTGCCATGGTAGCAGACGCGTGAGAGATTGGAGCTTATTATGGAAATGTCAGTGTGTCGCTGCTCACTGCAACTAATGTTAGCAAAGAGAGGTTCAGTGTGGGGGGAAAAATTGGGAGAGAGGTGGTCTATCCCGCCCCCCTCACCACTCCCGCATGCATGGACATCACTTGTGCTGAAGGTGGGAGATGACCCCCTTCTCCCCAACTGTAATATTTGTTAACTACTTACGAATTACTAACAAAGAAATCATGCAATTAGGCCTTACTAATGCATGAAGACCCCATTTTAGGTAATTCACCAGACGCCATCTTTTACTAGGCCCAAAAGTGATCTCTAAAAACCTGTCTCTCCCTCGGTCCTACGCCTCACACCACCATCCCAGAACCCCACCCCACTGCCTCCTGCCAGCTGCACACAAACTCTGGTCTCACGGAAGTTCAGCTATTCATTGTAGCAACCTTTAGTGCTGTCCCAGAACAGATGAGCTCACTGCACTATGTGAGACCAGAACAGGCCCCCGCCTGAGAGCCGTCTCCATTAACCTGCTCGTTCCTCCTCTTACCCCCACCCTTTTAAGCTGTAAACTACCAGGCCACTGCCCATCAGCTCTTTGATACAGATACACATCTGGCCCCCTGCAGTGACCAGACAAACACTCCCCGAGGGCCCCGACCGAGATACTCATATATTCTTTCTAATTCTAACACTTGTCTATCCGTACCATGAGGCATCAGGTAGATCAGAACCTCCAAGGATGGGGATTCTAGGTTTAGGGGTACTAGGGTGCATAGGGTATACTGCCTGCCTGTAACTTGTGTATGAACTCTGGGAAGCACCCACTTTCCTACCTTACTTTATGAGTGTCATTTGTTGCATGCTCTCAAATGCTGTTATTGAAAGATCAGTTAGTCAGGGAAAGTGTAATTTTTGCTTTCATGACCTCCACCTCACAAAGATAAGCCTAGCAGACCCACATGCGGCGGGAGTGACACCTAAGTACCCACCAGTCCCATGTGGTTGACACTTATGGATCCACACTGCACCGACGACTCGATCCAATTGTGCTGCAGAATTGTGCATTTGTAATGTGATGTCACTCATGACGTTTGATTCATTTTTAATGTGCTGCCCGTGTAATGTTTGGCAGAGCGCTCTCCGGGCAACAGAGTTCTCTGTGTGCACAATTGATCTTATATAAACTTTGTTTTGCTTGCAGTCTATCTCCTGGTCTCATTCCCTACTGGGGTGTGTCCATTATTCAGATTTTGGGATATTGTGTCGGGGAGTGGGCACCTTCATTTGGTGACCATCCAACGTGATATTCCCTGATGTTTCCGTACTATGGTGAGATCCAGAGCTTCCCCAGAAAGGCCGACCCCCACCTACGGTTGACCATATTAAAATAAAAACGCATACGCAATGAGGCAGGATTAGTGGGTCCCAGCTTTGCGAATACCCAAATGCTCGCCGCGCAGGAACCATGATGGGGAGCCCCCACTTGTGGATAGACCAAAAATGGAGGCTCTCATAATACCACGGGCACGTGAGTATTGATTGCAAGGAGAAGTAAAGGAGGGAAAGGGAAGGTGTAGAGCAGATTAATTAAGGGAAACACACAAGAATTGTGTCTAGTATGACTGAATGGAGTGATTGTTGAGTACCAAGTGTTATTTTTCTTTTTTCCATGGACATTAGGTTTTTTTTAATATGAAGGAGTACAGTGAGAAAATAAGAGGAACGGGAACCTAGCTCCGAAAGGGGTGGAAGGCGGCGCCGTGTAGCACTGTTCCGACCAGTGCTGAAAATAAGTGAGGAAATGGAATAACGTAGGAGCCTTGTATATTTAGTAGGCTCTTGAACTAGTAGTATTTAGTATCTATACTGTTCTATAACTCTTGTGGAGGTAGGCCCATGGGGGGCAGGGGGAGATGTGAGTGTTGAGCGTGGTGAAGGAAAACTCAAGAGTACGTTAAAAGGGGGACTAGGAACATATGGGTTTATTTTAGAGTGTTTTATGTTATGTTCTTTGTTCGATGTTGTTGATGAAATTGTAGGTTTGTCCTGTCGAAATGTTTGATAAATATGGCTTTAGATACGCCACTTACAAACATTTGCAGGCATCTCCCCTTGTATAGTGATCGAATAAAGAAATACCATGGTCAGTGGGTAACTGAAATAAAAGGGGAGGGGTCACCTCATATCTGGCAAGAAGGAGGGTCCTTTGATAAAAGGATATTGGATTATGTAGCAACCAATTTAATTGCAAAATACAAAGGGAAACAGCATCAAAATAGACGGGAAGTGTTAGATTTGTGGAGGGTGTTCGAAGAAATGCCCCCTACAAATAAACAGTAAAAGGAAATAGAGCACACAGTATTGCCAAATGATGATGGTGGGGATAAGGGGTAAGAAAGGGAAGAACCCAAGAAAATATACATATTGGTTACAAGACCCGCAGAAGTGTATGCAGACCCGGTGTATGTACCAGGTGCCACTGCACCTTTGACTCCGGCCACTGCACCACCTCCTTCATACGTCCCATCAGGCATTACTCCAACCCCCACCAGGCCCACCACTCTAGATCTAGAGGTAGTATTAACAACTACCAAGGTAGAACTGGCCCGATTAAGAACACTGTGTGAAGCACCATTGCCTTTGTCCGGGGGTGAGCAGTTGCCATCACCACCGGTGTCAATAAGTACCGCTGCATTATCTGAAAATGGATGGAAATCCGGGATATCCTTTTCAAAATAGACAGTGCCCCAATAAAAGCCATACAAGTGGAACGAGAAGGCGAGGCAGACAGTGTGGGATATGATTCAGTATCCTCAGAAGGGGACGGGAAATGTAGGAGTAACTTTGATGAGACTGCTGAAGGGGCAGTGAGAGGTGTACAGCCAATACAATGAACTACCCTGAAAGTAATGGCAAGAGGAAGGATGGGAGGGAATGCTCTGAAACAGGTTAGGAAGGATGGCATTGGCAAAAAAGAAAGTATTGAAGGTGAGTAAGGGGAAGGTGAGATCAAAATGGCTGATGCCCCTCATCCACAAGGGAGCGGGACAACCTCATTATATACCTTGGGCATTGATGGACAAGAACAATCTCGTCATAGTGCTCCCACAGCTTTCAGGGGGTGTGGGAAAATGGATATATGCATTTGAAAAAGAATACAGTGGGAGTTCCATTAGCAATTGGGGACATAAAGAGCATTTTAATATCTGCAGTGGGAGATCAGGCAGACTCAGTGCGGGTGAAGGCGGGGTTCCCGGGAGTGACCATGGGGAATGACATGCATGACGGGGCACCCTTTAACCATGTACAGACACGAGTATGGGATGCACTTCAGAGGACTTTCCCCGACACTCAAGATTTACACTCGTAATGCAATGTACCATGGGGGACAAGGAGGAAGCTGCACAGTTCATTCTTTGGGTGCAGCAGCTGTGGCGGGCGGAGACGGGCAGGGCCTGGGAACATTCTACCTCCCTTTTCTATTTTATCATTAAGTGAGGCCTCCCAAAGGAGGTACAGAAGGCCCTTGATAAAATTGCTGGGATAGAAGCCAAGAGGTGGCCAGAAATACAAATTATTATAGGGCACCACTGCAGGAGGATCAAAGAAAGGGAAAATAAATAGTTCAGAGGAGATTAGCAGACAAAGCAAAACTGGTACAGAGTAAGTTAGTGAAGGTCACAGCTTTAACTGCTGTACCTTCCTCAGAATGGCAGGGGGAAGGAGGGGAGGGTCTGCTAGCACTACAGGCCAGCATGGCAGCTGCATGGGTAGACAACAGACAAGAGCAATGGGGTGGAGAGGGACGGTACACGGGACCTCAGTGGCAGGGTAGACCGGCAAGAGGAAGAGGTGGGTATCGCAGATTGCAAGGAGGTGGTGGATATGCATATGTAGGGCAAAAACCAAGGGGGGGTGTCCCTGGATAATGTTGGTCGTGCGCAGGTCGGGACACTTTGCCAGGGAATGTTATATCTGGCCTTTAGCCAGTTATCAGAACACAGAGGTACAGCAGTGAACAACAATATGGACACCCACACCCAGGTAGCCCATATGGGCTCCCTATGGGCCCCTGTACACAGAGTGGGCAGCCCGACAATGGGCCCACACTGAGGTACCCTGCACAAACCCATCCGATGCAGCAAAATCGCATTTTACACACACATGCAAACCAATTTTCCACCACAGCTAACGGAGCTCCAGCACCTTATGAAGGAAAGTGTGTGTTAAGTGAAAATGTTTTTTCTTGCCCAGGAACAAACACCCACCCAGATTCGGAGAGCCCACAGAGAGCCATTGCGTGTCTATACCTATCCACTACCTTTTGTCCAGACGAGGAACCACTGGTGGGGGCCAAGATAGGAAACAAACAGTTCATCTTTGTGTTGGACTCAGGGGTGGAGAAATCATGTTCATGTGAAGGTGATTTTCCATTATCTGGCAAGAATCTCGAGACACAGCGATTTTCTAGGCCTGCAGTCATGCTTCCCTACACAGAAGAGCTGGATGTCAAAATAGGAGGAAGAACAGTACGAACACCCCTACTGTATCACGAGGACTCACCCGTGAATTTGATGGGATGAGACTTATTCAGTAGGCTGAACATGACCAAAGCATTTACAGACAGAGGGGTGGTATGTTCCACCCCGGGTATGTGCTCCATGTGAGCAATGTTTCTCATACAGACAATAACAAACAAGACTGCTGTCTGAGGGGTACCAACCAACGTGGGCATGTTTGTTTATGGTATACAGGTGCTAGCAAGGGTGGTGGCAGAGATTACACGTAAGGATTGGCGAGTGTGCTCTGATCTTGTTTTTCGGCCAGTAGTGACCTCTGACCCAGCACCATTTTGTCTCACGATTTGAAAGGGGTTTAGGTTTCTGCAAAACATATTGGGCCTCATTACACGGACGGCGGTAAGGGTTAACGGTCACCGTTAATGGCAACGGTGACCGTTAACCCTTACCGCCGTACTACGAGGTCCCTTTGCGGGTTGGAGGATTTAACGCCTGCTTCTTGCAGGCGTTAAAATCCAACCCGCTAAGGGACCTCGGAGCTAATTACGGCACCGCAAAATTGCGGTGTCGTAATTAGCGCCTTCCCCATTCCCATAGAGTCCTATGGGGCAGAAATGGGAATGGGGAAGGGCAATGGCGGAAAGGGGATTTGCCGCCCCTCCAACCTTGGAATGGGGCGGTAAATCCCCTTAATTTACCGGCATGGTCCAGGGTGCTAATAGCACCCTGGATTACCGCCTTCCGTGTAATGAGGCCCCTTGTAGCAATTGGACTGGACAGGCATGGTTGTGAGTGGAGGGCAGTATTGTGTATTGACCCAAACATAGCACTGCGTGAATTAACTGATGAAGAACTTTTCACTGACGATGACACTGATGGCGAAATAATATTAGAAGTATATATGTGTTTTCAGAAGGTTTGGAGTTTGGGTTGGGAAACAGCAGTCCCCTGTGCACTGATTTAGTTAGGAATTGGAGTGTTGCCTGCCGCCTGGCACATGGTTCATCAGAGAACCAAACTCCAGGGTTCTCAGGAGTTTGTGTACTGGGGGGAGGGTTGACAAACCTTGTTGGTAATTGGCGCTGGCAGTTCGTGGTTGTCCACTCTCTGTGCAGTTTGTCTGGGCACCAGTTATACGTGCGTGAGTGGGGAATGTAGTCACATCAGTCAGAGGTTGTTTCTGTACATGTTTATTATGTACTCAGTAACACGTGACAAATTCTGGCAATGGTAGCCATAAGGGTGAAACAAGGAGCGGACGCGCGTTTTGACCGTAGTCTTTATCAAGGCTGTAGATGGTGATGTGTTTGAGGTGAGAATAAAAGTGCACAATTTGGCGGCGCAGTGGTGGAGGAAAAACTGCATATTCAAAGGTCACAGCATAGTCTTAAGCTGCATGACGGCCACATGGTTGTATTGCATGGAGACACATATACATATTAATGGTCAATTCACATGATTTTGTTCATATTAGGCAGTGACATGCAGTGAGTTGTGGTGATTGACCAGCCCAAAGTGGGCTGATTATTGATGTTGGAGGGTTTTAGAGAAATAGCAGGTTGATATTCATAACATTCAGTCACAAAACAACATGATCAACAAAGTACTAAGAAAACATAGGGGAGAAAGTCGGAGAGAAAAGAGGAGGATAAAGGGGGGGTTAGAGTGGATTCAGCGCTGCATAGAGTCATGTTTACTGAGAGCACGGATGCCGGTGCTTACCCGACACATGTTAAGTGGCATGGATGCCAGAAGGAAGATATGATGGTCCTAGGGCCTCCTTTTTAAAGGTGCCTGCTCCAAGCTGGATAGCTTATCTGCAAGTAAAACAATGGTTGGGAGATTAGGAGGGGGCTGGTGTTAGTTGGGGCAGCCATGAGGGAGATTTGGTGTGAGTAATATCCACTGATGAGGAGAGAATTGCTGATAGGTAAGTAGGGGGGGGTGTTCCCTTACATTGCTGAAGATGGATGGTCCTGGTCAGGGCTTGCCCAGGGTGGCCTAGAGGTGGGAAGCTGAGGTATCATGGCGCTGGTGCTTGGGCTGAGAGTTGGCCGGGATTGCTTGAGTGAAACTGGTCCAGGGTTAGACCAAGCATTTCGTTGTTGCAAGTTAGAATGGGGGAAGGAGTGTGTCCCTGTGATTGTGAACGGGACAGTGGGGGTTAGGTGTGGGTGCCCGGAGCACAGTCATATAGATGTGGGAAGAAAACATTGCGTTGTGCGTGGTGCAATACCAGTGAGGAGATGCCGTGTGGGGCAAAGTTGGCGTTATGGTGGTGCCTGCAGGTGTAACCGTGCGGGCCGCTAGGTTGATATGCGTGGGAAGGTGATGGGTGGGGGTGGGCGATGCTGGGCAGTCTCGGCAGAGTAAAAGATCCATCCTGGTGGAAGGCTGCATGATTCACCGGGTGCGGCGTATTGGGCGATGGGGCGGAGAACAGCCCGGTTGGAGGTAGAGGTTGCAAAGTGGCTCGGCTTGCTGCAATTCCCAGCCAGCCCGTATATAGTTTGTCCCGATTGGGCATGGGGTGTGTGGGTTGGAGGGAGTCTTACCTGGGAGAGTGTCTCTGTGGCTCCATCCGACGTTCAACCAGGAAGTGTGCGCATCCAGGAGGATATAACACACACTTCCTGATTGGACGCCACAGACTGGCAGCTGATTGGTTGGTGCGTGGGCACACCTGATTGGCTGGTTGCTGGTATGGGAAGTTAGGAGAAAGATGGTGCACGCATGGCAAGGAGTGCATTCCTGTGATTGAGGGTTGCTGGTAGGTGTAGGTGCTTGAGGCGCAGTCACAGAGTTGTGGCGAGAGAGAGAAATTATTTGGACACATTGCGTAATGGCAATGTGGGGAAACCGTGTGGGGCAAGAGGGGGGCATCATGTTCGTAACAGCTGGCATCACCTTCTGGGCTGCTGATTGGTGAGCGTAGGAACAGGTATGGAGGTGAGGGGGGGAAAGGCTGGCCAAGGCTGTGTGGATGGCCCTTCCAGGTGGAAAGTTGGATGACCCGCAGGGTGAGTTGTCGTAGCAAGCATCCAGAGTCCTTCCTGATGGAAGGTAGAGGGCACGATGGCTCAGCTAGTGGTATTGCTGGCCGACCCATAAGTAAATGTCCCGAGTGGGTGTGTTGGCTGAATTGATTAGCTGGTTGCTAGTGGGAAAACTTAAGGAGGTGGTGTGCATCCATGTAGTTGGGAATGAACCAAAGGGAGTTGATGGTGGGTGTGGGCACTCAGGGCACAGTTCCCTGGGTTAAGGAGCCTGAAGGCCAAAGCGCAAGTCTGAGTTCTGTGTGGACCGGGGATGAGAATAGGTGGTGGGGCTGGTCTATGCTGGGGTGGAGAATAATGTCTCAGATGGAAACTAGTATCTGGTGCTTGGTCACTCCTGGTAGGCTTGATGGGGGTGACAATGTGATATGTTGGAAACCATGGTCAATTCTGCAAGATTAGGTATGAAGGAGAGTTGGTAGGCAGCTCATACGGAAGGTGGACAGTTATGGCCAGTAGTCTCAAACGAGGTTATGCAGGGTCAATTGGGGTTGGAAAGGTGCGCAGTTGTGGTGGAGGGGAGGACCTCCAGGTCTGCCAATTCAGAGCCATTTGTGGTTTGTGTCCCGCGCCGGGTTGCAACCTGCGTACATCTGAACGGGGACTGATTCTGTTAGGGAGGGCAAGGGTTATGCTGATCCAGGTCAGTTGTAAGTCTCATGTGTTGGAGGGAGATGGGTGGGCCAAAGAACAATTCCTTCATGGGACGACCATATCTTCCTTCTGGCATCCATGTCACTTAACCTGTGTCGGGTAAGCACCGACATCCTTGCTCCCTCAGTAAACATGATTCTATGCAGCGCTGAATCCGCTCTAAATACCTCCATTATCCCCCTCTTTTCTCTTTGACTTTTACCCTATGTTTCCTTGGTACTTTGTCCATCATGTTGTTTTGTTACTGAATGTTATGAATATCGACCTGTTATTTCTCTACAAACCTCAGACGTCAATAATCACCCTACTCACTGCACATCACTGCCTAATATGAACAAAATCATGTGAATTGACCTTTAATATTTATATGTCTCTCCATGCAATACAACCATGTGGCCGTCATGCGGTTTATGACTATGCTGTAACCTTTGAATATGCAATTTTTCCTCCACCACTGCTCCGCCAAATCGTGCACTTTTATTCTCAACCCAAACACATCACCTACCACAGCCTTGATAAAGACTACGGTCGAAACGCACGTCGGCTCCTTGTTTCACCCTTATGGCTACCATTGCCAAAATTTGTCACGTGTTACTGAGTACATAATAAACATGTACAGAAACAACCTCTGACTGATGTGTCTACATTCCCCACTCACGCACGTATAACTGGTGCCCAGACAAACCGCACAGAAAGTGGACAACCACAAACTGCCAGCGCCAATTACCAACAAGGCTTGTCAACCCTCCCCAGTAGAAGTATGTATGCCTTGTGACATAATGGTACAAAATAGACAAGTGACAAACACCTTAATGGCCATCATCAGTGCACCGCCATCTTTCTGTGACAAAGGTTTACAATTAATGCCACCCAATTCATGGAGTACAAACCCCCATGGTGTATGGTTATTAAAGGAAGTGACCCCAATAAAAAATAAAGATCAAACCAGGAGCAGTGTTGCCCAGAGTAAGACAGTATCCCCTATCAAAAGAAGCAGAGGAGGGCATAAAAGACACTATATATGCACTGTTACAACAGGGAATCATTGTACCCTCAAATTCATCATGCAATACTGCGATTTATCCGATTTAAAAAGTGAAAGGGGGTCGTAAAGGATGGTGCAGGACCTCTGCCCACTTAATGATACTGTCCAAAAAGAGTTACCTCTTGTCCCGGACCAGGCGTCCATCTTGTGTAGCATACCAAAATAGGCCAGCCATTTCACTGTGGTGGACATGAAAAACACCTTTTTCTCAGTGGCCCATGACCCAGACTCTCAATAGCTGACAGCATTTACCTTAGGAGGGAAAAGATACGAGCATTGTCGACTGCCCCAAGGGTACGGTGAAAACCCAGGCATTTTCAACAGAATATTGCATGAAGTCCTCAGCAATATTGCTGTTCAAAGCACCATCATTCAATACTTTGGTGACCTCCTAGTGTGCAGTGAAGGGGAGGAAATATGCAGAAGAGACTCAGTAACCTTGTTGACACTACAGGCTCACAAGGGGTATATGGTAGATAAGAACTAACTTCAATATAGTTTGACAGAGGTGTTGTATCTGGGCCAATTTATGTCCAGAGATGGCAAAATAATAATTACTGACAGAGCAACGACAGTATGTGTGACAGCCAGACCCCACACAGTGAAGGACATGCAAAAGTTTCTTGGCATATGTAATTATTGCAGGGCATGGATCTTAGACTATGCCACATACACACGACCCCTACTGCAAGCTTTAAAAGAAGCTCAAAAAGAGAACACAGCCATAACATGGATGTCTGAAAAGCATACTGCTTTTAAAACATTAAAAGAACTGATATGCAAAGCACCTGTCCTCGCCACCTGATTGTGAACGAGAATCTTTCTTGTTTTCACACTCAAATTGAACATTGATAATGGCAGTATTGACACAAAAAACATCATTGGGCCATAAAATACTAGATTATTACAGTGGTACTCTTTATTCAGTGATGTAAGGCCACTTTGCGTGCAAGCAGGCTCTTGCTGCAGCAGCCTTCGCAATTGAAAAGAGCTCCATGATTGTGATGGGACGTTCAGTAACGTTGTTTGTTGAACATTCTCTGTTTGCCCTACTGGAGCGATTGAAATGCACAATTACCACACAAAGGGCCACTGCTTATCAGATCATCATTTCAAGCGAAAATGTTCATGTGATATATTGCAAAACAGTGAGCCCAGCCAAGTTCCTCACTGAGCCATGCACATTGTTGTACCACCTATGAGGGGGACGGAGACGGAGACGATATTCCCAAAGCAAGCGAGATTCCTTTGAATGAAGGTGAAGTATATTTTGTAGATGGGTCAGCGTCCATTTGCCCTGGGACTGGTGAAAAGCATGTTGGTGCGGCAGTAATGAGATTGGTGGAAGGGGAATACGAGGTGTTGATACAGAAGAGAATGCCAATGCATTTTTCAGCTCAAGCAGAGGAATTGGTAGCGTTAATAGAAGCACTCCTTGCAGCCAAAGGGTGTGCAGTTACAATATACACAGATTCAGCATATGTAACGACCACAGTACATGCTGGACTCTCTAGATGGAGGAGAAGGGGATTCAGGAGAGCAGATGGGTCGCCAGTGCAACATGCGGGGCTATTAAATGAAATGATGGAGGCACTCACAGAACCATCAACAGTAGCCCAGGTAAAATGTCAAGCCCATACTAATATCAAAGATTAAATATCACTAGGAAATGCGGCGGCAGATGCTGCTGGAAAACAAGCAGTGTACTTCCAAAAAGACTTAGCTACAGAATGTGAGATGAAACAGCAAACAGAAGAGCACAAAGACAGTGGTTATAACTCCCTCCCAATAACACAAATAATAGAACTGCAGAAAAAAGCTCCCCATCCAGAACAAGTACTATGGGTAAAAAGGGGCTGCACACAGTCACCCACATACCTCCTATAGAGACAGGACACAACAGGAAAAGTAGTGATGCCTGTAGAGTTGTTACAAATAGCATTTGCACAGTTACACTTTCCAGCACACACATCAAAACCACACATTGCGGCTGACTTCCAAGAGGATTGGTTCATCCTAAACCTCCAGGTACACGTTAATAAATTGCAGATTGAATGTATAACATGCCAAACATTCAGGTCTAGAATGACTCTCAGAACATTGTGGGGAACATTGCCCCGCCCCATCGGACCTTTCTGTGAACTGCACATTGATTATGCTGACATGGGAGAAAGGTGCAAGGGGGCTAGGTACTTAATTGTAGTGGTTTGTCCCTTTTCTTGCCGGGTGGAGGCTGGACCCTGTGCTGACCCAGATGTGAAATGTGCACCAAAATTTCTAGTAAGAGAAGTATTCCCACATTGGGGCCTATGCAATGTCATACGCTACGACAGTGGGACTCACTTCATGAATGACCTCTTTAAAGAAGTGACAACATTATTGGGAATAAAGCATAACATGTGTTCCATTTATCACCAGCAAACAAATGGGATAGTAGAAAAGATCAACAGACTCCTCAAAAGTAGATTGTCCAAACTATGGGCCTCATTACGAGTCAGGCGTTAAGGGTTTTATGGCGGCGTAAACGGCGCCGACCCTTAACGCCTGATTACAAGGTCCCTTTGCGGGATGGTGATTTTAACGCCTGCTTTTTGCAGGCATTAAAAACCATGCCGCAAAGGGACCTTGGTGCTAAGTACGGTGCTGCAATTTGCGGCACCGTACTTAGCGCCTTCCCCATTCCCATTATGCCCTATGAGGCAAAAATGGGAATGGGGAAGGGCCATGGCGGAAGGGGGAATTACCACTCCGCCAACCTCGGAATGGGGTGCTAATTCCCCATTCCGCCATGGCGGAGTCGGAAAGTTACCGGCATGGACCATGGTGCTATTAGCACCATGGTCCATCCGCCAGGGTCGTAATGAGGCCCTATGTCACATTCTCAAAGAAAATTGGGTTTATGTCTCCACTGGTCTTGTTTCAACAATGCATCCAAAGAAGTAAGGACCACCATTTGTCCCCCCATGAAATAGTAACTGGGCGATGGGTGCAAACACTCTTGTCCCCAATAAGAAGAATTTCCAATGCCCATAGAATGTTAGAAGAGGAATTCAATGAATACCTTACACAGCTTACGAGGGCAGTATGGGTGATTTTGAAACAAACAGCTCCACCGTTTGCTATGGAAAATGAAATGGATACTTTGACACCCTCCGCAGAAAGACTGTCAAGCACTTTAATGCCTGGAGAATGAGTATATGTCTGTAGCTGTGTACACAGGTGGAACAGTCCAAGACTTCATGGCCCTTATGAGGTCATATACTGCACACCTTCAGCAGAAAAGGTGAAGGGCCTGCAATACTGGATCCACCTGTCAGATGTCAGAAAATCACATGACAGTGTAGTACCAGAAATACTCCAGCAAAGTGAAAAAGAGACAGCAACTCCTTGATGAATAACTGGATGACACTGCATAGTGATATAAGAGATAATTGAGCAATAGCAATGTAATAGTACAAGAGAAACTCATGTCTTTAAAAATAATGTATTGCTTGTCATGCGCTCTCTCGCTCTATCTCTCTCTCTCTCAAAATTGCACTTGTACCTTTAAATATTTAATGATGCTGATTAACTGAAAATGTGGTTAACCCCTTATATCCCACTCTGTACGTGCAACGATGGTGGAAAGTTGCTCCTTGGTTACAAATAGAATTGAGTTAGATAGGAATAGGAATAGTATAAGTGCCACTAGAGTGTATTCTTATTAGTGTGGGCTTTATTTTACAGCCATTGTATTATATACCATTTTATTATGTCTGTGGTTGTATTGGAGAATTACTTTTATTGTTGGAGACATAAAATAAGGTGGGTGGAGGAAAACTAATACAAGAAGAGAGCAGACTAATATGCAACAGTGTGAAACTAATATGGGACCATAATACTTTTTAAATATTAACACACTACACAAGAATCATACAAAGGTGTCATCACTGCTTGAGCAATTTGCAATCAATGAAAGTTAAAATGTAATTTATGTACAGGACGACTCCTTTTATACTCCAGCAACTTTTACAACACCACCAAGTGACCTCTACACTACCAGATATCCTACCTCAAATGTAAATAGTGTATACACTTTGTCTACTACTGACATGTCAGAAGCATTTCTGAACACTCAATACTGGCAGCTTAATAATGGTGCCAATGCAACATCTGGCATGGGTTTCTTCCCCATTTATCGCTCATATGCTTTCAGTGCACACAAATCGCCCATTGTCGATGGTAGAAGGTATAAAAGATCATTAACTAAGTCAATACGCAGGC
The DNA here is from genome assembly GCF_040938575.1 of Ambystoma mexicanum. Taxonomy (NCBI): domain Eukaryota; kingdom Metazoa; phylum Chordata; class Amphibia; order Caudata; family Ambystomatidae; genus Ambystoma; species Ambystoma mexicanum. The sequence continues at coordinate 505,358,558 of NC_090928.1, read as the reverse complement.
AGAAGTGGCAAACAAAGAAATCTAAATATGACACATACCACGGGTTGGGACTGGATGAGGTGGAGGATCTTCGACACCCCGACCAGTCTAACAAATGGTACTCTGATATGAGCACCACAGGGAGACAGGCCCCAAATGGTAGCTGCTATGTGTGTTCACTGATACCTCAAGTGTCAGGGATGCCTAAGGTTTTAGTGCCCCAAGAATCCCCCTTAGTGGAAGCCCAGTGTCTCGTTCATCTCCGACTATGTAGGATAAGGAGCACCTTCCAGGCACACACAGTAAACTTAAAATTGCTTCCTCCTGATGAAAAGCTGTGCAAAAAGAAACCTCAAGGTACGACATGCTTTAAAGAGCCATTTTTTGCAATAAGGGGAATAGTTCGCTGAAAACAAGTGGAAAGACGCAACAGTAATGTGTAAGGCAGAGGTGCTATGTGGCTTATCAGACAAAGGACTGCAATGGATGGAAGATACATGCTCCCACGTCTAGGCACAACACATCACAAAACTAACATGGGTCACAGCTCTTGTAAAACCAATCATGAAGAAAAATACCAAATGTGTTTCCAGGGGGAGGGAAGAGTACCCATGGGCTCCAACAGACTCTGCAACAGAACCCTCGTAATACCTGACATGCGAAAAGGAACAGCTGCATTGATGGACCACTACTGGGTATGTGGCAAACAGGCATACTTGCACCTCCCATCATCATGGAGGAGCCACTGTGCTCTGGCAATGCTGCGCGTTGTAATACTGGTGGTTCCGGAGGACCATATCAGGGGGGGTACCCAATCCAAGGCGAATGGCATCCAACCCTGCAAGCGAAGAGCCCCCCTTCTATAACGTGCTATCAGAAGACAAGCTTCAAGATCAAGTATCCTGCAGGAAGAGAGCATCCAATTAACTCACAAAAGACTCTTCAAACCTCTTGGCGCAAACACCCGATCAGTATAAGCTATTCAACTCAGCGGAGAAATGTTATGCATCACTTATCTCCAGTATCCAGGCACGAGCAAACGCCAAGTGACTTCGAATTGTGCACTGTGACTTGATCCAGTTGGCCAACAACACAGAAGAAGGATTCAATGTGATAAAGGTAGAACTGAAAGCACTAAGACTGATGACGATGAAAAATCGTTATGTGCTCGACCTGCTCACGGCTATAGAAGGCAGAGTTTGCCAAAACAACACGAGTGCATGTTGCACTTTCATGCCTTCTTCAGATGCTGAAAATGGAACACTCTTGCATGTGATATCAGCAGTACATGAACGCAGAGTGCAGATGAAAGAGGAAGGCAACGTCGAAGATAGTGACTGGTTTAGTGTGGCATTCGACTGGGTATCATCATGGCTCGGGACTGCAATGATGTTACTGGTTCCTATTATTGTCTTCTTCCTGCTGATCTGCCAACTGGGAGAACGATGTTGTGCAGAGGCAATTCCTAATAGTGCCATGATGATGGTGACTGTGGGCAATCCAAATAGAAACAGGAAAATGCCTCATGCTACTGGGGAAGCCCAAGTACAAACAGGAGAAAGTGAGAAACCCAATTATTGCATGGTGGCCGTTTACAACACAGGGGATATAGTAGACACTCTATGGCACACAACCATCAAACAGCCCCAGGATTTAGAAAACTACAAGGAGGTGTGAGTTGACCTGGCGGGGGATGGAGGGTGTATTTATGTGAGGTGTACTCCTGAGGAATATGCGCAGCATGGGGAAAGTCTAAGAAGTGTGTGCCGTGTATAGATGGCAAAAAAGGGTAGACCTGCATGGGATGAAGCAGTAAAAAGGGCAGAGAAATGTAGAAGTGCCGGAGGAGGGTATGCGTTACTTTAGGGGTAACGAAAGGGGGGAGTGTGGGAGAGAGGTGGTCTATCCCACCCCCTCACCACTCCTGCATGCAAGGATCTCACTTGTGCTGAAGGTGGAAGACATCCCCCATTCTCCCCAACTGTAATCTGTGTTAACTGCTTACTAATTAATAACAAAGAAATCATGTATTTAGTCCTTACTAATGCACGAAGACTCCATTTTAGGTAATTCACCAGACGCCATCTTTTACTAGGCCTGAAAATGATCTCTAAAAACCTGTCTCTGCCTCGGTTTTACGCCTCATACCACCAGCCAAGGCCCCCACCCCACTGCCTCCTTTCAGCTTTGCACAAACCCTGTTCTCACCGAAGTTCAGCTATTCATTGTTGCAACCTTTAGTGCTGTTTCTGAACAGATGAGCTCACTGCACTGTGTGAGACCAGAACAGACCCCGGCCTGAGAGCCCATCCGTCTCCACTAACCTGCTCGTGCCTCCTCTGACCCCCCACCCTTTTAAGCTGTAAACTACCAGGCCCATGCCTCTCTGCTCTTTGATACAGATACACAGACGAAGACACCCCTGACGTCCCCGACCCCAGATACTCATGTATTCTTTCTAATCCTAACACTTGTCTATTCGTACCATGAGGCATCCGGAAGATCAAAACCTCCAAGGTGGGCACCTGGGATGGGGATTCCAGGTTTATGGGTACCAGGGTGCAGAGGTTATAATGCCAGCCTATAACTTGTGTATGAACTCTGGGAAGAGCACCCCCCTTCCTACCTGACTTTACGAGTGTCATTTGTTGCATGCTCTCAAATACTCTTATTGCAAGTTCAGTTAGTCAGGGAAAGGTGCATTTTTGCTGGCCTGACCTTCACCTCACAAAGATGAACACAGCAGACCCACGTGCTGCAGGAGGGACGCCTAAGCACCCACCAATGCCATGTGGTTGACACTTTTGGATCCATACTGCACTCATGACTTTACCCAATTGTTTTGCAGAATTGTGCATTTGTAATGTGATGTCACTCATGACGCTTGATGCCTTTTTAATGTGTTGCCTGTGTAATGTTTGGCAGAGCGCTCTCCAGGCAGCAGAGTTCTCTGCGTTCACAATTGATCTTATATAAACTTTGTTTTGCTTGCTGTGTGTCATGGTGTCATGCCCTACTGGGGTGTGTCCATTATTCTGATTTTGGGATATTGTGTCAGGGAGTGGGCACTTTCAGGAGCTACATGGAATGCTGGTAAATGTAGTTCCTGAAGTTGCCCAGATAACAGCTTGTAGAAAAGGCATGTAGAACTTCTTCCTATTTAGTGTATTCTGTGTATAGGTAGCATGATTACTGAGTAACCCCTTCCACTAACAATCTGTAGGATGACAGTAAACAGGAGCTAATCTCATAATCTCAATCCAATAACAGTACAATGGTAGAAAACAACCTTGTATGGCAACATAAATACAGGCAATGCTGATGATTGCATGCAATGCAACATAACTGTTGGTGCAACTAATTATATCATGCATTCCATCACTGATGTCATTGGTTTAATTTATTACATTTTTAAAAATGACAACTGTTTTTAACATAAAAATGAAAACAAATTTCATATTTACACAATACAATGTATTGTGTCCATGTTTCTTTAAAAACAACACACAGTATACAATTGTAAATACATTCAGACATTATTACAAAGAAGAATAGTATTGTTTAGGCATACCAACAAGGAACAGGGTTCACACTACGCATTCACTGTTCAGAGTTCCCAGGGGCCAACAAACCCTCCCCTGGTATACAGGCAGAGGACTTCACCAAGGGCAAGTTAGAACTGGCCTTTTTTTCCCATAAAAGACAGGGATCATACAGGAAATGGCAAGATCTCTAGCAATCACAGCTCCTGACCCTGTGTCAGGGACTTTTGATGAGGTCTTATGTCACAAGCCAGGGCTCTTCCTCAAAAACCTAAGAGCATGCCCAATTGGGTGGTTAGGGTGGTAGAGCCTATAACCGGCACCTATAGATGTTAGATAAATGGCCCTCTAATATCAGGTGGCTTTGCCTGGTCTTCCACAGAAACTATCTATTACATTGTTACAGGGTCGCAGGATTACCATTGGTCCTTGCCCTTTGACATCCACCCCTAGACTTGTGTTCCCTGATTGGCTAGAGCTGATCTCCCCAGGCCTGGGACCCAGCTCTGTTCTCAGTGCTCCGTGTACCTTCTCAAGGTGATGAGAAAGACTATGGGCCTCATTACACGGAATGCAGTAAACCATGGTGCTATTAGCACCATGGTTGCCGCCTGTACCATACTGGTACCACCATGGAGAAAAGGGGAATTACCACCCCATTCCAAGGTTGGCGGGGCGGTAATTCCCCCTTTCTCCATGGCCCTTCCCCGTTCCCATTTTTGCCCCATAGGGCTCAATGGGAATGGGGAAGGAGCTAATTACAGTACCGCAAATTGCGGTACCGTAATTAGCACCAAGGTCCCTTGGTGGGTCCCAACCTTAACGGCTGGTCTACACCAGCCGTTAAGGTCGGGTCCCGCAAAGGGACCTCGTAGTAAGGCGGTAAGGGTTTACCGGTACCGGTGCCCTTACCGGTACTGGTAAACCCTTACCGCCTACCATGTAATGAGGCCCTATGTGTTCCCATTGTTGCCATCAGTATTACCACTTTGCCTTAGAGAGTGCCTGCAGGATTGCAACATTGTAAAACAACACATGTATCACTTTGTGTCTGCTTCACTGGGAACTGCTCCTCTTCCTAGCGCGGGTGATTGGCCATTGGTCAGCTCGTCTGCACCACGTGGGTGGAGACAGCAAAATTGAGCTTTCTGGTCTGCAATTAGTGAGGATTTGTTTCTGCTATTTTACAGTTGGCTGCCTGTTTCTGGAGCTTAGAAATGTTCTGCTCGTCTCTGACCTTGACTGTGAGCACCAGCCCTGGACAGTGTGCTGCAAAATCTTTTCATTCGTCCCATATTCTGAGGCCTGTGGCTTCATGTTATTCTACTATGATTATGCTATGATTTCTATATATCTATATTGCATTAGTTTCCTTATGGGTTAGTGGTACTTAGTCCTTCTATGTTCTTTATACAGTCCTGTACTTCCATATGGTTAGTTGCAATAAGAGGCTGCAAGTTTGCTGGGCATATTTTGCTTTTCTTGCGTTTCTACATTTCTGTATTTCTGCATTTGGCTAATGACAGAAAATAATAAAGGCTTTTGACAGTATGTATATGTATCTGTCCTCTATCTACAGAACTGTGTAAGCATGTTATTCATCTGGGCAGATGTGTGTCCGTTTAACTTTGTTTAGTGATGCAAGTTTGCTTCATGGCTAACGTTACTATGTCGGGGTGTCTCTTAGGACGACAGCACAGTAAGATATTTGTCATTAGTCGATCAGGTCCAGTGAGGTACCTGCATCCATGATCAATGAAGCACCTGTATCCAGGAAGACATCAGCTGGATAAGGTTTGAATGGTTGTCTGAGAGAATATCTGTTTGTATAGGTGGTTGTCACTGGCCCTCCTGGGGGCTGGCCAAAAGGTGACTGGCATCTTGCATTTCTGGCTCTTTGGGCTGTCATGCTTATGAGGGTCAAGAGGGGCATTCCAGGGACCCTCTCTTCAATAGTATGTTAGCATTTATGTACTTTGGAAGGTAATCTGTTATATTGGAAAACAAATTCATAATTTATTTTCAAAAGAAATTACTAAAAATGTTGGTAATACCATTACTATGTCCATAATTATATACATACTTTCTCATTTTCATTTTTGTCTATTCTTATGTTGCATAAATAACATTTTTTTTTGCATTTTAAGCAAATTCGAATTCTTAGATTGTATATTATTACAATGCACATAGGAATGTATTTTCTTTTGTATGTGATTATTTCTTATAAAACCTGTCATTTAGAAAATAATGTGCTCATGGCATGTTATTACAGTAAGGAGAATTGTAACTTTAAATGTGAGCACAACACTAACCATTCAACATGTTTTTACTTCTATCTATTCTTATTTTCTTTCCTACTACATTTAATTTTTATATTATGTTTAAAATACATGCAATATATTTAACAGATTCAGGTACTTTCCCTGCAATGAAGTATTGTAATTGTTTACTAATACATGAACCATTAGTATAATGTTACACATTTTTATTTTAAATTGTATACATTGATAGACTACAAATGATTGTTTCACACGTAATCATACCATACTTCTGTATCAGTGTATTGTTCCTTGTCCTGTTGTTATTGTTGTTAAATGTAATCAAATAAAATATGTATCAAAAGAGGTCCACATAACACCTATAACAGAGCAATCCTTGCCCTTCGTAATTACTATTACCACTTACAAGAGACTATTACACTGGATCTCATTATAACTGCACATTTTCCCATTATGCTCGCCATTCCTTGACTTCTAGTTCACAACCCCTAAATCAATTGGGCTGCAAATACCATGTTTCTGGGAATGGAATACTGTGTTCACAACGGTACTATAGATCAGAGGAGCTCCAGATACCCTACCTCCTTACATGTAATTTCCATTCTGGCGGTATTACATTCCGCTCTGGTACCTGCTAAGTGCCATGACATCTTCACAGATTCCAGTGACAGGGCATTGCCACCTCATCGACTGTAGGATTGGGCTATTGATTTATATACTGGTGCTTCCGTACACTTTGGTAGAATGTATGCCCTTTCTGAAACCAATAAAAAGGCAATGGTGAAGATTGTGGGCACCAATCTATCCAATGGAGTAATCACTGAATATGAGTCGCCAGGAGGAGCTTCTCTGTTCTTCGTCCCCAAGAAAGAGACGACACAGGTCTGCTGTTGTCTTGGTTTTTGGGAGATTGAGTAAGATAACTGTGAAGGATCACTATTCCTTGCCCTTAATCTCTGATATCCTTACTGCAGTTAACAGAGAGGTGGTATTCACAAAACTCAACTGATTCACAGCATACCACATGATCAGAATACGTGAGGGAGACAAATGGAAAACTACCTTTTGAATGCCATACGGACAGTGTGAGAAATGTGTAATGCCCTTTGTGTTGGCCAATGTTCCCTCCATATTCAAACATCTTTGAACATTTCATGCACCATATTTTCTCTGATCTGATTGGTCACTCATTCATTTATCTTGATGACCTTTTAGTGTTTTATAAGGATTAAGAGTTGCATTCCCGAGATTTCAAGGCACTTCTACAAAGGTTACAGATCAACACACTATTGACCTAACCTAAGAAATGTTTCATCCATACTTTATCCGGGTTATCAAGTGTCTAAGGACAGAGTTTCAATGGACAGATGCAGGTTTAATGCAATCCTATAGTGACCCACTTCTGCGTCTATAAAGGATGTCCAGCAAATATTAGGGCTGGCAAAATGGTATTGGTGATTCATCTCACATTTTTCATTGTTAGTCCTTCCTTTAACAGTAATGTTAAAGATAACCATGGAAATCGAGTGGACGGAGCAGGCAGCCAAAGCCTTTACAGTCTTGAAAGAAGCATTACCTCTGCCCCCACACTTTGTCAGCCAGACCCAGGAAAATGATTTATAGTGGAGACGGGTGCATCCAACACTGCAGTATTTGCTATATTAAAGCAGGTCCAGGAAGACAAGTTGGAACCCCGCCTGGCCTTTTACTCACATAAATCAGAGAGGCACTATTCAGAAATAGAAAAGAACTGCTAGCCATAAAATGTGCTTGTAAAGAGTGTTAAGAATATCTGCTGGGTGAGAACTTTCCAGTGGAGATTCACTCAGACTATAGAAACTTACAAGTCCTCCAACAGTTTCAGTGCTTCAATAGTCGATTTTGAAACATTGTTTCCTTGACCAAATGTCAGTCACTGCACAGTTTAGCCTTCCTGCCTTCCACCTAGTACCTCTTTGGTTCATCAGAGTCAGCATAGTCTTCAGAAGTTTTGGAGGAGGATTGTTGCCACACCGCTCTTGGATACCCTGCTGTACTGTTTACCCTGTTTGACTCATAAACTAAAGGCTGAGGTGGCAGTCTGTCTTCCCCTATTGCACTCAGAGCGGAGGCAGTCTGTTATCCCACTTTTTTCCAGGAGGCAGGGCTTTCTTCTGAAGACCCTTGCTGACCTGCAGAATCTGCAGAGTCTTGAGGAGTCTTTGGGAGGATTGGCAGAGGTGGCGCAAGACATTACCAAAGAGCTGGTAAGTATCGAACTTCATTACCTTTTCAACAGACTTTTAATTCATAAGTGCTAACAGAACACAGGTAGCGCAAGGTTCGCCGGGACCGGAATGCAAACTAGACTGCGTGTCAAATAGCACTCAGCAGCTGCAGTCGACATTCCCTATGACGTGCCATCCTTATTGGAACTGCCCTTCTCTCCCTGTCAAATAACACATTCAGCCGCTAAACCAAAACAAAGACTGCATGTGCTCAAACAGGTGAGTATATCAGTGTCGACCACAAAGGAAGGGTGTGAGAAGGCCAATGAAATTCAAGGTGAAATGACGGATGCAATGCAAAAAAAGTAGATCAAACAAATACAAATGGAATAGACAGCCATCCACAAGAAATAGAGACTCAGCAAGTGTCCATACAGAGTCCTGCTGAGAAATTACATGAGTTAAGCCATGTATAGTCTTCAAAAACAGAAGGAAAGCCAAACAAAGGACTCACAAGTAAAAATATCATTCATGATGAAAATCGTTCACGGGTCACACAAGAAGCAAAAGGAAGCAGCAATAAGTTGGCGGAAGCAAAGAATGACAAGCAAGAAAGCAGTCCTAATGTAGCAGAACATGAAATTAAGTCAAAAGTTCTTAGGTGGGAATACTGGCCTATAAAGGTGCACCAGCATGGAGTTTATTTTTAAAGTGGCAGAATACAGGCATTTGTGGGCAACGGAATTATGAAAATGAGTTGAAAAATGCTTCTGTGCATTGTTGGTGACTTGGCATCTAATGGATTGTTTTCATTCTTTGTCACAGAAATTGTACTGTAAAATGCACCATTTTTACCAATTATTTAAAAACTGTAGGCTGCATTCAAAGGCCCCAAACTGTAGTCACTTTCACATGAAAAGCAGGATTTTTTAATACTGACACAAAAAATAGATTTTCATGTATGATTGCAAATGAAAACTGAAGAGCCCTGCCCTGTGAAAAAGGTCTGGCTATCATTACCCAAGGAAAAGCAGCATTTTAATTCACAGAGCAAGAATAAAAATCAAAGGTCCCTTTCACATGAAAAACAGGATTTTTAAACACTGTCACAAAAATGGCTAGCTATGTGTATTTGCAGTTTAAATGTGAAAATTGTACCACTGCTAACAGGAAAAAAGTCAGGGAAGAAGACATGGTGCATGTTCACAAAAGTAATGTATATTATGTATCACAAACAAAATACCAGTGACATGTGAAGAGCCACTTAGTTTTCAATGGAAAAGGTTCAGTATAAGGCAAACCCTTTTGCTGGCTGTTGGACACATGTCATCACAAACTTCCCTGCTGGAAGACTGACATCCCCATTCTAATTACCACTGAAATAAAGTGTGTCCTACTAAAGGAGTGGAAACCCTAGTGTTCCCCAGACTGGCTAGCTCTGAAGGTGATTACTGCAGGACCAGTTCCCATTGGCTGGAGCATGACTAAAATGTGTGAATATTGGGGGCTACAACTTCGAAAAGGCAACCAACTTCAAAGAGAAAGCTGCAAACAAAGAGAATAATACAAACTCTATTTACAGGCGAACCCAGTGAAAAGATATGGGCTTAAGGCAGGAGAAGTGCCATTAGTCACAACTGAAGATGTACAATTAATTTAAAAAGACTATTATAACTTAGGCCTTTTTCCCAGCAACCATAAGCTGCATTTTCTTCATTTATGTGCCATTTGTAGGTCATTTCCAGGCTATTTTGGAGATATAAAATGCATCCACTCGTGACTCAGGAAACTATAATGGCCATCAACGATGGGTTTTCTGGATGATCTGAACGCTTTTAAAATGTAAGAGTTGGTGAATGGGTGGAGGATAACATTTGGAATATGGGTAATAAATTACATATCCAACACTGTTATGCTTTTAAGGGAACTGACAGAAAATTGCCACATTCCCGTGCAACATGTTGATGATCTGGCGGTTGTCTTATATAATTCCCCATAATTAGCTGAATCAGAAAATCTGTAAAATATGGCAGTTATTAGTAAAATTAAGAAATGTTGCCACATAACTCATTTTTGCCAAATTTTGGATGTGAGAACAACTGGTCTCATAAATTAAGCTGCCATATGTCTGCTCTAGGCTCAGTAGATAGGGGCTGGAGTGTAGTGGAGAGAGAAGGGTAACTGTCCAATCATATTTGCGAAAACTCTGGCAGGGTATTTCTCCAAGATTGTAAAATGTGTGGGGTCATCACTGCTATATGAGGGGGACTGCACTAGGAAACAGGGACAGAGCTGGTCCATTTTACCAATCAAACAGCGCCGATGAAACTTAACATCTGACAGCAGCTAGGAAACACCAGAGGAGATTGCTGAGAGTGCATCTGGGTGGAGCTGCCTATTTCTAGGAAGGCCTAAGAGATGATTGGGTCCTATGGTTGAGAGCGGGAGGCCATCCTTGAGAGTGGAGTGACCATACACGTGCCCTATCTTTCCAGAGGGTCCTGACATGCAGCTGGCTTTCCTGAACGTCAAACAGAGGCTTTCAATGCAAGAAGAACTCAGCCCTGTGAAACCAAAAGGTGGGGGAATCTGCTTGCCTTAAATTCTTTCCCTTCATATTGGTTGGGGGGGGGGGACAAGACGGTGTAGATCCTTAACCTACTTAACAAAAAAGCTACATTTAATTAATTCCCCATTTGGTTTAACACTACAGGGTGATTTTTGTTAAAATTTAAAATTAACAAAAGTTCACTTACCAGTGTGTGTTGAACAACTATAGCCTATATTTCAATTGGGTAATCCTTTTTGTCCCATTGACCCTGACCTCTTTAAGGAAGGGAAGGTGTCTTTGTTTTTAAATCAATCCAAGCTTTTTATCCAACTTTCCCCTAGCACCTAGCACATGCCTTTCAGTGGCGGGGGTCCGAGATCCACAATTCCTAAAATCATTCCAATGTTTCTCTCCGTCTTCCCCAACACAAACCAAAGTAGGGGTCTGAAAAACAAACTGCTAAATCAGCCTGCGTTTATTCTAAACCAAAGATATGTGTGGAATCATAATTGCCATATGTATGTGTACCAATCTTGAACCCTTACTGCTAGCCTTTTAAGCCTGCAGGAATATCAAAATTGCACAGCACTTTAACTTCATTTATAATTGTTTTCGTTATTGATCAATTTAATTATTTCTTGAAGTGAAATTTGGAGAAAGTAAAGAATTGCGATTTGTATAACTAACTAATTTGTATAATATATTTGTTTAACAAGAGGTTAATGGTGAGCCATATAGAAGGTAGCATTTGGTGTTTTGCCATTTCTATTACTTTTATTTTAAATACATACAAATATATTTTCTGTATACTGGTCTGGTTCTTGGCTCATTGTTAGCTCAGGGCGGAGGATCCAAGGGGCATGATATGTGTCTGAAGTAGGGCTGAAGAAAATAATCTGTTAAACAGTTTGTTGCATGACACCTTAAGTGGGGAGGGAAGGAACTCCCCATATTGCAGGTGGCTACACAATAAACTGTTACAAATTAGGGGCTCATCTGGGATTGGTTTAGCTTTTTCCAACTCATGACAAAGTGCAGTGGGACAGACTGTTCATTTTGATGCAATTGCAAAAGTGCTGCAAAGACTTGACCGCTGAGTTCCACAGAGGTGTATAGGTGAGAAATGAAAATTGTGTAAGAATTGACTTGTGTGAGGAAATCAAGCAGGAGCAGGTTGATTTTGCCCCAGCATAACGAAAGTTTTACTGAGGTGCAAAAAGCCATACTGAAAATGACTACTGTACACATTGGGCAATCCAGGGAGCATCACCTAGCTAAATTATTTCTTAACGGAGAATGGGTTGAGAACGAGACTAGAAACTAGCAAAGCAGAATTGTGCAGGATGTTACCTCAGTTAACAATGATATTTGGCTTGAAGGTGGAATGATACACCAGACGCTTGAGGCATTTTATATGACCACAACTGCTTGTGATGAACAGATACTGTTCAGTATTATAATTTCATTGGCTGTTAGTGGAAGAGCGTTGTCAAAATAGGGAGGCAGGTAGGATGAATGAGCTGGAGACATGTCACAGGCCCAGGATCGTATTGAACAACGCAAACATGAGTTAGAAACCCAGTAGCAAAGGCGTGCAGAGTGTGAAACACAATTTACTGCACTGCAAAATGCACATGTGTGTGTGGAAAATGTGAGCACACTTGAACATAGGTTTAGTGATCAGACTAGTTATAATAGAGGGTTGCTAGATGACATTGTGGCTCTCAAGCAACAGATCAAGACCTTAGAAAAGGAAAATAGTACATTTATCATTAAAGAAAAATTGACTCACAAAAAGAGTTTGATGAAATGCACCAAGCTGTAAGTCTAAGGAAAAAAAAGACCTCTTGAATCAGGATAACAGTGTCCTATTACAGAGGATAAATCAGCTGGAAATGGAGGTAGAAAAGGAACAGTCAGGTTCTCAGGACCTGAACAGAATTAGAGAAGAAAGGAATGAGCTAGAGAGGCAAGTGAGACTAATATAAGCTAAACATCAGAGGCAGAGAACTGTAGGGATGAGCAAGAGAAAGAGATTATTCTACTGAAGGAAAAGCGCCTTGAATATGAACGAAGCATACAAGGCTCAGAGCAGGGTGGATGAGATTAATCAGGCCTTAGTTTCAGAATTAAAAAGCCAGCTCTCTGAATACCAACCGGAAATAGGACTTGAGAGAAGTATTCGTGAGACTCTCACAAATGAAATTGAGAATTACAAACAGGCTCTGAGGCATGCTGACCAATCAAGATATGGGACAAGGCCCACTGATCTAGGTGAGATTCCTAACCCATCAGGGGCCTCTGGCCCGTCATTTACATCCTCCCAGGTACAAATGGGAACTGACTTCATGTATGCCACTGACAAAGAACATGAGGCAGTTGGACTTACCCAGGTTTAGCCCGACTGATCCAGAAGGCCAGTCCTTGTCTGATAAGGATGAATATTTATCCCTACCACCTAGATGGGAAAGGGGCCTTAGCAGTGTGTCTTGGGAAGGAAGCAATAATACTGTAAGGACTTCAGACTATGAAATCTCTTATGAGGAGAAAGTCAGGGAGTTAGATTGGCTGAAGATGTGACTACAACGAGATCACCTTGTGTGCTTTGCTGAAGAGAAAGGCCAGACACTCAGCCTAAGAAGGACATTCTAAAAAACCTCTGTATATTCAGGGGAAGTGGGGAATTTCCCAGGCTCTCTGGTAGGCGAGATGACAAAACTGGGTTCTATCATGGGCCTGAAAGGAAAAACAGGGAGAGTGACCCTGAGAGTTCACTTTGGTCCAGGCGAGAGGAGTTCAGACCCTGTGGTTCTGGGAGATATTCCCAGTCTCATAGAGATAGGAAGTGCCTAGAAGATAGGGAAGGGAGTACCAGTAGTAGCTGTGAGTCAGGCGGCGAATGGACTACGGTGCAGAAGAATTAAAATACAGGGAAACAACTAAAGGGTTTTGTAAAAGACCCAATCAGACAGATGAAGGCCATAAAGAGCTTCCTGACCCCATACCACAAGAATGCAAAGTATTCGGTAAGGGTGCACCTGGAACTTTATGAGCAAATGATGGCATCATTCCAGATCAGGAATCGTGTGAATTGTATAGCATTTGCAAAATGGACTTTCTGACCTGAGTACTCCAGTTTATTTGCGGGACTGGGGGACCCAGATCAGTATAAATGGTCCACCTATAAGGCAGGCATTTTGAAACATTTTTCAGCACAAAGGAACCCACAAGAAGCCCATAAGGATGCAAATAACTTGCAGTGTGGGTAAGATCAGGAGCCTAGGGAGTTTGTGCAGGAGCTAAAGCGTGTATTTGCTGAGACTTCCCGGCGGGTCAACCCCAATAGTAGGGAGTTCACTCAATTGATGTGTGAATTTCTACAGCCAAAACCCCCAAACCATCTAACACCCCTGCTGCTGCGAATGTGGCAGAGATTAAAAACGACCCCTCCATTGGATCTGGAGACGGGGGGGGTAAAAGTAACCCTCCTGCCAACAAGCAAAATGGAGGGCAGAATGGAATCCCCAACCTGGCCCAATCAAATGGTAGTCAGGAAGGTGCCCAGAATATTTAACCCTCTGACCCTGCCACCTATATAGGTCCTAGGTACAAGGGTACTAAACCAATTCTAAGGTATGTATACATGCCCCCGGCCCAAGGTGTGGAACTAATTGGGTAACTACTGCCCGGGGAAAATTACCTCCAAACTTCCCTCAGGAGAGAAGTATCACTCCACCTCACAATCTGAACTTTTCCCCCAGATATCTCCCAAACCAGAACTTCCAAAACAATCCTATTCTCTCTCCCCGGTTCGAGGACAATAGATCACTGAACCCAGGAGAAGGGAGATCCAGGGTGGAAAATTATGGGGGAAATTTCCAGTGCCTGAGCTACTCTGGGAGAAGGGACAGTTACCCTTTTTGGGAGCAGCAGAGGTATGACTTGAGACCCCCCTCTGACCCAGACATGGTCTCGCAACTGTAAGCACAAAAGTGATGGGTGGAAGGTTTTGCATGAATCTGAACCACTGGCATTGCTCTGGGCAACCTTCCACACCACCGTTTTTTAGCCCGTCTGCGCCATTGCAAAAGGGATCCAACCATATGCAAATCAGTCAGGTACTGCCACCAATGGTAGCAGCCCAGCGCTGATGAAACTTAACATCTGACAGCTGCAGGGAAACACAAAAGGATATTGCTGAGAGGGCATCTGGGTGGAGCTGTCTCTTTCTAGGAAGGCCTAAGAGCAGACGGAGTCCTGTGGTGGAGAGCGGGAGGCCATAATTGAGAGTGGAGTGACCAGACCCCTGCCCTATCTTTCCAAAGGGTCCTGACATGCAGCTGGCTTTCCTGAACTTTAAACAGAGGCTTTCAATTCAAGTAGAACTGAGCCCTGGGAATCCAAAATGTGCTTGCCTTAAATCCTCCCCCTTCATAGTGGGCGGTGGGGGGCAAAACTGTGTAAATCCTTAGCCTACTTAACGAAAAAGATACATTTAATTAATTCCCCTGTTTGATGGAACACTAAGCAGTGATTCTTTTTTTTATTACAAATTACCAAATTTCACTTCCCAGTGTGCGCTGAACAACTATAGCCTATAATTCAATTGGGTAATCCTTTTTGTCCCATTGACCCTGACTTCTTTAAGGAAGAGGGGTGTCTTTGTTCTTAAATCAATCCAGTCTTTTTGTCCAACTTTCCCCTAACAGAGGCCTTTCAGTTGTTGGGGTCCGAAATCCAAAATTCCTAAAATCATTCCAATGTTTCTCTCCGTCTTCCCCAACACAGACAAAAGTATGTGGGTCTGAAAAACAAACCTCTAAATCACCCTGTCTTTATTTTAAATCAAAAGTGTGGGTGGAATCTTAATTGCCATATGTATTTGTACAAATATTGAACTCATTCTGCAAGCCTTTTAAGCCCGCAGGAAAATTAAAATTGAACAGCACTTAATTTATAATTCTTTACGTTATTGATCAATTTAATTATTTCTTGAAATGAAATTTGTAGAGAGTAAATAATTGTGATTTGTGTTTTTTTCTTAACTCATTTGTATTATTGATTTGTGTAACAAGAAGTTAATGGTGAGCCAGAAGAAGGTGGCGTGTGTAGTTGAGTGACTTCTATAACTTTTAAATTAAATAAATACAAATATATTTCCTGTACCCCGGCCTGGTTCTTGGCTCATTGTAAGCTCAGGGGGGGAGGGTCCAAGGGCATGATATGTGTCTGAAGTAGGGCTGAAGAAAAGCATCTGTTAAACAGTCTGTTGCGTGACCCATTGAATGGGGAGAGAAGTATCTCCCTGTGTTGAGGGTGGCTTCTCAATAAACTGTCACAAAACATTTCTTAGGGTAAAAGCCCCCAAAATCCTGCTTACTTGGCTCAGGCTCCCTTGCGTTGCTCGGGTTGCTCCTGCACATTTGACAGGGGCAGAACAAACCCCATTCCCTATGCAGGCTTTCCTATCTGAACTTCAGGCCCCACTTGTTATACTATGCAGGCTATGCCTCAGCCTCCTGGTCCCCCTTTTAGGCCCTAAGAACAAGTCCCTATTGCACCTTTTCACACTAAGGCCCTTATTCATGGAATTATTTATGTGTAAAACAGCGATTCACGTCCCATTCTGCCTGCAAATCCCCATTCATCAAACATGGATTTGTGGTCAGAATGGCACGTAAATCCCTATTTTACACGTAAATAATTCCATGAATCAGGGGCTTAGAACATCTCCTTTTGAATTCCTTTTGGTGCTACTTTATTGCCCTTTTCTTCCCTGCTAAGTATCCAGAACGCTTACATCAGTTATATTCTGCAGTTCGCTGTCTTTCCATTTGGGGGTAATAATAATAATAATAATGATAGGTTAATTATAATATGCTTAATAACCACAGATTTCTAGGTGCAGACCTGGGGATCGAACCTGTGTTGTTCTGTATCATCTTGCTTCCAAGGTGAGCGCGTTGCCCCAGAGCTATCCCCGCCCCCAGGGTGGTTTTTTAAAGTGTTTTTAATGGTAATTTGTACATTGGTGTGTTTATTGAAAGTATATACATTTTTATAGTGTCTTGATTTGACATTCCTTATCGCATCCACACCATTTCTAGGAGTATAGACTTCCCCCAGAGCATGGTACCACACTATGGGAAGGAGGCCCTCTTTGGACTCTGCCAGCGTTATTTGGATTAGGGTCACTGTTGGTTTACAGTAGTGTGAGTGTGGTGCAGGCAGTTTAGCCTCTGCTCGGCATAATTCTCCCGCAGAGCAGAAGTCACTTCGTCACAGTTCCCCTACTTGAAGATGGGGGGTGGGTGCCTGGGGGGAGGGAGGTGCCCCGCCCCTTGGAAACGAGAGTTTCCGATTCCCTCTGCACATGCTTTTTATTTATTATATTCTCTGCTAAGCGTTAAAATGTTTCTTACCAAAAAGTAATGTCTTCATTGCGTACAAATGAAATGTAATTATGAATGTAACTGGTGTCAAGCAGTCTGACTTGCATTATGAAACAGCAACGAAAAATAAATACGACAGGTAGATGATGTTACACATGGACAATTATTTTTCCAATAAAATATACAATTCTTCTATTTAGTTTTTGAATCAGTGCATGCGTTGTTTCCACTAATTATCTTTATGGTTTGTGGTAAACGTGCTGCGTGATTTAGGTTACAACCTATTTTGCGGGACATATTGGTACTGTGTTGGTCCTGTCCTTTGGTAAATGTAGCCCGCACGTTAATCGGAACGTCTCGCTTAATCAATTCAATACAGGCATTTAGATGGTGCGCGTCATCTTTTGCGCGCAAACACTTAGCGTTACAATTGTGTTGTCTGTTTGCGGAGTGACAACATAATGAAAGTTGGATGCTGGACAGCCTGCACTTATGGAGTCGACTTATTTACTCTCGTCAAATCAAGGCATTTAGAAAAGAGGCTCTGCTACTGCAACACTGCCACCTGCCGGAAAGGCGTGTGAAAACACTCACGGCGGAAATGCTAAACCTGACAAGTTTTAATCAAAGAAATACGAACACGTCTGTAAATATGTAGGGCTCGAAGTGGTAATTTGACGCATGCAGCACAACTCTGCCTACCATTGGCATGCGCATTTAATATTAAAAGCGGGCTAATGTTGTGCACAACGATGGACAGAATTTACGGGAGAAACGCCTCCGCGCGTAAAACCCAAGTCACGGTTGTGTATAATTACGCAACGGCGAACCTGCTCTACCGGCGAGCATCGGGTGTTCCCACAGCTGCACGTATTATTCCACGCCTGCCTTTATTTTAAAAGCTTTGTAGATGTTTGTACCCTGTGAGAAATGTGAAAAACACGTTCCCGATATGCTGACTTGCATTTTAAACTCGTCTTTACGCTCCTCTCGCAAGTGAACTGGCGAAATCGCTTTAACCGCCACAAGCGCGCGAGGAACTGAGGCGCGGACAATGTCGGGTTCAACTAAGCCCGCGTTTTTTTCCGGAGCCGGCTAGAGTGGTCTTCCAAACTGGGATGGAAGCAAAGTGCGCCTGCACCCTATTAAAGCCTGCCACACTTGAGGGTTTCTTCTTAGTGTTTTGCCTGCGGACACTGCTGTAAGACTTCATTTAAGGGCAGTGTTTATTGTAATACATTAATTAACTATTGCCAGAATTTCCACATAACAAATAAAGAATTGTTTCAATTTCCCCCGGTACTGTACGAACAGATTTCACCTTCTTGGGGATTGTATCCATTTACTTTAAATATTATTAAATAGTTTATATGTTTACATATTTTTCCTCTGAATATTTGGCAACAAGGAACAGGTGCTCACCAGATGTATTATGACAAAGTATAGTGATAAAAAAGAGCATTGAAGGCCATGTTTGCATACCTTGCAAATCTTTAAATACGATGACATTGAAATACGAGAGACGGGAAAGAGTTCAGTGCATAAATGCAACGCCAGCGGAACACAAGTGCAGATTGCCTATAAAGGACAGATTAAAAAGCAGTCTCAACGGATTTGACAGCATTGTTTTTTTTATAAATCACAAAGCGAATCGAACCATTTAAATATCTGCTTGCATAATAATCTTTACAAACGTGTACATAAACAAAGTCACGTTCCCAATCTAAACCCATCTTCCTTCTTCACGTCTTCATAATGTCATAATGTATGACACTTTTAAGTAGCACATATTTTATTTGGCACAAGTAGCAGCCTGGAAATAGGGTCTGTGGTGGGAGTATTAACCCCTATGAAAATCTGTGAAAGAGGGAGACAAGCACATAAGCGCACAAGGCAGGCGTGGTGGGCGCGGGGGGCGGGGGGGGGTCAGACTTTTTGCATCCCGGGTCACCTCGCTTTCTAGATCCGGCCTTTGATGCAACATGAGTGTATCACCATGCTGTGGTCAGGGGTGCAATTTAGTTATTTGGTGTAGCTTGTTGTGAAATGTTTCCCACAAGCGATGGCGCAGTGCGGTCTCTTGGCAACCAGCACGTTTTTACGTACGTTTAAAAGGAACAACACCCTACGTTATACTAGGGCTGGTGCAGTCCTGATAGCTTGCATTGCAATGTGCTAGGTCTGTAGGACACAGCTCAGTGATAATCAAATCGTGTTGTGCCTCTAACCCAGAATCTTGCGTGGCATTTTCCAAACCCCATCAACCATGCCACAGCCACTTGCAGTGTGAGATCTAGGGGCGCAGTGTTCCTGGGACTGTTTGGCTGCACAGTAGTGCTCCGCCTGCAGAGTAACGACTTGGAGCATTTCACAGGGCTGTGCACACACCACTTCCCACTTTTGTCATGTGAATCACGTGTTCATTTACACACGTTACTCACAGATATTCAGAAAGAGTGCCCCGGTATGTTCTCTTCATACATTTGCCAAGTCCTGCCGATGGTGTTTTTTTGGTAATGCCCTTCGGCGTCCCTTTGTGATGTTGTTTTGTTGTTGTTCAGTTTTCCTCTATACATTCAGGAGTACGCGTAGAGGACTTGCAATCTGACATGGGCCAAGGGCTAGGACTTGGAATCAGACAAACTAAAAGACGGAAACTCAATTAGTAAATACTGTGATTACTCGCTTGGTTCTTCTCCTGCACACCACTGCAACCACTGCCATTTAGCAAACGTGTACATTGACCACCTGTGAATGATCCTTTTAAGTATCAACTTTTGCAGATTGCTCTTTTGTCAGTCATTGCTGAGGGAGTTTTTATTTTTCGTTGTTTCATTTTCCCTCTTTTACTATTTGACAAACGCTATGTGTGTGAATGAGGCCCTTAGTGCCCTCTTCGTATTGCTAACCTATCTTATCATCATCTATAGACATAGAAGCGTCTGAGAGGTCCACTAGATATGATAGACATGACGCGATTCCCTCGTCTTGCCTGTTACTGCCTAGCGGTTTCTTTTGAGTTTATGACACGTTATCGGCCCACACTTATCATACATCCTTATCATGGCAAAATGTCACCGGTTTAGATTGAACGCAAGGTTTGGATGGCTTTCTCAATAGAGACACTGCTTTGCTTGCCTTCTCAGGTTTCCGTTTTTTATCTGCACGTTTGTATTTTCAACGTGCACCTTTTGCTGCCGCCGTTTCAGCCAATATTTTTTTCAAATGGGGCGGTTCCCATCCATCCCCCATCTAACCGACCCCCACCACCTCACCGTGCCAGCGCCACCCCCAATCCCCTACCCAAATCCCAAAACACAAATAGTTTAAAAAAAATTCGGTGAAACCGACGCAAGAGAAAAGTGACCGTTTAAAATGCAAGCATGTAATAAGCCCATGTTTCTGCTCTCCACCTTCTATCCATTCTCCCCGGATCTCCCGGTCCTGCAATATACATTCCTCCTTACCACCGCTGCCTTCTATTGCTCTATCTGTGACTCAGAATGTGTTTTTTTGTTGCACTGCACGTTCATCAATGCACAATCTTTACCTTGTAACGCCTGAGGGCCCGATTCATGGATTTTTTTTGCACGGTTCAAAGTGACTGTGCACTGCCGCCACAAACCCTGATTCATGCAACTGTGCAAAGTGTATTTTTGCATTGAGAAGTCAGTGCAAAGTCATTTTGTACTGAAACAATGACTTTGTACTAACTCTGCACTGCAAAAATATACTTTGCACGTTGGATCAGTCCATTACCTTGGAGATGGTCGACCACCATATGTTACTGGTGACGTTAGAGTCAGAGATAAAATCGACCCAGAAGCCAGACATTTTCTTTTCTTCAGGGCAGATCTTTCCCTTTTAATCTTGGCCATCAGCCATCACACCCCACAGATGGAATGCAGGGCCACTCAAGGATCCTGCTTGCCTCCAACTATTTTTAACATACACCTTCCACCCCTGCATGACCTGTTCATCAGGGAAGGCACTGACAGCAGATATATTGTTGGGACTTGTGGGGGAACCCTCTGGACAATCTGAATCACATCCAGGTGTGAATAGATCAGAGAGATCGGAATAAGAAACAGCTGCTTTACCTTAAACTAATTGAAAACCAAATGTATTCTACTCTTCACTGAAGGTGAACATGACAACTCTTCTTCCGGAGATTTAATAATGAGGACAAAAGAAGAATACTTGTAGTCATTTTACAGGCTATTGCTATTATTAGGTGGTCAAGCTGTTAATTAACGCTTTTACACAAAATGCATTCATTTCTAAAAGAATACAAATGTGCCATAATAGCCTGAACTTTAATTGGGGCCAAACTGGGCACTTGTAGTGTCCTCTTTCTATGTGCCAGTGACGTCCTTCCGCATCGGCCTCATGTTCTGCAAAATACCGCAGCCAGGATTGTCACTAAGACCCACCAGCAAGATATTTCACACGTGGCATCGGACAACTTCGATTATCAGTAACATGTTCAGATTGTGCTGTGGAACATATGTTTAGCCATGTCGCAGTATGATAACCAAAGCAACGCTCTGGTACTTGTAATGTTGCTTTTCTGCTATTAATGCAGGAAGGCACCTGGCAAAAGCCCGCCAAAGGAGCTGCCCTGGATGCACTTTCATGCCCGCGTGGGGACACCCCAGGACGTCTTTAGAGGCTCCTGCCTGTTTTATTATCACACGTCGTATCCCACATCACTTCAGTGTTTGAAGCAAGCATGGCTTGTGTTATGTTTTATGTGAGTTAAAGTGCAATTCTGCAAATGAGACGCATATCTTTATTTTGATTGCCAAAAAAAGAAGTGTTTTTTTGTAAATCGTGTACAGTATTTAGTTTATCATTTTTTCACAAATGAGCCAATCCACTGTGGTAAACTCTACTGGGGAGATGGCATTTAAAATGCACGTGGGCCATCAGTATTGAGGCTGAACATTAGTACTTTTCGTGTCATTTTTGAAATGTTCACATATAAGCGTTACTTTAGATTAAGCGCTGTCTGCTGGTGAGCTCTTAACTGGCTTCACATTAGACTTAGTAGAAAAACCGATATCCTTCACCTAACACCACGTTAAACATGGGGGGCTACAACTCATATTCACCTCATATACACCCCTTGAAGCTGGGGATTGTTTGGGTTAGACTTTGAAAACGGCTGTTGCTGGCATATCAGTACCTCTTTTAATCAGTTTCAGCTGGATGGGCATAATGCAATTGAGTGTCATGCGCAAGTGTTCCGGACACTCGTTTCATACCCTGCATAACAGGTACCCTTTGAGGGGTGGTGTTTTGCGAGGAGGCAGGTAGTGAGGGCACCGAACGACTAAAAGATGGCAATCTTTTCAGAATGACTTATATCAATGGTAGGCAAGCTTCCCTTGCCCCTACCCTTTTTTGCTTGTCCCTCAGGGGGCAGAGAGTGAAAGCAGAAGAGGGAAACCTAGGGTCACTAATGAGCCGCGCAGAATGCTTCCATGTAAATGAACATTACCAAGGGCAGATCACTGCCTTACACAGCAAGTCAGTTCACAGCAGTGGGGACATTTGAGGGGATTGTACTGTCTGGGCAAAAACCTGCAGGAGCCTTCATGCAAGATCAAAAACGAATATAAAACATCCCGAGTTTGTAACCAGCCTATTGTTAGCTTGGGTAATTTACTCACGCATTTGCCACTCACAGCCATTTAATTCTGTTCCGTTAAAGGCTGATGAACTGGTCTTTTTCTTTAGCCCACATGATGGAAGCCATGGCGACAAAATACTGCCTTGGAGTGGCCACCAATCGTTGGGATTTTGCCACCATTGGAGGTTTCATCCCGTAGACCCATCATGCTCTACACTTCTACCCTTCCTCCATGTTCGCTTGCCCTGCCCCACCCACAACCCTAATACACTCCTACCCTCAGGTCCTCCTCCTTCCCTAACCACCTCCCACCCTCCTCCCACGCCAAAAATGCACTTACCTGCTCTCTCGCTTCCATGTCATGGCCTGCTGCATGATGCGATGTGCCAACCCTACTTTTATTATTATCATTCGTATAATTATTAGGGTATTCATGGAGCGCAGATCGAGCTTTGAGAAGCAATAGAAGACTTTACAATCATAGGGGGACCAACATGGTGAGTGAAAAGAGAAACAAGGGAGTGGAGAGATAACATGGGGTGGGAAAGGTGGGACATTTGTCGACAAGGGATCTATAAGCAAACCGGGAAGGAAACAAAGGTGTTCAGATTATCCAGTCTCAGGTAGGGTGAGGAGTGGAGGGTGTGTGTAACTTGGTGTTAGGGAGATGTCATTTCTGAGATTCTTCCTGAACCATAGAAGTGAGTGGACAAGTCTGATGTTGATGGGTAGGAGGTTCCAGATTCTTAGGGAATAGACAGAGAAGACCTGTCTTCTGGTTCTTTCCTTTATGCACCTTAGGAGTCTGCACATGTTCTTACTTATGATGGATTGTAGGCCTCCAGAGAAGCTGAGCTTCTCAGTGAGGTAGCTTGGGGACTTTAGGGTGACAGCCTTGTAGATGATGGTGCAGCAGGATTTGAAGATGATGCAGGCTTGCAGCGGGAGCAGCTGCTACTCGATGAGCATCTGGGCTATGTGGTCAAATTTTCAAAGGCCTGTGATGAGCCGTGGTGGAGCATGCAAGACACATCCCAGATGTGCCTGTGTAGTCACCAGAAAGCCATCCAAATGGAAAGCCTGTCCAAGACTTGGACAGCAGAACAAAAGTTATTTTCTGGGTTGAAGGGCTTCATTTACCAATGGAGAGAAAGTTGGTACCAAGCTGTTTAGATCTTCCTTACTATACAGTGTTTGAAGGAGAGGTGTCTGTTGATGCCAAGCCCAAGGGACTAGGCACAGAGGACCAGTTGGGATGTGAAGCCCTTGAGGTGCATAGCAGAGAGCCATGTCTGGATCTCAGGGTGTTTGATGTTGTTAGTTGGTCAGGAGTAGGAATACAGTCTTGGAGGGGTTGAGCATCAGGTAAGCCCTGGGCATCCAAGACCGGATATACGAGATATAGTTCTTGAGCCTGTGGATGATATCTTCAGGTAGAGCTGTGTATCATCTGTGTATGGGTGCATGTGGATGTTGTGTGAAATGGGGAGGGTTCTCTCGCAGCACTGTCTTCTCTAGGTGGCATTTGTTGGGTTGTCTCTTTTAGTGGTGGCCCAATAAATGTATCCAAAGATCATGTATTTGATGAACGCCAGTGTTACTGTATTGCATGACTTGAATATTTAGTGTCTCAGGACAACACCATTACCGTTGTTAAATCTTTCACACACTGAAGAGCAGAACACTACATGGGTGACTTAATGTGTATTCTGAGCTATAATTATAGTTTCATTCCTTTACTAAACAGAAGCAATGTCATAGTGACTCCTACAGTCAAATGGAATGCCCAGTGAGTAACTTGATATTATGTGGCTCACATTGGGAGTGAGTACTCGGATATCATACATTTGAGACATGTTCAAACTACTGGCCTAACACTGAACACATACAGGCACTATCCTGAACCTCAGAGAACCCGCCCCATATGCAGCTGTAGCTTTTTACATTAAGTCCAAGAACTCCATACCCTATGATAACCCTTTGATTACCTCTCCTAGCCCAACCACTACCCCTCAACCTCCAATTCTTTATGTGATGAGCTATTCTGTCCAAACCAGACAGAACTGACTGTGCCTTCCCAACTTTCCCATACAAAGGAACACTGATGTTGTTAGGAGGGGGGTGACAATTCGAACATTCTAAACCTTAGTAAGACTATCTTAAACCGGCAACCATGATGGCGACCCCTGTTAATTCATCACACCAATGACAATTCAAATAATACATATTAATAACCCCTAAATGGCTTCATTAGGTACTAAAAACTACTAAAGTCACAAATTAATGTATTTGGAATATGAAACACTGAAATGAAACTTATTTAGAAGGTGGTAGGTGATGGACAGGCACAAAGCGTCAACTGAAAGAAATATTTCCTTCTAGAACTATAGTCTATTAGTACCAGAGAGGCGGGTGTGGCAGCTTCTAAGCAAATGAGGAGGCTCGGAACAGGGGAATTACCAGCAGATATCCCCCGCTCTGAGCCGCTTAACGCATATTGAGGCCTCCATCTTCCACCACCGTGGAATGAGGTAAGGGCTCCGCTCCACCCCACGACCCCCTCCACAGATTCCCACCCCCTTTCCTCCACTTACCTTTTTTTTCCTCACTGGAAGTGGATGCTCTGGAAACACCTCTGTCTCTAGCGTGTATGCTCCCAATCTGCGACACACTACTATGGAGAGGAAGAAGGGACTACATGTTGTCCCTTCTCCTTTCCATGGCAGCCATTTTTTCGTTTACATTTGTTCCCTTTTTTTGAATGGCCACCATGGAAAGGGAAAACGGACTTTGTTTTCCCTTCCCTCGTGGCCATTTTTTAAACTTATATTTTTCAGTTCTGAAATAACAGAGCGTTTCAGAACAGATGAAAAAATGCTTTTAGCACCCCGGTCTTACAGGCCGAGGTACTAATAGCAATAAGCCCCTCATAGGGGGGGGCATTACCACTTCAGATAATGCCACAAGCATTCATTAAGGATCGTGCTTCGCTTGGGACTGTAATTATGGGCCCCGGTGCATTACCTGCAGTGGTAATGCCTCCTGCTCCGGGCTTATATCTTAATTCAAAACAATCATAAAGAATCTCAGCCAATCAGTCAGCCTACATCTCAATGGGAAATACCACTCTCCAAAATGTCCCCAGAGGAGACTCATCTTGGGAGAGATCACACAGATTTCACAGACACAATCAATGTGTGTAAAATGTTGCTTTAACGCAACAAGTCATGAGCTTAGAAACAATGCTAACCTGACTCAATGCCCTAACTTACTGCTGCCCAAAACATAGACTCGTGACAGACTTATGCAATATACATCACCTTATCCCATCCATTTCTCCTAAATTACAACCCACAGAGTAACATACCCCTTACCAAAGATATGTATCTTCATTCATCCGAAGGCTTTCCTTCCCTATCTGATGTATTGCTGCCTTGTCCGTCTCACTAAGCCTGATCACTATATCTTCTCATTACAGCTCTTGTTGGCCCAGGATAAACTCTCCATATCCATATAAAGCCTCTATAATGTTCTTTACTTAGTAAATACGTAGGAAGAAATGTACACATAACATGATATTGGGAAAATAAAGTGGAATGGTTGTATTACCGGTATGGGAGCAGACAGGGAGTTATAGCGCCAAAGGGAAACAATCTCTAATATTTACTTTGATTCAATGGGAAACCCATTGAAAAACGTTTTGTAAATTAGGCTCAGAGTGTAATTCTGAAATATGACAATCTCTGGCTAAATTATATATAAACACAAAATGGTCTTTCACATCAATAGTATACCTGATTATATAAACCAGTGTTACTCCAAATGTTATGTGCAAAAAGTGTTCTTCTTTAGGTTCCAAGTGTATTAATTACCAGGCAAACTGGGTTGGTATTGAAGATGCCGATTCCTTAATTAATAAAAACTGCAAGGCAAATTAAAGAGCCTAACAGAAATTGACCTCATTTAAGAGGCATAACCAAGCATGTTGTTCTTATTCTAGGTTTAAGCAAATATGGGGAGAGAGCTGGGGAATGTGTAGGCCTCTCCTTTGAGAAACATAAGAGGAATTAGATACAGTCATGTCATACAATGATCGCAAATTTTAAAGAAAGTAGCTTTCACATCTGCCAAATGGTAAATTAGCCAGTAGAATGTGGCAATGTTGGCAAGCCCATTAAAACATTCAAATGTAAGTGGCATTGCAGGTCTTCCCCAATATCGAAGGATACATTACATAGCCATTTTTAGAGCAGTCAATAGTCATTGCTGCCAGTGTTTATTGAAACTACACAAGTTTGTGAAATCACGCAACATGACCAATTGAGGGGCAACAATCAATGGCCTCCCCCATATGTGGCTAAGTTCTAAAACAACATTGGCCCTGATTACAACTCTGGTGGTAGCCGTGCCCTTATTAAGGGCACGGCTGCCACCGGATTTGCATTTTTTCCGGCACCCGTGAATGGGCAATAACTGGGTCATGCCGAGTTTGGTGGACCCGGTAATTGCCCATTCGAGGGTGCCAGTATGGCCGGCCTCCCGATCCCCCTTCTGCCCCATAGGGCAGAATGGGGGTCAGGAGCATGGTTGCACCGGCACCGTTAATAACGGTGCCGGTGCAATCATGAGTTCTGCTCACGGGTGCCGGTCTGTACGCCTGGTCAGACCAGGCATGCTGTCCGGCACCCGCGAGCAGAACCCGTAATGTGGTGGAGAGGTAACAGAAGCACCGGTAGCACTACCGGCGCCGTTGTTGCCTTCCCGCCACATTCATAATGAGGGCCATTGTTTTTGACAAGAACAGACAATATGTGTAATATTCACATTGCTCTCGTTACCTTTCTAGAACTTATTGAGTGTGCCCTTTTTAGTTTCGGCTATTACGTGATACTATACTGTCACCTATACGCGAAAACAAAAACTATTGCATTAGATTACAGCTGGGGAGAGATGGCATATGAGGAGGGATGAAAAGCATGTAGTTGTTGTTTGGTTATTTACCAACCCATTGACTGCCTATGGCCATGTTAATTCCTATGGACATTTCCACCCACTTCCTGCCCCTCACCACCCAGAACACATCCGCCTAGGATCTCTTTGAGATAGGTTTTGTCAAGCCGTATAATGAAACATTGAGCTTGAAGTGCCTGCCAGTGTCATTTTTAAAGTAGCCTTCTGAAAGTAAATGACTTAATTGAAGCTGTTCAGGTGCTAATGGTGTAATAAAAATGTCTTAAACAGGTCTACCTTCAGCCACTTAATTTGTAAGCACTATGCGTACGTATCATTCACTGGAGTCCTGTTAGAAACAAGCATTGGCAAAGCCAATTGTTTTAGCTTGTGTATATATAAGTATTAAGCATTTGCCAGGCACTACTATTATATACATGCCCAGGTACTTGAACTATTTTGCAGCAGCTACCATCAATAGTCTGTTATTTCCACTATGACAATGCCTGACAAATTATATTCAAAGAGTGGACCTTGGTAGTGAGGTTGGAAAACAAAATTCACAAAAAATCAATACAAACACATTGATTTAATTCAGTACAAAAACAACAATTTAATTCACAAAGTAGCACAGTATTAAAAAGCCACATAACTTTTTCAAAAAAGCAAATCATATTTTTGACATCTACTTCTTACCACTTTACATACCCATACATACTCGCACACAGCCAATCCCAAAATTCACACTAAAATACAAAAAAGCTCCACCTATCACTAAAGCCCATCCTGTATTGGTATACACATTTTGTTATTTATATTACACCCATATTATCTGTTGGTATGTACATATTTAAAATAGCATATCTTATGGACAGTGTCTGCATATGTTTCTGCCGGTTGAACAGGGGCTTGAAATTACAGCCAGATGTGGTTCCGACCTTCTTCAGGACAAACAATACAGTGTAAGTCTTCCCTCACACTCACAACATACTCCGGTGGAAAATGTCTTAAAAAATTCTCTCTCCAATATTCATTAAAGCGGTGGCGCAAACTCAGGAATTAATCCACAGAGCTCCAGGGGGCAACTACCATGAAGCTTATAGTATTTCTATCTGCACATTCCAGAGGACACCTTCCCATTAAGCGCTCTCCGGGTTTAGAGTCAACAACCGAGTAATGACACCTACACACTTGATGGTATAATTGTTAGGCACATGCCTCTACATCCCACAAGGCAGACGTGTGTAGACAGGTCTAGGCGATGACCTCTATCTTCTTGAAATGATCAAATTAACTGCCCCATCCAATCCGTAAAGGACGACAACACGTTCCAGTTTTGTCTCCCGCAGTGACAGATACCCTTAAAATGTACACAGTGCCTGATACATGCCTTTCTGATCCCTACACAAAAGCCCAAACTGTTGGCATTGCCAATGCTTGTTGGTCTTCTGTTTGTTTCGTGTCCCAAGCCAGTGTTGTAGAATCATAAATTGTGGCAATTTTCATCAGTTTTCCCCTAGGCTCTCGGAATAATGGGAAAGGATGAACGACAATTGCTTATCAAACTATTCAGCTATTTTTCCCAGTTCTTTTTCAAGAGAGCCTTTACAGTAATTGTAATTTGTTATTTATAATGGGCTTAATAGCCAGAGGTTTCTAAGCACAGGCACACGGGTCAAACCTGCGTTGCTCTGCATCGTCTTGTTTTCCAAGGCAAGCGTGTTGCCCCTGAGCTATCCTCCCAAGACTGTCCCAGTAGGAAAAAGCATAGGGAAACAATGCGCATTTAACATCTTTTCCCAGACACTGGTAGGTGCACCTTTCATTGCTTTCATGTGGTATAACTCTAAACTGTCACCCATGACGTCATGTGAGTGCACAGGATGAATAGTGCAATGCTCATACAAACTATTCCCTTCTGCAACAGATACACGCTGGAATTGACGTTCACTGCTTTTGTTTGTGAACTCAACATCAATCATAGACAAGTCTGGTACAGTCAGACTGCCTTTGTATAAATTATTGTGCTCCAATATAAATACCAATGTGTGTTTCACCATTCCTATATCTATACGCTGTTGCCAAATGATCTTACCATTAGTGGCAACATCATTTACTAAAACAACCATCTGCAATGTCTTGCTTCACTCCTAGAGTTTTGATATTTTTTCTTGCAAATTGAGAGGTAAGAACAAAACTTTGTCTCTCACACCTTGCACTAGTGCCCTTTTAGGCAGGTTTGATATCTTTGTTTGCAATCTAACATTAACTTGGAAATGATGAACAGTTTGCAAGGCAATAACTTCAAACATGTTAAATTGTTGAAGCACAACAGGGATATTGGGCACTACCATGTCATTCAAGACCCTTCTTGGAGAATTACTTGTTTGAGTATAAAACCCAACATAGGGCCTGATTCATGGAATGTTTTCCTATGGGATTGCGCCATTATAAAACACCTCCATGAATCAGGCCTACAGAGTCTACAATCATAAAGTGCCTCACTTGTGTCAGACCGTTCTACAAACAAATACAGATTACATTGTTTCCAAACATCTTCTACACTGTATTTAATGTTATCCTCAATGTTCACTAGTTGCACTTAAGACTTATAAAAAGTGCATTGACAAGATATGCAAACAATGTCAGTTCTTTCAGTAGAAGATAACTCAAATATAGCAATACCTTTTTATGCTGTTGAAAAATCAGATCCTTTGAAAGCATAGGAGCATCATTTCCACTTCCTGTAAGTGTTTCATCTACAAAACACATCATCTCTTAAGTGGATTATATTTATCATTTGCAGGATAGAAACTAAACTTTCTACAGTTCCAGTCAGAAGTGTTTGATTTAAAACTGCAAGACACATACTTGGTGTTTTTCACTCAAACAGTGTAACTAAAAGGTATCTCATTTTAGTATGAAGTACAGCCAGCATATATATATGATTAAACTGACTCTTACATCTACTTTTATCAAGACAAGCTAGAAAGTGACTGAAAAGTCCTGTTTTTTCATCACCTGCAAAGTCATCTATTCTTTGTAGCATCTTGATCTGTCTTTGAACATTATCATTTTTGTGCAAAACTTGCAAAAATCTCTTTAAGACTTTACAACAAAACGTATCAATATTGCACAAAAAATGCACATGCATACCTTACAATCCTTCTTTGGATTTATTTTTGACTGACCTAAGCTTTACATTTCTGTATTATCACAGTGAACGATTTCTTCTTTTTTGGAAATCACATCATTTCAGACTTCATAGCTACGTCCACTCTCATCAATATCTAGGGCAACAATCTTTTGCGTGAATGTAACTCAACTCATTAAATAATCTTTCTGTGTTAGAAGTTGTTTCCACTCTCCACCAAACAAATCACATGTTAAGTACATGAACTCATCTATATTTGTATAGAATGGTGTAGTCACCTTATGTAATTTCTTAAGTTTATTTAATACAGAGATGAACAATTCTCTTTTCATATTAAAAATCTTTATTAATTATTACTTCTACTTCTTTATTTAGCAAAAAAAGCTTTACCACATATCTAATTTTTGGTTTCACACTTCTCCAAAAATTTGTAAAAACTCGAGAGTGATACATTTTCCTATACATATCTTTATTCCTCTGTTTCAAATTAATAGCACATTGGCTACCTTTTCTTCAAAATTTCTTGCTAGTAACACATTTGATACATTTTTTCTTTTCTTACATTCAATAAAAACATTCTCGGTTCCATCAATTTGTTCACTTGGTCCATCTCTTAGTTGAAATGGCAGATTTTCAAAAGTATTATCGATAACAGGTATTGTTGTATTAACTACAGGATCAGTATCTAATGATATAACAAAACAACTTTTTAGAATATTACATTCTAAAAATTTGCAGACAATCCTTTCTAATGGCACGCTGTTGCTTTCATGATGGCATTTTACAAAAAAGCTGTATAAAAAATTATTGGGATGGTGAAGGTCACACATTGTGTTTCTTTATATTTTCTATGTATATTATAACTTGCACGCCCAGGATGATGGGCGGGGGCAGGGTGTAATGGCCTGCCAGCCCGCGCTTTGTATGGTCAAGTGAAGCAAGGGCCTCAGTCAAGGCTGCGGGATGTAAAAACCAGGATTTAAATTCTCAGATTTTTAAATCTGTGATTGGTAAGTCTCACTTCAGTTTCTTCGGCAGTTTCACTGCTTAATTTTTTAGCAGCAAAAAATGTCACATCAGTAAGTCTTGCTTGAGTTCCTTCAGCAGTGTCATTCCTTTGTTGTTTAGCAGCACTAATTCTCTCAACCACAAGTCATGTTCCAGTTTCTCCAGCAGTTTCGCTCCTTTGTTTTTTAGCAGCACAAATTCTCTGATTAGTAAGTCTTGCTTCAGGTTCTTGAGCACTTTCATTGTTCTGTCTGAAAGCATGTTGAATTTGATCAGCTTCATGTTCTTGAGATCTTCCTTCTTCAGAATGTTGATCATGTTTCAGCTTTCAGTGTTTTGTTTTGATTCGGGTGGGATTAAATAATGCTCTCTTTTTTCGTGAAATGTCTGTAAAAATATATGTGTGGAATTAAAGCATTAATGAAGGGAGAGAATACAGAAGAAAGAAGTATTTTTGTTAAACATGAAATCTGATTCAAATCAACTGTTATCATATGATATGATATGATATGGCATTTTTTAATATGCCTATACACAAGTGTTTCAAGGCACGAGATTCAATTATGTCATTTTCAAACTGTAGCAAAATTCCATTTGATGTCATGAGGGTGAATTACCTGTCCTTTAAAGAATTTTGCGATAGAGATTAATCAGGCGTTTATCATGTTTTAGCTTTAATGCTCAATGATCAGCACTTTCTACAAATAACTTGTAGATGGCAGTGCCACACCACAAAACATAATGCCGAAAAACAAAGCTGAAAAAACCAAAATATAAATTATCTAGGGAATGCAATGACCTATCGAGCCATACACAGTTGCAATCACTCGGCAATGAAATAAAGAATATCCCATGCAAAATTCATGACAAAAGACCTCACCGTTCATGAGGAGTTACGTCCCCAAGGACGCCCAAACAAACAAACCCACAAATAAACACAACATTGTTTTATATATATAGATATTCAGTATATTTAGATTTGTAATTTAATAAACGTTATAGGTATTAGTTAGAAAGTATGATTTTCCATATTTAATGTCACTGTTTTCTAAGGAGCATTCAAAAAGTAGTACATATTATGCTATGGGTATATATACAAAATATACATTTCCCATATCAAATGTCCTTCCTTCTTTTTCTTTATGTATAACCTGGCAATTCCCTTAGTTTCTGCATATCTTTCATTTCATATGCACATCCGTTATCAAAAATTCTGAGGCTGTATGTAAAACACATCATCACTATCATCTATACAATTATCTCAGGTTTCATGCAATCTTAGCATCTTAAAAATGTACTACAAATGCATAACACACTAACAACTCAGTTTACATCCATTCAAAATCTACTTTGCTCATCTCTATTACTGTACATGCATTTCTTCACACACTTTCTCCACTCATGTAAACACTAATTAATACAACATGTATCACCAAATAGGCCAAAAAAGCATTCCTTCACCAAACATTTGAAGGAAGGACACATGGTCTTCTCCCTTTAGTTAATTTTATCAATTAAAATGAAACATTCAAAGTGTGCACCTTACTCCTGATCACAATAAACACAGTACAAATTACCAGAACGTGTTCATTTATATACATACATGTGTGGCAAGATAATCTATTACATAGCTTGACTTTAATGTAGCAACCTGCCATTCATTAATCTCTGGTGTGTCCTCAATTCGTGACCAATGTCATGAGATAAGATACCTGTAAGGTAAAGCACTGTTACTCAGTTGCTCCACCCAGTTCCACTTTTCACACCTTACAAACTGCTACTTAAAGACTGTAGGGCAACTTCATGAACAGAGCATTGAGTAGGCTGCTGCTCACATAACCGGGGCCTGCCACTCATGTACTCATCCCACCACCTACTTAAGCAGCCCTCCTTAAGGATCCTCAACAAACGACATGCAAACACAAGGCCCTAACCTCTTTCTATATGTTCGAGTCTAGTAAGGCCAGTTTATCCTGCATTTCAGCTACAAACTAATCGCTACTACTGCTACTCAACAAAACACTTCACCACATGCATCCTCCCTACACTGCCCATATCCACTCTCACTAACATTTGAAAGGCCAAGTGCCCTCAACATTCCCACAATGCTACACTAGCAAACCTCATCAATGTAGACCTTGCCCCATCCCAATAAACATGTCCTTAGTAATACCTGACATACTGTACCCATAAGTTCAGAGTACAATTCCCAAACCAGTTCTCAAAAGAACACATGCTCACTACAAATTTACCAGTAAACATTTACCACAAATAAAAAAAAAACATTTCCCAACATGATAACCAAACTAGGATTCATCAGCAGCATTTCAATATACCACTTTTCACATTTAAATCTACATTCAAACACTTCCACAAATGTGACATAAATGGAGTTACTAAAATGTCATTCCTTCTTTTTCTATAGACATGCCTTGGTAAATCCCATACCTTTCACTTTAAATATGCATCCTTTATCATAAATACTTAAAATGCAAAACAAATGGCCATTATAATCTGCACAATTAGCCCAGGTTTCATTCAGGCCTAGCATCTCCAAAATGCACTATATAAAAAATAAATGCATCACAAACCGAGAAACTCAATTGCCACCCTTTCAAACTATAATGTCCTCATCTTATCTACACTACATGCATCCTTCATACACTTCCTCCAATCATATGAGGCTAATATACATAATGTATGTCAGCCTACTAAACAAAAGACATTCCTTCACCAGAAATTTGAAAGAAGGGCACATGCTCTTCTCTCTCTACATTAATTGATCACTACAAACTAAATGTGCAAATTGGGCATTTTAGGCCTAGACATGATAAACATGGCACAAATTACCATAATTTCCTATTACATATTCATAAAGGTGTTGCAAAATAATCTGTTGCAGATGTTTGCTTTCATGTACCAACCGAACATTCATCCATCTCTAGTAGGACCTCAATAAGTATGGTAATAATAGAACAGAGTTGCAAGAAAACACACTGCCACTTAGTTGCTCCACCCAGCTCCATTCTTCATGTCTTACAAGCCTCTACCTAACAACTGTAGGCCATCTCCATGCACAGACCATTGAGTATACTGCTGCTCACATAGCTAGGCCCTGCCACACCCTTGCTTCTCCCACCACCCATTTAATACATCCTCCTTAGACATCCTCATAAAAAACATGTAAAATGAGCCACCTCACTGTTCTCCACCTTTTTCAGCATAATACGCCAGTGGCCTGACCCACTATCCTGCCTTTCACCTACAAACTAATCACTCACTGCTCCTGCTAATCAACAAACATATCAGCATGTATATCCTCCCTCCACTACCCCTCCCCACTCTCACTAGAGCTTGAATGGCCGAGTCCCCTGGGCATCCCCGTAAAGCTACCTTACCAAACCTTATCAATAACAATGTTACCCCCATACTACTATAAATTTCTTGAATAATAACTCACATATTCTGCACATAGCTTCAGTGACAAATATCAAACAACTTCTAAATAGAAGAAATACTAACTGGAAACAACATGACAAAAATGACCATCATTTCTTCATTCACATTCATAAAGATGTTGCAAAATAATATGTAACACCTCTTTGCTTTCAGATACCAACCAACTATTCATTAATTGCTGGTG